>NC_045950.1:9556459-10181459 GCF_004382195.2 Drosophila sechellia | reverse complement strand
AATCGTTCCTCGGAATATTCCTTAACTCTGCCTTGGGCTTAGGATGTTAGATTATTTCTTTATTTATCTATATTGAAAGTTATTGCATTATTAGATTGAGTAGAGAGCAAACTGAAACAGGGGAATTGGATTAAAACGTCTGTGATAACAGCCAGACCTGACGACCAACTAAACACACAACTAAACTGATTACTCCCAAGCCTATTCCATTCCTAATCCTTGTCCACCAACTCGAACACATTTTAAGTGAATATCCTTGATCACCACACAGTTCCCTTCCGCGGACCGCCGCGCTACAATCCGAAGCGCCGCTCGGGTATCGGGTGGTTGAGCGCCAATGGTGCCGCCGGCGCAGCTCTGCTGGCAGCGGCTGGAGGTGGTTTCGGTGGTGCGATGGTCGGCTCGAATGGCGCCGCCAACGGAAACAACGGGGCTGGCGGTGTTGGTCTGATGCTCAGCCATCAGAACCACCAGCAGCACCTCGCCGGCCACCATCAGCAACAGCATATGCACCACCAGCACCACCAGAATCACCACCAGCAGCTGCAGCAGCAGCAGTTGCCCCACCTGCACACCCTGCAGCTCCACGGCCCGCCATCGCCCTGCCCCTCGGAGCACATGCTGGGAGCCTACAGCTCCGCCAGCTCCAGCCTCTCCGAGGGCTCCTCCGGCCACCGGTCCCACGAGGACGACATCAGTATTGTGACAGGTGAGGAATGGTTTTGTTTTTCGGTTTGATTTCGACTTCATTTGCATTTGCCTAAGTTTAAGTTATGTTAAGAGGGTTACTCAAAACATAGGTCTACTATTATTATAAATAATGGTAATGAATATACCTTCGTCAATTGGATAAGTATACCCATAACTCTATCTCCTACTATGTGTAACTGAAAGCATGCGATTAATTAGATTTTTACTAAACAAGGAATAATTGCATGTGTTTCTACCTCGCACTGATTCTATTATCTCAATCACATATCATTGACAAAGAAATCATTATTCTAAGAGAAATACAATACTTTATAAGCCCAAGAACACTTTACTATGATATATTGATATTAATATATATTGATTCCTCAGCAAAAAGAATATAAATATTTTAGTGTTAATTTCCAGTTTTTCTACGAAATCTATTAAACCATTGATTCTGATAATTTTCCCTCACATGTATTGTATACTTCATTGAAAATTTACCATAAACGATTTCCAGTTCATTCCTCTGTCATATTTCTACCATGTTAGTACTCCTTTAAAGCATTCGCTTTGTCTCCACTTAACTGGAGGCTCCTGTTGTGCGTTCAAACATTTGCATGCCACTCGTTTGTCTTCTGCCTCGTACACATTAAACACGTAGTCCTAAAAAAACCAACCACTCATTCTATCGTCCTTCCCCGAACAGACAAATCCCTGGGCGACACCAGCGACATAATCAGCGATTCGTCGGGCGTGGGAACGAACTCGGATTCGGCAGCATGTTCCATCGGCCATCCCAGCACCACTGTGGTGTGCATGGAGCCATATGCTGGCAATACCGTGGGTCACATTCGCCTTCAGCCGGGTGATGTGATCGAAGTGGTGGGCAGCACCGACTGCGGATTGCTCGAGGGCTATGTGCGAGGCACTAATCAGTCCGGCTTCTTTCCGGCCGACTGCGTCCAGGAGGTGAGTCTGCGCCAGAAGCACATCACCAATGTGATGACCGCCAGCACGGGCATGGCTCCCCAGCAGCAGCAGCAACAGCATTTGCAGCAGGCACCGGCAGGTTCCTCCGCCGCCTCCTACCAGGGATCACCACAGTTGAGCTTGTGTGGACATTCTGGCAGTTCCAGCACCCTGCTCCAGCAGCCCCATCAGTCGCCATCCCTGTCGGTGGCCAGCAATGGATCATGCCAACAGCCGCTGGAGAGCAATGGAGGTGGAGCCTCTGGCAATGGCATCAACAATCGAAACAATAACCACTCAGTGGGACAGTACAGTAGCGCCACTGCGCCACGCATCAAAAAGAGGTAGGAAAGCAAATCCCTTCTATGAGTTGCAAACTGACGCCACATCTCTTCTAATCCCAACAGCGCCTATAACGCCCCTCGATCGGTGGTACTGCACCGAGCGAAGCGCGGATTTGGCTTCATATTGCGCGGCGCCAAGGCAAGTTCCCAGCTAATGCAGCTGCGTCCGTCAGAGCGCTTCCCGGCGCTCCAATACCTGGATGATGTGGATCCGGGTGGAGTGGCGGACATGGCAGGACTGCGTCCAGGTGACTTCCTGCTGACCATCAACGGCGAAGACGTTAGCTCCGCCTCGCACGAACAAGTGGTCGAAATGATCCGTTCGGCCGGCGCTTTGGTCAACTTGACAGTGGTTTCGCCACAGTTCCCCCACCAGATGCAGGCCAGTGCTCAGTATCTGCCCAGCGGAGCGCGAGCCGGCAGCCACCATTTGAACAGTGGGCCGAGTACTCCTCAAAGTTCGCACCGTCAGTGCGCCACGTTGCCGAGAAAGATGACAGGTCCGGGAGGAAGTGGTCCTGCCTCCTCCTCCGGCGGCAGTGTGCGAATGGCACCGATGCCACCGCGCAGGGATCCCAAGACCACGTTGAGTGTAGGCAGGGCCAGAGCCAAATCCATGGTGGCTGGTTTAGAGAACGGCGGTGAGAAGGAGGACGATTTGCCGCACACCAAATCCAACTCAGTGGAGTCAATCGCAACGCCAACACCTACCGGTATTCAAACGGGACCTGGAACACCCGTTCAGCTGCGCACGGCCAGCATTAAGGCGCGACCCACGTCCAGTAGGATCACAGCTGCCGAATTGGAGGAGCTATTCCAGCGACAGCAAGGCGAGGGCAGTGCAGCAAACGCCAGTCGGTATGCCACCATGATGACCAGCTCCCGTTTCCAGTCGGGCACGGACAGCGGTGCAGCCACTCCACCAGCATCAAATGGATCTCCCATGAGGAGTGGACCGCTGGTGTACGGCAGTGTGGCTGAGATGAAACGTAAGACAGCGAGGAGCAAGCATGGTAGTGGCACGCTGCGTGGAAAGCCCGTAGCCACACCAACCGTCGGACCAGGTGGAGCTGGAGGCGGTCGTGACCTCAAGCGGTTCCATTCCACACCCGACTTGCATGGTCCTCAGCTGCACGGTTCAGCCTCATCCATTTGGCAGGCATCTGGAAAGGGTCACCACTCGCAGGACGATGTGGCCACGCTCCATGCCTCACTCCAACGCTTGAACTCTAACCAAGGTGAACTGAAACTGGGAGGATTAGGAGCAGGATCTGCTACAGGAGCGGGAGGAGCGGTACTACCGCCGCCCAATCACCCACCTCCGCCACCTCCAGTGGGTCAGGTTGTTAAAGTGGAAACACGCAGCAGTGTTTCAGAGTATGAGAGCACCATCTCCTTACAACAAAAACTGAAGAAGCGAGCGGAAAACGATGCTGTGACCAGTGCAGCCATCGATGGCGTCCAGAGCAGCTTCAATCCCTCGGCAAATGCCAAGATCTATGCCTCGCCGCAGGAACTGCGCAACGTGATGGCCTGGAAGTTGCGGCAGGCGCAGGAGAAGCCATCGCAGGAGACATCCGCTGGATCCCAGCAGCCAGTTAGTCAGTACGCTGCTCCCACGCAGATGCGACCAGCACAACAACAGCAGCAGCAGCAGCAGCAAGCACAGCAGCCACCCACAGCTCTGGCCTCTCACTATGCGGCTCCCCAAGTCCAGGTCCAGCAAGTGCAACTGGTGCAGCAGTCACCTCAGCAGTCTGCCCCTCAGTCCCCGCCTGCTCCACCGCTGCCACAGGCAGCACCTGTGCCGGCACAAAATGGCAATGGCAATGGCAGTACAAGTGGAGCCGGATCAGCTCCTCCTATTCCCGAACCTGACTACAGCTGCAGTGAGTCGGATGGCGAGGATGAGAACTCTATTCTGGTGGCACGGAACACCAAGCTCAACGAGAAGATTGCACTATTCGATGTGCCAGAAACTAGTGGAAATAGTCAGGCTAGGTAAATGTCTATCAAGTACAATCCTATTTACGTTCCCCATTAATAATCCTTCATTCATTCACAGTGGGAGTAGTTCCAACTCAGGCAGTGCCTCGATTTCGCATTCGCTCTCTGTGGAGGAGATCCAGCGCATTCGCAGCAATCTAAAGACATCAAAGTCATCGCCAAACGGTTTTGCCAAGAAACCAGAGGACGAGAAACCACAAGAACAGCAGCAATCCCACCAACAACCACAGCAACTGTTGCAGCCAGGCGAAGATGAGTGCGACAACAGCAGCTCCGGCGTCAGCAGCGAGCAGGAACAGCTGGCACTGGCCGCCGGGGTTACACTGCCAGGTGGTGGTAAGCCCACCGATACCATTAAGAAGAAACCATCGGTGACCATTGTCGAGGAACCCAAGACTATTCCCGATCAGCCCAGCAGCAACACCAGTCACACTACGAAGCCTATGGCCAAAACCACTATCAGCATAGGCGGCGGTGGCAGTACTGTGCCCACAGCCACACTTACAGTGAAGCAACTTGTGCAACAGCAACATGCACCTGTTATCCAACAGCAGCAGCAGCAACTGGGCAGCAAGCAACCAGTGACGGCCGCCAGCACCAACAAAATTACGCAACAGAGCACCATCAACAGCAATGTGATGAGTCCCCAGGTTTTGGGGCGCATTCCCAGCCATCATCATCAGCAGCAGTCGTCGAATCCCAACCAGAAGTTGATCGCCACCCAGCAGCAGATACTGCAGCAGCAACAACAGCAACTGGCCCACCAGCAACATCTCCAGCAGATCCTCAAGGCAAAGGCCGCCGCGGCCGGAGGAGCCAGCAACACTGCCGTCCTGGTGGCGAAGCATCAGCAGAAACTACATAAGGGCACCAGCAGTGGCCACGAATCAGAGATGGAGACTCGTTCCGATCTGGAGGATGATGATGGAGATCTGAGTCCCTCGCCACCGGCCAAGGCGTTCCAGCGTCACAATTCGCTGACGCGCAAACAGGCAGCGGCAATTGCCATGCAGAGGGGTGCCACCAGAACCACGGCAGTGTCCCTGATGCAACTCCCGCCGCCACTGGAAGCGGACAGCGATGGAGAGCCGTCACAGCTCACTCTTCAGCGCCAGCAGGCCCATCACCCGTCACAGACCCACCCACATCCCCACCAGCTGCAGCAACAACTGCAACTGCAACAGCAGCAGCAACAACAACCAATGGCCGCCCACATTGTGGGCATGCTGCCCAGCGGACAGTTGGTGGCTGTTGCCTCTGGTGCTGTTGCTGGCGTTCCGGGCGTTGGGGCGACTGCGGTGCAGCAGGGCAACAACAATCTGCAGCAACTGTGCACCGATAATCTGGTGTTGGCACCTCCGCCGCAGTTCTGCGATTGCAACGATGCCAAGCACGCGCCGCAGCCGCATCTGCCAACGAGCCAATATCATCCACAGCAGCAACAGCAGCAGCAGCATCAGCAGCAACAACAGCAGCAGCAACAGCTGCAACAGCAACTGCAGCAGCAGCAGATGCTGCAGATGCACCAGCGGCTGTCCGGGGGCGCTGGCGCTGGAGCGGTGGGCACCCTGGGAAGGGTCCGGATTGTGGGGGCCATGCCCAAGGCCAACCACCATAGGTTGCACTAAACTAAGCCTGGGGAATCAAATCAACCGTTTGCCAAATCGTTAAATCGTTAGTTAGTGTAAGTCAACAACAGTCATTGCCACTCACAACGAATAGCCGCAACTGCCTGCACCCAGAAAGGAAATGAAGCGCGACGACCACAAATCAGACACAAATCTAATTGTTGCCACATCTTTGCAATGGCACGAGGATGTTCGAATTAGAATTTTCTTGATTTCGAAATCTTAAGTTACTTTTATTATATTTATTGCGTGTGATATAAATTTATGCAAGCTGCCCGCGAGCAGAAACTAATCGCTATTTGTAATCAAACAGCAAGTATGTATGCAATATTTAATGATTAGTTAACAGATACCCAGAATCCTACCATTGAAAACAAACTGAAAGGCAGTCGCCGGAAATCCTTGCTCGATACTGGGCTTTTAGTTTGCTTTCGAGCTGCACACTGTGTCAAATGTTAGTGTGGACTTCAGTCCGCATCCGATCTTAGTTCGTAATGTTAGAAGGGCGCCAGCGCCAGGCAACATAATTTATTCAGTATCCATCCATTGATCATTCGTGTTCGCGTTCGACTAGTGCACAAAACATTTAAACGACATTAACATTACTCTAATTCACAACTAGCGTAGGTTTTATATGCCTAATGAAAGCAGGGAGGCGGAAGTTGCACCGAGTAACAATAATATTTGAATTTGAGCATTTAGCCGAATTTCCAGTCAAGTCAAGTCAACTAAACTAAACTAACAAATACTAAATGATTAAAACGTATAATGTTTTTAAACAAAATATTTATAAAACAAATATTTCAATAGGCGGCTATTTTATAATCGAGCAAAAAAAAAAACAAGAAAGATCGAAATTGAAAACAAAACGTAAATTTTTGCTAGTAAAATTTACAGATTTTTACTTTTAAAAGATTTTTTGTATAATTGTTTTTTTAGAGACAAACTTTAACTTGCCAGAGTATTACAGAATATTAGAGAACGTAATTGGAGTTGAAGAAGTAACGTATTGTATTGAAAGAGGTTCTCAACTATTTGCCAGCGCTTAATGCAAATATCGTCATAGGCAACCCAAACTTATAAATGCGTTTTCACGAGTAACAATTATTATAACTAAGGCTGATTTTATTGCATAATACATACAGAACACAGAAATCGAACCAGCATTCGCCTACATACTGAATGAAATATAATAAAGAACTATGAAGAACTCAACTAACCAAGCAAGCGATTGATGCATTTACATTGTTTAAACAAAAACTCTTTGAGGTATTGAAAGAATTGGATGGAAATATAATGAACTCGTTCGAATTGGCAGGCCGCTCCTTTAGCACTAGCACCTAAGTGTTGAAAAGTTAGAAAACCTAAATCTAAACCATAAACATAAACAACCGAGAATATATTGGATACTCTAGCGTATAACTAGGTTTTAGCACACTTTTTAGTTCTCGCAATAGTTGCTAATTATTTGTAAATTGTTTTAGTTCCAACGCACACACCCCGCGCGTACATGTAAACAAATATGATTAGCCATCAAGCTTGTTAGTTTTTAAGTTAAACCGTCTAGTAAATCCACGTGCAGTGCTCAGTTGCAACTACATCATGCAGTTCCCAATCGATGGGTGCATGCAACACGAATACGTGGAGCTGCAACTGCGAATGTGTTGGAAACGCTATATAGCAGGATTATTGAATATGCCTAAACCCCAAGATAATGTTAAACAATTAAAGCACACACCACCACACATACACTTTAAATGCAAGTATTTCAAATGGAATAATATGGAAATATTTATCATAAGTCGTAAAATATGCAATTATGTATTATGAAAACGCGTATGAGAAATTAATAAATATGAATGAAAACTATTCCACGGCCTAATTTATTCGGTTTAAGATGATGAGTAATTTTTTGAGCCATCCAAATCAGTGTTGTCCCAGGAATAAAAAGCACTTTTCGTTTATTTACAAAAGTAATATTTTTCTATTTTATTTTTTTAGTTTCCTTTTTTAATCGTAAAAGAACATCTGTAAATGTTTGTTTTTGCTTTCCAACATTTCGTTCAATCTCGGCAAACAGAAGGCTGGCGCACCAATACATCCGGCTAATCAAATGGAAAACCAACCACACGGCTGACCAAATCGATTTTACTCTTGCCCGAAAATCCGATCAGGCTTTAAAGCAATTGCAATGCAATTTAAAGTTTCGAGATGGTAAGCATGGTATGGTGGTATGCTATGGATTGCCGCTGGCAGCTGGTTGCTTTCTTGTTAATTGATATCAAGTTCGGATTGCTGCTGCATCTCGTCGTGATTGGCCAATAGTTTCGCGGGGAAACTGATCAATGGAACTGCAAAGCGAGGCGGCATCTGAACACCTAACGACTTTGCTCGCTATTTTGTTTGAATGGTGAAATATATATATAAATGTAATAATAATATGCCATATTGTATATAGTAATAATAGTGTATATATAATTTGCGGTATATAATAGTTATAAACAAATTTTTACTTCGTATCTTTAGCATTAATTACAAACTACAATTCGCGTATTTTATTCATTTATAATTGTAATAGTAAATTTTGTTAGGTTTTAATCGTTTGTTTGTCTGCGGCTTAAATACTTTTCATTAAATTTATTATATTTTTTTTTTGCTAGGCGTGTGTGCTATGGATTTGTTGCTGCTGATCCTAATTAATGTATGTATGTAAACTCTGCAAAAATGGCTGTGAGCTGTCTGTTACTATATAATTGTGGAAGTGGCAACCACTGTGCCCGATTGATTCAAAAATTTCTATGGCCTCAACTGAACGTGTCGTCTAACTTACGGACTTATGGAATTGCTCTAATTAGTTGTCGTACAATAATTTCATTGCTGGAATCTCTGGCATTTTCATCTGCTCTTCTTTTCGCGATTTCATTTTTGTTTGCTCTAATATTGTTCGTCCTCCTCCTCGTTTGTGTGGGCGTGGCTAGGCTTGGCATGGCATCACTTGGTAATGCGGCCAGGCGCATGTAGTAAATATAAATTTCGATCTCCGCTTAGCTCCTCAAACATTTTGTGGCGACTTATGGACTAATTATATACTCGTAAATTGTTAGCGCTGCTTTTACAGTAATCAAATATATCGGATCGCATACATATGATTTGTATATTATGTATTTCTGGGTGTATATCAATTTATTTAACAAACTACTAATTACGTTTCACTACCAAAAACTACGCATAATATATAGTGTATATTTTTTAAATATGTTTTGTTTGCGCATTTCTCGCACTGTTGCTCCGCGTTTAAAATTCCATTTAAAAATGAACTCGTCTAAAAAATTAATGTACAATAATAATTATAATATAATAATAATAACTGCTTCTCATTCTCAAATTTATGCCGTTTTTTTTAAAATTTCTTCGCTTTCACTATGCTTTGTGGTCTTTGCTTTTTGTTGTTTTCTCATTTGATTCGCTTATTTCTCAATTTGTGTTTAAGCATTTAAAATATCACCAATATTTTTGCTCTTTATTCTGACAGTTTCTCGATCTGTTTTCCCATTTTTTTTCGTTTTTGTTTTCTTTTGCTTTTTTGTTTGTTTCTCTTAGTTTGTCGATTTTGTTTTTATAAAAATTAAATTAAATTAAATACAATATAAAATGTACAACTATTTTGTGTTTTGTTTTTCGATTTTGTTTTGTTGTTGGTTCTTTTTGTGTTTGCTTCCATCATTTCATCTGGTTTTGCTTAAGTAATCAAACGAAATGGGGCGTGCAATCCGCTGGGCGTGGCACTACAAATTTGCATTAAGTACAAGTGCTTAAGTTGCACAACGAGTCTGTAGTATCTGTATCTGTATCGGTGTATGAGAATTTGAAATATGTTCGATTGTTTTTAAAGTACTTGCAAATACTTTCTCGAATTTCCCTAATTCCTTCGTTCGACCGCTGCATATGGAATGTCTTTTGCGAACTCTCGCCGCTGCCACGCCCAGTGGCCGCTCGCCTTGGACCTTGGGAACAGCTCTAATAATACATACAAATACGATAAAATACAATAGAATACAATACAGTGGAGCCCACGAAATTAGAGTACATAGACGAACGAACTTAGCTTAGGAATAAATTCACACACATATAACAAACAAAATAACTTCGTTGGCAGGAACAAGGGGGCGGGGCCGTGTGGGGCGGTTGGGCGTCAGGTCGGGTCGGTTGGGTTCGGCTGTCCAGGCCAATAACAACAAGAGGCAACAAAATAAAAAAATCTAAACAAAACTGAGGCAACATCGTGGTGGTTATGGTGGTGATGGTGGTTGTGTTTGGTGCTGGCTGGAGGTGGTGTTTGAGTGGTTACCGACAATCATCTACGGCATATTGAAGTCCTGCAGATTGAAGTTGTCGTTGTCGAGGGAGTTGATCAGATCCTGCGTGGAGAAGTTGCTGTCCACGGGCAGGTTGTCCAAGAATTCGAGACCGAAATCATTCGAGTTGGCCACCACCGAGTTGATCGTCTGGCTAATGGAACTGGCACTGGCAATGGTCGACGCGGAGTTGCCTCCGCCCGCTGCTCCGCCACCGCCGCCACCATTGTTGTTATTGGCCGATCCCGGCCCACCGCCGCCACCACCGCCCCCTGGACCCATTTGCATCATCTGCTGCTGCTGGTGCGTGGTCGTGGTGGTGCTCTGCACGAACTGCTGCTGCTGCTGCATGGTGATCTGCTGCTGGGTCTGGGTCATGTGCATGCTGGTCATCTGCATCTGGCTGGCCATCATGTTGCCACCGCCTCCGGATTGCTGCTGCTGGAGCAGTTGCTGCATCTGGATGTTGTTGGCGGCACCAGGTCCCATGTGCTGCTGCTGCTGCTGTTGCTGTTGCTGCTGCTGCTGTTGGCGCATCAGTTGCTGTTGCATCTGGGCTGGGGTCAGCTGCATTTGCGGCACATTGGGGCCGGACATCATGCCGCCAGCGTTGGGTCCACTGCCCGCTGCACCGTTGGGTGCACCATTGGGCATAAAGTTGCCTGCAAAGACGGATGACAGTTTAAGTGAAGCGAAGTGATGGTATTTCGCACTATTCAAAACTTACCTCCATTAAAACCACCGGGTCCCTGCCGCATGGGTCCACCTGGTCCCGGTCCACCGAATCCCATTTGCGTCTGCTGCTGTGTCATCATCATGTGCCGCCACTCCTGCTGCGAACCCATGGGCATGCCATCGGGCGTAACCTGGACATTAGGCGGCCTCTGCTGCTGCTGCGGACCGCCCATTGGGCCGCCTGCTCCGCCACCATAGGGCACACCCATGCCGGTCCTCGGACCACCGCCTGCTCCTCCATGTTGCTGCATGTACATCGCATGCTGTGGTCGCATCATCGGACCGGATGGCGGTATGGGCTGTTGGGTCATGCGCCGCATGGCCGCCGCCTGGGCAGCGCTGTTCGGGAAGCGGCCACCGTTGGCACCACCGACCCCTCCCACGCCCACGCCTACGCCCACACCTCCGACGCCGACACCACCGCCGCCCACCGTTTGCTGCATCATCTGAGCCTGCATCAACTGCGCCTTGGTGGCATTGTACTCGGGCGGTGGTGGTCGTGCTCCAGACATGTGCTGCTGCTGTTGCTGCATCGCCTGGGCGCGCATCATCTGCTGCTGCTGCAGGAACTTGGCTTGATTCGGATTTGGTCCTTGACCAGGTCCCGGAACCTGACCCGGTCCGCCAGCGCCGCTGCCCATCATCATCTGCTGGGCGGTTGGACCGGCAGCGTTGGGATTCATCTGCATCTGGTTCATGGGTCCACCCATCTGCATGCCCGGCATGCCGCCCATGGGTCCGCCCATCTGATTCATTGCACCGTTGTTGGGTCCGCCGGAACCGGGTCCACCGACCACGCCTCCATTGCCCACACCCACGCCAACGCCGACGCCTACGCCCACTCCAACCTGCGGCTGCTGCATGAGCGGCACATTCGGTCCGCTGGCATTGGCCGCCGCCTGCGCCTGCGCCGCTGCTGCCGCTGCTGCAGCCGCTGCCTGCGCTTGCGTCTGACGCTGGCGCATGTTGGGCTGCACCTGCTGCTGCTGGGCGGCCGCCTGTTGCTGCTGCTGCTGGTTGAAGTTCATGCTTTGGCTCTGGGAGAGCGAGAAGCCATCGGAGGGAACTGGAATGGAATTCAAATGGAATCATTAATGTATGTTCAATGTAAATCACTAAATTTTGCGATGCTAGCTTACCATTTGCATTGCTCATGTTTTGATTTGGTTGCTGCTGCTGCTGCTGTCCGGGATTAGGACCTCCATTGCCCACACCCACGCCCACGCCAACGCCCACGCCAACGCCCACGCCACCGCCCGCGTTGCCGCCATGCGGCTGTTGCTGCTGCTGCTGGGGATTCGGTCCGTTGGTGCCGCCGGGCTGTTGCTGCTGCTGTTGCTGTTGCGCCTGCTGCTGACTGAAGAAGACACCTTGTTGGGCGGCCACCGAGACGTTGCTCTTCATGTCGCCACTCAGATGCAGATGCTGACCAGCCGACACCTGTAAGGGGAAAATGTACATATGTGTTATGGTATTGAATATAGATACAGCAGATGGTAATGTTGGATATCAAATCTCCTTTAGAAAATACGACGCTATTTAATAGAAACTACTATTGTAATTGTAGAAACACAGCGAGATTTAAGGATGTTTATTCTAGATAGGAATTCTCATGTAATTTCCCTTTTGAGAGCAACAAGGGGCCTTTTTAAAAGGAACCATAGCAATTGGAGCACATAAAAGGGGCTATCCCTTTTCCAAAGATCTTTGATCTTATGCCTGAGACATGGACACCCACAGGCGACAGGCCACTCGAACGGTTGTCACCGGCTGCTGGCACTTTGGTAATTTGCCTGGGCTGCCGCCGCGAAGGATTTTTGGGGCTAATACCCGACACATAGATTGGCATCCATAGTGCCGGAAAGGCAGAAGGACGGATGGAGGCAGGCAGGCAGGGAGGCAGGCCAAACTTCCTACCTTCTCCATTTGCAGCTGTCTCATTTGCTGTCAGCTCGATGTGTCGCCCACACACACTCACACAGAGAATCACTTCTGCGGAGGGGGTGGATTGGCAGTGGGTGGCCGGGCTTTCAAGCTTATTATCGCCTGGATGGCTTTTGAATCCGCATTGACTGCCAAACACACACACACACAGAGAAGCAGAAGCATAAATCTTTCGACACTTTTTCATAGTCTACTTTGCTGCGTCTCTCTGTCTGTCCATCTGTACTGCATGTGTATGTGTGTGCGTGTATGAGGGGAGGGGGTATTCCCCCTACTGAGCAGCAAATTTGCCATTCATTTGTTATTGTAATGGGCCCGAAAAGAGCGCCGGGCCAACATGCAAAATGAGCGAAAGGACAACGCCAGCGATCGACCCTGCAGCAACTTCAATGCCACATCCCGCAGTCAACTCCCACTTTTGCCACCCAAAAAAGAGCCCTTCACCCCTTTGGCCCCTCGGAAGTTTGTCCTCGGAACTCGCCGCCACCTTGCCAAACTCGAATATGCGGGCAGCAAATAAATCTTCTCACCCGACACACCACACACCCTGTACTCGAATAGTTTCCATAGTTTCCGACAATGATTTTCCTCGCTTTTGAGCCACTGTGGCCCACCGAGTGGGGTAAAATTCAAGGCTTAGTTCTATCGTCACCTTTCGAGGTGTTTTTCCACATTTCATGTGTGACCATCAGCAAAAGCAATAGCAGCCACTACAACAGGAGTAACATCGAGCGCACTAAGCAACTTTTAGGTCGCGTTTGCCTTTTGGTACCTAGTAATTTGCAAATTGAGGGTTGGTAGGATACGTTGCAAGTTAAGAAAGTTAAATGGGTGTGCTTTATAAAGGTATATCAATATTTATATCTATAACCCTTTTTAGTAAGACATTATAGCTAGAAAATCCAGATTTTTCTCTGTCTATTAGATCAACGAATTTTCAATGAATTCTTTACGTTCTTCTAGCGAAAAGTGCTTAAATTACAGGATATCCTAGCGTCGAACCCTTCGGCTGTTGCCCTTGCTTCTGTGCCTCTTTTCAGTTGGCGCTGTTGCTGTTGTAATTGCTTGTTGGTTTAATTTATTGTGTGTTTTCTGCAGCTCCACGCATTTTCATTTTCAGCTCGCGTGCGAGCAGTAGGGCGCTGCGAGTGCGAGTGGGAGGGCGCCGCGAGTGCGAGTGGGAGGGGTGCGAGTGCGAGTGAGTATCGTAAAGTACGCTGATTAAAAGTCATGGACTCTCGTCGGGGCTAATTGAAGTTTAGTGCCTTGGCTTTGGCATTGGTCGCTGTGTGGGTAACCTTCTGCCAAACAGTTGAGCACCCCACCACCCACTCGTTCGAATGTTGGCCATAAATCATGCGCCTGCCTCTCTGAATTCAAAAGGTAAGGTGTAAAATGTTGGCTCGGTGTGGCAAGCGAACTGAGGGTTTTAGGCTTGATATGTGTGGGCGTAAACAGACAGAGAAAAGCTGCTACAGATACCTTTCTTTTTTATCTTTTAAGATATTAGATATAAGATATATCTACTAAAGTCATATTAATTTTTCTCTCTGCACCCACCAACTTGTTGGCTCTGCTAAGCCCAAGGATCACAGCTTCTTTCTGCACTGTCAGTCATAAATACCTACACCAAATAAAGTCGATGGGCCTTGATTAAACATCGATTGGCTGCGGATGGAAGCGCAGGAACAAGTTCATACAACAAATCATTACAGCAGCTTTCATAAAAAGCAGACAACGACGAACAGGAAAGCCCAGCCACCCACATACACACTTTTGCACCCACCGGCGGAAACAGCCCCACTAATACATAAAATATCAATAAAAAAAGTTTAAAGGTAACTGCCGAGGACGAAGGCGTACGAATTTGCAGGGTGGTTGGAGGACCAACAAGCAGGAGGAGCAGGAGGAGGAGGAGGAGGAGGAGGAGGAGCTTGCGGGTAAACCGGAGACGCCGCACGAGCGCGTAAATCCTGCAGCTATTACCCAAGCGCCGCCGTATTGATTGCGCTGGAGACAAACACAGATACACACACACGGCACACACACACACACACATAGAGCAAGGACTCTAAGCAGGAAATGCGCATTTGACAAGCCAAAAAGATTGCCGCACGCCCCACGCGCTGTCAAGGGAATGATATTCGTGGGGCAAGGGGTGCTGCTACAAGGGGCACAGTGGGGGCGGCAGGGGGATGCCTTGCATATAGACTTGACAATGATATATGTGACCATCCCGGCAGTGTCCTCCCTAGGCATGTGTGTGTGTGTGCCTGTATGTGTGGCACATGTAAGGCTGGAGTATCAGCAAAAAAAATAAGAACAAATATACGGAACGAAGAACATAAAACTCTAAAGGAACTGCGGTCCCCCTTTTTCCGAGCGCTTGCCACACATATCTTCAACTCCGCTCGACTAACCAGGCACAACTGTACCCACCACACGAGTGACGAATGCCGCAGCCAAACTTGTTGCCCACTTGCACTTAAAGTAATTGAAAAACTTCCCAGACCCAAAAACCTTGTACAGGTGCGAATAATCTCAGCAAAGGCTTTTATGAGTAATTATTAGCAAAGATGGCATGGCAATTATCCACAACTAAACTATGTCGGTAAAAAGTGGAATCAATTAAGATATAAAATTCCATGGAAATGCAATACATTTCATGTAGTTCTAGTTAAGGAGGTTCTACTGTTGCGGAAGCGGGGCGTAAGTAACTCATAAACCACCCACTCCACCCACTTGGCGCTGCTTGGCAGCCGACCAAAAATTGAAGAGTCAATGAAATTAGCAAAGAGGCCACGCCCACCGACGCCCACTTAGCACTGCCCCCAAAATGATTTAGTCTACGCTTTAGTTTTGCTCTTTTCCCATTTCCCTGCCGCCTCGCCATGTTATTTTCTTCCGTTTTTTTTTGTATTATTATTTTGGCAGCGAAGCCAAAAAATCCAAAATGAAGCCAAGGGAATTCCGGGAGTGGGAGGTGGGAACGGTGGGCGGATGGCCACCCGTTGGGCGTCTGTCACTGGATATTTGTGTGACATAAACTAGCTGCCTGGCAAACCCCGCTGCGAGCTCCTCTGCGATCCTAGCCAAACCAATCCAATCCAATCCCAACCCATCCCATCGCATCACATCCCATCACATCAGGTCCCATCCAATGAGGTGTCCGCGCTGCGTTATTTAACGAAATTATGACAGCAACCGGGATGGATATATAGGAGATATAGGGAACAGGCGAAATCTCATTTGGAAAAGCGTTAGAGCAGAGCGAATTTGATTTTTAATTGCCAGCGACGAGCAGGAAAACGCAGGGCTCACAAAATCCGATTGCAGCGGTTGGGGGCAGATAATCGGATTTGTAGGAAAATTCAAGTAACTCATGATGATTAGAAAGTGGAATTTTCATAAAAGAAAATCTAATATTGTTATTGAGTTTCGAGCTATAAGCAGTGGACTAAGTTCGTTAGTTTATAAACCCATTGATCTCATCTCCTTTGAGTGTCCTTCGTTAATTGAGAAGACCAACGTGATCCTGCCCCATTCCTACCACTTCAATGCCACGTAATTATGCTCACATATGAGCATGGCGAATGCCCGCGTGCAGATTGCATCCCATTCGCATTCCGAGATGCAGTCAATCCCGAACTGTCCTGTCCAAAGAAGACAGTGGAAGTCTGCCGCGCGCGGGGTTATAACTTTCCACACACAGGAAAACTGCATCGCGTCCATCCACATCCACACTCACATGCACATTCCCGTCATCATCATCATTGTTGATGCCGACATATCAGCCAACTTTCAGCGCATCAAGCGGTGTGAGTTTCGCCCCCCAGTTTTCCCACTTTCCCCCGTTTTTCCCCGCTCTTCTTGCTGCTGCTGCCACCCAAAGGACCCCAGTTTTTCCCAATGGAAGGTAGCGAAAAACTTTTGAAACAGTTGCAGTTGCCACACAATGCCAGACAATCGGCAGCGTAGGGAGGAGCATAGAAGCGAGGAATAGATACAATGGCCAACCAGCCACCAACCACCCGCCACCCACTTGGGCGCCACCCACAACACCCGCTTGCAATGCGGTTTCCGTGTGCCTGCTGCTGCTGCAGCATGTCAATGATCATAAATTAAACTCGCAATAATTATAAATTAAATTTTGGCATAAATGGCCATGAGTGTGGCCCCCAAAATGCATGCATATGTATGTGTGAGTGTGTGCCCGAAATGAACTGCACTGTATGCATGTGCCATGTGGGTCAAAAGGGGGCCAAAAAGGGAGCCTTCGCCCCAATGGAATCAATGGAACGGTGGGTGGAGGAGGGGCTGTTGACTGGGGGACTGGCTTAAATAATTGGGGTTCGGCTTTGGCTTTTCGTTCGATGCGATGAATGACTTCGATTTGTTTGTTGGCTTCATTTCAGAAAGGGTTTTCCAATACAGATACATAAATAGCGAAACGACAGGCGGCACAGGCAGCGGTCAGGCACACCTGTGGCAAATTTATGAAAACCTTTTTAATGGATCGTCTGTCAAAAGTTTACGAGCTCGAGCGGGGTTTTTCCTCAATGCAACAACAGCCAGGCTACATCATCTCAATATATATATGGTAGGAAAGCAAGCCATTTGCAGGCTTAAGTTTATTGACCTAATTGCTATGGAAGTACTAAAAAGATAAATGCACAAGAAGATTTTCTAAATGGCATTTGATTGGAGCATTATATGTTATATATGAGAAATGCTAAGTAAAAATCGTTTTGAAAAATATTCAGTTCTAGGAATTTTCATTTCTGAAAAGTAAGCTCTTTCGAGAAAATATTTCAGAATATTCCAATGCAAGGCATGAATAAAATATACTACATGATTTTCCTCTCTCTCTCTGTTTTTCTGCCAAATTCCACGAAATTGGTAGCTTCTTCTGGGGCTTTTGGGCCATTAACAATCTTCCTTGACTCGAGAATTGTAGGAAATGTGAAACATCAACATCAGATATAGAATCATAGAATCATGAAACATGATTTCATTAGTTGAATTTATGTTTGCCGCATTTTTTCCATTTCTCTTCAACAATTACGATGCGGCGGTAGTGCATAGAAATCAAAAGGCATTTTGCAGTTCACCGTTCCCAAGTCGTTCATTCGACTTGATGGATTTTTAAATTAAATTTAATTTGCAATTGCATTTTTAATTTGCAGCCGCCAGTTGCTTTAATGGGAACTTAATGCCGCCGCAAACGCAAGTCGTTTGTAGTGAAGTGTACTGGACCGTGGAAACACTGCGGCTAATTAGTGTAAATATTTTGCGTGCCCAATCCAATCCAATCCAATCCGATCCGATGTTGGATTTACTCCGTGATTGCTATACAAAATGTGCCAGCTAATAACGATCATTACACGATCTGAGACGATCTGATTTGATCCCAATCATAATGATATGAACTGCAAACGACTTCCTGTATTAACGAGAACAAAGCACTTTGGATCGGATGAGATCAGAGCGTTTATATCGTGCTTATCTGCAGATGATAAGCATGCTGAAAGCGGAAAATCCGTGGCTAAAGACAGAAATCGGATGAATCATATAGCTGGCATCTGATAGATAAACCAGCTGCACGGCAACAACAACGATGGGCGAACAAAGCAGCGGCGCACGATCAACATGAAAATAGCTATGAGAAGAATTCTTCTCGCCGCGATTCTTCCACTCTCTGTTCGCCACTTTGCGAATGACTGCATCTATGAGGTACAAATTGAATCGCAAAAGAAACGCGCGCGCTTCTGACTCAGCCAGCAGATTTGCAATAAAAGTCAGAACGTGACAAAATTTAAAATAATCAAGAAACACGGAAGATTTAGGAGAAAGCTGAAAATCATTCAGTAAATGAGATGGAAGATATGGGATTTACTTTAATGAAATACGAAAATTATTATTAAACATTTAGAGCCCTTAATGGAAAACCAAGAACAAAATGGTTATATCCTCACTTATTCGGTAAATTGAAAATCAATTCCTATTGCAAATTTTCAACATATTTGCTTATGCATGTGCCGGAACTTTGTCAGCACAAAGTTCAACATTCGTTAATTTTATTTACACACACACACGCACACAGATACACACAGACCCACGCACACACGCACACTTTGGTAAATAGAGAACACAACAGAATGCAAACAACAAACAAAAAAGCAAAGCTGCAAATTTGGCAGAATTATCCAGCCATATGAATCCGGCCGCCCCTTTTGCTTTTCCAATTTTCCCCACAGGATCACCACATCACCTGCATGGAAAATTTCGTCTGCATTTTCACCCAAATACGACGGCACGAATTTTCGCATTGATTTTCCAGCCCACAGATGAAAAATTGGTAGATGTTTGGCTCGAAAGGTATGCCGTTTGATGCTGCCGTCTTTTTCCAGCAGATTTATCATCGATATTTTGTTTAAACATAGGTTTGCGTATACGAAATTCAGATAACTCGAAGTGAAATAGAGTTCTAACTATTAATTATGAAAGTATGTTTAAGCCATCAACGAGACGTTTTAACCGCCGAAAAGGGAATTAAGCCAACTAAAGCTGATCCCTCGCACTTTCCCGAAAACTCCTTTTTTGCACCGACATTTCACTCACTTTCTGCACCTCCACATCCCCATCCACATCCTCGTCGTCCCATTTTCATCCGCTTTCCACTGCCACTAACCTCAACCATTTACATTTTCAATTACTTTGGCTCGGCGAGTTTTAAAGTGACGAGCGTTAGACACGCACCGCAGCCACGCCCCCTAACACACTCCCACGCCCTCCACTCCAAGATCAAATGAAAGTAGACAATATGGAATTACACATACGCCACGTGGGCCCTCAGAGGAGAACTACGATTTCCAGTGGGCGTTGTCGCACAAAAGGCATCTTTTTTTTTATTTTTGCACACAAATTAAAACCGGGGGTTAATAATCTCTCTCTTTGAAGGCGAATTCCATACCATTTCTGCCCTATAATATTCATGGAATGTTTACCAACACACATAAAACAACAATTACTATATTATTTAGCGTGACACTGGTTACCATTCACTTCAACATTATATTGATTTTCCTACGGGGAGTGAAAAAAACGAGACAACTTTTTCTTCACTCGCCGCTATATTTAACATTTTTTCTTCCAACTGACGTCAATGTTCTATTCTATTTAAGGTATTTTAAGTAGGTATTTTTGCACTGCGGCGAGCGGAATAAAATGCAAATCTGCATATGATTGGTATTTGAAATGCCGTCTGAGTTGTTTTCTAATTGACGTCAACAGCTTGAATGCTTTAGAATTCCTATAGAAGAAGAAAGCGAACCAAAAGATACTTGTTTCTCTGAGGGAGCATCACTAGTTGAAGTTCTATTTAATGCCTCTCGTTAGTTTAAAGTAACTAGTTAATATTCTGCGCTCTATCCCCAGTTTATCCTGGTAGATGCTTCTGTGTCCGATCAAGTACCTGCAATTCCATAATTCCACTTGAGCCTTTCACCCTTTTGCCAATATCCTCCTCTCATCGTTTTCACAGTCGGATTTCGTGTTATGGCCGTAAAAGTGTGGCAAATGTAAGTGAACAACAACTTTCCTGACCACTTGACCTCCCGGCGAAGCCCCCCCAAAACCCCCAACACCCCCGCACATCCTTCATCCCGCTTGTTGGCAAAGTAATTAATTTGATAAAGTGGCCGGGCAAAACGTTTCTGCAGCGAGTGGGTGGCTTGGATGCCCAAGGTGTTGTTATGAGGGGGGTGCTGCGGGCTTGGGGGGTTTTGGGGGTGTTGAGGGGCGTGAGGGCCCCGCAGACATATTTATGGTCGAGAACATATATATTTATATACATACATATAACCCTGTGCGTGAGTGTGTGTGTAGTGGCAACAGATTGTGCGTTCTGTTTGGGTAGTTAATGAAATGAGTTCGGTTGTCAACGAAAACCCAGGGAAAATGTCACTGGAAATTATTTTGCCTGCGACCAGAGCAACAAAATTTAATGGAATTTCAAATGGTGAGGCATGTGTTTTTGTGTGTGTGTGTTTGGATTGGAAGTGCAATGTATGTAACCCCCTTCCCACAGTCCATTTCCTGGCTCATCCTGGCCAGAATTTACACTTGACCAAGACTCGTTTGTTTGCCAACCGGCCTGTCTTTGGCTCGTTTGCCTCTTGTTGGTTTTTACATTTTACATGAATTTGCGTCTGAGTGGCGCATGAAATTTAAACAAATTGCGAAAATACTTTGTTTTTGATATGAGCGTCAAAAACCTTGCCGGCCAGACAGCCTGTCTCGCACTGAGTTCCGTTCTCCGTTCGCAAATAAAAACTAATTTGAATAGACGACTGCTGCAAATGGTGATAACAACCGAACTTTTGAGCCAGAAAATGCCAGACTAACTGATACCTAAACAAAAGTTTTTGCAGCCGTCCAAAGCCAATCTAAATGTACCCAAAAATAAGCGCATAAAAACAAAAAAAAAAAGCGCATGCAAAGGCGGAAACATTTTGTAAATCTTTTTGGCAAGCTTCGGCTCCAGTTGGAATCGCTTTTTATGCCCTGGCAGCCTATAAATATGCGACGTGAGCTGTTTGCGGAAAGCATCACACACACACACAAAGTGGCGAAGGAGCGCCTTGTAAAAAGCATAGCATACTTTCCAGCGTCCACCAGGATTTGTTGCGAGATTAGAAAAATTAAACTTAGAAAAGGATACGTTAGGAGCGCGCGAGGGCAGCGGGTAGCTGCTGAATAACAAGTGGCGAAAGGCAAATTATAGCAAATAAAATGCAAAACCAGTAGCAGCAGCTAAAACTTTGTTCCTCGCGAATAATTTCCATTAAAATAGATTAAAAACTGAAATATTTATATATGTATATCTAACACATCAACTGGGTGCGTGTGTGTGTGCGTGGCAAGTGTATGTGTGGGTGCCATTCTGATGCCCCAAGGAGGTGAAAGTATTAAAAGTACTTGCCACTTGCTTACGCTTTCCCACTGCCACGTCTTCATCTCAGTGTTATATGAAGCAGATTACATGGCATAATAATCACGATGAAGGGGGAGACACACACACACAGGCAACCGGGGGGCATTGTGGGGTTAAGAACTCGGGCAAATATTAAATTTGATGCCAACAGCAAGGCAAAATAGCTGATAGGAGGTGCTGAAAGAAAACGCCGCAGGGAAATGCCGTATAAAATGGGTAAAACGGAAAGGTAGCAATCAAAGTGGCCAGGTGAGAGCAGGTGGCAATCATGCCGCCGCCTCCCGAAAAGGTGAAAAAAAGAGATAGCAAGCCAGCTAAGCCCCAGGAAAATGAAATATACCAGCTAAATGGTAAATATGTGTGAATAAACTGATTGATATTGCTGCCATAAGCTGCCAAAATAATCCCTCAAATAGAAGGTTGGCTAACTATAATTGCGAAGCTGGGCCACTCAAGATACATTATATTATGGAAAACTCAGCGTAACGAGCGAAAGGTGGGAATAAAATGATTTTCACACATCTTCAAAACTCTGACGGTAAGCGTTTTTGGGGTTAACCGTTTCGCCAAAGTTCATCAACTTTTCCGCTCACCTTTTTGCCCCGCAGAAACGCTCAACACCTGCAAATTGATTGAAACGCAGCCGAAAAAGAGCGGCAGGAGTGGAAAAAGAAAAACAGAATGAAAATATTACGAAACTTCGCTGTCGCTGCGCCAAAAAAAAAAAAACACCATCTTGCCAACATCGCCGGAAAATCCCCCTTATACTGACACGAATGGGAATATAAAAGGTAAATAATGTGACCTTTGAGAGCATCAAATGCGTTAGGTAATGGGCCGGGTCAGAAAAACAATACCTAACTGAACATGAAAACGTAACTGTAACTGAAACTGAAGCTTAAATCTCAAGCGAAGCGTTATCCGCAAAACTGGATACCTAAAAACAACAGCAAATTCGTTGAATTATGAAACAGCAGGGAAAATATCATGTTTTCTTTTGTAGCCAAAAGTTTTTCGCTCATAAATAGGCCGACTGTCTTTCGCTCCCACTCGTTTTCACTTAGTGCCGAAGTTTCTGCTTCTTTTACCGTTCGGGGGAAATTAAATTTATAGGGGTTATACAACAGCCGTTATACAGATGTAGATGTAGAATCTGTCCAATAACTCCTGGCCCATAATCCCCGTCAAGGCGAGTTATGCGAAGAGTTGTCCGGGAATCTGCGAACCTAACTGAATTTCGGTGATTTGCTTTTATTGCCTTGGCGCCTGCGCATTGCGTAATGTAATTTTTCCGCCTCTTTCATTTCATTATATGTACTTTCGAATGCTATTGCCTAGATCTCACCACTTCCTCGTTCGTCGCTGCTATAAATTATTTATGGTGTTTTGATACAAGATGACTCGCGCAGTTCGAAGTTGGTCGCATGTGCTCGCATTTCTTGCTTACTTCATTAAGTCGCCCGGGCCAAGTCATAAAATCTGATATGACCCTCTCTTCAGTGGGAGCATTCTAGCTGTCTCTTTCGCCGTGTAGCCTCTCTACCTATCTCTCTCGTTCTATCTGTCCATCTATCTCTTTCTCTTTGTCTCTGTCTTTCTCTCTCTGAGTGTTTGTGCCTGGCGCAAGTATAATTTCCGCACATTTTCACGTTTTGCACATTTCCGCTGCATACTTTTGTGCGCCCTGGCATTTTGATGACGCTTTCGCCTGCGGATCGACCAACCGAAGCCTCCTCCGCAACTCGTTCTCCCAGAATTCCCCCCCTCCCACTTCACCACTTTTTATTGTATTTTACAGAAATTTGTTGGTGGCTAGAACTACACTACTCCCCCCCTGCTGTTGTTACTGGCATTTTAACGAGTTAATGCAGGACATGCAAAATGGCCAGCATTTTGAATTCATTGAACTTTTAGCCGGGACTACACGCTTGTTTTCGGTTTGGCTGTTGCCTGGTTTTTGTGCCCGGTCGGTTGCTTTGGTTATAGCTAAAAGTTACATTTTTGCGCAATAAGTATCTGATAAATATTATTCGCAATCGTCATGTAATGGGGTAGTAATTTCTATTTGAGATGGATTTTTATCTGTTACATAGTTTGCTTGAAAATACTAGGAATATGTTTATTTTTTAAGCCACCAGAAGCATTTTAAATAACAAATTTAAAGAGTTATGCTTCAAATATATATTATAGGAAGACCTGAATAGCCCTTCTTAAAAATTCGCCAAATGAAAAGACATTAAAAATGGCCTGTCATCCTTCTTGGGCAAAGAACCTCATTAGTAAAATGTATAATTTCCATTTTGCCCGCTGCTCCTTTTCTACACATTCTACCACTCCAACTTTATATTCTTCTCGGCTTTTTTTTCTACTCTTCGCTTAATTTATTGTGCATATACACCAGCATTTGCTTCTTGTGCGCCACACCGTTCTTTGTCAAATTCATTGTACATTTTACACTTTGCCCGCTCATTTCTTGCACTTAAGAGGTTTCCCCCACAATTTGCTTCGCCCTCTTTGGAAAATATTATTGAGCCGAGAAAACTCGTTGAATCCGATGCTGTTTTGGTTTTTTGCAACCCTCGTTGCCAAATGCCTCCTCTTTTTGGGGGCATTTTTAATGAGTCCTATGCAAATATATCATTAGACTTAAGTGTGTATACGTGTTGTGTCTTGGCCCGATAAGCGAGCCAAAAGGATTCGCCAGGACAGCTTTTGATTATGGTCCACTGAGGAAAATCGCAGTAAAGGGCGAAAAACTAGACGCCAAGGACACGAAGGACGTCGAGGGAAACTGGCACTGAGTGGCTAGTGGGCAGTCTGAATAAAAAATTATAATAAACCTCGAAAAATTTCAATCTCAATCGTCAACAAGTTTCGCCTGCCCCGCTTTCCCTTCATTTTCGTCGGCACTCAACTTGCATCAACTATTTTCTATGCAAGGGGGGGGGGGGGGGGGGGGGGGGGGGGTTTGGGGTGGCTAAGAGGGAAAAGTCTCAGGCAACCGAGGGTTAATGCATGAACGAAATTCATGGTAAAACTTGAGCTAAATGCGCCCAGGAAAAGGTGCACGTAGAGAAATTAGAGTGTTTTAGTTTTACATAAAAATTTACACACCAAAAGATTCAAAGTATTTTATGAATATAATTATTTCGCAATTTTATGAATATTTCTATTTCAATATTTATATGTTGCTTCTATTAAGACAGAAAAAATGGGTATAAAATATAATCATGTTACCAAATTTTTGTTTTATGAAGTTAGCTCTCCTTTTTTGCAGTGTAGCTGACCAAAAATCGGATGAAATTCCGTTGCCGTGTCCCTTTTTCGACCAGGCCAAAAGCATTTTGTTCTCTCCCTCTATCTCTATGTACCTCTCCCTCTATCTCCTCTTTCTTTCGCCTTTCTCTCTTTTATGCTTTTTTGGCTGTTCTCTGATGAAAACTACTCAGCGACATGAAACTTAACTTAAAAAGTTTTGCACTTTCATTTTGTAAATGAAATGTTGGGGTGTTCTTGCTGCTCTTGTTGTGTTTGTTGTTGTTGTTGTTGCGAAATAACAGGAAAACAATTTGGAGCGGATAATGAATATGGGTTAGGTTTAGTGCATATGTATATGTAAATGTGAGGATGCATGTGGCTAGGGAATATTGCTTTTGTGTGAGAGAGATTCCCATGCATTTGCCGGAAAAAAGTGCCCTCAAAGGCAAAGGCAAGGGGGGCGATGGAGCTAGGGGGCGGGGTCGTGGTGGCGCAATCAAGTGATGAATGCATTACTATATGGATGAGTGATGACGGAGCTCAGTAAATGTTCATGGGCCCATGCACTTTGGGGCTGTTTCCAAAATGGAGCTCAATAAATAAGGATCAGATATATGCGAATAGACTAGGCAGCTAGGAAAAATTAGAAATAGAATACTAGAATACTATAGTAAATAACTAGAATAGAGATGTTATAATAAATAATGTGGCCTGAGATTAAATTATTTATATTATCTACGTTTATATAATACCAATATACATTAGAAACAAATAATAATAAAGTTAATAGTTCTCTTTAACAAATAATGAATCATTTTCTTTACATTTCCCTGTTTCATTGTTCGCTTTAGCTACAAATAGCTTCTGTTCGGATATGGATCTTCTAAGGCTTCTCACGTTCTCCATTGCATCCCTTGTCTGGGCAGTTCTGTGAATAGATTAGCTTCCTTTTTTCGGTTTCCTACACGCTTTTTCTTAGATCTTAAAGCTCCTTTTTCGCTACTTGAAACAGACATTTCCAGTCAAGAAAAACCCGAAAACACAACCAAGCAATATAGAAGACAAGCTCAATTCCACTTTTTGCTGGTAGCGTCCCTTTTCTCGCTCACGTAATGAAATGGCGCACATGGAGCTCGGGAAATTCGTAGCGAGTGGGGTGGCGGGAAAAGCGACGGGCTGAGGTCGGTGGACGCCGACGAGAGAAGCCCACAGCGCCAGGACACTCGCTCGCTGCCGAGGACTCACTGAAGCCGAGCGCCAGGTCGCCGAGCAATTTTATGAACAGATGTGTGGTAAAATTAATGGACAGAGATAAACTCGCCTGGCGAGTGGAAATGGAAAACCGAGGGTTAAACGCCAGGCAAGAGAGTGAAAACTCGGCGAATGAGAGAGATGGGGAGAACGAGCGAGAGAGAGCGGGAAAAGCGGGCAAAGGTTCGTTTGCTCGGCTTGTTTGCCCCAACATGATTTATGATCCTTTCCCAACAACAAAAACAAAGGCAGATAAATATAAAGAAAACAAGCAGCAGTCAGTTGACTGAGTGAAATGGTCGAGTGGAAAAGCAGCGGCAGCAGCAGCGTTTCACTCAATGTGGAAAAACCACCCCCCAGGAGCTTTTCCGCTGCCTCTGCTGTCGGGATTTTCGTGAAAAGCTGTTGACTTCGTTACGCTGATAACTTAAATATGCATGGAAATTTACATACGTGTCAATGGCATTAAGTAGCGTTATGCTATTGGATGAGCTCCATATAGGCAACGGGCCACACATTTGGCTGTTTTTAGGGCTATCATTGTGGATTTCTGGATCCGGTGTTTACTACGCTTCTTAGCTGGCTATAAGGATACTTGGACTCACCTGAATACCATGGGCACCGCCACCCTGCTGGCTAATATGCAACTGCTGCGTCTGCTTCATCTGCAGCGTTGTGGTGGTCGATTGCTGCTGCTGCTGCGGCGCATTTGGGGTGTTGCCGCCGGGTCCGGCATTCGGATTGTTCTGCTGCCCATTGCCGGCGTTGCCGCGCTGCTGCTGCTGCTGCGGTCCACCCCCGGGTTGCTGTTGCTGCTGCGCCAGATTGCCCGGCTGCTGGTTGCCATTTGGACCGCCCCTTGGCGGACAATTGAGGAAGTTGGCCGCCGCATTTGGGTTCTGGTTGCTGAAGGGTGAGTACTGCTGCTGCTGCTGCTGTTGCTGTTGTTGCTGTTGCTGCTGCTGCTGCTGCAGTTGCTGCTGCGGCACCTGTTGCTGCTGCTGTTGTTTGTTGAAATTGGGAACACCACCCATTTTGGGCTGCTGCTGCTGCTGTTGCTGATGGTGTTGCTGCTGCTGCTGCTGCATGGCCTGCTGCTGCTGCAGACGCTTGAGATCGAAATCGTTTTGAGAGGAATAGAAGAGCTCCTGCTTGATGTCCAGGAAATTCTGCTGCACATTCATGCCGGCTCCTGGGCCAGGACCCTTTTGCTGGTGGAACTGCGGCGGCAGGTGTTGCTGCTGCGGCTGCTGTTGCTGCGCCTGCTGCTGCTGCTGCGGACCATTGGGTCCCAGGCCAAAGTCATTGGGGAAGCCGCCGCCGTAGTCGTTATAGCGACCGGGCTGTCCTTGCCCCATCATTTGACCATGTTGCTGCTGCTGTTGCTGTTGTTGCTGCTGCTGCTGTTGCTGCGGATTCATGCCGTGCGGCGGTCGTGGGAATCCACCCATGCCGCCCATGGCATTCTTGTGCTGATGCTGCTCGGCCATTTGCTTGAGTGTCTGAGCAGCCAGAGGATGTTCGGACATGAGATTACCAGAGTTTCCACCATTACCACCAGCATTGGGAGCACCACCTGTCCCGCCATTTGGACCATTGGGAAAGCCGCCTTGGTTGCCAGGATTGCCGCCACGCATCTTCATGCTCGGGTTGTCCAGACCCAGGCCAAAGCCAACGAAACCATGACCCAAACCGCCCTCGGACTTCACATTCAGGCTATTGATCAGATCCTGGGCATTGGGCGGCTCCACCTTGATGCCATCCTCCGTCTTTATGTCCAGCAGCGGTTTCTCATCGAAGCCATCGAGGAAACTGGGATTGAAGTCCTGCAGGTTGTTGATGAGATCCTTGAACGTGTCGTTGTTCTCCGAGTTATCATCCCCGAGTAGATCGGGAAAGCCCGGAAATTGTCCGCCACCACCATCCTTGTCCAATGAGCCGAGATCGGGGAAATCGTGATCCGGTTCCCGTTTGCACTCCACCAAATTGGCCAGATTGCCCAGGGCCGACTTCTGTTGGGCGGACATCATGTTGGGTGGCATGCCCATGCCGCCAAGACCGCCGGCCACGCCCCCGGTACCCGTGGCCATGCCGCCGGGTCCCCCACCCCTTCCATTATTCCCGAGGCCACCCAGTCCGCCGCCTTGTTGCTGCTGCTGCTGCTGCTGGTGCTGCTGCTGTTGCTGGTGATGATCACCTCCGTTGTTGTTGTTACCGTTTCCGCCGCCTCCCCCGCCTCCGTTGTTATTGTTGTTACCGCTACCGCCACCACCGCCGCCCCCTCCGCCACCGCCCACACCTGGTTCACTCTTCACCGATGTGTTGGTCAGCGCCTTTACAGTGACATTAGTGCTAATCTGTTGCGGTTGCGAATTGGCCGCCGATGTGGTGAACTCCAGTTGCTGAACAATTTCCACCGAGAACTTGGTTAGATTCTCAGAGCCGTTGTTGTTGCTGCCGCCGTTGTTGTTGGTGCTGTTGCCGTTGTTGTTCGTGTTGTTGCCGGTATTGGAGCCATTGTTGTTTCCGCCGTTGTTGGCATTCGCATTGCCGTTGTTGTTGTTGCTATTGCTATTGTTGTTATTATTAGGCAACTTGTGCGGCGGTTCAAAGCTGTCAGGGCCATTGTCAACATCCTCCGCGGGTCGTTTCAGGAATTTTTGTTGCTAAATTAGGAGAGAAAATAAAGTATACGTTATATAAATTGTTTGAAAGCTTGCGATGCTGCATTCTAAATAAATCCTAAAGAAATATATTGGAACTATATTTGATGCTTAAATAAATAGTTATGAGCTATATACAAAATCCAAAGAACAAAAACTTTTTCAGGATAAGAAAACTATATAATTTTAAAAGTATTAAGTTACTCCTATCCATAACTTTAAAAGTAGTACAAGCTTAAACATCCTATCACATTAGTTAGTTAAATGATAATAACATTAAAGCTATAAAAACTCTCATTAGTTGCCCAAATCTTACCCAAATATTCATAGATAGTTCGTTTATAGCGTTTGCTGGCTTGGGCGAAGATTTAGTTTAGTTTTTGAGTAGTTCGGACATTAAGAGTCGAGAGCTCGGATTTGAAAACACTTCGATATATAGACACAAAAGTTTGAACAGCTTTAGCACGATGATTTTAGAAGCGCGTTGGTAGACTTCGTCCGGGGATTTGTGGGGAGATTTTAGGCTACCACTCGATAGGGTGAACTTTTCGGACCAGTGTTGTGTAACGACGTCGACAGTGCTGCGCAGCGTCGATAATGTTGCATTTTGTTGCATTTACTTCGCGGGCGCATTTGGCTTTTGATTTTCTTCACAGTTTTCTTCGTCGATCTCGAGTTCTTTTGATTGTAATTTGATTTATTCAGCTGCGGCGCACACAGTGAGAAATTATACATAAATTAGTGATACACATGTACATATAACGCATATCGCATATACTGCATTGATGGGAAGCACGATTCGATTAACACTCAACAACAATGGCAACTACATCGCTGACTTGGCAAGAGTAATCAAAAGAAATTCACTTGCAAGACGTGCACAAATTATTGAAAAGCCGTAGCGAAATTTCATGAAAATCGCAAGTGCACACAGGCATTGGCAAAAATCACACACACACACACAAAATACGTCTCAAAATGTATGTATATAACAAAAAAAAAAAACAAACCTTAAAAAACACAGAAAGCTGTGCAGAGGCAGAAACAATAACATAAAAGGCAAAGACACTTCTAATCAGTGGCAGAATGCCGAAGTCGACTGAGAAAAGAGAACCAGAACGCCACAGTATCTGTGTGAGAACTTATGCGCCAGTGTGCGTTGTGTTGGCGTTGGCTTCGCCTTTCTTGTTGTTTTTGTTTCTGTTCTGCTTTACTTCAGCGCTTTCGATACCCCTCAATCGTGTAATCAAGGGGTATATGGGACATATTGAGAAGTATCTGCACATTTGTAATGGCAGATAATGTTTGAAATAGATTCTTTAATTCCCCCTATACAAAATTACAACAATACCTTTATTTAAAAATTGCTAAATGTAAAGGTTATATAAGAAATATTTAAAAACTTGCATTTCTTGTAGACTCGCTTAACTATTTTTAATAAAACTCGTCTTTTAATGGCTTTTTCTATACATATGGCACATTTCCCAAGTATCATTTTGTTAAAAAATCATAAAATTAATCCCACTTGCTGGGTACGTAAAACGAAGAGGATAAAAACAAAAAAAAGACGATGGCGAAAAAACAAGAAAACAATCACATTTAAATCAGAATGTGTTTGCTTTTCAGTTTTTATTTTCATGCCTCCGTGCAGGCCAAGCGCCCGCGACTTTTGCTGTTTATTTTGTTTTTAATTAATGCAAAATGTATACAAAATAGCCGCGAATAGGCGCAGCAACCAACACAATGACATGTGTGTGGGGTCGCGAGGTGTGCGTGTGTATGCCACCGTATGTATCTGTGTGAGTATTTAGTGCACACGATATAATACTTCAAAGTGAAGAAGAAGCAGAGGACTCGGTTGCAAGTGTGCGGAAGGTTGCGAAATGCTCTGGATAACCGCAAGTGACTCGTTTGCTGCGTTCAGAATTATTCACCGCAATTTAAAAACATTCTCTGTGACTACCTTCGTACAGTGAAGATTCGATAAAGCGGAGGTTTTTTTTAAGTCGAGATGCATATACCCAGTTATCCAATGTAATCGAGCTACAAACTGGATGCTGTTGGAATGACTTAGTGATTTAAAATCTATTAGTTTAAAGTTTAAACTTTCTTTTTATCGATACTGTGTACAAAGTCCTTTAAAACATATTTGGCACATAGGAACAAAAGCCACTCACTTAAGGTCGCCACCCACAGAGCCTAATTAAATTATTGATTCAATAAGGAAAATGTCCTTTCGAGCAGCGAAGGACCCCGCTCTCAGGTCATCGATAGCCACTCAATCGGTGGTTAAACAATTACAATCGCCTGCAAAACTATTCCCCAAATGAATAACAAAGTGTATAGCACTCATTACGCATTCACATTCATGCACAATCTCTCGCACTCACGAAACACTTTCGCCTAATAAGTTTATGGCACTTTACAACACTCGAAATGCAATGCACACAATTGGCCCGTTTCGGCCATCTCCCCATTTCTCCCATCTTTCCCATTTCTTTCACTACCCCCCGCCCCACACATTGCCCTGTCTACCAACGTTCGCTTCGATACACGCGCCAACCCTTTTCCCCATTCGCTTGGCTCATTATGAATAAATGACGTTTCATAAATTTGTTTTTCCCTGCGCCTCTGCCGCTGCTACCATCGATCATGCCGTCTCTTTTACTGCCCTCTATCTTCACACTCGCCGTCTCTTTCGCTGGCTGTATCTGTATCTGCGAATGTATCTGTGTTTTCGGTATCTTGCGATGGAAGCGTGACACAAAGAATGCAAACTTGCGTTGACCAGAAGCGTTGGGAAAACGGTAGTGGTATAGAAATGGCGAAGAGGGAGAAGGGAAAGGGAAAGGGTGCCGTAATATATGTAACCTATTGCAGAAAGAGATGGGTATGCTCGTGCAGAAAGAGAGCGGTAGCTCACACAATTTACAAACTTAAAAGTAATTTAGTTTTTTACGACTCCACTGCGGTAATAAAAATGTTTTGCCCTCTCCGTATTGCCACCCCCACACCACGCACACTTTGCCTTCCATCTTTTTCACCTATAACCATACCATAGCCTCGTACCGTACCCTTTAGCCTGCCGCAACCCTTTGAGGAGCCCCCGTCTACCCATGCCTATGCCCATGCCCATGCCTCCCCTAATTCCCCACTACATTTACTGCATTTACATTTATCGATGCGTCGCCTTCGATGTCGACATCCTCATCTTCGCCTTTGCCTTCGCTCTGGCCTCCGTCTTGGCTTTTATGTCTTGCTGCTGGTGGGGCTTAATAACTTTGTCAGGGGGGGGAAAAGTGCCTGGGGTCTGAGGTATACTGAAAATCGAAGGTTGGGCTCTCTGAAGTACTGGTCACATTGTGACGAGTTGAACCGAAATCACAGCGAAAGGAGTATGTTTCTCTCGCTCTCGTCACAAGATCGTTATACCTAGTTATCTAGCTATGAAATTACTTCCTTGTTGTTGTTTTTTTTAAACCTATTCTGATTGCTGTTGCTCAAAAAGAAAGTCAAACATTTCTCTTCTCTTATGACTCGTTTCTGTATCTTCACTGTCTATCAGCCTGCCTCGCGCTTTAATATATTTTCTGTTTGCTTTACGCGCAAATGAAATAAAGCAACAGAAATTATGCCGCGAACCTTGACACATTAAAAATAAGCAACAACAAAGAGCGTGAGTAAGAAGACCTCACCCATCTCTCTTGCACACTGTCTCCCCTCTCGCCACCTCCCCGTCGACGAGAGCTAGTAAATTTTTTGCGTGTAAAAATAAAAATGTGGAAAAGCTTCTTTCCACATTGGCTACGTTCAGCAGTTCAGTTTGTACGAATTTCGTTTTCATGATTCCAATGCATAAACAATAGAGAGCGCGTCCAACGCGTCGTATGATTAATGCGAATTAGCGGCGAATCCAAACCGACACTCTCCGCCACTCAGCACCAGAAAAAGAAAAAGAAAAAAACAATACACTATAGTCCGAAAACGGAAATCGTCTCGTCCCCAACACCAACAACACAAAAATCATCGGAAAAACACATCAAATGTTTCGTGGAAAGCCTTCGCTTCGCGTCCGTGTTGTTTGATTAGTTGGTTGAGTCGAGTTGCTAGTTGCTACATTGTGTGGTATGTGCTGAGAGACAGGCACTGAAAGATGATAAAAGATAGAGGAGCAGTGGCCTTGGATACGCAAGAAAAAGGAGGCGGACGTGGTCAATACGTTTGGTAGGGGAATACAAAAAGATTTGGAGTATTTGTTGGAGCTGTTGTTAACACATAAATTGGCCAAGAAATACTAATGTATTGATAGATGAAGTTGAAATTAAATTATTAATTAAAAACAACTAAATTGAAATGGAAAATTTCAAAATCTTTATAAGTATCATCATTATCATTCGTTATCATTCTTAATTTTATACATAAATAAACTGTGTAAACTGCAGAATTAAGAAAGGACATTTACTGGAAGTCGAATTTAAAACTGAAAATCCAAGTTCCAATTCCAATTTGCATGCAATTTAAATGAGATATGCAAATAGTTTTTCCCCGGCTCTGTGTCAACCGTTTTTTTTTCCCCCAGTTCCACTGTTCTCGCGCGTTTTCCTCTTTGCCAGCGGGCCATCATTTATTCACAACAATTAATTAAAAGTGTAACTTAAAACGTTCGCTCAAGTGTCAGCCATAACAGAAAGCCGTCTTTTTTTGCCCCCCTTTTTTTTGCACCACCCCCTGAAAACGAACGCCTCCAATTAATTCCTTGCTATTTTAACCATTTCTTAACCCATATTTTCTCGACACACACGGCGTATGCGTAATATCATGACCTTGTTTAGCGCCCTACTCTTTGCAGACCCTTTCCGCGCCATTCGCCCCTAGCATTTGCACTGCACTTACTCGCATTGCATTTTGCATTCTATTAATTTTTTTCAAATTATTAAAAAGTGGGCGGCAGTGGCGAAAGGAAAGGAAAATTAAAATCGCGAGAAATGTACGAAGTGAATTATAAATCATTATTCAACTCATTTAACTGAGCTGGCGCACAAAGCCCAATGGGAAATTATGTTTACCAAAAATTAATTAAACAACAGTAACAACAGAAAGAGCAATAAAAGTAAGATTAATGTAGTCGCAACGCAGCGACGCCGACTGCGGCTGCGACGGCGGCAGCGGCAGCGGCGGCGGCAGAGGCAGCATCAATTTCCGCAACGCCAAAAGGCTAAGCCAGATTTCTCGGTTCGGTTTAAGTTAGCTTGTTGCTCGCTCCAAGGCAATTGTTGCTATTACTATCGCTGTTGTTTCGCCCAAGAATTCCTAGATGCTCTTGTCTCTCACTATTCAATTATACACCAAGAGACAAAAGCGTGGAAGAAGTTCGGGAGTGTGGGTAACTGTGGGATACCCTTTAAACATATACATATATATTATCAAATAGCTTAGTTACTATACACATGAAAACGCCGAAACCACAGTTCCGTTAAGAAAAACTGTTAAAAAGCGGAGCAATTATAGAAATGTAACAGCAGGTGTTTGTATCTATATATACCGCTGATAACTAACCATCGAAATTTGCATAATTCAAAACCGTTAATCAGCCCAATTGTTTCACCACTGCAGGGCACACAAACTGAAGCACAGATGTATGCACACATCTTTATGAATATGTAAGTGCAGATACAAATATATGCACAATCCCAAACGTGTTCTACTTCATGGCATTGTGAGCATGCCCCACTTTTTGGTGAGGGCATAACAACCGACCAATTGCTCGCTCAGATCTGCTCCTCCCTATCTAATCCCCCTCCCTCTCCGCCGTACACTTCTTGGCCACTTGTCTAAGCAATATGCGTAACACACACTGTGGCACACAAGCACATACACGCACACTCATGCACACTCACGCGGAGAAATCAAACGGAAATTTATGTTGGCCAAAAATGGTTTCTTTGATATTTTACCAAAGCAACTAAGCATTGGAACATAAAAGTTTATAATTTATGAAAACGAAAATAATGCAGAGCGTACAAATTCCCAAACGGATTTACTGCAATGTAATTAATGGTTTCCATCGAGCCAAAAGAGTGGCAAAAAAAAACAGACACACATACGCACACTTTTCTTTTTTTTTTTGTTTGCTCAATTTTCCTCCTGATTTATTTAGCACTTTTGATTTATGATTTTTAATTTCTGCCATTTTACGTCTTACGTGAGTCTTACGAAGTCTGCACCTAATAAATTTGCATTTGCTATGCACAATTTCCCATCCAAGAACCCCAGACACGAAAAAGCGAATAAAATGTCAAATAAATAAACAGTACAGGGGGGTTGAGTTAAATAATTGCTAGAAAGCACACAGGAATTTAGCAGAAGATCTCGTAAATACAATAAACGAAATTCCATGAGCACAAAAGACTTCGAAAAAGGTTTTTTTTAACACTCAATCACAGCTGATTTTGATCACAGCAGATTTACTGTTGAAAGTACATTATTGTTCAGCTGATAACACTTCTATATATGTTAGTACTGTTCAATTCTTTACGGAATTTAAACAAAATTTTTTGTTGTTTATGTTTTTCTCGCATGTTTGCGATTAAAAAGTACTGTAACTCTTCATGTTTGACACCAAATTGTTTCGCTTTTCACTTTTCAAACACTAACATTTTTTAGCACTCCGAACACTTTATTTCTTCATTAAGTTTAAGTGCATATTTTAGTATTTCTTTTTAATTTGTTTTCTTTTGTTATATTGCCGTTGTCGTTGATGTTTCTTTTGTTGTTGTTGCTGTTGCTGCTGTTGTGTTTTTATCGCTGAGGGAACGAACCGCAAACAAAAAAAAAAGCGCTCAGCTTTTCTTTGGCTAGTGTTGCTGTTTCTGCCGTGCGGCTGTTACTGCTGCTGGCGTCGTGTTGCTGTTGCTACTGCTGTTGCTTTTGCCTCAGCTGCTGCTGCTGCTGCTGCCGCTGGTTTGTCGTGCGCCGTTTGGCAGTCGGTTGAGTACTGGCACGAGCCGCTGTCAGCGAAGCCAAACGAAGCGACTTCGAGCGACGCGAGCGACGCTGGCAGCGACAGCAGCAGCAGCAACACGACGCCAGCTGCGACGCGGGCAGCGAGAAAGTTTGCTTTTTGCATTGTTGCAGCGACGCAGCGAGTGAGTATCTGTGTGCGAGTGGGTGGCTGTTGGTATGGGTGTTGCTGCGGGGATGTCGCTGTTAGCCATAACAGACGGTTGATAAGCTGCTGCTGTTGCTGCTGTTGCTGCTGTTAGCATGTTGCATGTCAGCTGCTCTCTCCCTCTCTCTCTCTCTCTCTCTCTCTCTGTCGCTCTCTCTTGGCTTTCATGTTGAAACCAATTCGTTTGTCATTTGTTTAATGACACAAATATTTGCACAAAGTGTTTGCATTTATGTATGCCGCGACAACCTGTCTTACTCCACACTCCATCGCTGCCCCACTCGCTGTTTTCAATTTCCATTTTGGCGTCATGAAAGTTTTCCCTCAATTTGTATTTGTGCCATAAATTTGATTACCACTAATAGACTAATAATAATCCAACTAATGATCACCGTTTCTGTTTTCTTTGCTTCGCTTCATTTTTTTTTTTTTTTTTTTTGTGGGTTGCCTGGCTTTTTGGCAAATTGAATTCGCTGCCACTTTCTGATGGCTGTTAAATTGGGTTGAGCCTACAAGGACGAAATCCAGCGAAATCCTACCCAAAAGCCAGGCAACAGCACAAAACAACAAACAACGTGAACAACTAAATAAGGAAGTGACATCGGAAACAGGCAGCGACGTCAACGTCGTAGGAATGCGCAAAGGAATTTCAGCTTATGGTAGAACGGGGGGAACGTGGGGGTCATGGGAAAATTCAGGGGTTTTGGGTTTGTGTTTGGGGTTTCGCAGGAATCACTCACAAAAATCCGAGTGAGTCGAGTGAGTCGTGCGAAGCGCTCTTTATCTCGCATTTTTAGCTCGTTTATAAGGCAACGACACCGGCCGGCTGAAACTAGTTAAGGCCACACCAGCAACCCTCTTCTCTCGCCCCAGCCTCTTCCACGCCCCCTTTGCCACTCTACACCACCACTAGAACCGTCCTCCCCGCACACAACGCTTACAGCTTAACCTATAAAAATTCCGCAAACCCAACATCCACAAATGGGAACACTCCACCCCACTCCGCATGTGGAAATGTTCTTTTTCAGCTCTCTCGGAAAATCTGGGCGCCTGTTACGCACGCAACGAAGTTGCCAACACAACCTCACATGCACGCACACACGCGACTCGAAGCTGTTGCTGTTGCGGTGATGTTGCTGCCGCTGCGTTGATGTTGCTGCTGCTGTTGCTGCTGCCGTTGGTGTTGCCGCTGTGTCAGTGCCGTTCATTTGTTTGATTTTGTTGTGATTATGCGCAGTGCTTCGGCGGCAGAGACGCCGGCAGTGACGCCATCGCGCGAGCAGTGGCGGTGGCGTCGTGGTAGTCAGCGACCCATGGAGGGCATTTGGGGGCGCAACAACAACAACAACAGCTACAACGGCAACGCTGGGCAACTGGATTCTTGCTCCAAGTTGCGATACACTTGGACAACTCGAAAATGTGATAAGACGTGCAGTGCATGTGGCACTTTGATTTCAGCCCGATTCTGATTTAAAACCACTCGGGATTAAATCGGAATATAAGCTGTGATTTGAGTAGCATCATCAAATTTGGATATCTAGCATTTAGAAACAGAGCAAGACTTAATATTACTAACTATATTAGTTGAGAAACCAGCTTGAACTTTTCTAACAGCAGGCTTACACATGTAACTGTCAATAATGAAATTTGGAAACAGTACAGTGAACTTTCCAACACTTGAAACCTTAACTTCTTAGCAATAATTAGATAGACAGCGCATCAACAAGGCATACTTTTAAATACCTATATGTATGCTAAAGAATTCGGGTTTATATACCGCTATTCCCATAACAAATTTGTTTTAGCACGTTTCTAAAAGATTACATTTACCCAAAAATGCATTTCAAAACTTCCTTCCGCCTTGCGAAGTCACGACTTACTAGATTTTCACCTTCAATCGAATAGTCAATCTGCTCTTGTTCAGCGCACTGCTATAAATATTTGTGGCTCTCTGTTGTTATTCTGGATATTCCGTATAGCCAGTATTGTCTGTTGCCTCGACTCACGGCTGTTGGCTGTTGTTTGTGTGCCGTAAAAACTCATTGCCAGTTTGGGGCGTCGCTCAACTGGAAATGTGGCCAAGCCGAAGCTAAAACTGAAGCTGCAGGTGTCTGTCTAACCAAGTCATCTCACATACATATATATACATATATTTACTTTGTAGATATATAAAAATAAGTACATAGTGGATGTGCCAGCCTCCATGTAATTGCGCTGAGCATTTCTTTGTGCGGCTTAATTAGTGGCTGGCAGCCTGTTTTTCATTTTAGAGGTTTATAAATGATGTTCGCAGAAGCACAACTGGGCTCTATTCGCAGGCAGCTCAATTTAAAGATCCAAACAAATAGTTACAGCAAATGCACAGTTACAATTTGGTAGTGGACTACAAGTCTGAATTCTCGATTAAATGGCCTTTTTCGGTGCTGACACATTGTGGTAGCGAATCGAGAAGCGGCTAAAGTTGTGCGAAGTGATCTCCTTGGTGGGCGTGAACTCCGCCCGCTCGATAATCGAGCGCGGGCTGCCGAAATTCAGCAGCCAGAACTTCAGCTCGTTGACCTTGGGCAGTGTGCCCTCCAGCTGACCCTTCACCGTGCCCTCGTCCGTGTTCATCACCCACCCGCGCACGTGGTTCAATGTGGCCAGATCTCGGGTCTGCTTCCGCAAACACACACCCTGTACTCGCCCGAAGAGTTCGAATCCGCAGGAGAAGATCTGTTCCGCCGGCTGCATCATCTTGAATACGCTTCGTCTTTTCTAGAAATAACTCCAACTTATTGTCGATCGAGAGAGAGAAACTCCACTTGTTGAAATTTAGTAGATTTTTGTCAGTGTTCGTAACAGGAATGTCGCAAGCTCCTGGATTCCCTTAAGTAGTTAAGTGTTTTGCAGCACAGTGAACCCCAAATAAAGTTAACACGAGCAAAATTTGCTAAAATTAAATGTTAAGTAGCTGGATGTCAATGATATCGCCATTATGTGCTTAAATTAAAATCGACGAAAGAAGTAGGAAGTTCTCGTCATAAAAAGGAGCAGTGTATCGGCGAGAGCGCTAATGACATTGTATCTATTGTATATCCATAGCGTATAGCGTATCCCATATCAGCACTGGGGACTCATAAATCACTTGCCACACTCATTCGCACACACGCACACATTCACATGCGACGCCAAGTTCATCTCATGGCAATCCAATCAACTGGCAATGCCACAAAAGTTTGCAACCACCAAACCAGAGCCGAAACCCTCCCCCTCGCTCCCCTTGCCAACAAGCCCCCTTCCCCTATGGCCCATGGACACACGAACACCCCCCTCGAAAATGGCAAAACACCACCTATGGGCAGCGCGAACAATAACTAGCGAGATAAACAGACAACATTCGGCGTTAATGCAAACGCGAAACGCCGACATCGCAGGCGATACTAAGGCAAATATTTAATACGATATTTATGGCCTAGGCACAGGATCAAGTGCAAGCGGGATGGGGAGAGTCAAAACGAGACGGAGAGAGCATGGGGAAATGAGGTCCTTTGAGCCAAGGTATTTGCAAAAAGAAGCCTGTGATAAATGACTACAGCTACAAGTACTCATCCGCCAGTTTCCAGAAATTGGTTTTCCGATGACTACATAAATTATACTTCTTCACAATTAAGTCTAAAGTTTGTAAGGAAGACTATTAAATATTAACGATACGATGTATTCTCTACAAATTAACGGCTTTTCATTTTTTCAACCTGACGGTAGCCTGCAACCATCAAGATTTTCCCCCTTTACAATCTACATTTGAAGACACCAAACGTGTACGTATGTTGAAATGGCCCTAAAGCTGTCAATTTGGTTAAGCGAATTTAAAAGTTTTCGCAAAGTGGAACCAAAGGCTTCCAATTTGGCCGGCACACTGTGGCCAATCCAACTCGAACTCCGTCCGTCGTGTGCCCATTCAAATGAAACACAGCACGAGCCTCGGGTTCGTTTCGAGTTTCAGGTTGGATTTCAGGTTGAGACCGCCACCGACGTCTCCATCGAATTCGCAGTTCCGTCGCTGCCTCCGTCGACGTCCGTTCGATACTGTTGTTGCTGCTGCTGCTGCTGTCGAGCCGAAGGTGAGCAAGCCAAATCAAACAAACCGAAGCGCAGCAAAAAAAAGTACGTTGAAACGCTTGAAGGGACTTCGCATGCCTCGCCGTTGGAGCTACGAACGAACGGGTATATATGTATCTACATGTAGGCATAAGTATAGGTATTGCTATATCTCTATAGATACTATAGCTCATGCTGTTGCTGCCAGAAACTGCGCTTCAATTGCGACAGCAGCAAAAACAACAACAGCCAGTCAGTAAACAAAACTCGGCTTCTCCGAAGGCAAACTGCGTGAAGTGGGAGAAAGAGAGCCGCCAGCAGCTAAGAGAGAGTGAGAAATTGAGTGATCTTGCAGAACGGATAAACACCAGATAAGCAAGGCTAACAGGAGAAATTCAACTGCACTTAATCACTAAGATCGGATTGAAAAAGGGGATTTCCTAAAAGTTAAATTTGTCGATATACATAAAGTCCTCAAACCAAAAAGTATTAGTGAATTGCTTTCAAAATTATTTCTTTGTCGCCATGATATCACCTTATAGATAAGCAGATTTTCATAGTTGCAACATGCATATTTTCGGATCTTTCATATTTGTTTGTATTAAACATTAAAGTATGAACACCATTCACCAACACTGTTTTGAAATACCCAAAAGTCAAAGCATTTTCCTATCGTTTCGTTCAAAATTTTTATTGTTCAGAACGTTTGGCCGCCAAGCCAAACGGCGCCAAGCACACGCACATACACATAAACACATTGACACAAATCAAATCGGAAAAGGCGAAACAAAATAACAACAACATAGAACAGCAACAACAACGTCAGCGCCAAGAACAACAATTAAATCGAATTCGAAATTAAAAATAAAAAAAAGTACAGTACTCGGTCTTTTCCAAGCCCACAGCGTTTTCCCCAACGTTTCTCCAAATTGAATTGAAATGCAAACGAAAGCTAAATACTAAAATTAGCTTAAAATAAGTAAGGCAGACAGGGCAATAACAACAAGTGAATAGAAAATCAAAGCGAAGCATATAAAACGGCGATAATTCAAATGCAAAATGTAAACACTTCAAAGCCGCGCGACGGGGAAAGCGGGCGGAAAATTGAGGAAAAGCTGGGAAAAAAAATACAGCTACAGTGGCATAGGAAAATCGGAATAATAAGAGAAAGAAGTCGAATGGCTTCGGAGTTCAAAAGGGGAGTGCTTGGGTTGTGAGCACAGACTCGCGCTACGCAGACTTGACTTGGCCTCTAATAACTCACTCACTCGCGCACTCACACACACGCACATTGAATTGTTTACGCAAATGACAAAATTATTATGCAGTGCAGGGAGAAAAATGATGGCCTCTAAACATACTAGATATAAAAAGTAAAGCCCAGATGGAAATATATTAAGCAGAATGTCAATAAAACGATATTCTAATTATAAATCTGATTTATACTCATTCCAATCTGATTTATCTCGAATGTTAGCGGATTCCCGAGAATCCACTCAGAATAGGGCTAAGCACGCTCAATCGCTGAGCTGTCCCACGCTGCGTATACGTAACCCGTGATCTTGACTTCGGCTTATCAGAATAACTCGACGATGATGCAAACATTCCAGTAATGGCGATTCCTTAATACACGGATACTTAGCTTAACTTACGGTTTAATCTGCACAATATGCATATCTACACGGTACAACAATGCGTTGATGGAACAAACAAGGGGGAAACTCACCTGCAACGAGAGAAAGAGAGACAAAATACTGATTAGCCACAAATGCAGCGTAAACGCAATGAGAATGATTAATCAACTGGCTAAAAATACAGCAAGCCCAACGGCAACAACAACAACAACAAAATCACGTCAGCGGCCAAATAAGGCAAACAATTGCAAAAATCTGCATGTTGACGTCGCTGCCCGCGTCGACTGTGCAGCTGCGTCGCAGTCGAGGAGCTAAAAATATTTCACTCGTTCGCTTAGAAAATCCAAAATTAGCTGGCACGGCGTGCGCACAAAATCCAAAATGAGGAACACAAAATGAGGCACAGTGGCGTGCGATTCACTTTCTAGCACTCAAAAATCAATAATGGCAGTATATGCAAATTAAGCTGCTGATTATTTTAATTCTATTAAAAAACTACTAATTATGCAAAGTCAATAGTTTAATAGTTTTAATGTTACCAGTAAGCATTTTATTGATTATTCAAAACAGTGAAAATAATATCCTTATTAATTGGACAAAATACGAACGAACTGAATTTCACACCCACTGTGCGACGTTCGTGGCGTCACCGTTGAGCGACGACAGAGGCAGAGGCTGAGGCAGTGACGGCGACGTCAACGCCGACGCTTACAGCGTGAGACAGCAGGTTGGCAGAAAGTCTGCCACTGATAACGGGAAATGGCATGCCAGCAACAGCGGCAGCAAAAGCAGCAACAATAAGGAGAGCCATCGGCATTCACTCACTCTCTCACTCTTTCTCTTGCCGGCTCCCCACTTTACTCACACACTCACTCGTTGGCGCTCTCGCCTCTTCCTCGCTCGCAGTGGCCATGTCTTCTATGCTCTCGTGGCTGGCAACGCTCACGCCAAAATAAACAACAAATGTAAAGTGCGCCCCTTTAGCAATGTGGTGTGCACGGAGAAAAACCTGATAGTGCAGTTTTAAAACAAGGAAATATTTTTCAAATTATATGTTTTACAAAACTATTTGATAATCAAGTTTCGGGTTATCAGCAGAACATGCGTTAGATCTTTAATTGCATTTCCAGATTAAATAAATTGTTGCATACTTCAAGGACTGCGAAAGATTTGCGTTCAAAAAAAACTGCTATTATTTCTCCGTGTGTATAGGAAAGGCGGTCGCAGGGCCTACACGCCACCCCCCCCCCAAAACACCCAACCACCTAGGACAAGCCATGAAAATAAATATGTGGGCATAACAAAAATGAAAATTGTACGCGAAATGTGCCGCAAATGGCAGCAGATTTGCCATTAAAATTTACAAAGGGTCTTTCTCGGTGTTTCGGGATCCGAGTGGAAAGCCGAGAGAAAACGGGGCAGGGAAATAGAGAGGAAAAAACATAGACAAACAGTCGGAGGTAAAGCAAATCAAAACAAAACAAAGGAAACATCACAAAAACAAGCCAAGCAATCGCCCTGACTAAGTGACTCTTTCCCTCTCTGTTTAACCCGGGGGCTGCTACCTCGCTCGCACCCTCTGCTGCTAAATAACAGCTGTAAATTAACAGCGAGCGTTTTTAGAACGAGCAATTAAAGCTGCAATAAAGCAATTAGAAGTACAATTACCCAAAGTTTGTCCAATTTGTGTGCACAAAAATTCGAAAAGGTAAACAAGCTATGTTTGAAAGGAAAAATCGTGTAAAAGCGTTTGAATTTAATATTTTCGAAAATAATATCTGTAATTATTATGCATTTTTTAATGCTCATGCAACATTAATTTTTGACACCTATGTATATCTAAAAAAAAAAATGTTTATTTGCCACTCAAAGTTCATAATAAGTCAGGTGACATTACACATACGCAGTGTGGTGCGATGGCTAACCATATCGGAAAATTGCATTTTCTGCTGCTGTTGTCAAGCACTGAAAGCCTCACATATGTTTTGTAAATTAATTAATAGTTTTTATTCGCGTGCGGATTGTTTAAATAAATCATTCACAGTGACAAAAACAACATTTTTTCGGTTAAATATAAATTACTTAGTTGAACATATTTTTTTTTTGTTTTAAATTTGAATATCCATGTAAATTTCGGTCGCAGCGCAAAAAATAGTAATATTATATTGGCTAAATGACAGCGGCAGTGCTGACAATACCAATTAGCCTCTCGGTCAAGAAGAGTTGGCCAATAGATGACACGAACAAGCCGCAAGGGGAAACGGACGACAAAACTAGTGTGAGGGAATAAATGGAAAGCCTTAATTAACAGGGCCAACTGTTAATGAAATTGTTTGGTAAACGGGCTGTGTTTAAAAGAATAAAATGAGCAAAACTGTTGGCGCTTTAAAAATGGTATACAAAAGTGATTAAGATATATGGCCATTGAAAAACTATAGCATGCAAACTAAATTAAATAATAAAAAATATAGCTAAAGTAACTAAAATATATATTTGAGAAAAAGAAGACCATACACGAAGTGGGTTGGTATTTTTCTAAATGGTTTAAAAATATTACGTATACGCATTCGAAAAATGTTCTTTTTACTCGTAGGTTAAATACATTTCAGTTCCTTTTCTGTTGTTTCTATTCGTCTTCATTTTGACGGCAACGATTTGCAATCAACTTAATTGAATTTTGTTTTGATGCAATGACGAAGGCATAGTGCAAAGACGGGCGGAAAAGTGGGTGGCGGCGAGGCGAAAAGGGTTGTCACGCCTTCTGCAATTGTCTTAGCTGCTTGTCGTCAAGTGGATTTGCTGCTGGCGGAGAACTATAGTTGTTATTGCTCTGGCCTTTGTTGTTGGGCGATATTCAATTAAGCGACATCGTCGACGTCGCCATTTAACGAAATGCAATTTTCACTCTATTTATTTATTTTGCCTCAGTGTGAACTTTTGTTTGTTTATGTCAACGCACTGCGGAATAACAACAACAAAATCGGTTAATTCGATCAGCGAAGATTGAGGTGATTTTATGAGCAGGGTGAAGTTACGCATTGGCTGGGGTAACAAATTCGGTAGTGGGAGGCAATTAACAGTATATCCAGGCTGGCAAATTTCACAATTTTTCGTCAATAATTGAGCAAGGAAAGCGGGCAGACGACAATCTCCATGTCCAGGACATGCGCACTTAAGCCAGGAACTTAAAGCCAGGCCACAAATTGCACAGAGTGGGCGTTGGGGATTGTGGCGATTGGATGGGGCAGTAAGTGGAGCGGGGGGGAAGGGGGTAGGGGGTAAGGGGGTGACCGACAGCAGACCGACTGTTGTCCTGTAAATGTAAATGGCACCCACACACGAAGCGAAGGTGGCCGATGAGATTGTCTCGAATGCCGAATACCGTTAAGATTGTTACCAAAACACAGAATACTTCAGATATAGATAGTTGCCAAAGGAAAGGGGATTAGCCAGCTAAGGATGCACAGCGAGAAATAAACTAATATTGCATTTAAACGCCAACGAATCTAAATTTTCTTTACAGAAAACGTATCTCATAAAATCGAACTAGAAACATTCCTTTTCTTTTTTATGATTGGTTATAGATTTTATATATATTTGGTAAATTGGAAATTGATTTTAGGAAATTAATGAATAAGAGATTTTTTCTTTCACAGATTTTCGAACTTAACCGGCATTACTTTTAGTCACAAATTTTTGTGCGGTGCATTATCGTGCGGCATATGCCACAAAACTGTGCAACGTGCGGCTCCCTCGCTCTTTCTCTCAGCTAATGTAGACAAATTTTTATCGCCTGCTAAAGTTTTGTGGGAAATTTGTTTTTTTTTTCCCTTCGGATGCCGAGCCCTTGGGGAGGATTTTTGTCGGCGGCAGGATAGCAGGCAGGGATATATCTTTGCACAAGGGGTAGCAGACGATTCTGTTCTTGTTGACGCTAAATAGGCTCGTTTCTCTGCCGTTAATAATAATAGTTATGATTATGATGATGACGACACTGACGATGGCCCAAGATGAGGCGAAAGTGTTGATAAAACACGGCGGATAACACAACGATTACGGGGAGCGAAGGGGGTTGAAGTCAGTGAAGTTCCAAGGGCCTCAATCAAAATTATTAATGTAGCAGGACATCCAAAAGTTGCTGATGACAGGACACAAGGCGTTTGGGTCAAGCCAAAATGTCAACGAGTTTGAAAATTGCCTCAATACGGGGTTATAAACCATAAATTAGGAGAGAATGTAATCGAGAGACTATCTTAAAGCAATAAGTTAAGTAAAGCAACTAAATAAAAACCGAAAATCTAGGTATATTTAGCTCGAAACTACTAATGACTCTTAGTTTAAGCTTTAATTCCCAAAATGGGAGCAACCGAAGGCAGCATATTTCAGCACCCACGTAATGCCTCTACTTGCAACTCAATGAAGCATTTGTAAATTGTTTAAACAAATCCTGCTCCTTTGCCTGCTTGAGCTCCTAATCACCAGCAAACAAAAGTCAAATCAAAAGCGAAGCCCAGGAAAAAGATTGAAACCGCACAGTGAAAGGGGCGGCGAAGGGGGCCGGAAAATGGGGATGTGGATGGGGTTTGGGGTTTGGGGAAATGGGGAAATGCGAGGAAAACTGAGAAGAGAGAGTGTGCAGCTAACAAGCAAAACGTCAACGGCGAGGCTGACGAGAGCGACAACATCGTTGCAAGCGACTTCCAATTATTTTTTATATTTCTCTGCAGCAACAAAAGGCACTCCAGAACAGGGGCGTCGTTGCAGCAAAGGGGGGCATGCATCTCCGCCTCTGCTGGCTTGGCTGATGCAAAAGTGGATTATGTGGCTGCCTCAACAATCTTCTTCTTTTTTTTTTTATTCACCCCATATTTTGTTCGTTTTCGCTTTCCTTGCCAAGCGGAGGGGCGTGCGTGAAAAGTGGGCGCGGCACTCAATAGAGTGGCACAGTTTGTTGAGGGGGGAAACATGCGAAATGCAAATGGATATGGGGGTTTAGGTGTTTTACTTTTTTTTTTAGGGCCTCGGAACAACCACAAGCATTGATGGAAATCTGGGGAATTACTACTGCATTCAAAAGCGCATAAATCAAATTCATTCTTAATTTTTAAATCAAAGTAAAGAGCTTAAATTGTTAAACACTAGCAGGTATATAGGCCACAACTAGGTTAGTTTAATAATACATTCTAAATCAATCTAATCGTTAAGTTATGGCTACGAGTCACATTAACCAAACTAAATTTGCTAGCTCTTTGATTCATCTCAAATTAAAATCATTGTCTTATTAAGTTTTTAAATGTTGCGTTTTCTTTGATTTTAGTTGTAATTTGCTGTAAAATATATGGTACGCATCTTAAAAGTACCCTTTGCTCAATGTGAGAACTGAAAACGAGACCCAATTTGATATTCAATCGCAGCTAATAAAAAGAAAGGCCTGTATTTTCGGTCTACATGCCATCGGCTGCGAAATCAAGTGGAGGAATACAGACTACAAATATTGAAGTCTTTCATGGTGCAAACAAAGCTTTTAAGCTTCGTTGAGTTTAACACAAATACACACAGACACACACCGGCATACACACCATAATACATGTATAGGCACTCACTCTGATATGGGGACCGACCTGCCACGCCCCCACCCCCCTTGCTTTCACTAGCCACCTCTCCGCCCCCTTTAGAACCACAGAGGCGCCCCATTGCAGAAGCTTCAAAACCAACGAACAACAGCAAAGAGAAGAGGCGCAGAAGGGGGTGGAGAAATGGGAAGAATTGCGGAGAAAGGGGAGCGGGCACACGTTGCCTGCCATATGCGACACTTGAGAAGGAAGGAGGGTGAGGCAGTGGGGATGGCACTGGGGCATGGGCGCCGGTTCGCAGGAGGTCGTCGAAGGGGCTAGCCGAGCGGGCTGATTGCCGACTGACTGACTGAAAGAGACTGCGTGCCACGACGGCTCGGTGCCCCATGGACACACAGTATCCGCAAAAAAGGTTGCAACCCCAAAAAAGGTGCTTTAAAATATTAAGCAAGCCAAGCCAGCAGATACTCAGATACAATTGGAACATTCATATATAATATGGATAGGGAATATCAAATGTTTAAATATACAGAGAACTTTCAGTCATTATTAATATTAATATGAAAGGTAGGCCATTTATAAGATGATTTATCTACTAGTTTCCATGACTTCTGATTAAGAGTTAAAAGGAACTTTTTCTGAGTCTAATAGTCTGTTTATTTTTCTTTTCTCAAGTGCAGGAAAATTTGTAAATTTTTCTTTTTTTTTTTAGCCCCTTTCCGAACTTTTCTAATCCACTGTGCTCGCGCCGTGCGTTCCTATACTTCAGGTTACATGAGACCGCACGCTCTGTCCCGCTCGCTCGCCTATGGCCATCTCTGTCCCGCTGCTCCGATTCTGTCGCTACTGCGCTCTCTGCAGACAAATTTCTATAAATTATGCATTGTGTGTGTAAACACGACAAGTTGAATTGAAATTACGGATTTAAATGTGAACCAAAGATATTTTATAGCTATCTGAATGTGCTTATATATACAAAACATGGGCTGCAAAAACGAAATAAAATCAAATCGAAATGGATGAGGGGTTTGGGGTGCAACCCTTTTTGCCTTTTGTCTCAGCTGTTCGGCTTTCATCGGCCGACAAAGTTTCGCAAAGGCACAAAATCAACAATCTCATAAATTTAATTGCTTCAAGTGAATTCTGCCGCCAATTGTCCAGTTGCAAGTCCCCTTGCCACGCCGTTGAACCCCCTTTTTTTTAAATCGTTCCACTGACTGTGCCTTCCTCGCTGTCTCATTGTCACCTTTTGAACTTCCGGCGGCGGCGGCGCTTTTCGCCTCTCGCTTCTCGCAGTGTATGATGTATCACCCTGGGCAGAAAAAAAAAACCAGTCAGACGTAAACTTTTTCCACATGTCGGATGGACACTCATTGTCTCACATCCACGATTCATTTAACATTTCTATTTGTTGGAGGCGAGTTTTGTTTATTTGCAAACATTTCGTCACTGCTGACATTGATGACGATGACGTTGCGCCTCCTTTTCGTCTTTTCGTCTTTTGCCAGCCGCTTTGTTTTTTTTATTTTTTGTAAAATGCCCATTTATTTTTAACATTTTAAAACGTCAACAGTGCACACAAAAGCCGACTCAATGACGCAACGAGCGCGATAAAACTCATACCGAGTATGATGGTGGAAATGGTTTATCGCATTTAAGTGTAACACACATTAAGTCTGGTGATATAAGCAGTTTAAAATACGATTTATTCAAGTTGTACTCTTGTTGATTTACAGAATTTAATGTTCTGTAAAGTGGCTCTTTCCTACAAATTGCAAGTGTTGTAAAATGCGATAGTTAACTGATATTTCTACTTATGTTATTTTTAAATAATTAAGTAGTTCAATTAGTTATCTTTAGTTTAGTGCATACAGTTTATAGTTTACAGTGTTGATTTACAAGCCATGCTAAGTTTATATTTATTGAATTTCTGTGGTTAAAACTTTACAAACCAAGTCCACTTTTAAAAAAACTAGAAAGCTTACTTTAAAATACTTATTTTTGCTACAAAATTACACAGATATATGTGTATAAAGTACAATGCGTACTGTACCTACGCCGATATCTATATCATCACTTATGTAAACGTTGTCCCTGCCTCAAAAGCGACTTTTCGCATTTTAAGTCAATAAGATGGGTGAAAGGGGGTTGCAGATGGAAATGGCGGTAGAAAGAGGGGGACCGTGGGGGGGTTGGATGCGGGTCAAGTGAGGGGCGCATGCAGTGTAATGAATAAATGAGCATACAAATACGCTTTCACGCACACACGTGGCCGTGTATTTGTGCAGTTAATTTGCCATTTCCGCTCCAGTAAAGTAATGCAACATGTTTTTTTTTCCAGCGGCTACTGCTGGCCGTTGCTGTTCTACAAATCCCCGTAAAGTGCCGCCACCCAAAAACCCCACCGTAAACCTATGTTTACCCACCATGGAATTGGTCAAGTGCCATTGTTCCAGGATTCGGGCTGCTAGCCATAAACGCTAATCACTTCGAGAGGCATTTGTCCATATGCCGTATATATTAAGTATACGTCGCGTGGGCATCACAGAAGATGGAGTTTAATCGCAATTGCAGGGTACACTACCAACACGGAGCTCATTAGAGTATTAGGTCTGCCAGTTTTCCCATGCAAATTGAAAAGTGCAGGTGGAAAACTGAAAGCGGAATCTCATGAACGTTAAATAGAGGGAGAGAAAATGCAAATGAAAAGGTTTGGTAAGGGAAAAACATCAAGCAATCAATGCGTGTTGGCTTCGTTTTAGACTCTGTTATGATGTTGTTGATGTCACATGTTGCACGGACATAATCGTTATGGTTATTGGCAGGACGTTATAGACACAAGCCAACCAGCGGGGGGTTGGGGGTGGTTTGATTTTGCGGGGTGGTTATGGAAAACGGAAAGAGCCAAACATGATGAAAGTAGGCGAAACTGTGATGAAAAAAAACTGCTGTGATATACAGCTTTCAGGGATGAACAGCACTTTATAACAGAACTTTATAGAAGTGTAAGAGATTTAGCAACACTACAGAAGTATGTCCATAAGTATCAATAACCCAAACGGACTCAATCATTTATGAAAGTGTAATGGGATTGATTGAAAACGATGCCGTAATTAACATAACTAACTTTGAAAATCATCTTTCCGAAATGCAATTACCATTACCAATACCATTGCAAATTTCCCAGCTCCAATTGCATACCCTGGACTGTTTTTATGGCCGGACAAATCAATCGAGCACATTTGCCTTTGACACACGAGCCGTGTTTGGCTTAATTTTGCATATAAAACCCGCTCTTCATCAGCTTTTCCATTTCCCGGCCAAGCGGGCCGGAGCTCATTTCATGTAATCGACACACAAATTGAATGCAAGCCCGGGGACCTCGACATCCTTTGGGATGCCGGCGAGGAACAGGACGAGGACGCGGACGTGGACGAGGATGTGGAAGTGGATATGGATATGGATGTGGATGCCAAAGTGCATAAAGGAAGCCCAGAATGGCGCCTGACTGGCGTCATTCAAGGGTTAAGTATTCCCATCGAAACGAGCTGGTCATTTGAAGTGAAAAGTGTTCAAGTGCTGAAGATTCCACAAATATTTGCAGCTCATCGAGAATATACAACAACTCTCTTCATCTGCCATTCATTTCAAATCAATTTAATTAGCCAAAATACAATGTACTTTAAGGAATATTTATGTCGCTGATTGAGTATGTTCATAATCCTGACCACATGTTAATGTGGGCGTTAAGTAGGCTTATTGAAAATAAAAGTAAGTAAAGTGTATCCCAAGCTAGCGTGTGTATCTGTGTGTTTTCCTAGCGGGCACAAATATGTGAGTGTGTGTGTGTGTGTGGGCACAACTTCAAAATGAGTTTATCGATTTTAAAGGGCAAAGCGAAAGAGCAACAGCAAAAGCAAAGGACGAAAAGGGGAAGAAGTTCCGCCTGGTTGTTTTGCTGATGATGTGTGGATGGCTCGCAAAAAAAAAGGAAAACGAGAAAGAGAATTCCCCTGGCCACCTTAATGAAAATCCCTAAATAAAAACGAAGAAAAAAAAATAAGTGCGATTACCAGGCGATTATTATTTAAGGGTTAAAAATCTGCAGCCAGCCACTCGACAAAACCGCACACACACACACCCACTCACCCACACACCTACTCAAACATTTCATCATTTTCTGTTACGCCTTTCTCTTGTTTATTATTTTTGCCCCGGCAACAACAGCAACAACAATAAGAACAACAGCTTTGCAGCGACAAACGTAAAGCAATTAAAATGTTTAAGACAATTGACAAAAGCCAGACTCAAGAACTTAAAGCTCACAGGGCCAAAAGAGCTTTGATGGCCCGAAAAACTCGAAGGATGGCAAAAGGATAAACGGCCGGATGGTCGTATGGATGGCAGGAAAGCAGGAAGGCGATGCAAAAGCTCCACTTCTTGAAGGCAAATTGCATTTTTAATATGCAATGAAATTTGCCAAACATAATAAATAAAAGATGCAAAATTCATTGCATGTGTGTGTGTGTGAGCAGGGCAACTGCCTTCCGAACATCCTTTTCATTTAGCTTTATTTTTGAACCCCAGTGCAAGGCACAAGGATATCACACACAGAAAAGAAGCCTTTGAGGTGCATTTGCAATATACCACAAACTTCTAACTGCGGTGGAAATGAGCAATGCGTGACAAACACGCAATTTGGCCCATTGTGCAATACGCACAGTAGTAGAAATCCTTCAAATGCTGGTTAAAAAATATTGTAATAAATATATATGAAAGCAAATAGAATTTGATATAATGAAAAATATATTTTTAATTTATCAGAAATCCCATATAACTTAAATGATGTAGAAAATTATAATTTTTAAGAAATTTATTAGAAATCCCATATGATTTAAATGATGTAGAAAATTATAATTTGTAAGAAAACCTAAATATTGCAGAAATCCATTAAATGTCAATATTAATCATAGCTTAATTAACATTTTAAAAAATGGGACACATTCCGTTTAAAAATCTTGGCCGAGCTTCAACTCATTGGCCAAGATGATGCAATAAATGATAAGTAATCGTACGAATTGCCTTTTGCAACAATATTATTCCCGTTAAGCCCGGCAATAATTTATGCCGGCAGCTATATATCTATATATCCCGCACATCATTTGCTATATACTGCATATATCAATCCATGTATCCCCCTCATCTGTAGTCAAGTGCAGGCCGCATTCAGTTTTCCGTCTGCAATTCCGTTTTCTTTGCTTTTTTTCGGCTGTTTGCCTTCTCGCATTTGTCGAAATGGAATCGATTTTGTTGAAGCCACGGCTGTAGCGCCGCTGTCCATTCCCCCTTTGCCCCCTCTTTCTCTTTCCGCGCCCCTGCTTTTTGCGACTTACAGCCCCCTTTTCTTCATTTTTTTTTTTTTTTTTTGAACCCACTCAAGCCTTTCCATATCTTCGTTAGGCCAAAAGACAGAGCACGCAAAGGGTGCAGAATGTTAGGTGAATCCCTACACCCCACCACCCCTGAAAAACATGGGCGTAGGGCGTGGGGGAACGACGAAAAAGGGGGTGTGGCAATTTTCGCTCTGGCCCTCAGAGTTCGATGGCGCAAGGCGAAGATAAATGATGCATTTAACAAAAATGTGTAAAATGTTTGAAATACATAAATTTTCAACAAGTTGAACAAGGAAGCATGGCGAAAAGTTTGGAATAATGTGTAATAAATAAAACATTGTGCCAGGACAATGAATAAAGTTTTTTCTTAAACTTACAAGCAAACGTATTCAGGTGTTTTGTTAAAATATTTCTAGCTTTCGAAATACTACATATACAAATGTATTGGCACAAAAATTTTAAATGGATTTAGAACTTGCACTTGAAAAAAGTTTATCATTGCATTTTCAATCGGTTTTGAAATCTTGAATGTTTAATGTTTATTTTGGAGCACACAATATATAGTACATAGTAAATTACTATTCAAAACGAGTAACCCAACTGGTCTCCTATAGAATTTCACTGGGTTTTTCTCATGTTTATAGTAGAATTTCACCTTAACTACCTTTATTTATATAAATTACCCGCTCGCCTTATTGTAAGCAACTTTTTAGGCCACGCCCACGGCCGGAGGCGTAGGAGCGATAAACAATGCCAATGCAACCACAACAAGCCAACAACAAGAATAGCAACAAATAATCTAAGCTTGCAACGATACGCCAATAATATGTTGTCACTTGTCAATCAAGATGCAACAGCAACGAAAACATCATCACCAACAACAACAACAACAACAACAACAGTAGCAAAGGCACTTGAAACAAACAACAATCTGCGCGTGGAGTTGAGTCGGAAAAGCGGGAAAATCGGTGTGGTGCCGGCGGTGGGCGGCCCAAAAGGGGGGCGGGCCAGATCGCTCATGCAACTTTTGTTTTGTTGACTGCGCTTCGAGACTTTGACGTACTGACTGACGGCTGTCAGAAAATGCCACACGACCCAAAGTGAAGTGAAAATTGGCAACAATGAGTGCAATACAACAAAATAGAAACGAAAAAAAAAGTGGGGGAAAAAGTGCAGCCAGTGTAGAAGCTGAAGAAGAAACTGCAACACGCGACTTTCCCAAATAAAAAACAAAAACGCAAACAACAACGCACATTATAAACAATATGTTGGACTGGGCATTTTTTTTTTGTTGCTGACGGCGATGTTGCTTTCTTGTTTTGCATGTTGCACCGGCTGGCTGCAGGCGGCCGCAATTTGCAGCGATTTTCACCGGCAACCGCAGGCGGCGGCAACAATCAGTAAAAGTTTTCCAAAACCGTAAAAGCAGCGAAATAATAAAAGAAATGAAAAGTGAAAAGCCAACTTAGATTAACCGCTCCCTGTCCATTTCATCGATCATTAATTCTCTGGCGAGATGCCAAAGGAACGGATGAGTGAGTGGCCAACAACAGCGAAATCAGAAAGCAATTAAATCATTCAAATTATTGGAGGATCCATGGAATGGCCGTTTGTCAATTTGCAAAACAAGAAAATCTAACAAAGATTTTTACAAAAAATTAGGCACTAGTTCAAACTGAATGCTAGAAAATATGTCTGCATTTAATAAGTTAATTAGATGGCAACATTCTGAATGACTTAATGTTTGTACAAATGTTTTTCCTGAGAGCATCCTCATCCTTAGCCGGGGGCAAGACAATTCCACTTTTTGCATATGAAAAGAATTCAAGTGAAGGGGGACAAATCATCAGCAAACTCTAGCAGTCAGCGATGAATAATTACGTGCTGATGGGTAATGAAGGGGCTGGCTGGCTACGCAGTGCACAGTAGTAGTACAAATGACTTGGCCAGGCGGATGCGGAAAAACTTTTCCACTCCAATCCACGCCGAACCGTACCGAACTTAAGCGAACTGAAATGAACAGATCGCGGAATTGCGGTAGCCAGTTGAGGAATAACTCACGTTCCGCGTTCAAGTCGCCCAGATAAAAGAAATAGAAACTCCGAGACGGATTCTGAATCAGAGAATCAGTATCTCGAGTTCGAGCTGGCTCTGGTAATTACAAGCTCTGATGGAGTCGCTTGACGGATTGTCGACAGAACTAACAATTATATAAGCCAGAGGCCGTCAAGAATCGCGGCTTGCATCACTCACTCAAAAAAAAAATCTTTTCCTTCGCAAAATTATACACAAGTATACAACTTTTTTGCGGTGCTGCTGCTGCTGCTGCTGCTGTTCAAGGTATTTTCAAATGCAGCCAAAGGAACGTCAAAAAGTCAGCTAAGTAGTACCTACAATTGCTTGTAGCTACAGCGAATGTATCTTGTAGCTACAAGTTGGCGGCGCAGTTCGAATGCGAACTGTGTGTGAGTGAAACTGAACTGAAACCGAAAGAGTACAAAAAACCAGCACACTCTCGGCACACAAAAATACAAAAAATCGCTGACCTCATTATTATTTTGTGTATATATGTATGTATGTTTGTACGTGCATTCTCCGCTTGGATTGCTGGCTTCGTATTTATTTCGCTGCTCTTTTGAGACCGCGAACTGCACCAGCTCTAATGTGAGGCAACTGTGCATTGATGAGATACCCATAGCCGCGTATCTGCTGGATGCGATTTGCATTTGCATTCGCCGCGATAATCCCAAGCTCTTTGGAAACGCCAATGAAATTCGGAATCCATTTCACAATCACAATCCCAACTTTGCGTGGGCGACCGATATGTCCATCAAACACAAAATGGGATGTTCATCACAAATTGATGGATATATTGTTGCGAATTTCTTCTAAGGATTAATAAGTAATCATTGAATTTTGCCAATTCACTATTTTATTACTCATTCATATACTTTGAAATTAGAGGTTTCACTTTTAAGATTCCCTGACTATTTGCATATCCATTTCATAAACTTGTGTGCCATCTATAATTGACTTATTGTAACATAGTATTATAATTTCAAGGCATTGAAATCATAGGAAGTATTCCAATGACGTCCAAAAGTAGGTCCTTATATATAAGGACATTGAGTACTTCAAACTCACCACATGAACACTGCTCTGCAGCTGTCCGGCTAACATGGTCTGGGCCTGCTGGTGTTGCTGATGTTGCTGATGTTGCTGATGTTGCTGATGCTGCTGCTGCTGTTGGTGCTGTTGGTGCTGTTGGTGCTGTTGGTGCTGCTGCTGCTGCTGCGAGGGATCGGGCAGCTTCTTGTCGGTCTTCTTGGCCGCCCGCTTGTTCTTGCTCTCGAGGAAGCGCTTCTGGAGGACGGTGGTCTCCTGGTTCTGCTGCTCACAGACGGTATTGAAGGCCTGCTCATAGCGTGGCACGCAATCCGTCTGCCGGCGGCGGTAGTTCTCCATGCGGCGTCGCAGCCGATCGACGACCGGCATCCGCTTGGTGGGCATAGTGTCGCAGGGAGCGTTGGGTATCGCTCCTGGATTCGTAGGGCCGCCAGCTCCGTTGCCGCCAGTGATTCCAGCAATGCCGCCTGTTGCTCCCAGGTTGGCATTGTAGGGCGAGTGTTGCTGTTGCTGCTGCTGCTGTTGTTGCTGCTGCTGCTGCACTTGGATCTGCTGCTGCTGCTGCGCCTGGGCATTGTGCTGCTGCTGTTGCAGTTGCAGCTGCTGTTGCTGCTGCAGATGGAGGCCCAAGTGTTGCTGATGCAACTGGAGATTCAAATGTTGCTGCTGTTGTTGCTGCTGCTGCTGCTGTTGCTGCTGCTGGGCGACGGCGGCTGCTTGGCTGGCGCTCTGGAAAACTGGCAGGCCGCCCGCATCCATAAATGCGTCCGTGGTGAGGCTTTCGCTGGCGCTCGTTGCTTCGCAGCTTTCGTCTCAGTCGGCGACGAACGCTGACGGCGACGAAATCGCGAAGAACAAGGCGGCGACAGCGGCGGCGAATAAATATATATGTGTATATAGGTTGTCTATATCTGATATCGTCCGATGTTGCTAGCAGCGCTGCTGATTGCTGCTGCTGCTGCTATTGCTGTTTCCGCGCTGCACGACCGGAAATGCCTATTCTACGCGGAGAGGTGTTAGGAATATCGCTGCTGCGGCAGGTGAAAGCAGCCACAAGAAAACCAAGTCCACATCCTGTGGCAAGTCCTGTGAAAAGAAAGAAAGGCACAGCTTTAGTTTTATGTTTGATTCTCTTAACTATCTTAGTATGTAAGTGTAACTTAAACCTAAGGATAAACTTTATTTCCCGAGTATAAATCATTGTTTATAAACTGAATTGATGCCGCCTTAAAGTGGCTTTGTTATCTGTCCCAAGGTCATATTTACGCTATGCAGCTATCGCATTTCTATTCGAATTTAGGCGGTTGTAGATCAGTTCGCAGCTAAACTAAATACGTACGAAGCGATTGATAAGAACCGGAAAGTGAGAGCAATAAAACGAATGAAAGAGAGAGCGCATAAGTAATGTCAATACAAGTACAATAGTACCTTATACGAGAAACCACAACAAATTAAAAACAAAGTAGATCGACAAACACACTTTCCAAGAACTGATAAAAACAATGCAAGCATACAGTTGAAAAAATTCTATCTACCACTAAGCTTGTTTTATTTCAAGAGTTATCTAAAAATTTAAAAGATATTTACAATATAATATAAACTTTACTTCCACGGATGAATATTTAAGACGTAAATTTATATTTCTGTTATTAAAAAAAGTATCTGAGAAGTTGTTTTTTACATTTAGTAATCCTTGTATTGATCATCCTATGAGATTGATCTGCATATATGTGTCTACGTGAGCTAACTTTGTTCTGTATTTAGTTTCGAACGTCTTTTTGCTCAGTGAATCAAGCAAAGCTGATTAAAGCCAATAATCGTTGGCAAAACGCGAGCGGCCGTTGCGCGTTTTCTTATACACATTCGCGTGTCTCGAAAAAGCGAGAAACAGAGAACAGAACAGAACCAAAAAAGCCAAATGGAATCGACGTCAAATCGGAATCGGAATCGGGATTGAGAGACTGACAACAAACACAACTGGCCTGCGCCGCGTCTGGCGGTTGAATGAATGACTGATGGACGGAGCGAGCGGTTGGCACACGGCGAGCGGTTGGAGCTCGGTGGTGCTTTCGATGGCTTGGCTGTGGGCTTGGACGGTGCCGAGAAATCGGTGGTGCCGAGTGCGCCGAGTGGAGCTACATGGGCTCCACCACCACAGCGAACGACAGCCGACGACGACGGCGAACTTTGGATGTTGCAGAGGCTCAAATGAGCAGAAAAACCTTTGTCAACTTATGATGACTGATGGTCAATACTCGTACAGGAGAGCCCTTATAAATTATTATTTTAATTTTTGCAATCTTATCATTAATATCAAGATTTTCTATACAACTTAAAATACATATTTATATTTATAATTTATATCATATCATAGAAGTTCTTTCCGCATGTCCCATTTATGGAAGTCGGCCTGTATAGGCTGTGCGGCACGTGGATGAAAGGGGGTGGAACCATCGGGGTGGTGCAGGCAAATTAAGCTGTAAACAAGAGGCGAGATGAGAAGGCTAAGCCAAGACCCTAAAGCCCAAACTCCTCGGCTGCAGTGGAAGGAAACTGGTTTTGGGCCTTCAGTTCAAGTCGAAAAGTCGGGAATCTTTGGAAACGCCAGCGCGACTTTACTCGCGTTCGAAACAAAAACAATAATCCACTCGCATACAAGCGAACGGCGGTTTGGCCGAACCGAATACCAGGCGCGCAGCAATTGCAGGCAGTGAAAGCGGCCGAACGGGAGATTGGGTGGCTGGGCAAGCGAGAAGGCAACTGGCGAGTGCGAATGAGCGAGACAGCAGGGCTGTTGCTCTCAGCAGGTGAGAGTGGGAGTGTGCGAGTAAGCAAGTTATGTTATGCTGTGTACAGAACAATGTTGTAAACGAGTGAGCGCATTTGAGTGATAGAGTAACTGAGTGAAAGAGTAACGAAATCTAACGACACTCGGAAGAAGAAAAAAGGGTCAGCGAGTTATAGAAGAGCGATTTGTTTGCTATTCTTTGCTAATGTTGTTATTGTTATCGCTACTGGGTTTAATTACAAAACAAAACTCCATTAACCCATTGAGGTAGGTGTCAAATGGAACGGAAAGACAGCTGCATAAGTCGAAAACACACATAATCACGAAATGCTTCTCATTTACAGAAATTTGAAATCAGCGACGAAATTTAAAAACCTTAAAAAATTACAAATGGGGCAGGGCTTTTTATATACAAATTATAATTTTTTTTGGCAAGTTTGCTTTTTTTGGTTGATAATTTCTTCGATAAAGGTAGCACTTAAATTCAAGTTTTATATAAAATTGTTAGCCGGATAAGAAAATAATTATGTCTTGAGGAAACAAGTATTATTTATATTCGATTGGAATTTTTAATTAAATTGCTTTCTTGGGACATCATTAATTTTTGGCCACATCTCTTGTGGAAGTTGCGGAAAACAGTTTTCATATCAGAAATCGACAAGAGCCATAAAATTTCTATTCCATAAATTTTTTAGAAAAGGCACTTTCTTGACAAGCAACAACTTTATGAACCAAATGATTAATTTCTGTTAATGTCTCGACATTTTATTACGATTTAAGGCGAGTGCGATAACTTGTAAGTAAAAACATATTTCTGGGTACAGTGGAACGCCATGGGTAATTCGCGAAAAAGAGATTTAAGATATATTGAAGAATTACTATTGAAGAATATTACTAAATATTTTATTAACACATAACAGAGCACATATTCTTCTACATTCAAAAACCCATACATAACATAACGTAATATCTCTGATTAATTTAAAAGTTAAATCATCTTCAGCATTTAATGCTCCCCAAATCGGATACTAAATCCAGTACCATTTCATCTAACAGATTTTTACCCAATGATCTCAATTCCAAATAGAGCGCCAACAAAAGAGAGCACCACATTTGTATACACACGCAATCCCAAGAACAGTTTGAGAGCGAGAGAGCAAGACACGAGGCTCCACTGTTAAAGCTTCCGTGGGACTTTAACATCGACCGGCGGACACGAAAACATTGCAAAATCGGCGGGAATTAAAAAATCGCCGGCGACGACAGAAACGCGACAGAAACGGACGATAGACCGTCTCGCGTTTCTCGCAGCGCCAAAACCGAAAAACAGCGTGCGGCATTCGATGAGGAATCGCATTGAATCCGAAACAGAGCCAGATGTGAAACGGCGGCGACTTACGTCGCGCGTCTATCGCAAAAACGAACAGGCGCCCAGCGGCGGCAGCAGCGCGATTCCGGTGCGTTTTTAGTCGCCGCTGTTGGTGCTCAAAACGGTACTGCAAAATGAGCGTAAGATGTTTGAGCAAGAGCGAAGAGAGCGAGAGCGAACTATTTTATTTTCTCTCCATGCGCAAGTGTGTGTGAGTATGCTGCGAGCTCCACAGAAAACTATTTGTACATAGAAATTGGAATTCAAATTTAATTCAAAATGGTATTGATGGCATTTTTAGGAAATGTACTAATATGTAGTTACTTAACTACATCAAAAAGAAATACAAAATAGATTATTGTTAAAAAGTTGCTAGGATTTGAGAACTTATTGATAAGTAATCTTTTATTATAAACAAAAATTTTAATCACGGAATCGGTTTTGCATTGACAATTATTTATCAATAAAAATATCAAAACTAGGTACAATACAAGTCATAGTAAATTAAAAATTGATGGCATTTGCATTTTAATAATACATTGACGTAAACATCGAAGCTGCTTATATAATCTCATGCAGTACTATTTTATCTGATTATCTGATCATAAAACGCCCGTCAGCATGGGAATTAATGAATTAATTTGGTAGCTGCAAAAACCGCTCGCGTTTCCAAACGCAAGGCGAAAAAAATGCGGTTTTAAACGCGACCGGCGAGAACATACATTTTATTGCAAACGGAGAAGCGGCGAAGAAGGCTGAAAGTCGTCGGCTGGCTGAAACGTCTGTTGGCCCATGAGAAAACGACGCCAAACAAAATGGTGCCGCCTCCGTTGACGAAAGCGACAAGCCAACTCTAACTAGCCAAGTTACTAACAAGCAACAACGAACGACTAACGACAAACGCAACACACAAAGAGAACGACAAACGACGGCGGCGACAAAAAGTCAATTTTATCGGAAACTAACAGGCTGCAAGCAGCCGGAGAAAGCAATGCAAAGCTGGGGCGGAAAAGCCAAGGCGCACTTTCCACCTTTCCACGTCTGGCTGGCCTGGAAAAGCTATCTTTCTCTATTACCTCTATGGCTCGGCAGCGCTGGGCGCCTAATCCGAATTGCGAGAAAGATCCGCTTTCCGAGCCAAAAACCATCGAAATGCCTGGCAAGCACACAGCTCGCACAAATTTTCCGCCCAGAGCCACGCCCCCGGAATTCGGAGTGCCGCCCACCTGGATGTCCGGGCCAAAATCCAAGCCATCCGGCCGGGACAAAGGCGAGCGGCAGACTGAGGGAAAATCGAGGAAAATTTTGAAGCCGAACCGCAGAAAGAGCTGGAGAAAAGTAGATGGGTATGCTGCTTTCGCTGGGGGCGTGGCGGTGGGGGGAGGAGGGGTAGGTATTCGAAAAGTGGGTGGTGCTTGGGTGGAAAGTACAGAACCAACATCTCCATGCAATTAACTTGATTGTCTCTGCACATGCGCCTTGGGGAGAACTCCCAATCGTGTACTATATTTATCCAAATGCTATCGTATTAGTTTGGCTTTCACATAAATTGTCGAATTTTACCGTTTTATGATCAAGCTGTAAAAGTTATTGAATATTAATTAGGTTAACTATTAGGAAAACAAAATAGGCTTCACTTGAATAGAAATAGAGCAATCATGATTATTATTATCTACGCTAATTGGATTATTTTATTAGTTTATGTTTTATAAGTTTCTTATAATTTAATAAGAATAAAATCTCATTTACTTTACGAACGTGCATAAATTGAAATACGAGCGAAAATGTATAAGTAAAATTGATAAGAAAATCATCTTATCAAGCCATGTGCGAAAGTAATTCATTTGAAAAAGCAGCTCTGTACAACCGGAAATAGCATCTCTATCTTCAGTTTTCCCAGCTAAATTCTGATTCTATATCATTCCGAAAAGAAGATAACACATTGAATCGCAGGATTTAAGTTCACACGCAGGGCGAAACCGCAATCATTCGCCATGATATATAAATAAAAATCAAGGAAAGCCCACAAGTAGATGCAAATTGTTGTCCAGCTGCAGCTGCAGTAACAACAGCAAAACATCAGCAGCAGCAGCAGCAGCAGCAGCAGCAGCAGCAGCAGCAGCAGCAGCAGCAGCAACAGCAGCAACAACAGGTCCCGAAACAGATGTCGTGCGATTTTTTGTAGAATGGTGGCATGTTGGGGCTGAGGAGTGAAGGTGCGGAGTATCTTGCAACAGCTGCAACATGCAACATTATCGTCCATGCTGCTGCAACATTGCAGAGGGCGCCACTGTTGTTGTTCCATGCCACCAGCGATGCGGCGCTCAGAAGAGCCAGCCTGCTGGTACAGTGGTAAAATGCTAAAGTGGCAAGTGCCCCACCGGCGGGATACTCCCCTTCAGTACCAGTATTCAGTGTTCCTCGCCCGGTTTTTTCCTCGCTAGTGTTCGAAAAAACAAAAACAAATCGCACAGTCTTCTTCTAGCAGAGTTTCGAACACAGAAGTCAGGCTCTGCCGCTACCTATGTTGTTGTTTTTCTTTTTGGAGTAACTCAGAGCAGAGACCCAAAATGAGAGTGAGAGATGAGAGGATACAAAATCAGAGTAAAGAAAAACCGCTCTAAAAATTTGTGGGATATTCATATCTTTTTTAGTGTTTATATAATTTATATTTGATGATTAAATGATTTTACATTATGTAAGAAATTAAAAGGAATGTAATTGTTGATTGTTCGATTATTAGATTAATAAACTTAGACAGGCCGCTCTATTTTTTAAAAATAAGTTTTCATGCGTTTCTCTTTTCTTTTCTTCCTTATCAAAGAATATAAAAATGGATTAGCATGAAAATTTCAATTTTAATTTTAGATAGATGGATAAATAATATCCATGGCCGCCCCGTTTTGCCAATTGAATTTTTTATGGGACATAATAAGTCTTTGAATTGCGATAGATAGTTGTTGTTATGTACAAGAATACATCCCGATTGAAGTAGATTCTTTTGAAGAGGATACAGGAGGTATTTATACCCGTTACTCGTAGAGTAAAAGGGTATACTAGATTCGTTGAAAAGTATGTAACAGGCAGAAGGAAGCGTTTCCGACTATTAGCCGCGGAGTTATTTTATTAGCCGCTACTGAAAGTCAAAGATTCTTTATAGGATTCATGTGGATTTAAATTCAACAGATACTTTTGGACCCTAAAACTAAGCAGAGCCGCAAAATCCAATACCTAAAGAGTTTGATATTGATTAAGGTTTGTTTGAACAAGAAAAATATTTGCGGAAGTCATGTGATGACTTTAAAATCTAATAAGATAAGGGGTTATCATGGGGTCATTATGTTCATAATTATGTTGTTATCAAATGGGAACTTGGACACTGCGAATTTATTTCTAAAATCGCTCATAGCACAAACTTATAGTTCTTCGAATTTTTGTTTGCCCAGGCTATGTCTCATATAGACTTTTTGGAACCCGTCTCTGCACAGCTGCCTGCACCCATTTAACCCATGTTGTACAACAATTTAACGGCCAACCACTCGCTGAGGCGCTTCTGCATTCTGCCGCTCGAATCTTCGGCTCGCAGGGGTGACTTTCCACGGTCGGAAAGGAAAACCCATAAAATGAATAGGACAATGAATAAATGCCTGACTGCCTGCCAACTTTAATTAATTTTCTATTTCTGTTTTCATGCCACACGATTGCCGACGAGAGTACCACTTTTCGAACGATTCATAATTATTCAATACGTTCATGGGGTTAAAGTAAATACAAAAAAAATATATATATATAAATTGGATTATAGTGTTTCAGCCCCTAAAGCCTTTCAATTATTTTTTTAAGTGCTTGATCATTTTGTACAATAAAACGAAATGCTTTTACTTTGATCAGTTATAAGCAAAGTATCTTGAGTAGCGTTCACAGTGGAATTCCGGTTTTTCGCAAGGATATGGCATATTTTGATGAACTTTGGCAAACATACATTTGCGTGTTGGTACTTAAATGTAAATGTACCTGGGCAGGTGAGAGTAATCCGCGAAAGGACTCAGTGCGGAACGATGCCGACAGAAGAGAAGCCCATCGCTCGTATGTATCCTCGAAGTCGAACCCACAATTGCTCTTCCGGTTCCATCCCTACCACTCGTCCCTTCGTTTTGTGCCCCAGAATTAACCCCTCATTCGCCTGGCCTGTTAATGAAGTCTTAAATTGTCTGTCGTTTCGCAATGCTTTTTGCTAAATTGACAAACAGCGCGCGGAAAACTATAAAAAAAGAACAAATAAAAAATTAAACGGGGTCCGGTCTCTGCTTTACCCATCCTTATTTTGTAATTAATTCATAAATATGAATATATATATATTATATATTAAGATGATTTTCCATTCACTAAATGCCATTCAGACAGTCTTGTGCCCACAAAACATTTTCTAGTTTTCTATTTATTTTGTTTTATGGGCGCGAAAGTTGATTAACGTTAATTAATTCATGCTGCGAGTGGCGTTTATATTTGAACAAATTGGAACTAAACGAGATGTTCGAGTGCCCGGAAATGCACACAAACATTCAAACAAACGCAGACACACAACCGCTGAGATACAAGATGCAAACACACAGATACAATGTTTGACCCAGTAATTAAGGCGTGTTTAGCAGGCGCATTTCATGAGGCTAATTAATGAAGTTCAGTCCATCAGCATGCAGCTTCATATCGCCTTCCCGCTCTGCACTTCCCATCTCAGTCTTCTTGGCAACCTGTTTTCCCTTGGTCTTGTGTACACAACAAAAGCAATTTCAGGGAAAACATTTCTCTCCCATTTTTCTAGTACTTCTTCTTTCTCTATTTTCCTCAGTTACTTAGTAGATGCAACCAAAAACGCCACAGGCTTGTAAGCGCAAACAAATTAAACGCAGCAAAGGCAAGCGAAGATGCACAGAAATACAGTAAGACTTGTTGAAGAAGAACAGTCTAAGCCAAAGTTTAAAAAAATGAATATATATGCCATAAACGATTTAAATGTCTATCCAACATATAATCTATAAAATATATAACTTAGAAATTTAATTTTGTAGTGTAAAATGTAAAAATGTTAAAATACTTAAGTATTTAAAAAGATCAGATATCTTCTAAAATCAGATACATTACGAAATTTCTGTGAATAATAAGTAGTTAAACTTTCTTTTCAAGATTATAAGTTCGCGTTATGCAATACCAATTAGCAAATACCAAATTGATACCGAAAAACTTTATTATTTACATTAATTTTTACAGATTCCATCTTTTAGGCATAACCAAGAATTCAAAGTCTGGTTTATTTAGCGAATTATAATAATTCAGTTCAGATTAAAAAACAGTGATCATTGGGATGCTAAACTATTCGTTTTTAACTAACAGAAGTTCGACCCCATTTTTTAAAAAACCGATGACAGCAACAGAAATTGAAGGAAGCCGCACAAAAATGTCCAACAAAACAGCGACGCCGGCAGCGCAGTAGCAGCGCAGCAGCAGAGGCGGCAGCGTGGGAGTTTCGTTAACAGCTGTACCCGAAAACACGACGCCTCTCTCGCTCTTTCTCGCGCTCTCTTTTGTTCTCTCTGCACGTAACAACATCCCTGCGTCACACGTTGTTATTGTTGTTGCTGTTGTTCCTGCGGACTGTTGTTGTTGTTGTTGTTGTTGTTGTTGTTGCTGCTGCTGTTGTTGTTGTTGCTGGTGCTGCTGATGTTCCTGCGCTGCCTAAGTTGTTGTTGGCTTTTTGTCACAGGTCGTTGCACTACCAATACCCATGCAACAAAGAGAGCGACGTACGCTGTACAGTGTGACACATGCAGGCCGCTCGGACGGCAGTCGTCGACAAAAGGCAGCAGCAGCAACAACAGCAGCAGCATCAGCAACCCCCCCTCCACCAACACTATGCGCCCTACAAAAACCTATGTAAGCCCCTGACCATCCAAAAAACCCACGAGTGATGCGAATATATCTAGTATGTGAGTGCGGTATCTAGCAGATACTTTATCGTGCAGATACTTTATCGTGCAGATACTTGTATGCAAAATTCTTAATGGGTGCAAATAAAATAGAAAATTCAATGCCAAACCAAATTAAATGTTAGTTATTATTAATTATTATGTTTAAGTACTATAGAACTAATTAATTTAAAATAAAATAATAATAAAAAAATAATCGAAACTTTGTAGTATATTAGTACTTTAAATCGTTTTCAGAGGTGAAATAGCAATTTTTTATAAGATACTTCAAATCACAAAATCAATTTTAAGCTAAGCAAACACATAAAATCATATCTAGCCAGATAATTAAGGTCATAACAACAAATTAGTTATCTCTACCAATGTCTGAACAACATTCAAACGACTCAATAAAGTAAGGAATAGTAAATTTCTCGTGCTTCACACAATTTTTATTGTAATTTTTATACGCCTCCAAAGTACGCACACATAACGATAAGAAAACTTTCCATAACAACTGAGAAAAGTGTATTGACATTTCGATCATTGTTGCTTAAGACCTGTTCGCACCTCCCCAAACTGTCCCATAAATTGACAATCTTGAAAATGGAAATTTCCTATGCCAATCCTGTAGCTGAATTCGTTTGCTTGGAAATGCAAATGCACAAGGGTATAAAGAATCCGGCCATAAATATGTAATGAATCAAGTGGCTGCAGGTTCCCATTAAAAAGGCCCAATTAAAACCAAGTGCAAATCATGCTGGCAGATCAAGGAGTTATTTTCCCCATTAATCCTTTCGAATATATATATATTTTTTTTTTGCAGGGGAGCTGTTGGAAAACAATTTTAAAGAATATTCTCAAGTGGCACGAAAAAAAAAAAATTGCTCTGCGATTATTTTGTGTATCTCGCGGGGCATAAAAGAAAAGCATTCAAATGAACTTTCCTCGCTGGTATGGTTGTTGTTGTCCTTGTTCTTGTTGTACGTGGCACAAGTGCGGCCGCATGCTCAAGCACACACCCATACACCCAAAGAAGGAACCAGAAAACGTGTTGAGTGGCAAAAAAAAAAAAAACGTAATAATAATAATAATAAAAAACAAGAATGAACGCTTCTGTCGTAGCCTAGACCAAGTTGATACCCGCTAGTTACTGACAATTTAGCATCAGCTTTCTTCTTTCGCTGAAAACTTAATGGCATGAGAGTGTAAAAAAGTGCATTAGTTACTTTTAACAAAGCCATTTAGAAACTGAAGGAACACATTTTATAAATTTTTAAGGACTTGGCATAAACGTTCTTTACTTTGATAACTACTGATTACATTTTATTATCGAGCATTAATCTGATGGATTTTAATGATCAATCGTGACATCTTTCTCTCTTACGCAAAACCAATATACCCTACGTAATGTTCGTGTGACGGGTATAAAATCAAGTGAAGAATACCAAACAAAAACAAGTCAAACAGAGATAGGGCTCTTTCCGTCTAACAATTTCATATTCAACATATTCCCCACCTTTTTCACCCTTTTTCCAGGCAATTTCATTTTCGCAAAACCTGAGTGTTTCCCCAAAACATTCGCTTTTCCCCGCATCCCAATTTAAAGTTTGTGATTTTAAATGATTAATGTGTTAGTCAAGATTTCGTACAATGATTGATTAATTAACGTTGACAACCCGAACGGCAGAGAAGAAAAAAAATTGCCGACACACGCACACCCTTTCCATAAATACACACACACCCACCAACACAAAGGCGCAATCTTTTGGTTGTCCAGTTTTCCATGACTTCTTTTTTAGTTAATAAATTGACTTCCATATTCGTTACGGTCTTTTCTTATCCCCTTCTTCCATGTTCATGATATTATTGTTGCCGTTGCGTTTCCCACCCAAAATCATTTTCCTATGAAATCTGAAACGATGGCTCTGCGGACGTTGATGTGCGTGTGTGTGTGGCCAGGTTTTAGCCTTGATTGATTCGAAACCGAGTTTAGTTAGCCCGAGAAACCGTAAGGGGTAGCAGAGATCAATGCACAGAGAGAAATCAATGTGCACTACCTCGACCAATTTGTACCAAAAAGTGTTTAATTTTCGTGTTTAACCAAGCTAAATTAGCTAAAGCAAACTGGTTTTATAAGTTGCAAGATGTACTATTACTATTATTACTCTAGCTTTTCTCTCAGTGTTCATATTTCCTTTGCAGTTTGCCACTGTCAATCGAGTCTCTTTCTCACCTCAATTTCGAGCCATATGTGCGTGTGTTTGCAAAGGTGTACACGCAATTAATTATGTTGACAACTGACATCAATTGAAACGCTATCGTAAGGCAATCATCAAACATTAATCGAATGTGACATTCGGCTGGCAATTCTGAACTTTGCTTTTGTTCTCCCAAGAATCCCAGTTAGCTCCTTATACACAAATGCACATAAATTACACGTGAGGAAAGTGATTTTCCAGCTAAGACAAATATCGCTTTGCATGACTAACGTCGATTTTCAGTCATGTAAAGGATATTTAATAGATACTGTTATTTGATTACTCAAGTAACTTGTTTCAAGTGCTTGGGTACTTATTCTACCATTATGATTATTGATTTCAATTAAAATTACATTTGCTCATTGAAAGCTGTTTAAATGTTCATGGCTTTCTGCATTCATTTATTAAAACTTGCATCTTTAAACTATGAATTAAGATGCCCCATTGCATGAGATACATTTTTGGTGAAATCATGGCACAGTGAATATTTACAAAGTCTCCCCCGGATTCGTATGTACCCATAAAATTGGTACTTATAGACAATCGCTGTATAAGTGTTCCACTGCATAAATAGATTTCAGTACTGGATTGTTTATACATGCGCATATAGAATATATATTCCCTTATCGGATCCGTTCTCCCGAAGCGGATCGTAACGACCCCAAAAACGGGGGTCTTGATTCCAACTGGCCGCAGATGAATCGAAGACGGATCTCATTACCTGAAACGCTCGCCTTGCATATTCAACAAGATGACTACCAGTTTGTGTGTTGCGACAGATCCCCGAATCGCCAGATACGCCAGTTATCCCCGCCTATATCTGTCCCGATCAACGACCTCTCCCACCCGCGCTCAAAATTCCGTGGGCCAGACACAATGGGCGGCCATTCATCTTTACGTAATTTCGATATCAGAGAAGCGGCGCAGCACAAACAACAAACAATAAGAAGGCAACACAAAATTGTTTCTTTGAAACAAAAGCACGAAACAGAAAGTGAAAGTCTAATTCAGCGACAGGGAGACCTAACTAACACAAACCCGAGCGATTGAAGAGGCCACTATGCCGGATTTGGGAGGGTATTGTAATTATGGCCATGCCATGTGAACTTAATGAGTGCATTTTATAGGGAATCTCAAAATTCACTCTATTCTTCGTGGTTTCACTCGGCGTTTCCATCGCTCCCACCGTCACAATCGAAAGTATCTCGGCATTTTATGGATCTACAATTGTTGCCAGATGTTTTAAACCAGTTTATTTGCCAAAGCCAATTCGAAATCTATAAAAATGTTTATTTATATACTATACAGACAATCGGTGTACACATATATGTATATCTACATACGTGTTTATGCGGTCCATATGTGCAGGAAATTCGATGTCGAGGCGATGCGAGCAAGAGAATATGTTTAGATACAACAAAAATTTAAATAAATTTTATATAAAAATCCCATAATCACTGCCTCTGATTTGTTGTAAAACAAAGAAAGGCAACTGTTATGGGCGACTTTTGAATGCTCTCACAGTAAAATCCCATGAAAGTAAGCTTAACATTCTTTAAGCTTCATTATGAATTTCAATTAGACACTGAAAGTTAATTAAAATTAAGCATTTCAAATCAACTTTAATTAGATGTAAAGTTGGCAAGCTGTATTAATTAAATAAGATTTAGTAGAGTATTAAAACAGAAAGTGAACTAAACTAATTCCCACGCGTCATATTGAACCAACAAAAGCATCAGGAGTAGAAAAAACTGCGAACCAAGTTAACAGGTTAACAGCCAACTGCTTTGGTTTGATTTCGACGGTTTCTGCTTTAGCTGGGAGCTAATTAAAAATGCATTCGACTTGGCCAGCTAAGGCGACAACAACAAACAGGGCCGGCCAAAACAGCAGTTTAACCAATTAGCATGTGAGGGCCAACTAAAAAGGCAAACAAATGAATGTAATGAGATGGGCGACTTTTCGAATTAGCCGCCTAGCACAAATGAAAACCACCACCCACAGCCACCCCTTTTTCTATACGAATGTTTTGTACTTTTTCTGTTTTTTTTCTGCCTGATGCGGAAGATTGCCTAACTAACGGACCGGAAAGTATCTTAAGCAGAGCACAGAGCTGAACAGAGCAGAGTATCTGGCAGATGCGTAAGCGTGCCGGTAGATTTTCGATTCTTCACTCGGCACCCGAACTGAAAAACTGATTTATATTAACCCGAAAAAAGCTAAGAATCTCAAATGAATTTATACTACGACAAAAGGCAACGCACGTTTTGATGTTGTAGATACATTCTTTTCATGTTGTTGCCGCTGCCGCGACGCAAGTACAACGGAAAACGGCGAGCAAGTACAAATACGAGTACGAGTACGAGAGTATCTCTCGGGTTTTTCGGACGTGGACGTACGAGTATCTGGTCATGAGTATCTGGTTCCGCGACGCCACTCAGCACGTTCATTATGGCATTTTGTCAGAAACAAATTTCAGAGTCGCTCTCGCCCCGAAAGTGTGCCTGTATCTGAATCCGTATCCGTATCTGTATCTGATGTATCTGTATCTGTGCTTCTGCCGTTGCTGTTGCCTCTGCCGTTGCCCCTGTTGTTGCTGCTGCCGCTGCTGCTGCTGCGGTTTGTTGCGCGATAAGCATACGGATATGTCAGTTAATTATTTGTTTATATTTCGTATTGCCTCGCTCTCTTAAACTGTACATACTCACTCGCCCCGTTCGTTCATGTGCGATGTACACATTTCGTCGCCATCGATACGCGTTTATGTGGTCTAGACTCTAGAGTCTAGACTCTAGAGCTAAGGGGCTCTACATAGAGAGTGCTATAGCTAGATGTGTACATGGTCACATCTGTATCGTTCATTTCGCATATGATTTTCTGCTGATTAAGGCAAAAGCAAACACACCCGGTCCACAAGCCACTGGAGTCTGCTTGATCGCACTGTATGCGATTGGTTCCCAAATGGGTGCGATGCCTCGTGTTCCAAAACCTCTCAAGATTATTTTATACACAAGAATGTGTTTGACCTTACAGTTTTAACATGAGTTGAATAGGTTTTATATATAGGTTTTGTTTTGTAAAGTAATCCTTTTACATATATTAAACTTTTGTATCAATTGATATCGACGTATTTGTAAATGTTTACAAGTTAAATATAAATGATTATATTATATTATATTATATTATTATATTATATTATAGAAAAACAAGATACAAATCCTAACTTTATGAGAAATGAATTACGATTTGAAGAAATGTGCACATTTCCCGGCTATCAATTTGAAATAAAACATTCAGTACCAGGAGCCACAAATGTTTAAGTAAATTGATATCCGCAAGTTTGGTCGAAGCAGCAAGTGCAGCTGGCCACCGCAAATGTTGCCGCTGCAGCAACATTCGCGGCAACATTTACAGCAGCAGCCAGAGATGCAGTGGCGCAGCAACAGCGGCAACATGTACAGCGGCAACAGCAGCAAGTTGTGGCAGCAACGAAACAGGCGATAAGGAAGAAAGCATAGGCGGCCAATGCGAATGGGGGAAAATGGCTGGAAAACCGGTGCAGAAATGCCAGTTGCCGTCGCCATCGTCTGTGCCTGCGTCTCGGGCTTTCGCGAAAGATTCGCTTGAGTGTTGCTGGTGCAACAACTTGCAACATGCGGCCACTGCACAATCGTGCGGTGAATGCAGCTGAGCGCCTGCTACAATGCAGCGACCGAACACCTGGAATGGGGCATCCACCTTCGGGATAGCCCGGACTATCCAGCCACAGACACAGCTCCAGCTGCAGCTCCATCCGAAAGAGTCCCATCGTCAACACCCCTCCCCAAAATGCGATTCCCAAGTTCCATCTGCACTCGCATTCCCAGTGTCTCAGGTTGCGATTGCCCGCTTTTGAGGGCTGTTTTGCGGCAGCAGGGATGTTTCCACTCGAGGGTTGGGAATCCAGATATATTGGGTATTGGGCCCAAGCCCAAGCACACGAAACGAAAAATAAAACAGCAAACTGTGGGTGAGGCCGCGCTGCTGCACAGGAGAAAAACCCGAAAAAAAAAGCGTACAACAAAAGCTCAGCCAAAGCGGAAACCTGTTTTGGCCATCGAGCAAAGTGAGTTGAGTGAGCAAAGAGTTAAGTTGAGCAGCAGCATTGACCCCAACTGACTCAACGACAAAATATGCCACAGAAAAGGACGGCAACAGAGCGTCGGACAGAGATGGCAGACGCACAGAAGGAGATGGAGTTGAAGACTGGAGCCTCGGGAGATCTCTCGTATCCGAATAAATGCAGAACATGGTGCGAAATATTTAATACAAAAATGCTGAAAAGGAGTTTGGCCTGACAAAATAAAGCACCACACTAAACCATGTACAGTGAAATGTTGTTAACTCAAACCTTCATTACTGCATATTTTACTTTTTGCATAAGCTAACCTTAGAAAAAAACGACCCTGTTTCTTAAATTGCGAAAGTAATGGAAATTCGAAATTTCATCATCAACATATATGTACTACAGTTATTTTTTATTTAATCATATCATGAATACTTACGAATATAATTTCAGACCCGGATTGGAAATTTTGGATTTCAAGAATTTAAAGATTAAAAGTGTACGCATTTAAGCTACTTTCATTTGATTATAATTTTGTAATTTAAGTGGATAAAGGCTTAAGTTATATGGGTTCAAAAAATGAATTCGTAACAGGAAATTCCATGGTGCGCAGTTCGCGATACAGAGGCAAACCTGTAGCAGCCAACTGCAGCAGACGAAGCGAGGTGAGGCCAAGTAAACCTGTTTACAGTTTAAACTTCGCATTCGATATATTCGATGTGAACTCTTTTTTGTTGTGCCATAGTAAGTATGTTCGTCTGGCAGGTTCTGGTGCTGCTTCTTCTTGGCCAACCAAGTGGTTTTAAGCCACCTACGAAGTCGAAGCTTAGGCCGGGTTATCTTCAGCTTAATTGGGTCATTCACACGCGCCACTTGCCCGTCGATAGAGGTGGATATACGACTCCAGAGGGAGATAAAGATACAGATGGAGACACTGCTGAAAAACACACACAACTTTTTCAGCCTAGCAACAACTTCCGGTGTCTCAAAGACGAAACGAACAAGAAACTAAAGACGAGGCATACATTACATGTTAGACCACTCGAAGACGTATATATGAGAAGACGGGGGCAAAACAAACGGCGGCGAACAGAGGGAGATACATGTATGTAAAAAAAGGAAAGACAAATAATACTGTTTATCAAGTGTTGAAAAGCATTTAAAATGTCGAGTATGCCAGGTATTGTGCTTAAATGCATGCCCTTCGTTGGAATGCATCTGATATTGGTAAGGGGATTGATTAAAAGACATAAGCTGAATGCTGTTATTCATTTTAAAAATATTCAAGCAAAATATACCAATAACTTCCTGTTTTATTATTACATTATGTCATTTAAACAACAAGGCAATACATAATACTTTATTTTAATATTTACTTTGATTTTTTGGAGTTAAAAAAGCAAACGATAATAAAATAAGATGGTATGTTTCGCATAAAAAGTATTTATCTAAGATCCAAAATAATTAAATAAATCAATATTAAAAGACTCTTTAATATTCGAAGCATTCTTCTTTCCCCAAAAATATGTATTGAAATATTTCTCGAATTGGTTTCAAAACTGAAAATTCTAGTATCTTATAGATTGCAGTAACGAAACAACGGTAGTTCTCTCCCACACGGAATGTTTTCTACCTACAAGGATCAAACGAAATCAAAGGATCAATGTTGAAGAAGAAGCAGAGAGAGAGAAAGAGAGAATCAAAGACAGGGCAAAAACAAAGTCATCAGTCCAAAGACAAAGGCAAATAAATGGAGAGACAAAAGAGACGGCCATAAAAACTCAACCGACAACTTCTGGATGTGCGAGGGTAGAGGGTAGAGCGAGAGAGAGAGGTGTGTGCATCCATCATTTTCTAGGCGATGCAAGCAAAAGCAATAGCAACAACCACAACAAACTGCAGTTTGGTCTAAGGAAATTATTTGGCAATTCCAAAGCCTCGAAATAAATGGTATTGATCCATTTTTAAAAGCCGAGCTTTGACTCAAGCTCCCCTCAAGCATAAAAACATCAATCATGCGAAGTTCTACACGAAAAGCGCTTCAAGGTCCTATCAACATGAGAAGTGAAAAAAAAGGCATATCAAAACCCGAAGTAGAACTGGTTTTGAAATGCAAAAAGCCACCCACACGAAACTAAAACGCTATAAACTAATTAGGCGATAAGAGCGTTAACTTACTTACCCAGAAACTGTGCTGATAATCCAACTTGATTTTGATTTCCTTTGATTTGCCCTTATTTGTGTTGTTATTTCAACTTAGCATTTATCCAATGCTTTGACTTTTAATCCAACTGCAACAACAACAAGAACGGCACAACTTTATTAGCTGGCCAATGCAACAACAATCAAAAAAGCACAAACTCTCCGCTCTCCTCTCTCGATGTCTTTGTGTGTGTGCAAAAATCAAAACAAAACACGGCAAAAACACTTAAAACTCAAAGAGAGCGAATGAGAGAATGAGAAAGAGAGTGATCCGCTTTGCTTTTGTTTTAGTTTTTAGTGACTGCAACATGTTGAATGTGTTTACTCTTGCCCTAACGGTAAATGCTAGAGCTGCAGTTTAAAAATCCTCTGCTCGTCTGGAATTGAAAATAAACAATTTACAAGCGGAAATTTTCTTTTGCATCACAAAATCCACAATCACTCACACGCACACACAAACACACATATATCTATATATATATAAACGCGCACCTTTAAAAAGGACGCTGTTGAGGGTTGCATTTTATGTTAAACATAATATTAATTATTTGCTTACTTTTATCTCACAATGCACTGTTAGAAATTTCCACTGTTATGTTATTCATGTGTTTGCATAAAACTGGAGAAATTAAACACGGTATCTGAACCAAAATAAAAGAAAGCCGCCAACAAAATCGGTTATGTTTGACTTCTTTTCACTATAATATACACCTTTAACTCATTTGCTTGTTCAATTAGCATGCACTACTTAGTTATTTGGTACAGTGTATTTTTTACGAGAGTTCTCGACAATTTTCGAGCGCTAAAACAAAGAAACCGCGCTCGACGATAAAAACCGCGTCCGACTGCCGCTGTTTTTTTGTTGTTTTGAGAGGCGCTAGTGGTGGAACGATGGCTGGGAAAACATCGATGACGCTATCGATCAAGTAATTACTTATCCTTCTGTTGCTGAATGTTGAGTGTATGGCAGCACTGTTTACTTAGTCACAAAAATGATGTTTGAATTAAAAAGCCGATTTTAACATCAAGGAATTCATTGTGATTTGAACATGTCTTCTACAAATGTTATAACTTATTAGGTGCAGCTTAACGCAATTAAATAGCTGAATAGGTTTTAAGTAATAGGTAAATAAGGGCATTGTTTAATATTCATAAATGAGCTTTCATTTGCAGCTTTGAATAGAAAAACATTTTATATATACATTTATCTTACAAACTTTCCAACTTAAGTTTAATATTATACTCGCAACATTTTTAAAACTCGTATAACATTACGCTAAAGTATCGCATAATTATTGGCTCGCATCCCTGGTGCTCGTTATTGTTACGTTATTCGGCAATTTCATCAATCTGGCAACTCTGTCCCTCACACACACTCAGTCGCCCCCCAAATGTATCGGAAACATGCAGCCGAGTTAAAATAGTGAAAAACTAGTTAGCAAACATAACCGATCAGTGCGGATAATAAGAATTGGCAATTCAAAATTAAATGGTAAACAAACGTTGGTCAGAGCGGTTAATTAAACTTAACCCCAGGGACGCGGAGAGAGTGGCCAGTGAAAGCCAGAACACTCTCTTTCGTCGGACCGTTTATGTGTGTGTGTGTGTTACGTGTGTGCGTATGTGTCTGTGTTGACAAAATACAACAAATCGCAGCGAAAACAGGAAGTGTACGAACGATAAAGCATAAGATTGCACATTTCGCATTCAAATAGGCGACAAAAACCCGGGGGCGCAAGCAGTCCCACACATTTCTAACCCACTCACACTCACGCCGCAGATCAGGGGGCGTTTTTTTAGATCAGTGACCAAGTCTTATATGGCTTTATGTTTTGATGCTGCAATAAATGAGTGTGAAACATCACGTCATTTATGCCACGCTCCTTCTCCAAAAACCAAAGATCAAGTTGATTTCACTGCATATATATATATATATATATATATATATGTATTCATATATACAATAGTTAATGTTCGTGTGTGTCATTCGCTCATCATCTATATAGTATACGAGTGTTGTTATTGTGGATCGCTTTCGCATGTTAATGCTTTTCTGTGTTTTTTTTCATTCCATTTTTTTTATCAAAGTTGCGCGCTATCGCCCAGTCAGCTCAGAAGCAGCCGCTCCCCAACTGAGAGCACAGAGAAACCAGCTCTGGCCACTTGCTCCTCCGGATCCGGCTCCTGCTCCTGTCCCCGATCCCCTTCCCCACCCGCCAAATCCAGATCCTGCTCCAAATGACGGACGGCGAACAGCAAGAGGCGCTGGTCAAGCGGGCCGAGGACGAGCGCGAGGACATCTTCCGGCGCTACGAACTCGGGCTGGATCCCAGCAATGTGGTGGACTCCTGGGAGAATCCCACCTTCGAGATCTACCACAGGACAGACAAGTGAGTAATATCAATGATTCGCAAGAAAAATCCCAATAATGCCACTGATGCTCCCACAGATATGGCTTCTTGCACGACTCGCGGCTGCCGTCGACGCGTGATGCCCAGGAGGTGCATCGCAACAAGATCGAAATGGAGCGGGACAAAAAGTGGATGAAGATGCTCAATCAGTGGCCTCCGCCTCAGGATAAGCTGCACAAGCGCGTCTACAAGGGCATACCGGATCGCGTGCGAATGGTGGCCTGGAATAAGCTGCTTGACATCCAGAAATCGATAGACAACAATGCTGGCGTCTACCTCCGAATGCTGCAGCTGGCCAGGAAGTACTCCACGGAGACGCGACAGATCGATGCCGATGTGAATCGTCAGTTTCGCGACAATCTTGCCTTTCGCGAGCGCTACAGCGTAAAGCAGTGCTCGCTATTCAATGTGCTCAACGCCTATAGCATCTACAACTCGGAGCTGGGCTACTGCCAGGGCATGGCGTGTGTGGCTGGCGTACTGTTGCTGTATTTGCACGAGGAGGAGGCTTTTTGGGCATTAAATACGCTGATAACAGACCAAAAATACGGCATGCACGGGCTGTTTATCGAGGGATTCCCGAAGCTGACGCGATTCATCGATCACCACGACCGCATCATGTCGAAAATAATGCGAAAACTACATAAGCACTTTACCAAACACAACGTTGACGCCCTGCTGTACGCTATTAAGTGGTTCTTTGTCGTCTTCGTGGAACGCGTATGTAAACAAAAAGGTGTATTTATTACAAAAATACTTAATAGATCTGTTTTGCAGGTTCCATTCAGCTTAAGTCTGCGCGTGTGGGATATATTCATGTTAGACGGCGATCGCGTCATACTGTCCATGGCTATCACCATTCTGTACCTTCACAAAGACGAGCTGTTGCGCCTAAAGGACATGGACGCCATCATTGAGTACTTGCAAGTACGGCTGCACAAGAACTTTGGCTACAGCGACGATGATGCCATTCAGGCTCTGGAACGCGTGATGAAGAAGCTGAAGGACCTGAAGTTAGATGTGCCGCCGCCAGCCAAGTCAAACGAGTTCCCCACCCGGAAACTAGGCGACTTCGTGGAGGCGGATATGGAGAAGAAGATCGGGCGCAGACGCAATGATTACACAGACGCGGAGAAGCAAGTCATAACAGATGTGATATCAAGGTGGGATTTCTTTGCGTTGTTAACGTGAATTTACTCATAATAATTTTTCTGGCTTTTTTAGACAAGAACAAAACGCGATCGACGTTCAGTCCACAGTGTCCTACGAGACTTCGGAGTGCGCAACGGGTGAGTCATGCGTCACACAAGTCCTTACACTGTTTATCTACTAATCCTAATGCTTGCTTTAAACAATCCACTACCCCACTTGCTGACTGTAACTATAATCTGCAATTATAATTGAAAATTCTATTCTTATTTTGTATTGTGTGGTGCAAGTTTATCACAAATGTATATGTTTGTATATATATATTATGTTTATGTAAACCGAAACACGAGCAGTTCCTCAAATCGAACTTGAATTGGTGTTGCCCTAGACGTAATCCTATGTACAAAGTCCTGTTTAGTTCTAGAATATGATATATGGCATATGTATTCTGTTTGATTTGAGTAGCGATGTATAGTTTTCCTTTTGAGTATACGTTAAGATCGTAGCCACTTTCAGCGAGTCATCGTTGGCAGTCCAACCCAAATGCGTCACCATCTCGCTGGCCGAAGCATTAAACTAATTGAATAATATGCTAATATTGACCTTTTGCACGTTGGAGGGAACTAAGAAGAGAATTCCTATTCCTATTTGTGTAATGTGATGGATGGCTCAAAGCAGTTTAATTGGTTCTGGATGGAGTACCAAGTTTTAAACGTAGCGGATCTAATGGGCACTAATTCTAACTGTATATGTAAAGTATTAGCATTTAAGAGCCAAATAACCAAGGCAGCCACAAAAACCAGTTCATGCTTATTAAATACGCCCCTCGACGTTCATGTAATCGGATGATTCATTTTGTAACCATTGTCTAACATTGTCCGCTGCGTGTACATATATATCCGTTTCGATCACAAGCCACCGCTTCTGCGTCTTGCCGGCAATCGGAGCTGCAAAAAAAACCCGAAATCAGATCTGACCTAATTCGCAATCGCTTCTGTAATTCTGTTCCTAGGTGATGGATACTCAATGAAAACGTTTGAGAGTATCACTAGCTTAGCCACCTCGCCGGCGAATAGCAGCTACTCGCTGTACAGCAATGGATTTGTGGTGACCACTATCGATAGTGAACAAGATCCCGCCCGCAGCCAGAGTATCCACAATCTCAGCTACCTGCAGACGCATCCAGCTCTGCCGCCCAACGGGCTGCAGCACATGCGGCACAGCTTTAGCAGCGATAGCGACAGTCGCAATCGCATCGATCTGGATCAGGCACTGGAAGTTCTCCAGCAACAGCAGCTGCCCCTCCACCCGAAGACTCCCAGCAGCCAGGTGGTGTATATCGTGCAAAACGGAGGCGGAGGCGGCAGGTACATGGACGGGCATCGGGATGCTGCGGATGATGATGACGATGATGCGCTGAGCGTGGAGAACACACGCCTTTAATCTTAGTTGATTCGTATTGCGTATTCTTTCTTTATGTAGTTAATGTCTGTTTTGCCCACTTGATTTGTAAAACACATATGCCAATAACGAATTCCTCCCGCTCCCCAAAAAAAACCCTTAAACATTCGCTAGTAATATCCGTATGTACTTAGCTTTAATTTTTGTATTGTCGAACCGACAGGAACCTGAAATTGTTATTCATTTGCTAGCATTCATCGATGTGTGTATTTAGTGTTTCTTCCACATTCTTTCTTGTCCCCTCACTCTCCGATATTATCCAACCGAGAGTCTCAACTTAATATTCCAAATACTGATAACTCCTAAGACTCCAACTATTCCGTTTGAAACTACGTACAACGATTAATATTTATTGCTAACCGCCTAACTTCTTACCCACAATTCCTTATACCTACTAGCCTAAACCTACTGATTAGGTAACTTAAGCTTTGCTCTTGCATTTACTTTATTTGCCCTACAAACGAAACTCAACTTTTAGTTTATGTTAAAGCCAAAATTGTAGCTGTAATCTAATTGATTAGCCAATAATTATATATGATTATACATATAGCGGAACGTACCACACAAATAAATATGATTTTGTACTGAAAAGAACACATTTGCCAGCATGGTTGATTTTAGCCCAATATATTATTGTACACAATATATGTTTCAGGCTAAGAAAACAGTATTAGTACGAAGTAATCGACTCGATTTGCACCACACAAACAAGTACAAAAACACAAGAACACTAACACAGCTAACAAAAATTTCACATTGCCACAATCACAGCCACAATTGAAAACTAAATGCAATTTTCCAAAAACCAAATTTTTTTTCCAACGCATTGGCAACACGACGAACTGGGATTGGTCAAACCAAATCGACAAAAAATACGAATTTCCTATAAACGCAATTTATTAGTTACGCTTACCGTTCCCGAGGATTCGCACTCAATACGAAGTTCGCTTGCAGGTACTTCAGTTGCCTCGCACGGCTCCTCGGAAACCATGTCGCTGGAGGACAATAAGTGAGTATATATCCACGGTCGGTTACAGTCAAAATAATGTTGGATACAAGATATACAATCAGATCTGAAAGGCTAAGGGAAACAAAAATGATTTCCATCGGAAGTATGCATGTTATTTTGACTGTAACTCCTTGAAAGCATCGTTAGGCTCATCTTCTACGACCCCATACTTTGCAGCATTCACCTGAGGACCGCCAACATGCTGCAGAACACTCCGCAGCGCGAGATGCTCCTCGGCACCTGACGTCAACTGCCGCCCGCGTCCATCGCGGCGCAGGCAGCTGCAGAGAATCGCCAAACACTCACCACAGCCACCTCTGCGGGATTAGCAGTAGCAGGAGCAACGGGAGCTAGCCCAACATCCTCGCCGAGAGCTACGCCCACACCGCCGCCCGTGCCGCCGAGATCTCCGCTGTCGCTGGGATGACTAGCAAAGCAAAAGGCGGCAGCTAACCGGAGCGGGATCACCTAGTTCCTGGTGCTAGCCGTCGTCTGCCTTTGCTTAGCCTTAAGTCTTCAAGCCCTGCCACCGCTGCAACCACTAGAGCTAGGCCTTCCATGGGTGCAGCCAATAGGAATCACCAAGCTTCGAGAGAATGAGAGCACACACACACACTTTGTATATACGCCGCGGGAAGCTTGGGGCACGACTTGGTAGTGACTTAGATGCGCCAAATTAAATTTACAACAGTTACGAGTTAAACAATTGATAAAAGCAATCGAGAATTACAAAAAATACACAAAAACTGCTAATGGAACAATATTTAAGCAAGAGCAAATCGTATCTAATACAACTACAAAGCGGTTAGAAGTCTATTTAATTGCAAATTGAATTCAACTCAAGCATATATATTATAGAAATTGTTGTAAATTGTACTTGTATATACGTACCAAACAAAATACAAAGCAACGTTAAAAAGTTACGTCCATGAAATGCAAACGAATGTAAAGGCGAAAGGCAACCAAATATTAATTGAAAACTATAGATAACAGAATCGTACGATTACGCTAGATTTATGTATAGTTATATCCGCATAGCAGTACACGACCCGAGCAAACTGACAAATGAATTGAGTGTTTACCATTAATTTCATGATTAAACTTTTCACAAACATGAATCACTAGTTTAAGTTTCTCAGCAAAAGGAATTATGTATATTTTCATTTAAATTATGTTCAACAACGTCTCCAAATAAAATTGTCAACTGAAGCTAAGCTAATCCCCCGCTTTGGTGTCCAGCTTGCCGCCCTTTTCGATAATTGAACCTAGATCCTTGAGCGACACCTCACCGGTTCCTCTTTCCAGAGGCTGTGGCTGATTGGGACCGGGTTTCCAGCCCACAAAGTAGATGATTTGGAAGGTTGCAGGTATGCCCTTCTCGTTGGGCTTTGCATACAACTCCTGGTATATGGCGCTGGCCGCGAGCATCGTTTCTCGACTCAGATGAGCGGGTCGATTGAATGCAGCATTGTTCTCTGCCATACCCTTGAGATCCCACATCAGTTCGAACATGCTGGGATAACCGATGACTAGTTCATCGGTGTCTATGGTCAGCATGGTAAAGCCGGCGCGATTTAGCAGGGAACCAATATCCCTAATCTGAGTGAAGGGCGAGATGTGCGGAGATATGCCACCTTTGCGCTCCAGCTCGGCCAGCTGAAGGGAGGAGCGCAACTCGTACAGAGTGTCTCCACCAAACATGGAGGCTATAAAGACGCCATCCGGTTTCAGACTCCGCTTAATTCTGGCAAAGCAGCCGGGCAGATCATTCACCCAGTGCAGACTCAGGCTAGAGATGACCAGATCGAGTGAATTGTCCTCAAACTGAAAGGAATTCTCATTTAGACTTGCAACTTTGGCCTAAGTAGCTTAATTACCCACATCCAGCTGCTCCTCGTCCTTAACCAGTTTCACCATTTTCAGACCCGGAGTGCCCTGTGCCTGCTCCAGCATGGTGGCACTGGTGTCCGTGAGCGTCAGCTGCTCCACACTCTCCGCCAGGATGTGTCTGGAGAGATAGCCACGACTGCATCCGATATCCGCCGCCGCCTTGAATTCCCGCTTAATGTCGAATACTCTGTCTGCCAGGCGGAAGCCGATCTCCTCTTTTAAGTAATCGTAAAGACCGACATCTTCGCTGTATATGTATATTGTTTACTAATTAGAAATGTACTCTATTCGTGGAGAGAAGAACTCACCTGAGTGCGGCTCTTTCCTTCTGTAATCTCTTGGCATTGCGGTCGAATATATATTGCGATGTTTGGGTGAGTGAGGATAGGGCGCGTAGTTCACATCTGACCTTTAGGGTCGATAGTTTTGTTAATTTTCTTAACATATTCCGACTTTTGATCAGAGCAGTGCTGTAATAAGCAACCGGCTGCGGGAAAATGAAAATATTACATTATTTGTCATTGAAAGTCGAAGTATGTATACCCTACATGTCTTAAATCTAGTGGATTCTTAAATTTTTCTATATAAGAAAGTAATGCCAATGTTGTTAACATTTGGAACGTTATATGTAACTAATTATTTACAAATAATGTATACAATGCTTTACGTGTAATTTAATTTAAATTATTTTAGCGAACGTAATGATACATTTTTTATAATATCTGAGGGGAAAGGGTATCGAACGAACAGCTGTTGGCCAGTGCTGGAAAAGAGCGACATCAAGACATTCCCATTCGTCCGTTGGCTAACACTGTTAGGTACTGCATATTTGTTTTGGCGCCAAAAGTGACGGGAGATCATCGCGACAAATCAATTGAAATTAAGCATTAATTCACATCATGAGCTTCTCGCGCAGTGCCCTGCGCTATGCGCACACCAATGGCTACACGGGACTTCTTTACACTCCGCGCGGCGAGTTCATCATCACGTGCGGCACAGATGGAGACATCCGGCACTGGACCTGCATCAGTGACGACGATCCACGCTCAAGTTGCCTGGGCGAGTTCGTCATGTGCATAGCCCACACGGGCACCCGTCTGCTGGCCTCCACGGATCGCAATACGATCCATGCCTACACCTTTCCCGAGATGGACAGCGATGGCATCCTCATGCGGTTCACGGCGCCGGCAACGTGCCTCAAGGTGTCCGGCGGTTATACTGCTGCAGGCAGCGAGGATACCACTATTAAGGTGCTTAAGGGAGATACAGCTGGCAACGAAACGGTGCTGGAGGGGCACACTGGTCCCATTCTGGCACTGGACTTGTTTGCGGAGCGAAAGCTGCTGGTTTCCGTGGCCGGAGATGGCCAACTGAAGGTGTGGAACTTCGAGGAGGGCAAGGAGCTGAAGACCATTGGTGGCTTGCCAAAGGTCAACAGTTTCGAGAGCGCCAGTCTGTATGGCAGTCCGCATTTCGAGCCACAAAGCGGTGAACTTCTGGCATATGCCGTAGACAACGAGATTGTGGTCCTCAACACGGCCAACTGGGAAGTGGCCTTTAAGCTGCGCGACGACTCGGTGTCCAGTAACTACAGCTGCTGCCAGTTCTCGCCCAATGGTGAGCGCCTGGCCGCCGGAACAACCAAGGGCGAGGTGAGCATCTTCGATGTAAAGAAACGGAAGGCAGTGACAGTGGAGATTCCGCCAAGCGACTGCAATGCCATAACATGCCTGGCCTGGAATCTGTCCGGAGAGGTGGAGGTGGCCTTCTGCGATGCCACTGGCCAGCTGGGAACCGTATTTCTTGGCGATGCAGCCGACACAGGCAACGGCGATGGATTGGTGGACGACCAAGCCGAGCTGTTGGGCGATGACTATGAGTTTGAGGCCGGCGATGACGTTGACGCCGCAGCAGACGACGGCGATGGCGTTAGTCTGGAGCAGCTTAAGCGCAAGGTGATGAACTTTGCTGATCCTGTAGATCACGATGACGCCTCTAACCAATCCCTGGACAGCGGTAGCAGAACTGTGCCTGCACCCGTTGCTCCACAAATCAAGCTCTTCAAGCAGCAGACGGCCTTTCAGCCCAGTGCCACACCGGCCGATCTGGAGCATCGCTACATGGCATGGAATGATGTGGGCATTGTCACCGCCCATGTGGAGCCCTCAGGCGATAGCTCCATAGATGTGGAGTTCCATGACGCTAGTATTCACCACGCTCTACACATAAGCAACTACAATCATCACAATTTGGCCAGTGTGAGCAGTGGAGCTTTGGCGCTGGCCTCCAACGAATCCAGCAAATTGGTAGTCATTGCCCTGGCCGCCGCCGGAAACAAAGAGTGGTCACTCAGCCTGCCGGATTGCGAGAGTGCAGAGGTTATTGTGGCCACGCGATATCTTGTGGCTGTGGCCACCAGCTCCAGTTTTCTGCGTATCTTCACCGTGATGGGAACACAGCGTGAGGTGCTTACCATACCAGGACCAGTGGTGGCTATTGCTGGACACGAGCACAGCCTAATGGTTGTTTACCACAGTTCCGCGCCCAGTCAGACGCAGCAGCATCTCGCAGCGATGTTGGTGAACATAAATGGATTGAGTTTGCGACAAGAATATCTGCCCGTTCCGCTGACTCCTGGCCGACAGCTCACCTGGCTTGGGTACAGCGACACCGGATCGCCGAGTATTGCCGACAACATGGGTCTGCTGCAGTTGTATCGCCGGAGCAGCAACGCCTGGTTCCCCATCTGCGACACCATGAAGCAAAGCACCAGTGTGTCGCACAACTTCTTTGTGGTCGCTGTATCCGAGAAACGTCAGATAGTCCAGGCGGTCCTGTGCCGCGGTACCTCCTATCCCATGACCAATCCGCGTCCCATGCTCCAGGAACTGCGCATGCAGATCCCGCTCTGCGACGTCGAAGTGGAAAAGTCCGAGCTGGAGGATGCCCTGCTGCGCTCCAGTCTGATGCAAATGGATGGGGCGGAGAAGATGCAAAAGGAGACGGCCATCAAGCTGTTTGCATTGGCCTGCAGCAGCGAGTGCGAGACGCGAGCTAGGGAATTGATCGAATCGATTGCCTGCACTGATCTGCTTCAACTGGCCGTGAAATACGCCACCAAACGTGGACGCATCCACCTGTCCGACCGCCTGTGCGAACTGCTACCGCAATTGGAGGCCGTCCAGGAGGCACGCAAGCAGCAGACTTTGTTGGGCGCCAGCGGCATTGCGGCCACCATTGTTCTGCCGATGACTCCCACATCGGCCTCACAAAGCGGCCCAAAACCCAAGCCCATCGAGCTGAGCTCGGCCAAACGGGGCACCCTTAAGAGATTGGTAAATTCACCCAATATGTTTAAAGCAGCATCTGCAGGATCTCGGCCCTCGACGCCGGATATCACGCCCTCTCCGCTGGACACCCAGGAAAACATATTCGGCGAATCGGAATCCGAGGTTCCAATGGGTAAAGCCACCGATCACCGGTCCCCTTTAAATTCGGTTAATCCCTTTGCCATGAAGCGCAAACTGGGCGACACTGGAGTCATCTTTGGGTCAGAAAAGCTGAAGCTGGCAAAGAAATAGTCTGTTGATTGTTAAGTAGGTTTAAGACAAATATTTTATATAAATAATGTGTAACGTTTATCCCATTCTGTAAGCTACATGTATAATAACAAATTTTTATTTGAGCTTTTTATGGAACAGGATTGTTAAGGAATTATTTGCTTATTTAAATTTAAAGAATAAAACATACTTTTATTTATATTAAAATGTATATTCTTTAAAAAGCGGAGGATACAAGTTTATTTAAAATATGATCAATATGTTTCTAAATATTTCAAAATTCTACAAAATAAACGTTCTGGTATCCAAAGAATACCTCTGGTATTTTTAATCTTTGGTATTTCCAACCACCAAATAGAGTGACCAAACTTTGTAAATGACAATCGATCGAAGCTATTATTCGAGTCGGGACTTTCCGCGACTTTCAAGTCAAAGTTATGTGTTCGTTTAGTTCTATTTTGTAAATAAGTGTACACGCACAAATTCCAACATAAAACACACACTCATACACATAAGAAAAAAAAAACAATATAAAGGTTAGATATAATAAGCAAAAAAGGTGCCAGCTCCATAAAAAAAAATATATATATATATTGTTTAAATAACAAACTAAATTGACAGTTACATACATGCATGTAAGTATTGCAGCAGCGAGTGCTTCCTTTTGCGTTGTTTACGAAATTCCAGGAAGTGGAAGGAAGCTAAAGAACTCCGCAATGAATTTCCAGTTCCAGCGAACTGATCACCGTTATTCGGAAAGGCTCTCTGCTGCACACGCACACACACACACACACACACAAGCCGGCAAGCACACAGGGACATCGTTAAAATCTAAATAGAGAGGTATTCTATTTCGAATTTAATGTATGCAGGTGTTAAATTAGCTTTCGTTTTAACCATGTTTTTAACCGAACAACATTTCTAAAAAATCCCCCTCTGGTAACCCGTGCATATAAAACCAAACACCCGCGCATCACTCGCTTCATTCGTTAACTGAACGTTACGCCGTGCACTTCGATAGTCAGCTGAATAGTACATACTATACCCATATATAATATTTTTACGTGTGTGTGTGTCTGCGTCTGTGCTTTGTGTTCGCGTTGAATAAGTAACTTTTAATTGCGTTTATTCGCTACAACAATTATCGATCCTACCCTTTCTGTTTGAGTGAGTGCATTACAAAAACAAAAACATAGAAAAAAAAACAAGAGCAGAAAAAGATCAGTCTAAAGAACATCTGGACAAAATGACAAAAAATAAAAATCAAAAAAACGCTAAGAGCAAAAACAACAATAATAATAACAATGCCAACACAACACCGCCGGCGACGCCGCCGATTAATGGCGGTATCAAACCGTCCGGCACCTACGCCAATGGAATGCCTCGCAAGCCGACGGTTCCGTGGGGTAAGCTATATACTATATATACTATATATGATCCATAACATCGGATCACTTTTTCGCGGGCACAGAGCGCGAGTTGGTGGGCTCGTTTCTGCTGGAGATGGCCAGACTCCAGGTGATCAGCGCCCAAACGGAGTGGTACGTGGACAAGGCCAGAATGCGAAATCTATTCGAGGTGCACTTGAACGCCCAGCCCAACTGCAGCGAGATTCGTCAGAAGCTCAGCAACCAGGGAGCTACGAATGTGAGTTGAATCATACTGATAATGCTTTATTGCTATCCTATTTCCTGTACAGTGAGCACTGCTAAATGAGCTTCGGTCGGGGTTGCCTTAGAAAACTAATAAATGACATTTTGTGGCTCCGATATGTACATATGTATGTAGGTTGTATAAAATATGAAATATAATATATTAAGATAAGTATAACTGGACACAAAATGTAAACATGCCTTAAGTTGCTCAATATTGTCGACATTGCATTGCAGACCACTCAAATCCACTAGTCCAAGCGCGATAAGACTGATTTCGCACTGTATGTAGTATATATGTAGGTGGCTTTCCTTTGTCTCGCTCCAGTCCAAACATTCTCCCCGTATTATCAGAGCACCTTACAACTACCTGCACATGCGATCGACGTCGTGTCTAAGCGATTTGCTCGCTTGAGTCCATGAGTCATCTGGGTTCTGGGTTTTGGGTTTGCCCCGCCGGATTAATCTTTATCCCAGACTCAGATGCGCGGAATCTTTGCTGATACAGCAGCAATCTGATCTAAACGAAATTAATCATTTGTTTATAAACATAAATGAATGTACATGCATATTTCGGTCAACTCAATGCTGAGAGTTCAGTTTAGAAACAGAAATATTGTATCATGTCGTGTCAAGATCGTATTTCTATAGCTCTATTGTTGTGACATACCGCACTTATAGCGCATTGTAATTCAAATACACGTATTTATGCATATAGAATTAAGTACATAATAAAAAGTTTACATCTCCGGCAATTGGGTTTTCCATTTCAAAGGGATCGCGATACATTTGCCAAACAAATTTGGGAAAAAACAAATAAATAGGAAAGGAAAATCTGTCGTAATGTATTGCTGTATTGCTCTTTGGTGGTCGTATGATGAAATTCGATATGTGGAGTCAAGTGATTCCCCGTTTTTATTGGGATTTCTATGCCCATACATACATATGTACAATTGTATATATATACAATGCCTTTTGTGCAGTAGATTGTAAAGTAAATTTGCTCCACTGCAATTTGCTGACCGTAGAGATATCGCAATTCTCTTCGCCGACTGATATAAGCAATAAATATACGGAATTAAATGAAACATTTTCGCTAGATTGGCTCCCTGCTGCATAGGACGAACTTTCTGATCAACACGCCGCGTGGAAATCTCAACTATCGCATCAAGAACTTCTCCTTGATTGATTTTCGCAAGGAGAAGTTCAATTTGCTGGACGAACAGCACCGATTGCAGGGTATCGCCTCCACGACCGATGTGCCCGGAGCAGCACCTGCTGAGGGCAACAAACCGTTAACCGAAGGTAGAGTATCCATAATTAAGAACAAAATATATTCTCATTATGCGTGAGAGCTTTGTTGGCAGAATACAAACTAGACACGGACGTAAAGCCTACGCTGCTAAAATATCAAAAGATTCTGCTGCTGCAGTCAGATAAAGATTTCGAACTCAACTCCCTGGGCTGCTATATCTGTCAGGAGAACTTCGAGACAATTGAGAAGTATGAGGAGCATGTGGAGTACCATGGCGACGAGTCTGATTTTCAGTCCCTCAAAAAGATGGAGAAATAGTAAGTAAATTGAATTATATCTAAGAAGGTTAATGTACAATGAGTGCTTCTTTTCCGCAGTCCAGAGCCCTTTGTGTCCCTGTCTTATCAGACCTGCGTGGACAGCCACTACTTTGGATTCACCTTAAAGACACACCGCAAGGATCTGGTGGTGGAGAAGTTCATCATAGTGCAGTTACGCCAGTTTTACTACGTGTATAGTGCACAAATGCCTCTGCCGGTGACTGCGAGCGGTGAACTTGTGTTCTTCGTGGACTCTCACGTCTTCATGATCCTTCGGGAGCAGCCCATCGTTATTGGGTTCACCATTAAGGGACAGAAATATGTGGAGCAGCATCACTTCATGCGCACGGAGGCATTGCCCAAGGCTAGCTTCAACATTAATCCCTATCGGCTGTCTAGCACGGAGACCTTCAAGAGCAAGGGTATTCCGCCAGCCAATCCACCCACTGAGGTGTTGACTGCTCTAAAGCACGAGGATGCCCAGATGCGTTTGGCCAGCTTTGACAAGGGCTATCAGAACTACTGCGAGCGGGGCAGAGAGATTACTCAGGAAAATCTGAGCGGGACACTGCGCACATTGCTCCAGGTGGAGGACATCGAACGATTGCAGCATTATCTGTCGCTCAAGCAATCGAAAATGGAGCTGCATCAGTTCGGGCGGGAGCTTTCGGTGAAAATGCAAATGGGTACCACCAGTATGAGCGTGGAGGATATCCTATCGCCTGGCGACGATGTGCTAATCATAAACGAGAAAGGCAACCCGGAATCTGGTGTACGCCAGATGTTGGAAAACAACAACAAAGTGCTCGAATTGGCACTCAAGGATTTTGACTCCATCTTGCAGTGGGCTCGCAATGTTGACGCAATGGTCGGATCTCTAGACAGGCAGCCACGAGTCTACTTCGCCCGTGTCCTTGGAGTCTCAACGCAGCGGGTTAACATCACTTGTGAACGCCAGTTACCGGACAACACCACCTACACCCTGATCTTCCGTCCTTTGCGAGCAGTGATGCGATATCAGTACCGAGCACTCCAGCAGCTGTCGATCACCAGGCACACTGATGTTCAGCGGATTCTGTTTCCCGGTGAAATTCCTAATACACCTCTAACCAGTGGAGTACTTCAGCTAAACAACAAGCTCATTTCGAGCAATCCGGAGCAGATGCAAGCGGTTCGAGAGATAGCGTTGAGCCCACGTCTGAAAGCTCCCTACATCGTGTTTGGACCACCGGGAACGGGCAAGACAGCGACCATCGTCGAGGCCATCTACCAATTGTACATAAATCGTCCCGAAACGCACATCCTAGTGCTGTCTGGCTCAAATACGGCCTGTGACGAGGTGGCACTGCGACTTTTAAAGGCAATCGCCAAAGCACCAAAGAGTCAGCCACGACCGCTAACCCGTATCTTTAGCGCCAGCTGCGATAGGCGCATTGACAATATCGACGATTTGCTTCTGGAGTACTCGAACATGTACGCTGTGCACTTTTATCCGGCCGTGCAAGCGGTGCACCAATATCGAATCGTGATTTGCACACTCAGTTTGGCTGGAAAGCTGTCTACCGGTGGCTTTGCCGCGAACAATTTGTATACGCATGTGTTTGTGGACGAAGCAGCCGCTTCCACGGAGGCGGAGGTTTTGATGGGCATCACGTGCACCCTATCGCCGACGTTGAATTTGATTCTATCCGGCGACCACAAGCAACTGGGACCGGTGCTCCAATCGCAGAGGGCGAACGAATGGGGTCTTGGACTGACCCTCTTCGAGCGACTGCTGCAGAGGAAGTGCTACCAAGTGGAAGAGGATGGCAGCTATAACGCGTCCGTGCAGACGCGACTCATCCGCAATTTTCGTTCACATCCGGAGATAGTATCGCTGTACAACAATCTGTACTACGAGGGACATCTTCGTGCTGAGGCACCCATGGGTGAGCGCTTGTAGTTACCACATAGGATCCAAATATTATAATTCGTATTTCAGAAATTGCTTGTCGCTTCCACAACTGGTTTTACCTGCCCAATGCGACCTTTCCCATCATGTTTCATTCTGTTTTTGGCACTACGATGAACACGAAGAGCTCTGTGAGGTCTGTGCATAATATGGTGTATAAAACCAAATCTGGTATTAATACATTGGATTTAAATTTTGCAGCCTGTGCAATAATAAAGAGATTGATGTTGTCATGGATTACGTGAAGGATCTCATGTATTTCGGCCTCAATGGCGAGAAGTTATTGCAGACTGATATAGGTATCATATCGCCATACAAGAACCAGTACCAACGTATCCAGGAGCAGCTAATCATGCGAAACTGGTCTCAAATTGATTGCGGTTCTGTCGAGTTATTCCAGGGCAAGGAGAAGCATGTGATCATCGTGTCATTTGTGCGCTCCTTTACTCCTAAACTTGGATTCTTGAACAATGAACGGGTATGTATTTGTTTATAAAATAATAGAACGAATCATGAAAAAAACATTAGTCCGTCAAAATAATTATATTTCAACCCGTATAGCGTTTGAACGTTTTGCTTTCGCGTCCGATTTCGCTGCTTATTCTCATCGGAAATCCACGTACTCTAAGCCAAAACAGTGACTTCCAACATATTATCGAAATGTGTCGCGATCGAAAGACCTTGGTTGGGGTGCAATACCTTAACGAAAATTGTATTCCGAATAAAAAAAGTGGGGCAAACAACGCCAATGAAGGAGGATCAGCTGGGGATAAGCCTGCATCCGGGCTAGGGGAACCTCTCAAGCAAAGTAACTATCGCCAACAATTTAAGTGTCGCCAGAGAAACAAGCAGATTACAATCCCATGTCGTGGATTCCGCTCTTATTGCATGGTCATAGCTTTTAATTTGCTTGTTTCTCTGTCGCTATCATCCTAAAATTATATTATCAAACTTCTAACCCACCTCTTATCCCAAACAGAGAAGCATGCAAAAAATCCAGTTCAGGCCAACAAGCTCTTCTACAGCAAGAATGATCTGCTCCAGCTGGGGAATGAGTGTCAGTCGAAAAAATCTGAGCTCGAAACCATATTCGACGAGTTGCCGAAGGTACCAAGCTTTGTGGACCACGATTTGGGTGAAGTTCGTTCGCTAGAGGCCCAACTGAAAGATTTTCAATTGAACATCAAACGGGAGGCCGCAGGAGCATCGATTTCAGTTACTCCTGCTCCAAGACCTGCTGCTGCTCCATCAGTAATGCCAAGAACAGGATTGACAAAGCCGGAGACGCCTGCTTCGCATCCTTCTTCTGCAGCAACTCCAGTGCTAACATCACGCTCTCCAATGCCGGAAATTCCTTCATCTTCCAAGCTCCCGATTCCGAAGTCCTCAAATCCCCTCTCCACTCACAAGGAGCGCTATGTTAACGGAGTGCCTTGTGGCATCGAAGTCGTGCCTTCGGAGAATAAGACAACCAGGTCTTCGGCTTACAGTCACATTCCCAATGGCAATCTTCGTTTCGAGAACGTGCGTCCCACGTCCGAAGACTTTCGACGCTACACGGCTACCAATGAGCAACGTTGTGCTCCACCATTTCGCGAGCCCCACAGAAACTGGTCCAATTTCGGTTGGTCACCGCCACCACGCGATCCAACGCCACCACCAAGCAGGAAAAAATCCAACTGTATCATTTCATAATTGTGGCTTCTTTGGGAGCTCATCACAATCTATAGAGACGGCGCGATTGCTTGGCGTAACAAGTGATCTCGCTGTCCTCTTTTTGACTTTGCTATTGGCATTTGTGCGATCTGCGATCATCCATGCGCCAAGTAGCAAAAAAAAATCCTACCAAATAGACTCGCAAATGATGTGCGTCCATCCGAAGAACAGGGCCAAAAGAATGGTTCACCTCAGCCACTGAGGTAGCCTCATGCTTTTGGCCTTCCATCTTCCATGGAACGCATCCTTTGCGAGTGTAATTGATTCGAGCAAAGACATGGAGCGCTCAAAGTGAACACTTTTCGGTTGCAAAAGCCCGACGCTTTCGAGTTATACCACGAACCCACAATCCGTAGTATAAGTCGCAAGCATTGTGTGCACTTCAGACTTCAAAATAGTAGTTTACTGAATAGGGGGGATGGGGGAGCAGGTTAAAACCTATTTCCCCACAAAAAATAAACATGTAATCCTTACAGAATAATATCCTTTGTAACAATTTCATATTTAGGTAAGAACTTGCTGACTCCTTGATATCTGTGTCATCGGTTCTGAAGACTAGAAGCAATATGTATGTGCCCGATGGACTATTATACTATCTAAAAAAAAAAAACTATCTAAATAATAAATTCTAAATTATCGGATTACAATTCAACTTTTTATATATTTTTTGTCTTGTGATTCGTTCGGATTTGGTTTAGGATTTATTTGCGTTGGTTTGCAGACGTTATAGTTTTGGGTTTTGGATGCATTTTGAGTAAGGATTTAGATACGTATGATTCCATACCAAGTAGGCCTTCACAACGACTTCTGTGTCGGGCCCTAAACTCTATGGCTTAGTACATTCGTTTTTCGTTACCGATTTCAACCAATTGAACTTGAAAAAATAAAAGTATTTAAGCTAACTAAAAATTTAAAGTATATACAACTGCCGCAGTAACGCAGAATACCGATAACCCATTGACGTAATGCATTCAGGCGGTAGGAACAGTGGGAAAAGTGCGGGCTCAACACCCCGAGGTGGAGGACCCAACACCATCTCCGGGGCCCCAGTGCGTTCCAAGTTAGCGGGACCTCTATCGACGCAGACGGCGGGAACACGGCGAACTGTTCACGGCGGAGCGGGCGATGGAGGAACCGATGCGGCTTGGAAGCAGACCGGTCGTCTCCTTGGCAAGCACAATCCACCTGCTCGGCTGGTCCAGCCCACGGTAGCCTCTTCGCTGAGGGCCAGCAGCAACAGGCAGACGGCCAAGCAGAAGTTCGAGAGAGCGGGCCATGAGAAGCCCAGATCAGTGGTGCCCTTGGCCAAGGACACCGAAACGGAAGTCAGGAATCCAACGAAGCAGCGTGTGATGTCACAAGCAGCCAAACAGGCGGCACGGGATCGTCTCTGGCCCAGCAAACCGGCGGGCGTGGGTTTGAACTCGAATTTCCGCAAGAATAGGCAGCTAGTGCCAGAGGATACCAATCTTTTGCCGGATGTCGAGGAGGAGACAGAATCGAAGGCGCCCAAGTCTCAGGAGCTACTGGAGACCGGCGTCCAGACGAACGAGTCTGAGATCCTCGATCATAAGCTAATCCTTGGCGAGGTGAAGATGGTTTGCCCCTCGGCGCAGCTAGTCGATCAAATAGATCGGGAACGGCTCGAGCTTAAGGAGGAAAGAGAGCGACAATCATCGCGCAGGTTTGCTGCCCACGAGCAGCAGGAGGAACTGCATCTGGACGAACTGAAGGAGTTCTCGTTCCGGAATGCCGTGACCAAGAGGGCGCCCAAGAAGCCACCAACGTACCAGTACGCTCGCTATGATAATCAGTATCAGAACGTTTTCAAGTCCATGGACGATTTCTTCAGCCGGGTCCAGAACTCAATGCCCAAGTCAGAATCCGTGACCACCATCCAGGAGCGCATCAAGCGCAAGGAGGAGGAGCTGCTCAGGCTCTTCGACAATGTCGAGCTGAACGAATAATCTAATATCAAATTGTTTGTGTCTTACACGTAAAGTAGTTGTCCTGTTTAATCCAATGGTCATTTATTATTATTATTATTATTATTATACTTTTAATGGGTGCTTGGGTCATATGATAATAGTGGTATGTGCTAAAAAAAAAGATTTTTAGACTTTAAAACTGAGACTAGCTGCCGATACAAATCAAGAATATATATACGTTTTAAAACTGGTTATTTAGGCTATAACTTTGAGGCTTATATCGCCACTGTTTATGCTCCAATAAAAGCTGTCGGGGCTAACTAATGGCTTGGAACCACACCTTTTGGGGAAAATTCAGCGTCAGCAAGTACACAGATACTAACTGAAGTCGTATTTAAATTGCGCTTAGCCAAGCGGCAATGGAGTGCCATACTAGCCAGCCCAGCACCAGCAGCTTGCACTTTCTCTCTGGGCCGAAAGCGGGGTCAAGACGCTTTCATGACGGGCGGTTCTTCAGTCAACGCTGGCAACTGATCGCGCGAGCAATGGAAAATACGCCTCTCAAGTTTCCACACGAAATTCGCGATGTGGAGGAATCCACCAATGCTGAGCTATTGGATCACTTCCATGGTATGTTTATAGCGCGCAAAACGGCTTGTTTTGTTAATGTTTTTACATTGTTTATTAAAAATAAAAAAAAACAGGTGAGCGAACTGGCTTCGTTCAGGTCGGATCGGAGGGTTACTTCTTTCCGCACAAGTACAAGGACGAGGCCGAGCGGTACTACAACTTTGAGGCACGACCGGATGACGTGTGGATAGCCACGGTGCCCAGATCGGGCACCACTTGGACGCAGGAGCTCATTTGGCTGGTGGCCAATGGGCTGGATTTTGAGCAGGCCCAGCAGCGACCACTGACCGAACGCTTTCCATTCTTTGAGTGAGTGCTTGTCGCGTGTTGCTATCTCAATTATGTGAACTCCAACCGCCCTTAGATTTCCGTTGTTTGTGCATCCCGAAATCAAGAAAGAGCTGCAGGAGGAAAACCGTGACTCTACTAAAGCTCTGGAGTTCATTGAGAAGATTTCTCGACCGGGTTACGAGGCTTTGAGCGAAATGCCACGCTCGCAACGACGGTTTATCAAAACGCATTTCCCCTTTTCTCTAATGCCGCCTAGTGTCATGGAAAAGAAGTGCAAGGTGATCTATGTGGTTCGCGAGCCCAAGGATGTTGCAGTTTCCTACTACCATTTGAACAGGCTCTTCCGCACCCAAGGATACGTCGGAGATTTCGAGCGTTACTGGCGCTATTTCCAAAACGGATTAAGTAAGTGCTCCTTCGATGAAGTTGCCATCCCTAACCAACTATCTTTCAGATCCCTGGCTGCCCTATTACAGTCACGTTAAGGAGGCGCAGGAGCATGCCCATTTGTCCAATGTGCTCTTTCTGCGCTACGAGGACATGTTGGCTGATCTGCCAGGTGCAATCAACAGCATAGCCAGCTTCCTAGAGTGTCCATCGAAACTCGAGGATATGGATAGGCTACTCGATCATCTGAGTATCAAAAGCTTCCGCGAGAACAAGTCCGTAAACATGCACGAAATGGCTTCCGTTGGCGTTCTCAACAAAGGAGAGGCAGGATTCGTGCGTAGCGGAGCCAAGACAGCGTGTCAGCCGCAACAGGAGTTCGTGGAGAATCCGAAGCTTTTGAAGAGCGCCAACGATTGGGTGGAACAGAATATTAAATCATTCAAGACCATATGAAATACCTGACTTTGTTGGCTATCTTTACTGGTGTTTTTCTTTTTTGGTCTAAATTGAAACCGAACTAGACTATGACTAACGTATTTGCACATTGAAACTATCCACGCTCGCACTTGCGATCTGCTTGTGGATTTCGTTGACCTCCGCCTGGGTTAAGGTGCGCTCCATATGGCGATAAACAATGCGGAAGCACACGCTCGATCTGCCCGTTTTCGGGTGCTTAAACTTGTCCACCAGGCTGATCTGTAATAAAAGTAAAGTTTAAGAGAAATACTAGTAAGATTTAATACTTTTTGGATAGCTAAGACCAACCTGCTCCACCATATCACCAGCTACAGAGCGGACCAGATCGTAGAAGTCGTTGGGCGAGAAGCCGGCATCCACCTCAATGTCCTGGGGCAGCCAGAACGACAAGTCATTCGTGCACTGCGGATAGTGGGAGATGGGCTTGTACTTGGGCAGATTGTGCAGATCCTTTTCGCTAAACTGCGACAGAAAGCCACTGTCGTTCGACCAGAACAGCCGGATGTCGGGTACATCGAACAGCACCATGGCCAGTCGCTCCAGGCCGACGCCAAAGGCGTAGCCAATCGATTGATGAACGCCCGATCTCTGCAGGATTTCGTGGCGCATGATGCCGCAGCCTAAGACCTCCAGCCAGTTGTCCTTGAAATAGATCTCCAGCTCCCAGGAGGGCTGGGTGAAGGGAAAATAGGTGTCCACCCATCTGTACTTGATGCGCGGCCCAAACAGATCCTTGGTCAGGCCCACCAGCACATGCTTCATCTCGTGCTCCATCAGCTTGACGGCCTCGAGCGTGTGGCAGGGCTGTTTGGTTTGGTCCATGAACTTGGAGGAGGGCAGGATCAGCTTGGGATCGGGCAGCGTACCCGACCACGTCTCTTCGAAGAGTTCCAGGCCAGGATTGCGCTCGAAGAGCTTGTCTTTGGTGACCAGCCGCACAGCGTCCGCCTGGTGAAACACCGGATAGTGGGTACTATCGATCTCGTCCCGTCGGTACACCTCGCCCACCACCAGAAAGTTGTCCAGCCCGCCCGAGATCAGTTCCACCTGGTGGGCGGTGGTGTGGGCGCGCAGCAGATGCTGCTGATTGATGTAGTAGCAATCGGATTTCTGTCGACTCACATGATCGGCGGGAATCAGCAGATTGTCAAAGTTCTGCTGCACAGTGACCACCGGATTCATTTGATCATAGACGGAGAATAGTGGATTGCCCCTTTGGTTGCGATACGCTCCATAAAAGTAGTTAACGATCCTCTGGCGGATGATAGACAGCGGGTGGTCCGTCTGCAGGTGCTTGTTGGCCCCCAGGTAGGAGAGTATCTTGGGCGTTACGTTCGTCCATCCGTCGGTGGCGTACGTGCTTCCACTGACCTCCAGCTGCGGTGGCGATGAGGGCGACTTCGCAGGCGCCGCACTGCTAGCCAGGCAGCGGGTGGACTTCACCCAGGATCGTGCTCCCTGCACTCGAAGCGTCAGTAGCATATTGGAGGGACTTTATTGATTCGATGCAAGTATTTATTGCATTTTTTGTTATAACTTGTAAGTTATGTTATGTTATCAGATGTTATGTTAACATATCGATAATTTTCTACAGCAGTCGCAAGGCTTCAGCAGCACGGACAGTGCTGCTAGGCGCACACTAACAGAGCTGTTGGATAACCAGCTGGCGCCATCTGCCGGAAAGCGAAAGCACTTTTACAGTGTTGAAATGTTTTTTTAAATCAAAATTAAAAACTGTGAAGTAATAATGAAATAATCAAATTTCAAAGCAAAATACGTAAATTATAAATATGAATATAATATAAATATAAAATAAATATATATAGATATAAGAGAGTGAAAAGAAACCCAACATAGTTGACTGCAAAACTTTGATTTGCTAAAATAACTTCTCTCCCAATCCAAAAACTTCAATTTTTAAAATTATATGATTTTTATTTATTTTTCTACAAACATCAACAGATTTGTTGTTCACCTATATCATACATGATGGCAGAGAAACGCGAATACAATGGACCCATTACAAAATTAGTTCATTAAATATGATGGGCTTAATTATTAAAGTTCATTTTTGAGATGCTTGCGTTAGTATCTTTTCTGTTTCTTTTCTAAATCATATCATATGATATTATATGAATGCTGTGGCTAAACTACATCAGTTCTGCTCTAGACCAGGGGATAGCTGGAGGCGCTGGCGATGCCGCACTGGTTCTCCTTGTTGCGCAGCATCTTGATGAAGCCCTTGTCGCCCCAGGTGGTGCCCCACGAGTTCTTCACCAGCCAGTAATCCTCGCCGGACTCGTCGGTGCCGAAGCCAACGACCAGCACACCGTGATCCAGATTCTGGGCATCACACTGGGGCTCGTTGTAGACGCCCTCCGAATAGAACTGGAACGACTCGTGGGAGGCATCGATGGCGACGGCAACGGGACCAACGGTGGCCACAGCCTCGGCCATCTTCTTCTCATCACCCTGGGGAATATCGGTGAATCCACGATCGGTGGCTCCAATTGTGCCCTTGTTGAAGTGGCACGAGTCATCGATGGCCTCGTAGGGATAGGACTTCTCGGTGTCAATGCCGCCATTATCCTTGATATAGCGGAAGGCATTGTCCATGAGACCGCCGTTGCATCCATTGTTGCCGTACTTGGTGGAGCAATCGACCAGATTCTGCTCGGACAGCGAGACGAGGACACCGGACTTGCGGAAATGCTGACCCTCGAGGGCGCCTGTGCTGGAGAAGGCCCAGCAGCTGCCGCAGTGTCCCTGATCCTTGACGGCGGTCACAGCTCCCTTGGTGCGCCAATCCACAGACTTGGGCAGCGTCACATGAGCCGGCGAGATGAAGGTGACTCCCTTGAAGCTCTCATCGGCGGCACTGAAAGCGAATGCAAAGTAGAATAAGTACGATAGCTTGGACATTGTAATCCCTATCGCTACCAACTTACCGCAGCTGCTTGTGCAGAGTGTAGTTGAAGCCGTTCATCAGCTGGCGGAATTCGTGGTGCAGCAAATCGGCGTACTTGTTGACCGCCAGTTTGAAGCTCACCTTGCCCTCGGCGAATCGCTGGTTGTGCTTGGCAATCTTGTGCTTGTTCTCATTGAAGATCTTGAGGCGGAAACGCTCCTCGGTATCATCCTGATAGTTCTTTCGGTGCTCCAGCTGCAATATGAAAAGTAGTTACAAGTTAGATAATGCACTCTTATCAAAGGTAAGTGCTACTATCGATTGACTTTCGTGTACTTGTTCCAAGATAAGATAAAGCCAACCAAATGAAAAGTTAACTTTTTAGACGCATCTTTGGGAACTATATTAAAGCAAATGTTTTACGTAAAAATGGATTTACGATCGCTGATAACCTTATCACAGCGCCGTCAACCTGGCACGAGCGAAACGCTCTAGAAGATCGGCCACAGTAGCCAGCTCTATAAATCTAACATGGTCATGAAATGGTGTTTAACGATTGCCCAACAACAGGAACTTGGAAACGGTGTTAATGTTCCCAGGTAGTAAACAAGCGAGCCAAACTGCAGGTAGGAATGGGAGGAATGCGAGCCAGCATGAGGAAATGCGCTCCATCTGCCTGCAGTGGTCCCGTGGATTAGAGACCTCCTCTCCAGCTCGGGGTTGTTTGTTTGTCCGACCCGCATATTGACACAGCCACAGCACGAAAATAGCACGAACGCTAAACAAGAATGATAGCTATAGAGAGAATTGAAAGGCCAGGGCAAGAAGTCGACTAGGTTGCTATCCATTACATTCGGCAAATGCCACTGATTACTATAATGCTATATATGGGGGTTGTTTTCGATTCAAAGTGAAACTTGTGGATAAAATTGGACTTCCTTTTGGCTGAAAACCAAAGAGTGCGCCCCCTAAAATATAAGAGATTAGCATTAGAAGCGTCTTTGCATAGAAACGAAAAGTAAATGAAAGTAAAGTTAATAAATATATAAAATTATTCAACAAAACTCATTATCAGTGCTCACGAATATCCAAATAGCGAACATGCTAAACTGAAATGCATTTTCCAAAAGTGTTTATTGCTAAACCGGTTTATTTGCGACTTTTCAACGCGTTAAGTGGCATGTTTTCTCAGTGGAATATGAAAACAAATGAACTTATACCCAACCTAATCGCTTTTTAAGTGGCGCACCAGAAGTCTTAGTAAGATTTGCGATATTCCAGGGTACTTGGCACATTGAACTGAACAGTCGAGCGGCGCTGTCATGTGAGAAACATGCATATGTAATTACTTTTGGACATCAAAGCGGACCAGCAGCCTCGGCCAGATCAGCAATTGTCGCCCCAAATGGACCGGATGGTGTCCACTGGTCCGTGTTTGACTCCCATAATTGACATAATTGAATCGAATTCGAGACTTGCAGCAAAAAGAAACCCCGCCCGTTGTGATTTCGAGGGGGAGGAGGTGGTGGCGCCTCCGGCACACTGACCTATTGATTTTCCTTGCAAACGTCGTGGTTTCTCTATGCCGCATGATAAAATTCACACATTTATTGTATACTTTTGTAGAAAATTTGAATTTGCGATATATGCAGATAGAGTTAACAACTTAAAAACAACGTTAATTAAATGCACGTGCAATCCGATATCCAGGCACTCGACGTATACGTTTTGTATCTATCAATCTAGAGATACTACTTATATGGCTTAGGAAACTTCGTTGCAGTTGAGAAGCTTGGACGATTGTGGTTGAGTATCAGAGAGCTTAACTAGTGCGATCTCCCTGCATCCCTACAGTCGCTCCATCTCGATGGCACAGCTATCGTCCTCCTGATACGCATCCGCATGCCGTTCCGTGGGCGAGGTGGCCGCGTAGGTTGCGTGTGGAACAGGTTGTTGTTGTTGCTGCAGCTCCTCCTCCTGGCTCTTGTACTCCCGCCGCTTGCGCATAATGTAGGCGAAAACGAAGCCATTTATGACCAGCATGGCCAGGACAATTATCGTCGGCCAGACCACATCCACCGATACATCCAAACTATTTGCACTGACATCGGTCATGGTTGTGCTGTGATTGCTCCTCCGTGGTTTTTATGTAATTTACTTGCTATTACCGCCGTCTCCCTGCGATTTCGTAGCACGTTTTTACGATGACGCGCGTGCTTTTCCGTACGGTTAGGCTATACTGCCACTGCTGAGGGCCTCTGAGTTGGCTCCTTTTATTTCTTTTCTCTCAAATGTGTTCTATATATTCCGCTCTGCACTGCTGCTGCTGTCTGCCGCTGGCTGCTCGAGCGTTCCGTTGGCGTGGAGCGTCGGTTCGGGAATAACAAAAAATACGACAGCAGGCCGTTTCGCTTTTGGTGGTGGTGGTGGTCCGCTCGCAAACGCAAACTCAATCGAAAAAGAGCCGAGTTCACACACGCACACAACACACTCTACACTCTCGTATCGCCGAAATCGACAAAAAGAGCCCAACCTACGTAGGCCAACCTATTTGGAGGATGGAAGGCGGTCGTACTCTATATATTTCTTGTTTCTTATGCTTTTTCGTATATTACCTTCTGTTTTGCAGCGCGCGCATCGTGGGTTTGCTCAAAACAGGCTAACCGGTTTCATTTCGAAGCGCACATGATTTATAAGGATTTCAGGCGAGCTATTCAAATATGTTTGCTCCAACCGGTTAGCCAAAGTAGCAGAAAAATTCACAAAAAAAAACGGAATTTATGTATACATCTTTAAAAAAAAAAAGAAGGAAGCAAAGAGCCGCATGCTGCTTTTGCAAGTCAGCGAAATTTTTCCCAGCTTGTTTATTTACGGCAGCCGATTTGTTTGTGCACTTGTCGCACGGAGAATTCGTGCTAGAAATCTCTTTCGGCTCTCGGAAATGCCAGCGAAAAATGGCAATTTGATAAGCAACGCCGATCCGTAGCGCGTCATTTCCAAAATGCTCGCGGCCCCCGCACGATTTGTTGTTAAATATTGTTGAATATTTGCCCAACCATGCGAACGAGCTGAAACTAAGACGCATTAATCTGGAATTTAAGAGCTTATCAGTGCCACAGTTGATCAATGCTGACTTTTGCAGCTGTGCATTTGAAACCGACGTCTGCGGCACTTTGGACTGCACACAGATTACAGATAATGTCGTTATTATTAACTAATTATAAACGTCGAGAGCTAAGTTGGCATGGTTATCACATTTAAATTGCGCGCCTTTCCTTTCCGAAGCACACATGGGCAGCACTGTTTGCAGCAGTGTGACCAAGCTGTTTTCAGTATTCTACATAGCACTTAAGGGGTGTAGAAATGTAAAATGACAAATGTAAAGTAATTGTCAGTTTTTTTTGAAAAAAAAAGAAAACTAAATTAGAAAATAAGAGAAAAAATTAGCTTTTGTAAATTGGGCTAATTGCAAATGTTTAGTTTTTTTCTAATTTTAATTAAGGATGAGTAACTTTCCATAAACACGATTCATATTCTTTCAGTTGTTTGAACTTTGTTATTTATAAACAATAATTGTTTTTCTAGTACCAGTTTGTGCTTACTCTAACAAATGATTCACCCAATTTAATATGATATTTAATAGCAGATAAAAAAAGGAAGGGATATAGTGTTATATGCATATATTGCATATGCGGGTGCATTTGAAACTGAATATAAAACCATTAAGAGCAAAATATCCATAGCTTAATAGCTAATATGCATATATAAAAATGTACATATATTCCCCTTATCACACAAGATCTGCACAAACAGCTAATTATTATTTGTACGCCCCCATTTGGGGCTAATGACGCCTGGCACGGCACCAAAGAGCACAACTATTCAGTGAAATAATGGAAAAAATCACGACCCCTGACTGCTGGCGATAAGAATTAGACGACACTAGGGGCACATTCAATTAATCAATAGAGAATCCTCCATCGATAAGCCGACGGAGTTGCAAGTGAAGGCTGCGAGACAAAGGATGATTGGGTCAATCATTAATGGAACCATGGACACACATATATATATATTTGTGTGCAATAAAAGGGGTCAAAAATCGAAGTCGCATTAGGAAACATGGCTTGCGAAAAGTGTGCTGGCAAATATGCGGCTTGTGCCTTATCAGTCGGCCGGCGGTGGACCAGTTCGAGTCTTGCACGGCTTATCGGCGGGAAATGACCCGCGGGCGTAGCGAAAGTGGGCGACGATTATCTGCCCATCCAGCCGATGTTTACGGATGGGCTAAGCAAGGCAGCCCAGCTTGCCGCTTGCGGTCATGTGAGCTGGCATGTGACTGGACGACACCCTAGACTTCTGGACTTATCTGGGCGCTCCTTCCCTCTCTTTGAGGCAGCCGCGCAGCAGTGCATTCACACTCGCAATGGCTGGTGACTCACGCGAGTGCGGAATCGTCACAAACGGAATGCGTCGCGTCCAACTATGCAAACAAAGTCGGACAGAAGACAAAGGCCCAAAAAAAATAATGGATTAATCATCATTACACATCGAGCCCTTGTTACCGGAGAACACTTGTTGTCGGCCTGGCGGATCGAATACGATCCCTAGATGATCCGGTATAAACTCACCTTGAACGTATGCCATTCCTCCATGACCACGTCGGCGAAGGAAACGGCCTGGGCCACCGCCAGCAGGGCCAAAAGTGGCAGCAAAACAGCTGTGCGCATTGTGATAAGTCGCGGAATCTGCAAGAAATCACACCAATTAGTAAGCAAACTAACTTCCAATCGGAGTGTCAGTCACGTGAAGCTCCCCCCTCATCCAGGCACAAAACCAGATCGCAAATTATCAGGGATGGCTCACAAACTTCGAGTTGTTTAGCTTTTAAAGTACAATAAATATTCTAAGCTGCTGGAGCGATAAGGGAAAGTTGTGAAAAACTGAGTTTCTTGCACTTGCACTCTTAGCATATTTAGCATTAGTTTTATCTTAGCAACTTTGTCATCAAGTTCAGTGCAAAATATTTAAATTACGTTCAAACAAATGCGTGAAATATGGAATTTATGCAAACCAACTTGCAATTTATTGCAAATTTATAATAAAAAGAAAGGATACTAATATTATTTATTTAATTTAGGCTAGCTTTAAGTACAAAACTATAAACAATCTGAGATCTAGCAATAGAAAATATGTACAAATATTATATTAATTCTTTATTAAATTCGTAGCAGACATGTTTTTGAAAAACTAGATTTTTAGTATATGTATCATTGCAAGCATAGAAAAGAGTGAAAATGAAGTAATAAATAACGGTTCAAATTGAACAAAAATCTGATCCTTTAAAGAAGCTTTTCTCGATTTTAGCGTAAAATATTCTCTTTATAGAGACATAAAAATGATTTTTATAAAACTTGACTGATTTGCGGGGCGTTTGTAAATATATTGACATTGGCTTTGTGATAAACAATATAGTTTAATTTGTTTTTTCGATGGCGATGCGTTATCTTATCGGCCATTCCACTTTGCCTCGCAGCTTCGTATTGCTTTCAAACTCTGCCATTTTTGCGCTATTTGCCCCTCTTATTGTTTTTCTATCATTGTCTTGCTGTTTTTGCGCCCATTTTGAGAAACGTGAGAGGCATTTGATAAAAGTTGTTATTTACCACTGCGATTTGTGCCAAGTTCGAGGGCGAAAACGGGTTTCAAACCACAAGGTGATTCATCTGGCTATCAGGTGAGATAAAGACCACAAAGACTAGAAAAAATGGGTTAGCACAAAGGGGAATTGGACAAAATCTAAACAAAGAAGCGCAACAGAATCGAAAGCGCAAAGCAAAAGGGGCAATAAAAACGGGCATAGACGAAGATGCCGAATGTTTATTATTATGGAGTGCAATTAAAGTGTAAATAAGTCGCCACACAGGCATGACGCAATTAGATTCAACAAGTCAATACGAAGCAATTAATCGGCATTAATGCAGGGCAGGTATATTTGCGTTCTCAACTCGAAATTAACTAAAAAGTCGACATATATTGCTTACCACTCGGAATTGCGTCGCAAGGAATGCAGTAAAATCACTGATTTATCACTGTTGTTGCACTCTTTTTTAAATGGCTGAAACAACACTAATGTGCAAGTCAGCCGATTGTATTTAACAAGTCGCTCTTGATGATCCAGTCCCGAAGACCTTTCGTTGTTTAATGAAAAAGAGCAGAAATTGTTTAAATAAGAAATCTTCGACAGAGTGACCAGTCCGAATCTTCTGGAATTACCAGAAGCTGCCTGAGCAGACGGCTATCGATAACAGCGGGGGCAGTGATGCAGTACTGGCTGCAAAACAGCCAGATCTAGCTAGTTTAGTTCAGTCGGTAAATCAAAACAATTATTCAGCCTAAAAATGTGCAAGAACTTTTTAGTTTATGTTTATTTAATAATGATTGTTTAATAACTAAAAACTAAAAACTATACCTTTCTTGTTACTTTTACAAACGCAAGATTTCTAAGTCACCCAACGAACTGAATTTAAATTATACAATAAATGTCTAAGCTGAATTTTGTTCAACAGTGCTGTGAAATACCAAATTTTAGGAATCACCCGTTAATGGTCACACTGCTCGGGTAAGAAGAAGACAAATTTTGCTCGTCATTCGGAATTGACGATTTACTGAATTTTTGATAAACTCAGCAAAGTAAACGCATTATATATCCCGTAAGTAGTGCAGCGACTATTGATAAGCCCAAACCGATCACGGTTTCTGCGCCCACGAACGTCGTAATTACAAACCGTTCTTCATCCAATCTCCGCCAGCTCTCGAGAAGCGCCCGCATCATGTTCGGAAGACAAAGTGGACTGGGTAGTTCCAGCAACAGCAGCAACCTGGTGGAGTTCCGCGCAGGCCGCATGAACATGGTGGGCAAGATGGTGCATCCGGATCCGCGCAAGGGACTGGTCTACATGACCCAGAGTGACGATGGCCTGATGCACTTCTGCTGGAAGGATCGCACCTCCGGCAAGGTGGAGGACGACCTCATCGTCTTCCCCGACGACTTCGAGTACAAGCGCGTCGATCAGTGCAAAACGGGCCGTGTCTATGTGCTCAAGTTCAAGTCATCGACACGCCGCATGTTCTTCTGGATGCAGGAGCCCAAGACGGACAAGGACGACGAGCAGTGCCGCCGCATTAACGAGCTGCTGAACAACCCACCATCCGCCCACCAACGCGGCGGCGGCGGCAGCAACGACGGCGACCTCCAGTACATGCTCAACAACATGTCGCAGCAGCAGCTGATGCAGCTCTTCGGCGGCGTTGGCCAGATGGGTGGTCTCAGCTCGCTGCTGGGCCAAATGAAGTGAGCATTTAACCCCTTGCAGCCATAACTAGTAGATAGCTTCTTAACTTGTAGGGTATCGTTTTCTTAACGTTTTTATTGTTAATAAGCATGTAATAGAAGGCATATTCGTTTGACTAGGAATCAGATGAAGCCAGAACTTGAGTTAACCCCCTTTTTCAATATTTTCCTTTATATATTCTCTGCAGCTCCCGTACGCCCTCGTCGCGCAACACCTCCTCATCGGGTGGCGGTGGGGCATCGGCCTTGCAGACGCCCGAAAATGTCAGTGTGCCGCGCACTCCGAGCGCTCCATCGAAATCGGGCAGCACCCGCAGCAGCAGCAATGTGAACTCGCAGGTCGGCGAAGGTGCCGGCTCCTCCGTTGATGCGGATGCCCCCGGTAAGAACTCAACCACATCGACCACAACGGCGTCAAAATCGACCGGAGCCTATGCCAATCCATTCCAAGCCTACTTATCCAATCTCTCCCCCCAACATGGCGCAGGACGATCCCTGAATATTGACCTATCGACGGCCCTACCCGGCGCCGATGCCATCAATCAGATAATTGCCGATCCGGAGCATGTCAAGACGCTGATCGTGCACCTGCCCGAATCGGAGGATGCGGACGATGATCGCAAGCAGCAGATCAAGGACAACATCACCTCCCCTCAGTTCCAGCAAGCTCTGGCCCAGTTCTCCAGTGTCCTACAGTCGGCCCAGCTGGGACCAGTGATCAAGCAATTCGAGTTGTCCAACGAAGCAGTGGCTGCCGCCTTCTCTGGCAATCTGGAGGACTTTGTGCGCGCTCTGGAGAAGAGCCTGCCCCCCGGTGCCACCATGGGTGGCGAACCCTCCGCCAGCGAGAAGAAGAGCAGCGATCCCGAGACCCCAACTTCAGTGGCCCGCGATGAAAACACAGATCCCGCTGCCGAAAAACAGGAGGAGAAGCAAAAATAGCTTACGTTTGCGGCTTGGTAATCATTGAAATGGAATCCGAAAGCATATTTTTTCATGTTCTGAGTGATTTTTGGATTCTGAATAAATTCAAATGGGAGTTAAACGGAAGTTCTCTATCTAATTGTGTGCTTAAAGTACTTAATATGCATAAAAACGGCTTAATTATTTATAATTATTTTACTATTATAAATATTACTTTAATAAAAGGATACGCATTTTGGTAAGTACTCGGCCAGCGCTTCTCAGAATGCATCTTATACTCATTATACTTGTGTTTTTAGCTCACCTGACTTAATTTAAAAAACAGAAAATCTAATGTGTACAATTTATTTTGAATTTTTAAATTTTGAAGTAAATAATGGGGGGATGGATATATGGCAGTAACGGTAATATTAATCCCGACAAGGTCATTTTGTTGGTGTCCCCCTAACAAAAGCTCGCTGCCCCGCTCTCTCATCGCAACACACTGGTCGTCCCTTTCTGGCGCGAATTGCGCGCTCTCTCACCGAGAGCCGTCTCACACAGATATATACACACACAGGCACACGCAACAATATTTATTTTATTCAATTCCAAAACGGCCAGCAAATAAGTTGTGTTTGTGCAAAACTCGCGCGTTCGCAATTTTCCGAAGCTGACTCTCAATTCTCATACATAACGATCTCAAGCGATCTCCGCCAGGCGAATCAAACACGGATATATCCAGATCTGCAGTAGTTGCCATATTTTTTCGCCAATTTTTGCGTTGCGGGCTGGATGTTTTTGTATCTGTTGTTGTTGGTGCTTTCATTTTGCAGCAATCTCTGTGCGTGCGTGTGTGTCTGTGTGTTGGTGCTTTTGGCGGACGTGAGAAGGTGTGTGTGTCTAGTGGCAGCCTGTATGTTTTTTTTGCATGACTGCTTCGCGGAGCTGTGGGGAAAGCTTTTCCCTCCAAAGTAGTTGTCATAAAAAAGTTAAAAGCCGCGACAAAAACAAAAATCAAAGCAAACACAGAAAGCGCGAAGAGAGAGGGACAGTGCGAAAGAGAGAGAGCCGAACGCACACTGACAACCTTTGACTCACTCGCACACACACACGCGCGCTGTTAAACAGGCCTGGAAGCTTGCAAAAAATAAAACTAAATAAAATAGGAGCTGCTTAAGAGTGTGTGTTGTCAAATAGCAAAGTAAACAAAAAGCTCCCCGGACTCGCAATTTCATGCATATCTCCGGCGCAACGATCTGGCAACACCAACAACAACAGCAGCCGCACAAACTGCGTTTTAACCAATTCCATTTCCATTTCCTGCACTTATCTTTCTCGTTTCTTCCAATTAGCGCTGGAAAAGAAACGTCCGCAACGGTTTAAATCCAGTCGAGACGCAAACCCCTCTCAACTCCTTAATGAGTTCCCCTCCATTAAACGGAATTCGCCACAAAAAACGCTTGATTTGCCGCTGATAAAGCTGATAAAAGCGTACACACACACCAAAGTCAGCTGCAATTTTGCGATAAGGTAAGTACATCATTACAAATCTTTCATTTTGCCGGCAAATCGAGGCTTCCAGAACAGCTGCAGGAGCTGCAAGTAAAATGGAGGTGCCCCAAAATCAAAAAAAAAAACAAAAATACAGGAGAAGAAGGAAACCAAAACACTAATGGCGCCTGAGCATATGCTTTGGGAAATTTTCAAGAGCGCCAAGCGTGTGAGCGCGGGGGTGCGAGCGGGACGACCGTACAGACAGTGTTTATGTTTTGGTAGAAAGGTCACATCCTTAGCTTCCAATAGAACTTTCGTTCGTTACTAACCCCGACACCCACGTCCCGCGCAAATTACGTCAGGAATCGACTCGAATCGTTTTGACAGGCTTACATGCTTTTGAACTTTTATCAAACTAATAGTATCCTTGTACATTTATGTCGATATAGCCAGGCATTATATAATGCAATCCTAAACCGATTAAAATGTTATCAAAACATTGGGGAGTTGAGATTTACATGAGATATTTAGCAATTTAAAACCGATTTGTAGGGACTTATCCTATAATTAAACAAAGCTTTCTAACGTTTTTATGCGCCATATTAAAAGAGAGTTTTTAAAGTATAAAAAACTTATGTTTTTGAAAAACTTAAATTTGCTATGTTATTGATGCGCAAGCTTATTAGTGGCAAGCTCCAGTTTGCAACCTTATGATCGAATGTATAACACCTTGTTCGTAACTTCAAAATTTTAAAGTGGGTGGTGAAAGTTTTTACGACGCGACTCCTTAAAAATGGCAGTCGAACGGGCGGGGAGAAAGCTTGCAGACTGACATTGAACTTGGGGCACACTGAACAGAATTCTATTAATCACAGGGTGCCGCAGCTTTTTGGGGCAACTTTCACCAACCATTTTTGCAGCTGCCACACTTTAACAGATTGTTGCCAGTTGCAGCCATCGATTTCGTCGCAAATGCGTACATATTCACACATTCGGAGCGCGCCGTTTCAAAACTTTAGCTCAAAGCTTGCACTGCACAGTGCACTTTCTTCCTTTCTCCCCCATTAGAATAAGACTCCAATTCATCTCAACAGCTGTCTTGGCCGCAGAGAAGCTTTATCCTCTGCCTGTTGCACACCTGTTTTCATTACCAGGATGTAGATCATTCACTTGGAGCAGTAACGAATTGATGCCACAATTCATGAGCAAGTCTGTAGTGGTCCACCCCAGCCACGTCCACTTTGCATGGCCCATTTGGTCGACTTCCTGCGTTCCAATTACCATTGGCTCCTCCCGCCCCTTTGTGATTATAAGGTTTGGAACGGCAGGCGGCTCTCCGATCCGCTGACATCAGCAAGCGCAGCAAACAGCCGCCGCTGCAGCAGCAGGAGCAGATGATTTTCCGGTTTGCCAGGGACCGAAAAACTGGTTTCGAAAAAAAATGAAATCAACGACAGGCTGACCGAATCGAGCGCTGCCCTTTCGCACAGTCGGGCCAAAAAGACAATACAGTGCGGAGTGTTTGTTACATGTTAGAGCGTATATATATTTTGAAAAGTACGTGTGCGGAATTGAACAAGACAATTGGCTCAGAAATCGACGGGCTTGATGGTGATGAACCGGGAGAGAATGAAGGCCACCAGAATGGTGGCGCACACGAAACAGAAGGCGAACATGTAGAAGCTCTCCTCGGTGAAGATGTCGGAGAAGGCGGGTATATCCTGGTAGATCTTCTCGATCACCGCCAGTGTTCCTTTGTGCTTCCTCACCATCCTAATGGTTACTTCTTCTTAATGGCCTTCTTTCCGCCGCTGGCGCCTCCTGCTAGCTTCTGTTTCTCCGCCTTGGTCAGGACCTTGTTGGTGACCTCCTCGGGCGGTGCCAAGCTGGACACGTGCTTGTTGCACAGCTGCAGCAGCTCTAGTGTGTTTAGGTTATCGCTGTTGAAGCGGATCTCCTTGACTTTGGCTTGTTCTGTGAAGGATGTAATATCAATAAGTGTTTGCTTTTTGATTGTTGCAGTTTTAGTTCAGTTTACCTTGCGCTGAATCAATCAGGGCAAACTTAATGTTGGCCGGCTGGCGATCGCAGACGATTTCCGGCTTGACCACACACTTGGGATTCGTGGCTGCCACTTTGGGTGTGGAGAGCAGGAAGAGGAATTCCCTGAAATTAGAAAGATTATTGATTTATCATTTCGATTTACTTGATTTTCCAGGAGCAGCGACGCCGCCTCAAACTGACGCCGACACCGACTAAAATGTCCACGGAGCGTGAGCTGGCTCCCGGTGGGCCAGCTCAGCTCCATCCGCACACGCTGCCGCTGACTTTTCCGGATCTCCAGATGACCTCCACCGTGGGCATCATTGGGAAAGTCTACGGTGAGTGTGGCACGCATTCATTTCACCCTTCATCCCATCACCTTTTTAGCCCTCGAAGGATCGGTTTTTCTGATGTGAATACTTCACTGCACCCTTTTTGGTTTTCCTCAGTTTCTTCTTCGTATGATTTTCTTTTTCCTTTCGGTTTCGTGAAAATTCTATCCAATTCGAGTGGTGAATATGGGGTGTTGTGCGCATGCCCCGCTATCGGTATCGGTGAAAAGCGCTTTTCCGACTCACCGTGTGGACTTGACGTTTTCCGCGAATGGATCGAACTGCACGGTTATCCGCTTGACGCCCTTCAAATTCACGCTCTTCAGCTGCTTGCCAATGGCGGACACAATGCCGCCGGAACGCCGCAATGCGCCACTGAAAGGCACAGACATTATTTATGTTTTTAGCGGCGGCAATGAAAACTGCGGTTTTTCCGCACAAAATTTACGACGTAACAAGCACGCTACGTAACAGCTGAGCGACGATAACGATAACGGGGCCCACTCACGATGACCGCCGCTGGTTGTACAACACTGGCATTAGCAACCCTGCCTCGCTATGCCCAGATGCTGCTCGTATAGTCATCTCGCTCACTCGCACGTCTGCGGGCGAGAGTGCTTTGCCCTCATTTAAGTGTGGTTAAGAGTGTACAGCATGCGTCACGCTCACACGTCGCGAGTACAATTTTTGTGTGGACGTCCAGTGTGTGGCTGTTGTGGGAAAAGCTGAAGAAAATTGCATTTTTTGCATAATGCGCGGCGTGAAAAGCTAACAAAAGTTGTGCTAAATCAAAATTCGATAGTCTGGCCACGGTTTGTGCATAAGAGCGGGCGGCGCGAACGTGTTTGGTGCACAAAAACAACGTCTCGAAAAAGTTAAGAATTCTACGTGCACACATTTTTGGGGCTGCCATATATAAAAAAAACGCATACAAACGCATTTTCTTGCTGTATATGCGGAGGAGCACACACACACACACACAGAGCGACAGACACGCATACAATTGCACTCACGAGATATGCGAGCATAAAGAATTTTTTCTTAGTTGTATTACCAGAGCATTAGATACATATATAAGTATATAAATATACATATATACACGCCTAGGTGTGTACATAAAAGATACATACATATAAAATTAAACGAAAGCTGTGCCTACATTTGTGTTCTTTTCCAATACTAAAATAACAACAACAAACAATAATAATAATAATAATAATAATAATAATAATAATCATACGAGTAATATAAATAAAATAATGCAAGTCGAGCGAGAGACAGCGACAAGATAACACACCCACTTGTCTGCTGATAATTCCAATTTATATATAATAAGCCTACGCCACGCCCACGCGCAACTACAACAACAACAACAAAAAACAAAACAAATGCAAAATCAACCAAACGAATAAAACTTTAAACTACTTTAAAGTGTGATAAGCAAAAGGCTGAAATCAAAAACAAAATAATTAGTAGAAAACCAAAAGCAAAGGCAACAACAAATACAACAACAACAACAAAGATACCAACAATCAATTACATTTTACACCAAAACACGAAAAGCAAACACGAGCCAACATTTTTTACATTAATTATTTTTCTTAAACCAAAACCTAACTTAGTGCAAAAACATGTATCCAGTTGGACAACGTAAGTGATTGCGACTAAAAGAACAGAAAGACAATTTCCAGACAGAACAAAAAGAAGAATACAAAAATAGGCGACTGCTGCCACAAGTTTCCCCCACTCCATGCCACCCAGCTCCCCTTTGCCCAGCCACCCACTAATCAAGTTTTCGATGTTCTACTTGCACCTATATATGATACATACACACGTGCAACTGCCACACAGACAGACACGTGCGTCAAAGTGCAGAGGTGAAAATGCTCAAAAATTGGGTCAACAACCTTCGTCGCGTCGCAATAGTTTCCAGCTTTTCCGGGGGTTAATCTCTGGTGGCTTTTTTGGGGTCTGCGTCTCGAATTCATTCGAATTCGGGTCGTATCGTATATGGATCTGGGTTTTTTGAGGAGCAGTCACTACCAATTGCGTCGCAATTTGCCACCAATTGTGCGTATTCCATTTAAATATTTATGCTTCGATGGGGTGAAAACGTAGATGTCGTCGAATATGAAAAGAGTTTGCTGGGAAAGAAGGGATCGTAGAAAAATATGATTCTTTTGTTTGAAATCTGAATACTTAATGGGATCTTACCAAAAGCTATTGTTGTTTATGCCAGAGAACTTCAAAATAGGTACCCTTTTCCAATATCATATGTCATATTGTGTTTCACAATAAACAATAATATCCAGCAAACTTGGGAATAGAAACTATAAGCAAGCTGTTTCATATCAAACCTATGAGCACTAGAATATTTGTATTATAAATACCAGTATTGTGTAGATCTGGATTTTGAAGATAATGATTTAACTATCAGTTAATTAAGCATAAAGTTTAGATAGTTGGGCGAAGCACTTGGTAGAACATCAAAACTTAACCCACCTGCAAAGGAACCCAGGTTAGAAGGATGAAATAACTGCAAACTATTAACAAAATGGCGGCTAACTCGGGACCCAGGATATAAACCAAAACCCCAATCGACCCACTAAGCAACTGGCCAAAGGGGCAAACAACTTGTGGCAGCAGGACATACTAACTCTATAAGGACACTATAGTGTATACAAATATAACCGGAAATTCAAACACATATACATACATATAATATATATATATATATATCTATTGATAACGATGATGAAAGAAAACTGTAACTAAAATATTATTAACGCACTTTAATTTCGTTTTCTTTTTCGTTCGTTATCGCCAACTGTTTTCGGTTTTCCGACATCGTTCTCCACCATTGACATTATCCTTATCATTATCATTTTCGATTCTCCATCATCGACAACAACAAACCATCGATTGGCCATTGCCCTATTGCCATTTTGATTTGAATCTCTTCATTTCCACGTTCATTTGATTACCTTGCGTTGATTTGATTACCTTTTCTTTTTATAGAGTCACAGTGGACCCCCTCGCCCACTCGGCCTCAGAGTCCCTCTCAGGCGCAGACTAGCTTCGACACGCTCACATGTAAATTACTCTCCAAGAACCAAAAACGATTACTAAAATTACTAAGATCCTTATGCAATTTGATTGATTCGAAACGCTATACCGAACTGTTTGTGTTTATGTTCTTTAGTTTGATGTTCTCCCCACTAATCCAACCAGCCCAACTAATCCGTAATCCCTAATCCTTCTTTTTTGCCGTAATGTTACTAACAAAAACTAACAAAAAAAAAAAACCAATATCAAACCTTTAAACTAACTTTTTGAACTTTTATTTCGTGTAAATGTTTGTTTCTTTGTATCATGCAAAGTGCACTTGAAGTATTACTCTACACCTGAACTAAAACACCTACAAACACCTGTTTTGAGTTTGAATATGTAGTAGTTTATGTCTTACGCTCGTTGCATGATCATTTTTTGCTTGTAGCAATTAAGTGGGTTTTACTTACTCATATGCTGGATTATCTCATTGGAATAGGGATTTCACAAATGATACGGTCCGTATTAATTAGTACAATTACGATTATGTATAACTAAACATTCTGATATCTTAAAGTTCCTGAGATTTATCCAAGCATGTGAGGAGAACCAACCCAAAACGTACTCTTTGATATTGCCTACTACTTGCGTTTTTTTTGTTTTTGAAAACCTTTAATTATTTGGAAATCAAATATTTTCGGAGAAGAGACTAATTGGCAATTGACTTTGCAGCACCACCAGCGCCCGGCTCGTCGGTCAATCCCACCGCCGTCACCAGCCCAAGTGCCCAGAATGTGGCCGCTGGTGGAGCAACTGTGGCCGGTGCAGCAGCAACTGCCGCCCAGGTGGCCTCCGCCTTGGGTGCCACCACCGGCAGCGTGACGCCAGCAATTGCCACCGCCACGCCAGCCACGCAGCCGGATATGCCAGTCTTTACGTGTCCACGTCGCCCGAATCTCGGACGAGAGGGTCGCCCGATTGTGCTGCGCGCCAATCACTTCCAGGTGACAATGCCGCGTGGCTATGTGCATCACTATGACATCAATATACAGCCGGACAAGTGTCCGCGAAAGGTGAACCGTGAGATTATCGAGACCATGGTGCATGCCTATAGCAAGATCTTCGGAGTGCTCAAGCCGGTGTTCGATGGTCGCAACAATCTGTACACCCGTGATCCCCTGCCCATTGGCAACGAGCGTCTGGAACTGGAGGTTACTCTACCCGGCGAGGGCAAGGATCGAATCTTTCGCGTGACGATCAAGTGGCAGGCTCAGGTCTCGCTCTTCAATTTGGAGGAAGCTCTCGAAGGCCGCACGCGGCAGATACCTTATGATGCCATTTTGGCGCTCGATGTGGTCATGCGCCATCTGCCCAGCATGACGTACACGCCAGTGGGGCGCAGCTTCTTCAGTTCCCCGGAGGGTTACTACCATCCCCTGGGTGGTGGACGCGAGGTTTGGTTCGGTTTCCATCAGAGCGTAAGGCCCTCGCAGTGGAAGATGATGCTCAATATCGATGGTGAGTTCGCAATGCTCCGTATTATCTATTTCACCAACTAATGATTACATATTCCTCAGTCTCGGCCACCGCTTTCTACAAGGCTCAACCAGTCATTGACTTCATGTGCGAGGTGCTGGACATTCGCGACATCAACGAGCAGCGAAAACCGCTCACCGATTCGCAGCGCGTCAAGTTCACCAAGGAGATCAAGGGTCTCAAGATCGAGATCACCCACTGCGGCCAGATGCGTCGCAAGTATCGTGTGTGCAACGTCACTCGCCGCCCCGCTCAGATGCAATCGTAAGTATTCTGCACTTTCAAACATTTCTGCTTTTGCTAACCATGCTTCATCATCATTTTAGATTCCCACTGCAGCTGGAGAACGGACAGACCGTAGAGTGCACCGTGGCCAAGTACTTCCTGGACAAGTACCGCATGAAGTTGCGTTACCCGCACTTGCCCTGCCTGCAGGTTGGCCAAGAGCACAAGCACACTTACCTGCCTCTGGAGGTATGCAACATTGTGGCCGGACAGCGGTGCATCAAGAAGCTGACCGATATGCAGACGTCGACCATGATCAAGGCCACAGCTCGTTCTGCTCCGGATCGCGAGCGTGAGATTAACAACTTGGTTAAGCGCGCCGACTTCAACAACGATTCGTATGTGCAGGAGTTTGGCCTGACCATCTCCAATTCGATGATGGAGGTACGAGGACGCGTCTTGCCGCCTCCCAAGCTTCAGTATGGGGGACGTGTGTCCACCGGCCTCACCGGCCAGCAGCTGTTCCCGCCACAGAACAAGGTGAGCTTGGCCTCGCCCAACCAGGGTGTATGGGATATGCGCGGCAAGCAGTTCTTCACTGGCGTCGAGATCCGCATCTGGGCCATCGCCTGTTTCGCCCCACAGCGCACGGTGCGCGAGGATGCGCTGCGTAATTTCACCCAGCAGCTGCAGAAGATCTCAAACGATGCCGGCATGCCGATAATTGGACAGCCGTGCTTCTGCAAGTACGCCACCGGGCCGGATCAAGTGGAACCCATGTTCCGTTACCTGAAGATCACCTTCCCCGGCCTGCAGCTCGTCGTGGTTGTGCTGCCCGGCAAGACACCGGTGTACGCCGAGGTGAAGCGTGTGGGTGACACCGTTCTGGGCATGGCCACCCAGTGTGTGCAGGCCAAGAACGTGAACAAGACGTCGCCACAAACGCTCTCTAATCTGTGTCTGAAGATCAACGTCAAGTTGGGCGGCATCAATTCAATTCTGGTCCCCTCTATTCGGCCAAAGGTCTTCAATGAGCCGGTCATCTTTTTGGGTGCCGATGTGACACACCCACCAGCTGGCGACAACAAGAAACCATCGATTGCCGCCGTCGTGGGCTCCATGGATGCCCATCCATCGCGCTATGCCGCCACCGTTCGCGTACAGCAGCACCGACAGGAGATCATCCAGGAGCTGAGCAGCATGGTGCGCGAGCTGTTGATCATGTTCTACAAGTCGACGGGCGGCTACAAGCCCCACCGCATCATACTCTATCGTGACGGAGTCTCCGAGGGACAATTCCCACATGTCCTGCAACACGAACTGACCGCCATTCGGGAGGCCTGCATTAAGCTGGAGCCAGAATATCGGCCGGGCATCACATTCATTGTGGTGCAGAAGCGCCATCACACACGACTCTTCTGCGCGGAGAAGAAGGAGCAGAGCGGCAAGTCGGGCAATATTCCCGCAGGCACCACCGTCGATGTGGGCATCACACATCCCACCGAATTCGATTTCTATCTGTGCAGCCATCAGGGCATTCAGGGCACCAGTCGCCCCTCGCACTACCACGTTCTGTGGGACGACAATCACTTTGACTCGGACGAGCTGCAGTGCCTCACGTATCAGCTATGCCATACGTACGTGCGCTGCACCCGATCCGTCAGTATACCGGCGCCAGCCTACTACGCCCATTTAGTGGCCTTCCGTGCCAGGTAAGCCATTGGATTCGATAGCACTTCAATTGGACTGTGCGTTAATGTGTGTAATTCGTTTGCAGATACCATCTGGTGGAGAAGGAGCACGATTCGGGCGAGGGCTCGCACCAGAGCGGCTGCTCAGAGGATCGCACGCCAGGTGCCATGGCCAGGGCCATCACTGTGCACGCGGATACCAAGAAGGTCATGTACTTTGCCTAAAAAGTATCGCCCCTCCCCAATACCAACACCAAAAAGCTAAAGAATACAAAATCAGTTTCGAATTTCGATTCGAATAAGCAACTCCCCACTTCCTTCCCTCAGATCAGAAAGCGGAAAGCGGATGAAAGCCAAGCATAGAAGTTTAGAATTAAGTTACGTTTTACGTTGAGAGCGCGGATGGTTGGAAAAACCAACCAGAATACGAAGATCTTGCATGCATTAGTTTACAAACACGTACATATATAGTAAGCAGAGTAATGAAAATCCCACAAAGACACACAAACAGCATCCACACACTCGCTCATCCACACACACACACACAAAGCAGATAGCCACACAGTGAGAAATGATTGGAAATGTTAGCCAATCGAATGTCAGGCACTAGTTTGCGAAATCAAAGAAATGTAAGAATTCTCAAAAACAAGCGTAGCAAACAAATTGAATGCAAATAGGAAATCAACTAAAGGGAACAAAAACTACGACAGCAACACCAACCAACACCAGATAACAAAACAAAACATATAAAAAACGAAACCTAACAAAAATGGAAGTGAAATTAAGTGAAAAGTGAGCGTCATCAGCACGAGAGAGAGAGACGAGTTTTGTAATAGAAATTACGATTAAATTGTACAATATATTTTTACACGATACGAAATGAAGACATGATGAATGATAATGAATGAATGCATACAACCAAAGGTTTTTAGTATACAAAATGAATACGTTGCTGATCGACTCACACAGCAAACACCACAAGAACACCAACCACTCGGATTCTCTGTACTGTGAACGAAGACCACCACCAAAATATAAACAAAAACCACAAGCGACATTAAAGCGACAAGCATTGAAAGAGTGTGTAGACACAACTTAGCATGTACTAATGAAATACTTCAATACTTCAACTAGGGCGCTGACAAAACCGAGCAAGAACATTTAATAGTTTGTAAGTTGGGCTCTACCAAAAACCAAACACAAAAAGAGAGAGAAAAAAAATAAATGCCAGTAAGGCCAGATGAGTTAAGTGGGCGATGATGAATAACGAGAACTGCAATTTCAACAAGGGACAAACTTTTGGTCAAAACAATAGCTATACTTATAGAGCAGAGCCTAATATATACATACATACATAACTAAGCCTAGAACTAACATTTAAAGTTTTTACGAAACGAAAACCAAGCGGATGATGTAGAATACTTAAATTCAATAGTGCAAATAACACGGTAGCAGACACGTTACGTTGGCAGTGCTGATATTTTATGTTAGTCCTTAGTTTACCCTTTTTTTATGCACCACACCACACAATCAGACTCCGAACTTCTTCAACCCTCCTCGAGTCCAAGGCATATCACTCAATGTCCTCTTATTTATGTACCTCCTACAATAAGCCCTATGATATATTTAGTTGTACCTTATATACATATATATATTTTTTTAAATCGAATGCCTAACGAAATTTGTTGATTTCTTCATGTTGATGCTTCGAATTGGCTACTTCGCTGCTTTTCGTTGTAATAATTTCGTATTAATTAACTTTAGATCAAAGTGGTGTACGGGTAATATAAACAAGGTAACTCTTCTCCACCGTCCGCCGGAGGGAGGTGGCAACAACATTTCAATATTTTACAAAGTAGTTTTAGTTTCGCCAAAATCAACAAGTAAACAATTTCAATATCAATATGAAACGTATGCTTAGTAATTGTACTATATCGAGGACACAGTTCAAGTTAACATTATAATGAGTTGTTATTTATGCGGCGCGGGCGACGACGATCTATGCAGTCGGAGTCGCCCGGGCCAAACCTAATTTATAATTGTATACATCCTTCTTCACAGAACCTTTAATTTAGATTTAGTTTCCAAGTTTGCAAGCTGTTTTGCCAATCGTACATTATGTGAGCATTATAAAATACATAATATATATAAATCTATATGCTTATATTTAATCATTTACAGCACTTACAAATTAGTTGGTAATCCTCAAAAATATATGTATAACAAAAGGGAACAGAACGGAAGGAAGGAGGTCGCATGCGGTCCCTCAAAATGTTGAATCGAACTCTTAGAAATCTCTTTGGATTTGAAGTCATATACAAACTTTTGGAACTTCACGAATGATTTCAAATCCCTTGATATTTCAGTGGTATCACAATTTGATATATTATTTTTAAATCTGCATACTCAATGCCTGTTTTTAAACTTCTCGATGTTAATCATTCATTTGGTCAACTACTTCAAGTGCAATGATATCTCTTGCTGAAATTTTAAAACCAGAATTAATATTTTAAAGTATTCAGCTGCAGTTCTTTTTTCTAAATTTTACTAGTCCTTCCAACGAGGCTCAACATAGCTGATATTAATAGCTTATTAATTAATTATTATTAATTGGTAATGCGTTTAAATGCGATTAACATTTTGTGGGGCTGTGCAATCAATGTGTGGGTGTATTTGTTGACTTATTCATTTTCCATTTGTTTTTCTAGTAACGTTTCTACACAAGGGATTAAAATTGTAAACTTATTTCTTAATTTTTACTTAAAGCAACCCGATGCAAAAAAAAAAAAAAAACAAAAACAAAATCCAACAAAAAAAAACGAATCAAACAATTTTAGTTTTAAGAAAAAACAAAAAACGAAAACGAAACAATGCAAAGGAGTTCGCGATTCGGGGCTCGATTTTTGAGATCGGCCAGAAAGAACCAACATTTACATTATATATTCACTTAGTTTAAGCTGAAGCTGAAATGTGTGCCGACAATGAATGCATCTCGTAGTTGTAAAATGAGCGAAATATTCAACAATAATTTACTTTACCACACAATACATGAGAAAGTCCAAAGCTTTAACTTACTCGCAAGATGAATGAAGCGGAAATATCGGTGGGAAAACCCTTATCACTAATGAAAATGCCAATAACAAGCTGCTATCTCCTCCCATCCAAGAAAAATGGGCTGTAACAGTTGTCCCTATATACACGCGTAAACTTATACATATATAGTAAAGCTGGATAACTCCGATTTTCCCCCTCAAGAACTCAAGAAAACTCACACACGCTACAATTTCAAAGGTTTCTTCAGTGTCGTGCAGCAAAATAATTGGAAAACAAGTTGGAGGAGAAGATTGGAGATCGTGGAAGGCCTTAGATATCATTTCCAAACTATGTTCTGCTCAGAGGCAAGGCCCAAATAAAAAGACAAAAAGCCGGGATATCCACATGGGAACTTACATTTTTATCTGTCAAAATTCAATTGAGCTTTAAACTAAAGATAGATCGAGAAAAATGAAAAAAACAAAATAAGAAAAAAAAAAATGGAAGTAAAAAACTTGAACAAAAAAAGAAGAGAAGAGATAAGTAAGAAATAGTGAAAGGAATCGCATTGTTTCTACATATTACTTATAAATGTGCCGTTTATAGATGTCTACAATTATATACAACAAATATAGATATATACCTAGATATATAATCAGATCGAAATCGAAGCTAGAACAGCAATTTGCACAACTCTTCCTAAAGGAAATAAAAAGAATAAATACAAATCTAAATCTAACTAACGATTAAATTACATATATGCCACAATTACCGAGATTTCAAGAAGTGACGGACTAACTCCAAGCAATTAAAACGTTATATTTGAATAGCTTATGAACTTATGATACCATATATGTATGTGTGTACTCTATACTCTTCCAACTAGACCCAGAGACCCACTCGAACCCGGACCACATGCGCGATCCACATAGCCATTAGCCCACAAACAAACACACAATCCACACAATCCACTCTCGACTTAGTGTTCCAAATGCGCATCGGATCAGATCGGATAACTAACCCTTAGCTGAAATTCGACTAGCAAAATCAATACGATAGTAACACTTATTCGTGCGTTAAGATTAGGGAGATCATCTGGTACATACCTTACTTTAAAAATCAACCAAAATGCCGGGTAATTAATCAATAAAATACATATTATTAGTTCTAATCTAAGAGAAGTAAAGAAAAACAAAAATACATCAACATTATGAATAAAGAAAAACAAGCAACGTGAGCAACGTAATATGGGAAATCTGTAACTTTGGTGATCTTTTTAAATGTTATTAGTAAAAGAAGGCAAAACAAAATCAAGTTTAATGACGAATACAAATCAAACCAGTTTTAAATGTGACTTAAATTACGACGTAAACGACATTTTTCCACAACATTATATATGTACCAAGACAAAACAAACAAAAAAAAAATGCGAGTTTGTGAAATATGCAATTTAATGAAAGTTTATGATCTTTTCGATATAATTCTGTCAAGCTGTCTAACAATTAGTTTTAAGCGCTTCAATACAAGATACCATCAAACAAAAATCAACAAACTCAATTAAGTTAAAGAAAACACAATTATATATAACAAATCGTATATGTTTTATACAAATTGTAATTATTTTTATCGATTTCGATTTGATTTTAAAAACCCACGATATGTACCCATCCCTTGTAAAACAAAAACGATTTTAGTTTGCGTTTAAAGTAAGAAAACAGCATATACAATTCATTTTTGTTCAATAAAAATATATTTAACTAAACACTCGTCTTGCCTTTTGAGTCTAGGATGATTTCAGTTTTGAGGAAATCATTCCCAAATGTGGTCACCCAAGCTAATCGCGTGGTCAGGTGCAAATCCAAGCAGGATAAATGTGCCAAAAACGCTCTGATTATCCTGGCCCCGGGAGCGGAGGAAATGGAATTTACCATATCCGCCGATGTCCTACGAAGAGGAAAGGTAAATCATCCCATAATTTGTACATCCCATTGTTATATCATTTGGAATTTTAGATCCATGTTACCGTGGCTGGTTTGCATGGTTGTGAACCGGTCAAGTGCTCCCGATCTGTGCTCATCGTGCCGGATACTTCCCTGGAAGAGGCCGTGACCAGGGGTGACTACGACGTGGTGGTCCTGCCTGGCGGATTAGCTGGGAACAAGGCGTTGATGAACTCGTCCGCCGTTGGCGAAGTGCTGCGTTGCCAGGAGTCAAAGGGCGGCTTGATTGCCGCCATTTGTGCAGCTCCCACTGCGCTGGCCAAGCACGGAATCGGAAAGGGGAAGTCCATCACATCGCATCCGGATATGAAGCCCCAGCTGAAGGAACTTTATTGGTAGGTTTGCCAGTAGTAATATGTTTATTAAATTACCACATTTCCTTTGACTACTCAGTTATATAGACGACAAGACTGTAGTCCAGGATGGCAACATAATTACTAGTCGTGGTCCTGGGACCACTTTTGACTTCGCCTTGAAGATTACCGAGCAACTGGTTGGAGCCGAAGTTGCCAAGGAGGTGGCCAAGGCAATGCTCTGGACTTATAAACCATAACGGGAAACCAACAAACTTATAAACCATTCAAGGAAAGCTGATCATAAATTACATAGAAATAAAAATATGGAACATTAACGTAAGGTTTTGTAAATAGTAAAATCTTTTTTTTTACCACCAATGACGCTGAAAAAATCGGGGGACTGTTTTTTATGTACAAAGTTCCATAACTAGAATTTTTCCATATGGAATGACCTAGGTTATTGATAATTAAAATATGATTTCAATGTTAATTAAACAACATTTGTATCTGTACCTGTACCTATTTTCCCATAATAATATCCAAGTTTCCCACCCAAACCTTAAATCATAGCTTCCCATTTTCCCCGTTGGCGCTTTATGCACACTTTAGGTATAACCGTAATACCGCCTAGTGAGACCATGCGAGGGCTTGAGAATAACACCACCATATCGGGAGATTGCAAATGTATTGAAATAAAACTAAAAGAAATCGTATCAACGGCTAGTTCGGCGAAACTCGGGAAATCGGAAGGTTCAACTTTTGGGGCGGTCCGTGAATTTGTGCATTTTTCTGTGTTTTGGCGGAAAACGAAACCGTTATTGAGATATTTGTGAATCGCAAACTGTAGATACAACTTTATAGAGTAGTTGCAGTCGAGATGTTAGATATATTCTTTTGAAAATCCACGAGATAAGATAGTTTTTTTTCACCGCCGAGTGCACGTGAATCGTTTGTTGTTGTTGCGCCCGTTGCACTTGCAGCCGTAAGCGTGTGTATGTGTGCGTTCGTTGCATTGTGTGAGTGTAGACGGGTCATTAAATCTGCCGCTTCTTTTGCTGCTGCTACTGCTGCTGTTCTTTTTGTTTTTGGGTAAATTGCACAAGTGTAACGGTTTTCAAGAAGTGCAACAACCAAAGCGACAGCAGCAGCAACAACTACAACAACTACTGCAGCACAACCATGTAAAGTGTGTGTAACCAGAAACGCGAAAAAGTGCAGTTCATTCAAACTGCAAACGAAATTGCCATAAATTATTGTTATAAGCTTTTGCGTTGCGTGATGAAAGGAAAACAGTGCAAAGGCAAATGAAAAGCGCTGCGAGCGGAATAAGAAAAAATAGTGGAAAATATTGTGTATATAACAGTGAATAGTGAAAATTAGCATAGAGCAGGAGCGAAAAGCTAAAACCAAAAAAAAAAGTAAAGCAGAAATTCAGGAAAATAGTTGGAAGCAGCCACAACAAAAAGAGCAGAAGAAGAAGAAGAGGATGAAAAACGTTTGCTGCACTTACACACACACACACATCAAACACCCACCCTCTCTCTTTGCGTCCTTTTCCCTGCTCCCACTCGCCATCTCTCTCTAACAACCGCCGCCGCAAACGCAATCGCTCTCTGATATGCGCCCTCTCTCGCTCTCGCCCAGTGCACTTTCGGTGCCCTTTTGCGGTGCTCCTTTTCATGAGTCACGAACAACCGAGGCGAGAATAAACCGTGTAAAATACGAAGAAATTGTGCAAAAAGCGGTGACAGTGCAAACGACAAACAGCCGAAAAATCAGCAAACTTAAGCAAAGTGCAATGTGCTAAATGCTTAAATGCCGCAAGCCTGAATAAAAGCCATCATTTGTTCCTTTTTGGGTGTTCCTCCTGTCTTCTTTTCCTCATTCGGCGACTGTGTGAGTGGAATTTTTAAACCGACAGCCGTTGCCTTATGGTGCGGGGGCGGGTAAACAAATTAAATAATTTGTTTATAAAACTGTGTCAGAGCAAGAGTCATGTGTGAGTCGCAATCCGCTCCCTCTGACGCAGGTGCGTTTATCTACAGTCGTACCTGCCTAACCCAAACTGACCATCCTTTGTTAGATAGCTGTTTAAACAGATAATGATTGCATTTTTTTGTTGCTCCTTAAATAATTAACCCCATTCACTGTGTACTTATAATAGGTGGCCATTGTTTTTCAAAAAGGGGTAGTAGCTTTGAAGATTTTTACATTCGGAAATGAATGTATAGTTTACTATGATACATCCTTTGTCTGTCATAAAGATCCCGTACTCCTTTCGAAAATCAAACCGAAGTTTTTTGTTGGATTGGAACACAACGTTTTAAAACTTGTTTGCTTAAAGAGCTCGCCTTTTTATATAAATATTTAAAAACCTTCGATACATTCATAAATAAACTCATTCACAACTGGGCTATAAGAATGCGTCAATGGAACAGGGTTATTGGATCAGCCTTTGCAAGAAGTTCGAAATTCCCCATAGGAAAGTACGACTGTACGATGACTTAGTTGCTGGCCGGCTAATCAAAGCAAAGTCAGCACAATAATTTCGCACTCTCTGCCTTCCACTCTTTCTCGCCTATCTGGTCCACTCCATCCGCTCTCTATCTATGCATCTATTTGTACTATTTGCTAAAGCATTCGCCCTTGTGTTTTTATCAAATGCTTGTTCCAATTAGCAAATGCTTTACTTCTTTGTCATAAATATACATGTACCGTGGCTGGAGAAAAATCGATAGTGAGGAGGGGCGGTCAATGGTTTTTTCTGCGTGGTGGTGGTGACACATCCGTCACGAGTACCGTTCCTTTTCGTCCGTCCGCTTTGTCATTCATTCAAAATCGCCAGGCTACGCGCATTACACACACCACGCGGCACACGTGTGCGTGAGCGCCTGACACTGACACTGACCACAGGTAAAACGAGAGAGCGGGTAAGAGGAAGAGCGAAGCTTTACGCTCACCTCCCACACTCTTTGGCTCTCTCCTGTTCCTTCCTTTCGCCGGTATTTTGCTGCTTTGTTTACAATTTCATTTGTTTTGGTGAGCAACCCCAAAATAAAAGAAAAGAAACAACATTTGGCGGCAGGCCTAATTTTCATTTCCCAAAGAGTTTTTCTGGTTGTAAGAAAATACAATTGGAATACATGGGTGGTACATAGGGGGAGTTTTTTAACAAACACCCTGTACTGCAGACCTTTTCGAATTCTTCAACCCCAATGTTGAAAGCTATATGTTAAATTAAATATGATTTTATGTATGTAGTACATATGTATGTACTTTGTTAGTATAATAAAACTCAATCAATCAAGTTTTGAATCCATTGCTTAAATATTTTTGCAAAAGATAGATACTTGGGTTAGTTTGGACAAAAATGTAGAAGCTATTCTCTCTTGACCTTTCTCAATACAAAAAAACTGTGATTTGGTAAATGGAAAACCATCTTATTTATAATAAAACCATTGCTTTATAAATTAAGTAGGCAACCTAATACCCTTGAGATAGCTTCAAGTTTTAACACCGAATAGGGGGGTTTTAATTAATTTGCATATTCTGCCGGAACGAAGTATTTATTTAGCTAAATTTCCTAATGAATTTTCCGAATGCGCTTTTAATGAGTCCCGAAAGGATGAGTTGCGACACACCCTGTGACTATACTATTGTGCAGTAGGCAAGTAACATAAAGTATAATCAAACATCAACTTCGCTGGGATCGCAATCCGCCAAAGGGGTTGTTGCCTTTATAGCGCTCGTTATTGCTGTTGTCTTAGTTGTTGTTCAAGTAGTTTTTAGTTGTTAGTTGTCTAGTGGTGATTGTCGGCCTGGAAAATGCACTCAAGCGTTGGGCCCCGAACAACTAGACTCTCCATTCCCCCCGGCCGGTTTTCCTTCTGCCAGCTGCGTTCGTTTTTTTTTTTTTTTATTACTTACTACTGGGCCGTCTGACAAGTTTCAGGTTTTTGTAGTGTTTCCCTCGATTGGCAGCGACATGCACTTGGCATCGTCAGTTGGAAAACTCCATCGAGGTCGGCGATTGCACTACAAAGTGGCCATCGGCCGTGGAAATCTAGATGTCTCCGCTGGGTGGAAATTCAGACACTAACGGAGGAGGTGTGTCTGCTGGCATTACGGTTCTGTTTCATTTCCATTCGATTGGGGTAATTGAAGCCGAAGTCGGTAGTGGCATTTAATTAAGCAATTGAAGAAAGGATCAGATACTTAAGTATTTATACCGTTCTAGCTAAGGAGGAGTTTAATTGTTTCTTAGCCAAGGTTTTCCATACAGAGTATAAAAGCATTAAGAAGGTTACTTTAAGTTAAATATAAATGTTTAAATGCACTTTGTTGCTGACCATGCTCACTCATGCTTATTACTTCAAAAGTACACCATTCGAAGAATCCAATAAAGATGTTCTTATGAAAGGTTAAAGTCCCGATTGTGTGTCAAATTGGTTTGGTTGCACTCCATTAGCTAATGTTCTCACACGCTGTCGGGAAGCCCCAGATGCCAACCCGCCTATCTGCGATAGACATGGTACTTGCATCTCGGAACCCTTGTCGGCCCATATCTGGTGTGTGGCATCTGTGATAAGCTGGAACACAATGCAATCAACCGCTCGATTTCCACACAACAATGGCACAACTCCCAGCTGAAAGAACTCCGCAACCAGATCTGCGTTCCACTCCGAACTGATCTTTGCCCTTTTGAGTGGATAATTAAAGTTCCGCCGGGCGACGCCCACTAGGAATTTCGGTGCCTAATTAGTCGGCGATCGTCTGTGTGTCTATTTATCAATTAGCACACACTAACTAATGGAGCAAGCAGCTGGGCAGTTCTAGAAACCTTCGGAGCATGCCCCTCATATCAAACGGTTTGAGTTCGAACTTGTAGAATATCAAATCAATTGAACCCGTTTAGCAATTTGACATGCAAATTTGTGCGATCGCCGATAGTTATACCATGACATAATCCCATGACAATAACCCTGTAGCAATGATCTAATGGAGCAATCAATGCAATTTATTTCGAATATGATTTCATGCCGCGTAGCCCGGGGCCCAGTTCCACATTTAATAAATCCATTTTTGATAACTAGACAATTTTTCAACTCGATCATTGTTCCCATGACAGCCCCGCGAACCCTTTTATCCACTTTTTTGACATTTTTTTTTTCCTCTATTTTCTAGCGATGACGTTGTCAAACTTGTTTCATTCTCCTGCTCTTTTTTCCATTGTGTTTCATTTTATTTTTATCAACGTTTATTGTTTTGTGACTTTTGCGGTTTGCCTGTTTATTGCCTTTTCAACTGTCGCTTAATTGACTTGGTTGTGCCTCGCATAATTCCACTCTGGGTGAACCACATCCACGAGAGCCCTGTGAGAACTGGGGACACCTACGCGAATAAGTGGGTTCCCATCCCATCCCGTCCAGAAATTCAATTCCGTCTATGTCTAGCTCTCTTTCAGTTCCTCAAGCCCTTATCTCAAGGGAATTCTCCATATCTTTATGGCGAAATGGAATGACATTGGATCATAAAGTCGAGTTGTTGTTATATAGATAAATGTGATCGGCCGGAAATAATGTGCTTTGGGTACAGGGTCTAATTGACAAATATCGATCAACGGTTTTTTTTTTTTATATTTGTTTATTTGTCCACTCACTGTATGATTTTCTTGTCATAGTTTTAAGCATTTTAAAGTTTGTATTTGGCTTCAACAAATTATTTGCTTACTGTGTTTGCTAATACTCATAAAAATTGAAGCTTTCAGTTATTTAAACTTACTTAAAACTGAAATAACAGCTAGTTAGTTGGGTATACTTTTTCAAAAGTTATTAATTTTAAAAAATTTTAAAGTTGCCATATCTTTTATTGATAGGTAATTGCGTTCTTTGGGTTATAATTTGAAAAAATATGTTGATTGGGTAAATAAAAACTTAAATATATTGTGTTAAGCATGTTAAGATATTAGTACTGCTATTTCAAATAGGCTCGTAGAAAACCAAGAAGAATTCTATAGTAATTTTGCTTTATATTTGAAAAATGTGCCTGCTGTTTCAAAGATAGCACTATACAATTAAAAAACTTCCAACTTTGTGAAATCTTGTAAAATCCCGCTATGACTCCGCCGTTGAAAGATTTCGTATCTTAGGAGGCATTTCTTCGCTGGCACTTCGGCGGGAAGGCACTGTCTAGACTCTAGATACATTCTGTTTGCATTCCCATGCGGCAGCCTGCTAATTCCTTTATTTGCACAGAGCCCTTGGCCTTCGGCAACCTTAGTTTGCTCACTTTTTGTTTGGCCGGCGCCGCATTTGTGTTATTTTTACAGTCACAACAGCTGCTGTTGCTTTTGGTTTGATCACCGCTCAGTCGGAGGGCAACTAGCTATGTATGTAGTACAATCGACTTGGCTCTTTTCGATTTCGTTTTCGTTCGCCATTTATTCGTTCGATTTGCGCATCTAATTTGCAAGTTTAATGCCGAGTGGCTTTGCTCAAATTAAGACTAAATGTGGGTCTGCCGCTGTCTTACACGCCGGAAGGGAGGAATCGTAAATCAGTCGGAGATATGTGGAAGGCCCCTCGATTAGATCAGCCTCAGGTTCCGTTTCTCAGGTAGAAGGAATCAGTTGATTCCGATGGCCCAAGCAGCCTTGTAAATTGGCTACTACTACCTGGCAATACATATACTTTTCACTGAATATTTAGTATTATTTAATTTACATTTTATCCAAGAACAGACGTTTGAAAAATTATTTATTTTGCTAACAATTTGTTTGTAAGAGGTTCCTCTTATATGAAAATAGGGTATCAAGTATAATGTTTGGCCTAGATCTTTTGATATACTTTATATAAAAATAAAGTCAAAGATAAATATTTGGAATATATGTAAAAAGATCTGTCCACCGAAAAGAGAGCAGTTTTGTGGTCGCCGTGAAACTTATCAAGTCACATTGCCTCGCTTATCTGCTGGCAACTGATAAGAAAACCGAATCACGCACATAGAAGAAAAAGTAACCGTACCACCGACTGGAAACCCCAAATACTACAGTCTTTTCTATCCGCTCGTATATCGTTTGATAAATCTTTTTATTCAAAGGCCGTCTGTCAACCTGTTGAGTGCTTACAGTTTGAGAGCAACTGACGGTAATCTGATCAGGCGCCCCGCGCACGTTCCACGTAGACCCCCCGCACCCCTCCTTCATTCCAAATTTAGTCGTTCGGCTGGCATTTATAGAGCGATTTTATTTAACGCTCCACGTTGTACAGTTAGAGTTTGTTTATGTGCCAGCGGCAGCAGCTGATAAAAGACCGCAAGTCGTCGATCCCACGCGGCAATTGCCAGTACCCAATAATAATACAATTTAGCAGCGATAATTGGCAATCGAGCCGTGCTGCTAAACAGGTGCGGTCATATGAATAGCACTGCAGAATTGTTTAGCGTTTCAAATGAAGTAGTTAAAAGTTATTTCTACTTAATAGAATTAATTTGTAACAGGAAATTGCTCAGCTATCTTAGTTTCATGGGTATATTATAAAATATACAATTATCGGAAATAGTTTATGGACCATTTCATTGCTGATTATTCAATAAATTATTCAATAAAAATTGTGATATTATGACTTCTGTTATATAAAAAACAGATTTTGTAGAAGATTGTTGGTTCTATATTGTCAACCCATTGTGTTTTTTGCCAATATATAAAAGGGGGGGAGAGATAGCAAAGCATAAACGGAAAGAAAGAGAGACTTGAACTTAAAACCAAGTCACAATAACGGGCCAAAAGCAATAACAATTCTAGTTCTTCTTGTTCTTTTATGGCTTTTGGACAAATGCATACAAATGCTCTGCTCTTCCATCTTTCTCTCTCTTCCACTCTTTTTGCACCTTCTTATTTCCGGTATTTAAACTTTGCGCATGCGCATTCTCTTCTAACTGAAAAAAACCGGTCGCTCTCTTTTTCTTTCATCTCTCTTTGCGGTTTTTGTTGACATTTTGATGCACTTCCCGCTCAAGCACACACATACACACACACATTAAAATACGCTTTCTGTTGTCTTTTTCTTTCTGCTGTTTCTTTTGATTGTTTCTTTTAATTTCCGTTGCAAATTCGATTTACTTCTACTAAATAGCCGAGACCCAGTTACTTTAAAACTGTGCCGCATTATCAGCAACTGCTCTCGTGTATATTTTTATACATTAATGGATCATTGTTTTCCGCTTAATTTGCCAATGACCTACTGCGAGTAAATGAGAGCACAGAGATAAGGCAGTGGAAAACGCCCCTCTTCCTCCTTACTCTCCTGACCCACTACCGACTCTTACCCACTAAATATGCAAATAAGTGTGTGCAAACAGTTCAAACTTTAATTTTCAACCAGCCTAGAAGTATGCAGTAAAATATGAAAGCGGGATTTTTGAATCTCTGAAATACAATAGACAATTATTATTATTAAAAAAAAGGCAATTTCGTGGACAAAATAAGTGAAATATACACAAAAACGAAATAACAATTTTGTAATCTAAGAACTAAAAAATTACGCAATTAGTTTTTAAAATAAGCGATTCACAATATATTCTTGCTAAAATTACCACTAAATAACTAAAGTTTCGTTTTACTTTCATTTCTCTTGCAGTCTAAGTATTATAATTTAGCAAATATGTTGCTAGCCAAATTCTAGTTAGCTAAAAATTAAGATTAAGTACAGGGAAACTCGAGTGCAATCAAAGTAAACACAAGAGGCTGCCGCAGCACATACGCATCCGTGTCGTCGGAAAACTGTTCTCCGTCCTCAGCACCACGCAGCCACAAGAAACGGCAACAACACGGCGTCCCCCCGCAATTACGTCCGCTCGCGCTCCACCCCCCAGTCGCCCCACTCCCCGCAGGCGGCACTCCTCGGCGGCGTCGGAGGCGGTCGATCCCACGGATCCTCCCACCATCATCATCATCCGTACCACCATCATTCGCCGTCACCATCACCATCCGCACCATCGCCGTCGTGCCCAACGTTGCAGTTGCAGCCGCGATTGCACCAATCGGAGCAGCAGCTGTGCCAGCGACGCCGCATCTATGCGTCCACGGGGAGTGCCGCCAACATCATGATGGATCGCGAATCCCTTAGCGAATGGGCTAAGGACAAGCCGCTCAGCATCCTGCAGCTGGATCCGGCGGATCGTGCGGTTCTCCGCATAGCAGGTGAGTGCATCCACAAAACATTTCAATTGAGAACACTTAAACCTAGATAGTGCTACAGTGGTCGCTCGTTAAGAAGCACTTGGAGGAAATGGAAGATGGGTCTAAATGTTTTATTATTTTTATATATACAAATTTAAAATGTATCTAACGAGCGACAGCTGTAGTTGATAATTTCTTAGAAGTTTGTGTAAGAAGAACATTTCTATGTGAACTTCTAAGTGAACACTGTAACGCAATTGAGGTAATCCCCGGCTGATAGCTCCATTCAAATGGCAATATGTTGAGCAAATATTTGGCCGACTCGCCGTGCCCCCACCCACCACACACGGGGCCACCCGACGGTGGAGCAGCACCACTCGGCGGTTCATTGCACTTGGCATGCGGCAAAGTGCTGGCCAAACTGTGCTCGCATTTTCACTCGCTTTTCAGCCATTTTGCATCGACGACGCAGCATTATTATGCGCTAATTCCACGCTAACGGTTGCAGCCTCCGCCCAGCCCAGCTCCCCTTTTAGTCCCCCTCTGTTTATCCATCCCCATATAACCCGTCCCTGTGCCAGCTTTGCTGTTTTGTCTGTCAGTCACTTGTGATTCTATTTCTGTTCCGCCAACGGAGTTTCTGCGGCCCACAGAACTATGTATGCACTAGATATACTATGTATACCCCCAATCTCCCTCCTTTTGGCACTTTTTGCAATGGCAACTGAAAAATCGAAATTTATGTCGCCGTCGCAATGCCTGAGGGCATTGTTAGTGCCGCACAATAATCAAGTAAAAAGGCTAACACACAAATGGAGGCACTAGAATGCGATGTCTATTGAATACTTGTCGCATTGTGCCCAGACTATGTATGTCTATTATAAAGTTCTGACGGTGAGCAGTTCAAGGGATTGTCGAGCGGTGAAAGAATCTCAGAAAGCAGCCCATCTAAATAAATTGCATTTCAGATCGGTAACAAAATGCGTTTTCTGGTTCATTGCACATACTAAATATTGGAGTATTAGAGTTATCAAGATTGGAGTTAAAGCTGGGTTTGTCATAGGATTAAGGTTTTTATGTATGGCATTGTTAAGATCTCAGCAACTCCTTTACATGAAACATTTAATCTTATTTAAGATATAACACTAATTGCTTTCAATTGAAATTGATTCAATAAGCAAGAAACGCCCAAGATCGTCAATGAAAATGAAAACAAAACTCGTTTTACCTTAACGAGCTTTGTGCATGTGTATGTATATGGTGGAGATATTTATAAATTGAGATTGATGTCTGGGATTAAGGCCTCCAGAGAGTGAGACACCTCCACAAAATGTTCCCTCATGTGCCCATTCCAATTGCATAGCCAAATCCGAACCCAAATCCGATTTCACATGCGAAATCAAAAGTTTTTCGCCCGACTAATGGAGTTTTTCGCTATTTTTTGTACCCAGTTTTGTGTATTTCCCCCCAATATAATTCTCCTTTTTCGCCGCTGAGTTTTAATTAGCCCTGAGCCAGTTAGCCCACACACAATTTGGCCAAATGCATGTAACGGAAAGCGGAAAACTTGCCCACAAACAGTTGCCAACTGCATGGAAAAGGCGGGGAAAAAAGCAAACAACTAACTATTGCCTTTAAAGAGTATAACGCCCCCTTAATCGCATTGCTTTGGATCAGCTGAAAGATGTGTTAATGACTCGATTGAATAATATTTGCTTACGGTCTTCTATTTACAATTGTGCTTTGTATGTATATTTTTAAACTTTTACTCTTGCATTTTGATTTTCTCACCTATTGGCTACGCCTGCGCAAAGTGAACCAATTTTGTGCGTGTGGGTATGAGGCAATATTTTTTAGGTTTTTTGGCTTTTGGTTTTTGGCCATGCTATAATACGTTAAAGCGAGCCATTTTCGATTTCGTTTTCGGATTACTTTGACAGCAAATTCGACAGCATTTATTTTTAGATGGGTGTTATCACCTGGCCTGTCCCATTACCATTAATCGACAGCGTCTTGATGAAGTGCTTGGCTCGTTATCGCGTTATCGTTATCGAACATTTTAGTTAGCGTGTCAAAAAAAGGCTTGGTCGAAATCGCATCGCAAATTGTAGAGGGGGTGCCGCCAATCCCCTGGATCGCTGCATCGTACAGATTTCATTAATAAATCTAGCGAGTGTCTACGTTCTACGTTTATGTGGCGGAAAACTATTAAATATTCCAAGCACATTTACGTACACGATCGGTTTTAATGGGTAAATTAGCCCGGCAACAGGCGGCGTCCGTCACCGGAAGTACAGTTGCCACAAGGAAGTCAGCAGAGTTGTATTTTAATGACATATTTATGGCACTAGGTCGAACTGTCTGAGTTTCAAAGAAAAGTATATTAGAGAAATAGAGCTTTGAATTTCATAAAAGTTTATGATGATTATGCTCAATAATGATCAAGCATTTTACCAATTTCCCTATTGCTTCCCCATAAAAATCGTTTGTATTTTTATCACACGAAATGGTTGCTTTTATTTTTCGGCATTTCGAGTTGTATCTGGAAGTTAAAGATACGCCTACCGACATAACACGATGTTGTTAATTGAAAACTGATAACCGTTTCTCTGTTCCAGACTGTTTTATTCTCCAATTGTTACCCGTTTCTGCTTCTGTTTCTTTGTGACTTTGGGTGTATGGTACTATTTCGTATTCGCATTCTCTGTTTTCGGCAATTCCCCTTCAGCGTTTGGGTTTTTTAATTGTCGTTATGTATTCTCGTGTCTCCATATCGTTCTGCAGCTGTGTATCTATATCTCGATGGGCTGTGCCTGTGTTTGTATAGATATCTCTAATTAGTTTTCAATTCAATTTGCATTTCTCGTTCGTTATGTTTCCCCACTCCCCATAACTTTATCTCTCTATTTCCAGCGACTGCTTTCGGTAATTATTCGTCTTAAGTTATGGCACTTTTAAATGTTCTGGAATCTAATGACTAAAATCTGATGACACATCTGAACAAATCGGTGATGATTTGATACGTTATTAACACTAAATATTTGTAATTTTTTGATACCCTTTCGATACTATATTATAAGTTTAGCAAGAATAATGACCAAAAATGGTGTAATGGCCAAGCAAAACTGTAGCGTTTAAAGCCAAACAAACATCTTGATTTCCTGGCTGGCAGGTGATACTCGTGATTCATATTCACACGCACATGCAGTAAATATCTTGGTATCTAACTCCCCCCAAGGCTACAAAACGCCATATGGCACCTTTCCCAGACAATTGTCTCCCCAAATCCACGGGCGACTTTGGCTCCCCCGCAACCCCAATATATGCATATGTATCCGAGAAACTCTTCTGACTCATTAAGATAAGCAATTTTGTGTGTCAATTTGTCAACTCCAAATGAGAGGCAAAAACTGTGGATCAAAGCGTAGGACCGCCGAGGCACTTGAATATAAATAAAATCTATATAAAAATGTACGCAGGCACACACTCGTACGAATTATTTGTACACAAATATTTAATTACGCTACTAATTGCCAGTGACGATCGACAGCCACGAAATGAGACACTCGGACTATGCGAGGTCAAGATACTTTATATCGAGGGGGAAGATATACGTATATATACGTATAAATTATATATTTATACTCCGCAGATGTTGTGCAATGTTTTTATTTCGCTAGATCAAGTGGCATTACTTTTCAGCTCTGTGGGAGTTTCATTCAAGGCGTTCCTGCTTTTGTGGCTTTCACAGAAATTGCAATGATCTCAGCTCCAGCCAATATCAATTTATGGATATTTGTGACCTGTTATATATATCACAGCGATGTTTTTGCCGATATCATACATACACATATGTGTGGGTGGAGTGACCATGACGTCACTGCGAAACAAGTTGGCCTTTGTCAGCTATCGAGCAATCATTTAAATGACATTACACGCAAATAAAAGTGAACAGCAAACCAAGTACACTTTGAAAACAAAGCGCCATTGTTGGAGGAAGGTATTATCATTAATTGTATGCGAAGTTTTAAACTTACTTTTTATGATATGATATATGTTTGATAAATAAGTAATGAAATCATTTATCATTTTAAATTTACTATGAATTACAAACACATTTCAAAGTTAGTATATTTATTTCTAGTGTAAGAAACGCCCACTACTTAGTGTTGTAAACCAGTTTTACTTTTTCGGTTGGGGGATGGGTAACAACACTCAATGGGTCACCCAGACCCATTCCATTGGGGAGGGCCCACGGGGTAGGGCACCCTTGGAGTGAAGTGAGCTTACACGAATATTCCATATACCATTGTTTTTTCCCGTTTCGCCACCTTTGTTTACAAAGTCAGCGTAAAAAAATGGGAATATCAGTCAGTCAAAAGCAAAAAATTTAACTTTTTTGTGGTTTGGGAGTTTTGGGGCAGTGCGAGTCCAGTGGGAGTCCACTTAGCCGGCATTCCATCCTGACTTGTTTACACTGTGACTGTTCACAATAAGCCTGGCCAAATGCCACATTGACACACATATCTTTCTGATTATTTTGAGAGTTGCAAAAACGTAATGCGAATAATGTCTCAATTCGCAGCAGGCGAACTTAAAAAATTCAGAGCGATTTAATCTTAAAGGGAACAATCTTATTTGTTTAAGTAGTGTGTTTATTTCAATAAATACTTTTTTCATGCGTAATACATTTGATATGTAATGTTGTTTAATTAGCAATCACTAGATTGTTTTTTAACTTTTTTGTTTTGCTATAGAAAACATGATAGAGCTTAGTAACTGGTTGTTCTTGATATAAAAATAATAATAATTATCGATTGAATTTTATTTTGGCATTAAAAAACATATTTTGCAAGGAAAATAGAAAAAAAAAAATTTCATAAATTATGCCAATAATAGTTTTTAGCTTTATTTCAGAAATTCAATAAACGGCACAATTGAAAAATCCTGTTTAAATTTGTGTATCTATAAGCCAAAAATCAAGAATAATTGTACATTTTTCACAATTTATATGACAAAGTGTGTTAAGCACATGACGTAGTGCGAATAAATTGTCGTTTCTTCTCGATTGCAATTTCAATTTGCCGGCATTCCGAGACCAAACGGGAAATTGTCTGCAGCGGCGTCTGAGTTCGAGTCTGAGTTTTCAGTTGAGTTTCTTATTTTTTTTTATTTTGTAAGGTTGTTGGGGCTGTGCTGCTGGTTGCCTTGAGACGGATGTTGGTTGTGACAGTCGGAATTCCGAAGACTTTGGGCGGGAGCGTGGGCAGCGGTTTAGTAATACATGGCAATAGTTATGGGCGGCAGCTGCTGCTGCACAGCAGTTGATCAGTGACTAAGTGGGTGAGCCCACTCAATCGTTAATAAACCATTAAGTTTTGCGCAAACAATGCATTGTCTTAAATCAAAGCCCAAGTTCCTTGGGCTTCGATAAAATCCTCGCTTGATTGGCATGCAAATTGCCAGCTCCTCCCAACAGCTCGATATATATTTTAGTAGCCCAACTCAATGGCGTGCCAGAAGGCAATTCAAAATGCCATAACAATCAGTTGGCAATTAAATGGCGCCCCTCTTCAAAAAACCTCCGCCTCGCAACACCCCCAAGTGCCCAATGCCAATGGCCCTGGTAATTCAAAATCTGCTCAACGATGTGCGATTGCCAATTACTAATTAAAAGCACAACAGCAAGTGCATGAAAAAACAGTTGGATTACTTATACATCGATTATATATCGATTGTCTGGGGGTGTGTTGTCCACTCGAGGAAGTGGGCCGACCAAGAGGGAAACTGGATGACTGCCAAGTGTTGGAGTAGATGGATTGGATTATCTAGATGCGGCAATCACTCGACTGAGACTGAGACCCAGACGGAGATCGCGACTGAAACTCCAGCTGAGCGACATGCAAATGAGCGAAGGCGGGCCCAAAGACCATACCCACACGGCCGGAAAATGCTATTGTATTTTAAATAGGTAAAATAAACAGCGAGTAAAATACAAGATTCAACTTGACTTCCGATTGAAAATGAGTCAAAAGCCAAGTATTTTCGATTGAAAGGTATATAGATTCGAGTATTCTTCAGCTTTATTGATTAAAGTATAAAACTGTCATATGAATTACAATTACCCAAACTGTGTGATTTTTTCGCTGTGTCTATAGGTGTATAATTTTGGCCAAAGAACCGAAAAAAGGCCAACTTGGTCGCATTAAGCCTACGCCAAAAATTCGATACTCATTTATGGACAGCGAGGCTTAGTCACATTTTCGACCTGACTCACGTTGATGATCGAATACAAGTGATTACTACTCGCTGAGACACTCGTTCGACTGAAATTCGTCTGCATAGGATTTCCGTTGAAAGCAAAACAGCTGTTTTCGTTAGCTGCTTTTCAGATGGGTTTACACTTCTACTTTTTGTAGTCGTATGCAATTCCACTTTCCATTTTCATAACGTGTTTTTTTTTTTCAAAAAGCCAATAGGCCCAAAAGCTAATGCAGCTCAGCTGATCGGACGCTCTTAGTTTTTGCTCTTGAGTGGGAAAATTGAAAATCACTCGTTTCTCTGTGCTCTCATCTTAGTGCATCGTACATTTTTATGGATTCTTCTACTATTTTTACACATCATTTTTTATTTTTGGCCGCCGGGCGTGTTTGTGTTTATGACAAACAGAAGAGTTCTTTCAACTGCAGCTTTCAAATTTGTTTACAAGTGCGTGTCGATCTGCGGTCTCTCTATTTCCATGACCATTTCTTTGCGGCTTGGCTAATAAACCACAAGAAAGACGAGAGCCAAATTAGGGCTTTCTGTTTATTAACGGCCATGACCATTAGCGGTTTATGTTATTTTCTTTTTGTACACTCGCTGCTCGGCGAGCCCACATGTTTAAGCGGCTTCCTCTGGCCCGCAGAAAAATAGCTAACTCTCTGACCAAATATGAGGAATTTCTTTTCATTTCGCATGCACTGCACGAAAAAATATTCTATAAGAATGAACAATAAATAGGCAGTATAGTTGAATTAACTTAAATATTTCCGAATGCAATAAGACGTTTAAGTTGAGATCAAGACTTTAAGCGGCAAAGTTATTGTTGCTAAATCATCATACATTTTTTTTTCAGTGCGCCTAATATTGCTCATTTTAGAGGTACAATTTTGGTCATTCTTGATGCGACTTAAGCTTCGAAATAAGTTCGAGCGCTCAAAGAGCGTTGACTTGCTACTCTTACGCTCTTATCATCCCACATAAAACCGGCAACGCAGTGGGCTTTGAGCTGATTTTGAGTGAATTCAGATAAATAGAGTTATTCAAGTGACTAACTTGAACATGCCGACAATGCATTAATACATGATCCGTAATTGATTTGAATATATTTTAATATTACGCCTAAATACTAATTATATTCATCAATTTCGAACCATGATCATTTGATCAGATTGATCGAAATGAACTTCTAATGACCAGCGAGTGAATAACTGAAAAAATGAACACGTTAGTGAACCGAGTATGTGAGTTTATTCACTCGCAGCAAATTGGACAAGTGATCTTGCTCACTGAGAGCACTGTTGGCAACAACAGTATCACGCAGTACACCTGCTCCGTTCACTCACACTCACCTGAAATCGCTCGCCCCCGCTCTCGCTCTCTCACGCTCTGTGTGCTCTCTTCGCTCTTGTATCTCTGTGGCTCTTGCAGTTGTATCGGTATCTCAGCACCCAAGTGAATTCGCTTAACACAGCGGCGCTCAGTCAAATTTGAACCGCGATACCGAGCGGTTGGGCGTTTATCTGCTAGAACTTCGTTCCATTACCAGTGACTGTGTGTGTGCGTGCGTTGCGTCCGTATATGAATACATATGTGTGTGTATGGTGTGGCAACAACAATTTGTTAACGCACACACTTACGCGCAGTTAACGAACGCAACTTGGCCCTTAAAAAAGTGAGAAGAAACCTCAAGCAAAGTGCAAAATTATAATCAAATTGCCCTCAAAATCAACACTCAAAACTTATATAAAACAAACCGCGTTTATCTTTAGTGCAAAAATTGTGTTGAAGCAGCAGTAAAGACGTCAAAACACTATAAAAATAAATAAATGACTAAATCGAGTGGACTGTGTATAAATGTCCATCGTTGTGTTATCGTCCTAAATAAACTTAACCGATAAAGGAAATCATAAATGGAAACCATGAACTCAGAACTACAGAGTTCTCAAAAGAGAAAAAGAATCCAAGCAGCTGTGTTGCATTTCTAAGATATTTGCTTGTCGCAAACGAGAAATTTTCAACTTCTCCCAACTTCTTTTTAGTTGTGCGTTGTTGTTTTTGCCATTTTTTTGTGGTTCTTGTTATTGTTGTTGTTGTTGTCTGTCGTCGGCTGGCTTTTCATTCAATAACCAGTTTTTGTCAGATTTTTTTCCTTTAGATTTTGGTGAGCTTGAATTGCTCTTTAGGGGCGATCTGGTCTCGGATTTTTGATCGCTGCACACGCACTAAAATCCACAAAGTCGCACTGTAGTGTGTATTTCATTTCATTTAGGTTTTTCCTTTATAAAGACAAATTAGTCATGCCAAACGCATGCAGCGCTCTATACACCCAAACAAAATATTTTAAATAGTTAAAAAAGTTATTTTAAAAACAAATATATTGTATAGTAACTGTCTTTTATGTAATTGTAAAAGAATAAAGAAAATATTAGGCTTGTTATTAAATTTTTTTAAGCTAAAATCAACAATTCTCTAGATTATAGATAGAAATTATAGATTACTATAGAATTTATCTACAAGAAAGTGGTTCAGTAACTTAGACAGCTTGATTGAAAACCATTTAAATTTTTCTCCAATTCAATAACATTTTTCTCAGTGCACCCTCTTTTCCGCCCCTATCTCTTCACCGCGTTCTCTCTCTCATCTCTTTTTACCTGTTAGTTCTGAACACACGGCTTTCTTGACATGCCAGGCATACTTAATTCCGGCTCTCCCGTTTAAACCTGGCTTAGAAAATGAGAGAAAATGCACAACTGCCATAACTGTGCCACAAAGTGGGGGAGGCAGAGGAGAAGGTGTGGGAGGAGAAGCGGAAGGAGGGAGAAAGAGAGAGGCGAAAAGCCAAGTTCAGACAGTGGCAGTGGGGAAATATTTTCCGTGAATTTATTGTGTGAAATTTTGCATGTGAATGGAAAATGCACACGGAACAAGCAGCCAGCAAATAACAATAATAATAACAAGCAACAAAAAATATGAGTGAAAATTATTGAAAGCCACTTGCAGCAGAGTGAAAGATCCAAAAAAGACACGAAAAACTGTTGACGATGGAAAATATAAACAAAAACCGTGAAAAAAACCAAAGATCTAAAAAAAAAAATGATCGAAAACTAAAACCTAAACCAAAATTCAAGTAAAAGTTCACAGAAACGGCCAAGAAAAATTGTTTGCTTGTTATTTAGCTACGTTACGCCCAGCGTTTGCATAAATAAATTAAAAATTTAAAGCAGACAATGCAAACAAATTGACAAAAGTGCAGAAGGCATGCCGAAGTTTATACACCCTTTCAATTAAAGTAATAATTTAAAAATTAGTTAATTCAAGTCACTTTCTGTAGGAATATTAATTTGTTAATAGGTAGCTATAGCTATGAATTGACTAACAATAAACAAATCGATTTTGCACTACAAACTTCAGATTAGAATCCAAGTACCTCATTGGAAAAGTAAATAAACTACACAAACTTTGAATGAAAAATGAGTTGAGAGAGCGAAAGAAATTTGCCCGTCCATATCTACATACGACGTTTGGGTATATATCATTGTATTCGTATCTAATCAGAGCGACAACCCGTCTCCTGGGCCCGCAGCTGGTTGCGTGTCTAGGCATTTATTTATTTATACTTATTGTGTGCTTACGGGTCCGAGCCAGAAATACGGCTCCAAGCTGACCTCATGAATTGAATGGAATCACCCACCAAAAAACAAAGCACCGAAAGTAACTTCAAAATCGGGGCAGAAGTGGAGATTTTGCCAATGAAAGTACACGAATAAAATTGGATCGCAGTTTTGTCATTGTGAAGATTGCAAAAAATTGAAGAAGAAGAAGAAATGAAATACAAAATGAAAAAAAGTGGACACGGAATGAAATGAATTAAGTGCTCGCTTTTACTTGAGCTTTGTGTGTGCAGCTGCGTCTGATTTCAGTTTCAATTTATCTCTATAAGTTTCAATTTGGCTGTCGGGTAAAAGTGAAGCGATCTCGATCGCGCCCTTCTCCCATTGTGTTTCACTATCTCGGTATCCCATATCTCTGGCTGTATCTGATGGATACATGGCGTCGCCAGTTCGTTCGCCCCTGGCGACAAATGCACCATGTACGCCAGTGTATCTGCTAGATACATTTCGCCCAGCACGTTTTCTTTTGGCCAACGGCCAATTGGAACAAAATGCCGGCAACGCACAAAAACATAAAGTCAACTACACCAGCTATAGAAAAACTTAAAACGCTTCTGAGATACACAGTAAAAAATGATGCGAGTGATGGAATAATATTTATTTTAAACATTAAACTTGATCTTGGGGTTAGCAATGAATATTATAAAGTTTAATTTATAGGGACAAATCTTAACGTTACAAAAAATAATACTTGGTATGAGGAATATCTTTTAGAAAAAGAAAACCTTCTGCAGATTGTTAAATGTTTCAAAATGGATTTGGTTTAAAAATAGACAACATTTATATTCTTGCAAATTTTCATAGATCATTTTTTTTGTGTGTGCAAATAGCCGACTTCCTGAACGAGAACTTTTACTTAAATTTAGTTTAGTGCTTAGTACACTCGAATTTGGTATCTCGCTAATTGCAACTCATTTGCAATTGCTGTTTTCCGATGATTTCACGTTCAAGTACGCGGATCGCTGCGTCTGCAGCTGAATCATCGCAGCTAATTTAGGCGTACAAAATTCACAATCATTTGTATTTAAATTCGACAACTCCAACTTCAGGTCCAGCCAAACCGAGAGCAATAAAAAAATAAAAATCACAAAGTGCCATCGCAAAACAAACATAAACTCCGAAACGTGCTAAAAATCGTAAAAAAAAGAATTTGCGGCGAAAGTTGAGGAGTGTGTTGTTCATCACCCAAAGTGTTTCGAGTGTATCCCCGAGTCTTTTAATGTGCCACCCGCAAGATGACATCGCATTCCTACTATAAAGACCGCCTGGGCTTCGATCCCAATGAGCAGCAGCCGGGCAGCAACAACTCCATGAAGCGGAGCAGCTCCCGCCAGACGACGCACCATCATCAGAGCTACCATCATGCCACCACCAGTAGCAGTCAGTCGCCGGCAAGAATCTCCGTTTCGCCGGGTGGCAACAATGGAACGCTGGAATACCAGCAGGTCCAGCGGGAGCAGCGGGATAGGGAGCTGTACAGCAACAACGGCAGTCTTCACCACCACCAGCAGCACCACCAGCAGCAGCAGCACCACCACCAACATCATCATCATCGCCACTCGGCGACGGGCAGTGCATCATCGCCGCTGTACGAGAACAGCAGCAGTCCGGCTGCTCCCAAAAAGGCCAAGCACTCGTCCACCCAGGCGCAGCCGCAGGGTGGCTACGAGGATGCACTCACCCAGTTTAAAGGTAGCATGTCCATTTGGGATCATTTTATAGAAGATTGGGACATAATGCGTAAGTGGGAAATAGGATTTTTGCGATTCTTTTGGCATGTGTTGTGTTCCAGTTCTTTGATGTTTCCTCCTTTTTTTTTTATTTTTGGAATCCAAGAAAAAGATTTATTAATTGCCGCAGCGGAAATCATTTGCATTTCAAGTTCGCTTCGTTTGTATCTCGTTTGTATGAATTTCAATTATGAATCCGTCGCGGTTTCATATATTTCTAAGCTTAACTAACCCCAAACATGTTTTCCAACGACCGACTACATATGACGGAAGCCAAGCTTGGGAGCAAATTATAAAGGGTCAAGGTCGAGACCCTCTTTAAATGCTAGCTTAGAGTCCACAGAAGTTTTAATCAAATATTTAAGCTTAGTCTTCCCAACTGGTTTAAAGATTTTGAGTTGGAATATATGCAAAATCCGCAGGAATGTGAAACAGATCCGAAGAACAAACAATTCTACGCTATGACGAATAAATTATCTCACTTTTTAGCAATGCAATTCGTATCTTTTGGCTGACTTTTCAAGGCCTTATCGAGTGTTATAAATACATATTACAAATTCCGACAATCACCGAAATTAGGTGTGTTGACACTTCTTGGGCAAATACAAACACATTCGCAGACCATCGGTCGCACCTTTCTTGGCACATCAAATGCAGATCAAATAGAAGGGTGCCATCTCGACCTTGAATTTAATAAGATCCATAATTGTTCATTACAGTTCATTGGGGGTGAATTTAGGGTATGATATATCGTCTAATCATCCCTGTTCTCTTCGGAACCTGATATTTTCATCGTTTTGAGCAACACGAAAACTGTGTTGTCAAATTAACAAACTTTCGGTCGGCTTTAGAATTCCACGAATTTCGAAATGAACTCATTTGTCCAGTCGAAAGAAACGGGTTTATGCTTATTGACTTTTCTAAGCATTTATATGGGCGTTCTATGGTTATACGTTTTCGATTGCCTGGCACTAATTTGCTGGCGCCATTAGTTGGGAATTTTGTTTTTTTTTGTTGACTTGCAGATAAAAGCGGGAAGTACTTGAATTTCATATGAAGTGCATTTCCTTACGCTAATAGTATACAGTGTGAGTTCATTATTTATATCTGGCAAATGCGTGAATTTCTTATCACTGATTGCAAACGTTGAAAACACGATCAAGCAACGGTCGTCCTTCATAAAAGTGAACAATAAAAATGTTCAACTGGTGAATCTTTAACCCTTTTTTGCTACTTTCGTAATTTAGATATGCAAGAATATATCTAATATAATATATCTTGTACTGTCATTTGTATAAATGCAAATTATATCTACACCAAATTCGATTTGGATTTCTTTCGAGTAAGCGTTTAAATGTTTTTTTTTTAATCAGACTTGTATGATCAAACGTCCTGCTAAGGTTAAGTGTGCTAATCAATGAGAATGACTAAATGCAAAAATAAACATTAACGAATATCAAATAAGCGGCTCCGAACTCTTCTGCAACAACTTAACGAACGTTTAATCGTCAAAAACAAATTCAACTTAGAACGTGACATCATCACGCGCTCTTCAAAAAGCCGCATACAGACACATATCCAGATAGTGTGGCTACCCTGTTTTGGTATTTGTGCCGTCGGAGTCGTACACCTTTGCACAATCATTATTTGTGTGAATATTTATGAACTCTTTGTGTGTTGTTCTTGGCCTAGAGGATGATAAGAATAAGCCCGATTACGAATCGGCTTGGTGTTGCATGCAATCGTGCAGAAAGATTTCTGCGGAAAGATCGGATAGCTCATTGAATGGGCGAGTTTTCGAGAGTTGGAATCTCCGCTTGAATGGAAAATTGCAAAGCGATGAGTCATCGGATTGGAACAAGTTCAAGATCTTTTCGCTTCTCCATTTCTCACAATCTCTCTATCTCTCTCTCTCACACTCTCTTCGACTTGACTTACCTGTAAGTGAAGAGCTGGAAAATTATTGATAGGGTATTAACGGTTTACGTTTTTTGTGTTATATTACAAGCAAATATTTATTTGGTCATGCAATTCCGTAAATTGTATATGTGACATATGTGCTTTTTGACATTTTGAACGAAGGACTTTGTCCGTTTAAGGGAGAGATCTTCTGAATTATGTGCTCCAAACTTTAGTTTCTTATCCACAAAAAAAGCTATAAGTAGCAACAAAATATTTATAGTTATATATGTAACACCTGCTTTACATTGTATGTTTACAACGAAGGACTTTGTCCGCTTAAGAGAGTTGTCTGCTCTAGGAAGATTGTACCGTACTTGCACGTGGACCGTCCATTCTCCACGACGATCCATCACGTATTTGCCAATTAGTTTGTGCCCGACTCTTCTACAAATTGTTTATCAATAAACACGCTTCTTTTGTTGACCACACGACTAGGTTAATTTTTGGCTCGTTAGACTTGTTGTCGCCTTAAGTGATTAAGCATGAACTTAAATTGGAGTATTGGTAAAACATTTGCAAGGGCATTTAAGCTTCGTTCTCACCATTTTACAAAGGTCTAGAGAGGAGTGGGTAATGTAGAGAGAAGAGAGTTAAACTGGTTGGGATCGTTCAACTGTAGTCACTTGTTCTCTCTGGCACTTTTTACCTTATCTTTTAGCGCTTTTGTTTTGCTTGTGAGCTTCTGCTTTGAGTTGCTCGTTTTTTTCAGATCTACTACGTTTATGGCTTTATGTGTTTGGCACTTGAATTTATCGGGTTTATCAGCCGATTTAATACTTTTACAATTGGCTCGACACTTGGAGGAGCCTTTGTTGACGTTCTAAATTTTCTGTAGGGTTTGCTTTTTTTATGGATCTGCAGAACCTTTCTTTTGTGCCTCGTTGATTAGATTGTGTTGAAAAAGGGTGGTTAACTTAAATTATTGCCCAGCTCGGCCTCTGCATGGAGTTATCAGTACACAAAAAGTTTACTAATTGCCACGAAATGTTTAACAACTTGGAAATGCTTGATTTTTGTGCCGAGAGTTGTGGCAACATGACCATTAGCTTATCTGTAGATGGGATATTCCCACAAACTAACACACACACACCACACAACACTCACGTCATGTGTCAGCCAACAAATCAAAGCCAAAGCAACCTTAACTCCTGCCCGCCCACTTCTTATCGATTTTTGAATTTATCAGGCCAAAGAAAAACATTGACCAAAGTTTGCCGAGGCCCTGAACGGAAATAAAGATAGGATGAACGAGCCGAGCGCAAATAGGGAAATCACACATTAATTGCCGGCAGTTGAAACATTTGTTCAAACAAGTTAATTAAGGCCCTAGGAAGATTATTTAACGCCCGCACTTGAGTGGCTAAAATTGGTAAAACAAAAAAAATAATCTTTTGCCGAAAATTAATAACTCTGATTGTGGGCGTTTAAATTTTTAAGTGTTTTACATAAACAATTCATTTCTCAATCAACGATGACGCCATTCGAAATGTTTCTTCTTTCGGCACAAACTTCTCAAGCATTGCATGGAATTTTGACTACTAACCCCGAAATCAAGTTTATCGAGAAATTCTAATAAGCGATCTCTTTTTTTAAATAATTCCCCGTTTTAGACGAACGCGATGCCATTCAGAAGAAGACTTTCACAAAATGGGTTAACAAACATCTGAAAAAGGTGAGTTAATGATCGAGCTTTAAATGGTATGGTGCCCACCACAAAAGCATAAAAATTAACTGAAATTTGTGAAACATACTGATTTTTTTTTTTTGAAATTTCCATTTAACAACTTTCCCACAAGCAGCATTGGAAGTATGCTAAGGTACTAGCCAATAATCATAAAATAAAATTTATAGTTATTTTTTTTCTTAACATACGATAAAATGAATTTCCTGCGATTTTCAGACCTATACTATGCTACATGTTTGTGTAACCACAAATGGCATACCCTGTTGTTCTCAGTCTGTAAGTTGAGCTAAAAAGGATTACCTAAAACTAAATATTTCTTCATGTTTTATTATTTTTTGCTGTTGTTAATTTTGAGCAATATTAAAATTTTCCTTTTACCTGCAAGGTTTAATACACCACTTTTCATTGATGTTGTTTTCTTGAGTTTTTACTGGCCGCTTGTTCAAAATGTTTAATTTTACCTTGCGGCTTGTTTTTTCTTTTGCTGTTCCTGTTCAGTGCCAGCATTTTTTTGAGTTGTTTTGCCTGCATGTCTTTTTTTTTTGTTTGGGTTACTCTCTAATTTATTTGAATGGACTTTTACTGGTATTCCACTATAACACCTCCCCCATCTGCAGGCCAATCGTCGTGTGGTGGACTTGTTCGAAGATCTGCGCGATGGTCACAATTTACTTTCACTCCTGGAGGTGCTATCTGGCGAACACCTGGTAAGTGTTATTCAATTGGTTTCTTGGCAGTTTTGTCACGCTCTCGCCAATGTCTTTTATTCACTTCGATGTTTTTATTTTTATTTCCTATAGCCACGAGAGAAGGGTAAAATGCGTTTCCATATGCTGCAGAATGCACAAATGGCTCTGGACTTTTTGCGCTACAAGAAGATCAAACTGGTCAACATACGCGCCGAGGATATTGTAGATGGCAATCCAAAGTTGACCCTGGGTCTGATCTGGACCATCATATTGCACTTCCAGGTGAGTTGTTAAGCAAATACTACAGGTATCCATATATATACCTATATATTTTCATTGATTGAGCAATTGGAGCAAAACTGTGGGCGCCGATTTTTGGTGGGCAGCTATTCAAAGTCAGCGAGTCAGCAAAAGCAAACGCCCACGAGCCGCTCTTTGCGACTCAATGACTGGCTGACTGAATGACTGACTGAATGACTGGCTGACTGAAGGTGACCCCCCGGTCTAGAGTTTGTTTTCATTTGGGCGTTTGGATCGATTCATTGAGCCGACTTGGCAGCAGCGGCAGCCTACACAGCAAGCAGATAGCTACAGTCTTGACACGCTACGACAAACTACGCTCGATCTTTATTTTTATTTTTTTTTTGGCAAACACGGCCCAGCCTTTTAAGGCAACCCGATTGCCTTCTCTTTGCCACCGCCGCTGACTGACACACATAACGATGCTGCTGCCGCCGCTGCTGCTGCTACAGTTCGTCGGCAGCAAGGCCGCGAGTTGGCTTTAAAGGCGTCGTGGGGCGGGGGGAGTGGTTTTGGCCACCTACACAACAACTGGCAGCAAGGCAAGGCAAGCCGGCCCAATGAAATGCTGCATTGGGATGTAGTCTTAAACAAAACAACAATCCCTGTGGGATAGCTTTTAAAAATATATCATATTGTATATATGTATATATAAAGAAATTTAAAAGTAAACACACTTGACAAACAAGTATGATATCAAAAATATTCTATGAGTATAAAAACAACTATGAGCTTGATATATAGTTAACGAGCTTAAATGCTAAATTTAAGATGACGGATACTGTGATTAAAGAACTTCAATTATATTGTTTTTTGGCACTGACTCATCGATGAGATACATTTCCGCAGTATGTGTGTCAATACGAATCGGGGATATTTCGTAATCTGCGACGAGCGCAGATGCATTTTTCAAGTCGTCGTTCGTTGGCTGTCGATGTGGCTGCGGCTTTTCTTGACTCCAACTTGATCGATGGGGCGCATAAATGCTCAATGATGCTGCCAGTTCACCGACCATGAGGCAACAGCAACTAGCAACAGCCGCAGCAGCAGTCGCAGCAACAGTCGCAACAGCAACACGCAACTGTGGCTGCCAAATGGCGTTCATTCAATTGAGGCGAACGAATTGTAAATCACTTGACAATGTGAAACTCAATCGCGCGTCACTTACTGTTTACTGTTTTCTGGCTTATTCATTATTTCTTGTCTGCCTGCCGCCGCCAAGGATTTATGTATATTGTCGCTGCCTGTTGCGGGTGTCTGATGTCATCCGAATGTTGTGGCTCAGAGAAAAAACAAATATGCAAATTGACTGCGATCGACATAAAAGGATATTTCTTGTTTTGCATACCAAATGACTTGACTTACAGCGTTCTCAGTCTCATTTCATTTTTTGTTATCCAAATCTAAATCCAAATCGCAATCGACATCTTGCAATTATGACATAATTCCTATTTCCATTCGTGTGCAAAAAAAAAGCGAAGCTGTTTTGTATATTCAATTAATGATCGGTGTTTTGTGGGTCAGCGCGTTGCGAAAATATATTGTTAAAGGCGAACAAAATAATAATAAGTGCTGGAGCAATTTTCTAAACAGCAGCCGCTGGCAGTTTGTAACGCTGCTTAGCTTGTAATTAAGTTATAAATTGTGCAAGCGAATCGATTTGATCTATGAACCACCCACAACAACAGTAAAAACAATACAATCAATCAGATACTTTACCTTTACTTGAGAACATAAAACCAGTTGAGCTGCATTGTAATTTCTAGTGCTTAACACGTGGCCTCAATGATTCCCCAACAAATTAGTGCAGATTTATGGCAGCTTTTAGCTTAATTATTACAGGTTCTAACGCGCTCTAGTTAGTTGGAGTACAACCGATGATAAATTAAATATAACAACTTCATTCAGTTGGTTTGAGATACTTTTACCTAGATAGATCATCAATCTACAAAAAACATTGTGGCCCAATTCTTTGGCTTTACACGAAACTTTACCGAAACGCTGTACGATTTAGTAGCAAACCTTAGTTTTTTTTAATATATTTAATACCTTATAATATCTCAATTTATGCAGCCAACGTATTACGCGATTTACTGCTTTATTTAGTACACCCAAAGCGCCATATCGAGAGCTACAAATCTTAGGTTAACCTTGCGGCTGCCACGTAAACTTCCTAAGCCGCTCAATTGCTAAATTTAAATAATAAATTGCCGCGATCCCCAAGGCGACGGTGTGTGCCAAATCGCTGAGATCTGTGTCGAATTGTTCTGACAAACGTTTTCATTATGAGCATCAGATAATTTCCCCAGCAATTTGCCATTTTTATTGCTCGTTAGTTGGAGGTGAGTAGTGCGGGCATGTATGCCGGGCATTTATATTTGGCCAAAATGCCATGACCGATGTTTAGTCAGGTCGCCCAGGCATGAAAACTAACGCCTCGAAAGAAAGCCAAAATACAATGACTAAAGAGCCACCGAAAAGCCCAGACATTCTCACGTCATCGTTCGAATTTGAAAAGATTATTATTTTTATTTTTGGGACTGCTGTATGTGGCGTTTGATTTATTATAATACGGCAAGGTATGTGTTACAATAAAGTCAATGCCAGTTGGGAAACGGCAACAGACAATAACGAGAATTACTTGAAAAAAATCAGGTGGAATAAAGGTGTTTTTTTTAGTGCCCTGCCCATGACATCAGCAATCCTCGATTCTTGCCAAACGAAAGACTTCAACGCAAGCAACGAACTCGAACTCTCGACCAGCTGGCTGTGGAGCATATCAAATGGCCAAAACCGATTGCTAACAGCAACAAAAACAACAGATGCACTTATTTGTCTTAATTTATGACATTGATGACTGAATTTTTGAATAGCTACGTTGTGTGTGGGTTCAATCTCGATCTCGAAATCTATCTATAGCCAACGCAGATAAAAACAAACAGATTTTCATTAATAAATCGATAGCTTGGCTTTTGACCAAATAAGGAAACAAGCTGCCCGTTCGCCTCTATCTCTTTCTAATTATGATTCGCCATCCTTTTCTGTTTGGTATGCAAATGTCATGAGCTGTCTGGAATAGTTATTTGCACTCGTGAAGCGTTTACCCAATGTATATGTAAGTGTGTTTCTAATGACTTGTAATTAATATGAAAACTGACCGCTGCTGTATAGATTTCAAGTGTGTAGATGGAATTATAGGCGACGAGGTAAACGATTCGATCTAGCTGGCAATGATGATGATGAGCCCACACGGTGATATCCCTAGGAATGTCATACGTATTTGGTGCGATGCGACACCTACACCTCACTAGTCACTAGTCACTAGTCACCCCCACAAGTTCCGTTCGAGGTTCGGGCGATTAACTAGAACAGCGAGTACAGAGAACAAAAAGATAAGATATATCTATATAATTAATTATATGTCGATTATTTGTGGGTAATTAATTGGGTTTTATAGATGGAATATTGTTATATAGATCGATATGATAATGATTAGTATTAATCATTTTGGCATATATTTCTTTTTTTTTCTGCGTGTGGAGATTCCCGTTGGGTTGTAAGACTAGGAGAGGATAGTTTGGATATTAGTAGCTACTGATTCCGCTTTGTTTTCCCACCACAAACAACACATTTCAAGTGCAAAACAGTGCTCAAATTACGAATAGTGGCAAACATAATGCAGCATTTGTTTACTGGGTTGCATCATATCGTTATTAATAAGCATATGCCCAATATGAGTACTTAGCCGTAATACCTCCCCACCCCCTCCCCGCCACACCCCGCACCACATTCCTGCAGCGGCTAATTAGATTTGCAATTCAGTTGCACAGTTTCTCCGAGCTACGGGAAACTCAAGGTGTGGGGTCTACTCGCCCGTCTGTTTGTATTGACCATATTGACTATAGCGATTCGAGAGTGTGTGTGAATCGAAAAACAACTGACAGCAGTTAAGCGTATTTATTACCCATACATAAATATGGCCAGCAAATATGCCGGGCCAACAACAATAACAACAACAACAGATGTAGTTGTCGACGCAGTCAGTGCCTTTTACTCCAAATAGGGCAACGCCATCGGGGGTTTAAGCCATGTAACATGCTAATTAACCCATGTTGGCAGTACGCGAGCGAGTGTGTCGAATGTTTATTTGTATCTTGAGCACACGCGAATCAAAGGCACTTCCGTCTGGTTGGTTTAGCCTCGCATATAGATTTCGACACCCACTTGAATCGAATCCGTTTGGACTTTCTAAGTGCAAGATTATTGCAATAGTTCTGACTTGCCAGCCATATTTGGCCAAGAGATTGATGGGGGAAATGCATGCAATGTGTCGGTGATCGTTGCTAATTTGCATTAATTATAATGTAAGTCTTTATATAAAAGCGAGTTTTCTTCGGATACTAAATTAATTTAACTTTGAAAATTGTATAATGCTTGAAGGGATTATGTCAACCGCAATAAATTACCTTTCTTGTCTTAATTTGCTTCAAGTGACTTTATTCGTCTTTTCCCGTTTTCTTTGCCATTTTCCAACGCTTTTCGCGGCTGCCCTTTATCATTTGCTGCGAGTGAAACCTGTTAACATCAGTGGTCATTTCTGCTTTTTGCCGTCTTTTTGGGTCACTATGCGATGTAATGAGTTGGTCGTGATGTGTTATGAGATTGAAATTCCAACTGCGAAGTCCCAAAAATACCATGGGGTCATATCGAATCGCTGTTTTCTTTCGTTATTTTTTTTTACTACCCAACAGGGTTTTTAATAAAAACTCGTTGTTCAGAATCTACTACCATTTTGACTACTTCTTCATTTATATTTTGCCCTCTGCCTTGTTCTTTTTCATCATCAAGTTCTCTGTCTTGTTGCCATTATTGTTATTATTCTTTGGTCGGGTATTCTTGTACTGCTGAGGATGACGTACTACCAACGACTTTGGTTGGAACCACTGAATGAGTTGGGGCTACCACAACAAAATTTCAAATGAGAGAGGGAAAACTGAAGCCGGTGTTGTATAACGTACCATCTCTTTTTGGGCCTAACCTAGCTTTATATGTTTTGTAAGCCTTGGAGTAAGAGATCACAATTCCAGCGGAAGTATTCAATTAGCTTATTAAAGCATTTAAATTACTTGGGCTTTTAGGGCCATTATTTAACAGGTAAAAGTAATGGTCAAGTTGAAGTGTATACATTTATTCACTTAGTTCTATATCAAATTTTATACTTTTTAGTAAGTAAGTAAGTAGTTCAGAACTAAATGATCTTAAAGATACTACAATCCTAGGATAATAATTTAGGCATTTATTTGGAAGGATTAAAATAACTTAATTAACTCATTTCCGATTGTAGGCCTTTGGTTGAAAGTGATCATTAATAACTGGCATATGTGTCTCCATTAACAATTATCCAGTTTGTAAGGGTATTTCAAGCATCGCTGCCCTTGTGTTGTTGTTGTAGTTGCTGCTACTGCGTTACGTGTGTGTGCGTTAGCGTGGGCGTCGCTGCCAGCGTCGGCGTTCGCGTTGCCATGGCAGCGTCGTCAAAAACACAGGTGTTGGTGTTGGTTGCAAATACGTCATCAAAGAGTTACCGCAGCGGTGGCAGAAACAGGTGGAATGGCAGCAGAGGTGGTGGCCGAGGCAGTGGAGTGTTGCCACCAACACACGTACACACGCACAGCTGTCAGCACGATCGCGATTCCATATCCATATATTCCATATTCCGCTCGTGACGCTGACGTTAACGTCAACGCCAACGCAGGCAGCGATCGCCATGTGCCAATTCCACTTTGTTTCAGCTTCGCTTCTATTCTGGCCTGTAAAAAAAAAAAGTGAAGCAGCGCAGCAACGGCGACGTCGACGACGACAGAAGCGTCAACACCTGGCCAAAGCCACACTTTAAGCGTTTTAACTTGGCCCGATCGGTTTTAGTTGTTGTCGAGACGCCGCCGCACACATTTCACGATCCCTCTCCATAAATATTTGCAAAAATTAAATAGAAATAAATAAAACTCATGCGTTCCTCGGAAACCGCGGAATTTCAAAACTGTTCGAAAATAACGGGAACGCTTTTTCCGTAAACCCGGAAAATCTTTATAAAGTGTGTTGGGCACACACACGCCCTAGAAATATCCTAACCGAAAGCCAAAGTGATTTCAATCAATTAATGCGACTTCGCATGATGTCAGAATCTTGCGTTATAATCGCTCTCAGCTTCTCTGATTTATTAAATGCCGCCAATTTCAATTGATTTCAATCTCTCGCAATTTAGTTCCATTTCAATTATTTTTTTATGACGAGTTTATTACCGAAGTGCGGGGCACGGTTTGTTTCTATTCGTTCGTTTGTTTGCAAACAAAATGCCCCGCGAACGGAGTCAAGTAGCTGTAAAATAATGACGTACACCCCGCTGTTGATCTCGCCGTCCCCTTCCTCATCCATCCCTCCCTGCCCGATTCCATCTCGTTTCGGTTTTGGTTTCGGTCTCGGATTTTTCGCCGCTGTTCCAGTTCGTAGCTTTGAAAAACCATTTTTTTGTGCGTGTGTGTCTCGTATTTTATTTTGCAATTTTCAACGCTCTCCTCAAGTGGTTTATTGTTTATTGTTTGTCTCGTTGAATCTGAGGATGGTTTATTAATTTTAATTTATTTGCCCACAAATCGTCTAAATCTGAAAATGCTAGTGAAGTTTGGTGTTCTTCCTTCTTTAATGAGCTTTAATTTATGAATCCCATTTGAAAATAATGAATCTTCCATCTTAAATCACTTTCAAATGATTCAGTGTTTGATTCGCTGCATTTTATGTTTCCTTAATTGAATTTCTAGTCGACAAAACCGGAATTTTGGAAATTTCTTTTAACAAATACAAATTAGTTGTCATGCCCATTAGTCTTCCACCCTGCCAAACTCAACTGAAGGTATTTTGAAATTTTGATTGGCTTCAGATGCATTAGCCATTTAATTTATAACCTCGAGCTTCCATAATTTTCTGAATTAACGCTCCTTGTCGTCGAGCAATGCAAATTGGCAGCCACCATTGAAAATCGCACATCTCCAAACTCTGAACAGTAGCAAAAAAGCCCAAATAGGCAAAGACCACATTCAGTTTTTTTGCCGCCTTTCAAAATACTCATTGAGAATGTCAAGCCATTAACGCCTCTTAGAGACGCCTCCACAGACACTTTTTCGAGCTGTTCGTTCGCTGCGGCCCCAGGTATTTTTCTTATTTCTCTATCATTTTTTGTTTTAGGCATAATCACATAAAAAACAGCGCGGATCGTTTATAGTGTGCTTAAAGCGCTGCAATTAGAATTTTTGGTGGAATGGTTGTGATATGTGTGTGCTTGTTTGTTTGTCACGGTGGTGCGCAGGCGTGAAACGCAGCCGCAACCTCCAGTTAAAAAAGTCCGTTCTCCATTACCAATGCAAAACAAACATTTGTCGTGCCTTTTTTGCTGGGTGGGCGATTTTTTTGGCCTGGCCAACTGTTTTATTGATCTTGAGCTATATAGATTAATCTGGAGGTTTCCATTAGACGAAGAGGTTGTTACAGGGCGGTACGAATATGTTTACAAGCTAACCAGCTGTTAGCTTTGATTATAAAGACCAAGACCCTAAACAATTCGTTCACTTCCTGTTTATTTTTTTTATTAGTGCAATGCCAAAAAAGACACAATTTCTCATACTCTGCTGCATTGTTTTTATACAATTTTATCACACATGCGAATTTTTTGCCCCTTCACTTGAACAATTACTGTTGTTTGTTTTGATTAACCTAAATATTTGCATACAAATTTTGTAGTAAACAAAGAACGTAAGTGGAATATGTGTAATTCTGCTATTTTAGATTTGAGTAATAGATCTTGAAACTTAGGCAAAATGTAAAAGCTTAATATCAAGCTCAACATATGCAAGTTCAACATTAAAAAAGAGGAAATTTATTCAAACGTTTTCCTACACTTCCTATAGTGCAAATAAGCCGTACGGCAAACGGTGAATATGCCCGTATTCCCTGTTCCACTACCATATCGTTCCACTCCCCATTTTCCTATGCAAAATAGGCTTGCGTGTTCCGAAACTAATGAATCTCTGCCCATGAATCAGCGGTGTACATTAACTTTTTGCTGTGAATATGTGTGTATATTTTTGCAAAAAATAAAAAAAAAATACAACAAAAAATGACGGCAGCAAAAGAAGCAACAAAATAGCGCCAAGAGCAAGACAGATAGGCAGTTGGGATAATTATGTGTACGTACAACACAATAAATAATTCGCAACAACAATGGGGCCGCCCTTCCTCCCCTTGGCATACCCATCCCCCCTCGCTCCATAATTCTTCACTCCACTTTGGCTCCGTTCGGTTAAATTTACTCCACTTCAGTTCTCGATGGGGTTTCTGACAAACTCCAGGGCAATGCCACATAGAACCAGACATCCGGTGCTGCTTTGGGGATTTGACTTTGGCTTTAGGTTTGGCTTAATTAAACTCAAATTGTAAGGACCGGCAAATAATTAAACTTATTTTGGCAATCACGTAGAATTACGAAAATCGGCGCAAAAGAAACGCGGCACAACGATACGATTTTCTAACGAATCTTAGAACGAAACGACACAAAGTGAAACAAACGAAAGCATCGATAACTGCGAAAGCAGTTCGATTATTACGATAACATGCACTCCAGCTCGCAATCGACGCTGAAGCGCACACAACAACTGGTGCGGCAGACAAATGGCGGCAGGGGCGATGTTCTGAGCAGCGGATCCGAAGTGGTTCACTCCTCCCGAGGACCGGCAATAACCACCAATATCGATGACTCCAACTTGCGCTATCGTCATGAGACAAAGAAAGAGCGGACCGTTGAAGCGGTGATTACGGATTATCCAGGTGTATCCCCCCTCGGAAGCGTTCCTCATGAACGAACCAACTTTGAGCGCACTGTGACCTTCCAAGATCCCACGGGCAATTCACGTCGCCTCTCGGAGACTGGAGCTTTGGTACCGGCCGGTGCAATTCCATCGTCGTCGACTCATTACCAACAGGTGACGCGAAATAAACGCATCTCCACGGAGGTTTTGGGCTCCAGCGTGGAGAGCACCAAGACATCGCAAAGAGCGCCAAATGGCCATCGCCGCGTAACCACGCACATTGTCCGGAAAGTGACCACTTTGAGCAGGGCGGAGGAGAATACTCAGCCTGCCGAGGATTTGTTGCCTCCGGCTAAAATGATTCGCAGCTCAGAATTGGAGTATCGTCGCGCCCTGCCGCCGGCTATAGAGTCGTCGTCCACGCAGCGCAGAGAGGTAAAAATCGAACTTCAGAATAAAATAAAGGATGACAAACTCTTTTATCTGGGAATTTCGATTAGGCGACCACAGTCTAGCTCTGCTCCAATTAATCAATGAATTTCCTATCGTATATAATTGAAACCTTACTTATTACTTAACTTAATCATGCACAGATCTCCGATATTGTTGTGGGCAAAGAGGACAACGTATCCGCTCGGGAGGCTCTGCTGCGCTGGGCACGTCGCTCCACTGCTCGGTATCCGGGCGTACGTGTCAACGACTTTACGTCGTCGTGGCGAGATGGATTGGCTTTCTCGGCGTTGGTGCACCGCAACCGACCGGACTTGCTTGACTGGCGAAAGGCAAGGAACGATCGGCCAAGGGAGCGCCTGGAGACGGCCTTCCACATTGTGGAGAAGGAGTACGGAGTTACGCGTCTGCTGGATCCTGAGGGTAAGTTAACTATTAAATGCGTATAGTTATCCATCTAATTATAAACCCTTGAATTTAGATGTGGATACCAACGAGCCGGATGAGAAGTCCCTCATCACGTACATTTCATCGCTGTACGATGTGTTCCCGGAGCCACCCTCTATCCATCCACTCTTCGACATGGAGTCACAACGTCGCGTGCACGAATACCGCGACCTGGCCCAGCAGTTCATCTACTGGTGCCGCGAGAAGACCGCCTATCTGCAGGAGCGTTCCTTCCCGCCCACGCTTATTGAGATGAAGCGTCTGCTGAGCGATCTGCAGCGTTTCCGCAGCGACGAGGTGAGCGCCCGCAAGCGCGAGAAATCCAAGCTCATTCAGATCTACAAGGAGTTGGAGCGCTACTTCGAAACAGTGGGTGAAGTCGACGTAGAGGCCGAACTGCGGCCGGATGCCATCGAGAAGGCCTGGTATCGCATGAACACGGCGCTGCAGGATCGCGAGGTTATCCTTCAGCAGGAAATTGAGCGGCTAGAACGGCTGCAACGACTGGCCGATAAGGTTCAGCGCGAGATCAAGCATGTAGATCAGAAGCTTACCGATCTAGAGACCCGAATTGGCGAGGAGGGTCGGCGCATCGAGCGACTGCATCCCGTGGACGCTAAGAGTATTGTCGAGGCGCTTGAAACCGAGATCCGGCATCTGGAGGAACCCATCCAGGACATGAACCAGGACTGCCACGTGCTCAACGAGGGTCGCTATCCCCATGTCAGTGAGCTGCACAAGAAGGTCAACAAATTGCACCAGCGTTGGGCTCAACTGCGCACCAATTTCCACACGAACCTGGTACAGAAGCTGTCCGGTTTGAAGTATCCCGTCCACGAGACCACAGTGACGCGTCAAACGCGCATGGTGGTCGAGTCCCGACAGATCGACACGAATCCCCATTTCCGCGATCTGCAGGAGCACATTGAGTGGTGCCAAAACAAGTTGGTAAGTAAAAGTTTATCATATGTCGTCTTTAATATCAACTAATCGAGTGTTTTCGTGTTGCAGAAACAATTGCTTGCCGCTGACTATGGCAGCGATCTGCCGTCGGTCAAGGAGGAACTGGATCGCCAACAGCACGAGCACAAGATCATTGATCAGTTCCACACGAAAATACTCAACGACGAACGTCAACAGACCAAGTTCTCTGGAGATGAGCTGGCTTTGTACCAGCAGCGTCTCAATCAGCTGCAGAAGGTGTATGCCGAGTTGCTTAGCACCTCGACGAAGCGTCTGTCCGATTTGGACTCGCTGCAGCACTTCCTGGGACAGGCCTCGGCGGAACTGCAGTGGCTTAACGAAAAGGAGCAGGTGGAGATTACGCGCGACTGGGCGGACAAACAACTCGATCTTCCCTCCGTGCACAGATACTATGAGGTAAGTGGAGGCCTATGCCCCAATGAATCCCCCACCTTAGAGCTAGTTTTATATATGTGTTGTGCTTCTATCCGTTTACAAGCGTGCATTTGGTAATGGCGACGAGGTAAGACCCCAGATTGGTTCATAAATACCATGAGAAATTTTCTACTGCAAAAAAAGAGCATCCAACCAAGTGCACTTATGAAATAGTTTTAGTATCGTTACTAATAAAACGTTTTTAATGACCACTACAGAACCTTATGTCCGAACTGGAGAAGCGCGAGATGCACTTTGCCACAATCCTGGATCGTGGAGAAGCACTGCTGAACCAACAGCACCCGGCCTCCAAGTGCATCGAAGCCCATCTGACAGCCCTGCAACAACAGTGGGCCTGGCTGCTGCAGCTGACACTCTGCTTGGAGGTTCATTTGAAACATGCCACGGAGTACCATCAGTTCTTTGGCGAGATCAAGGATGCCGAGCAGTGGCTGGCCAAGCGTGACGAAATACTCAACAGCAAGTTCTCACAGTCAGACTTTGGCTTGGACCAGGGTGAAACTCTACTCAGGGGAATGCAGGATCTGCGCGAGGAACTGAATGCCTTTGGCGAGACAGTGGCTACACTGCAGCGAAGGGCACAGACAGTGGTGCCTCTAAACAAGCGACGCCAGCCGGTAAATCGACAAGGACCCGTGCAGGCCATCTGTGCCTACAAACAGCAGGGTCAACTGCAGATCGAAAAGGGCGAGACTGTTACGCTCCTGGACAACTCGGGACGTGTGAAGTGGCGCGTGCGCACTGCCAAGGGTCAGGAAGGACCCATACCAGGCGCTTGCCTGCTACTTCCACCTCCTGACCAGGAGGCCATCGATGCCGCCGAACGTCTGAAGCGTCTGTTCGATCGATCCGTAGCTCTCTGGCAGAAAAAGCATCTGCGTCTGCGCCAGAACATGATCTTCGCCACCATTCGTGTGGTTAAGGGCTGGGACTTTGACCAGTTCTTGGCCATGGGTCCTGAGCAGCGCACGGCCATCCGGCGTGCCCTCAACGACGATGCCGACAAATTGCTGAGCGAGGGTGATCCAAACGATCCGCAGCTGCGACGCCTGCGCCGCGAAATGGACGAGGTCAATCGCTTGTTCGATGAGTTCGAGAAGCGTGCGCGCGCCGAAGGTGAGTGTGGGAGTACTCGGTATGGGTATCGGTATTAACAGGGGCTTTTGAAGGGTAGGAGATAGTTTTCGACTCGCTTTTCAATTGTCGGCGCTCGCCAGCTGTCCAAGACGTTTAATTGATGGAGGCTAATTGAATTTAATGCTTGTGTGTTCTCTCCGAGGCAAGTGGCAAGCAGGAAGCCAGAATGCGACTTAGTCTTGTCAAGCCTAGTCAACCATGAAGAAGCTGTTCGCAAGTGTCAAAACAAGGGGTAATCTTGTGCGCTTCGGGGATATCTAATCTATGCGATCTCACCATTTTTGTTACAATATTAATCGTTGTTTATCCCTTGCAGAGGAGAGCAAGCAGGCCAGTCGCATCTTCACCGAGGAATGCCTTGCCATCAAGAGCAAACTGGAGGACATGGCCCGTGAGCTGGATCAGATTATACTGGCTCCGTTGCCACGTGATTTGGACTCTTTGGAGCATGTGCTCGAAATTCATTCGGACTATGAGCGCAGGCTGCACCTGTTGGAGCCCGAGTTGAAGCACCTGCAGGAGACTTTCCGCACGATTGCGTTGAAGACGCCAGTGCTGAAGAAGAGCCTGGACAATCTTATGGAGCTGTGGAAGGAGCTGAACACTCAGAGTGGCCTGCACAAGGACCGCCTGAAGTTGCTTGAAGCTTCGCTGGCTGGTCTGGAAGACAATGAGCATGTGATTTCCGAGCTCGAGAACGAGCTGGCCAGGCACCAGGATCTGCCATCGACTGCTGAGGGCCTGCAGCAAGTGTTTAAGCAACTGAACCACATGCAGGACATCATTACACAACAGCAGCCGCAAATGGATAAGATGAACGATGCGGCCGATCAGCTGGGACGCATGGGAGTGCCCACCAAGGTGCTCGGCGACCTCAAGAGACTGCACTCGAACGTGGAGCGCCTGAACACGCGCTGGAGTGCGGTGTGCAACCAATTGGGTGAAAGGTAGGTTCACTGGCGCCACCTGCTCTTTCCTTTGTGTGGGTGTCGCCTCATTGGCGACCACAGATGGAGATGAACCTGCCTCTCTAACAACGTGTTACTTTGCTTTTTCAGAATGCGCTCATGCGAGACGGCTATCGGGCTTATGAAGAATCTCCAGTCGAGCGTGCAAGTGGAGGAATCATGGGTGGATGGCACCACGGAGCGACTGTCTGCCATGCCCACCGCCACTTCGGCGTACGAACTAGACGTGAGTACAACGACGCTGCCCCTGTAAAAACGAGATTAGTATTTCGATAAGCGATAGTCTCTAGCTCTAGATCTACATACATAGATCCTTGTACAGTTTTTCCGAGTCTTAGCTGTTCCTTAGGGTCTCTGCCAAAGATCTCGATCTCCCTCCGCAGGCCAAACACAAAGTATATATACATAGCCTATAAATGGAAACCGTAGTAGCCATTGACCCGCGTCCAATGTAGTTTGCTCCCAAAGTTGTTGCTCCTATTTTATTGTTGGGATAAAACCAGCCGGTGTTGGACACGTATCCGTACTCCTATATATTTATATATATTTTATATGTGTTTATCTATTTTGTATTTTGTTTTTGTACTACATTTCCATTTGTTAACTGTCCCCAAAAGCAGAGAGCAAATCTCCAGTCCCTCGTCCGTATTCCAGCAGTAGTTCCTTGTCTAATCTAACAGCAGTCTTTGACATGTAGTGCTGGCCACCACGCACATAAGCATACCACATGTACATATATATACACAGCAGACGGTCCTCCAAATGTGGCCAAATCGACCACCTACACAACAATACCCATATAAGTAATCTTTAGCAATATTCCCCCGTCCCACAACACTGTAAATTGATACCAAATTTGTGTAGTAGTTTTGAAACTTACCTACTTTTATGTTTGTAGTCTTGTCCCCTTAGAATTATAAGCTGCACCTATATATAGACCGATATCGAATGATATGGGCTCCTACATTATATATTTCTTCACCCAGTATTATCGTATTTGTAGTTGAAAACTAATTGTATATGTATTTTTGTCTAATTTTTGTATTTTCACCAAAACCAAAAAAAAAAAAAATTTAAACTTTCTCACACAACAATCAAATATTATCACACACTATAAAACAACACGAAACGATCAAATTATAAAAAACCAAATCGATTTAAAAATCCTGAACATATTCGAACACCAAAAATACCCCTCGAAAATCTATAGAAACTGCTCGGAGCTGCAATCGAACGAAAACCAAAAATCGAAAATGTCAACGTGGCTGGAGGACGACTTATACGCGAAGCCAAGGTAAAAATTTGAATGCCTGTTGTGGTATGATTGGTCTGATTCTGATGACGGCTGATCCATCGTAACCTGGCATCCGTGGGCTCCAGAAATCTGAAATTCGATCGCTTGTCATACGATTCGATGGACTGACTGGGTCTAGTCAATGTTGGGTTGCGATAGGTCAGTTGGTGGCCAAGTGCCAGCACTTTACGTATGAGTGTGTCGAGTGATTGTGAATATTTCGAACGAACATTGAAATCCCTACTTTTACGCAAGGAATAGACCTAAACACACCTCTTAGCTATTTCTCTACCGAATCTCCAATATATTTAATGCTTTTTAAACCAATTACCGGACTGTAAGCTGCAATTCTTAGTTATCTTGCGGGTAAAAGGTGCGTCAATAACACTTGGGTGGAACAGAAACAGCCTGACAAACAAATTTAAACACACAAACAAACAACCAAACAAGAAACCAACCAAACTTACAAAACAAACTAATTAAAAAGCAATTTTACCAAAAAGTAATTTCGTATTGATTAATCAATAAAATAAAAAGCACTAAATATATCAACAAGCCCCCCTTCTTTCCCTGCCTCCTGAAAAATAAACCAAATTTGTTTAACACACAAAATTACTAACATTTAACCGAAATTAACCAACCAACAACCAACCAATCGAACAACAATGTCAACGTGGGACCTTGAATTCCGGGAGTTAGATCTACGATAGCAAATGCCTACGCTTCGTGGACTGGCTGGTCGAGGCGCGTCCGTCGTTCTCGCCACCTCGCCGGGATCTCCGGCCGGCGGATAGCGATCCGGGCGCCACACAGTATTACAGCCAACGTCTGGACAACCTGAACACGAAGTACGACAGATTGCTGGAACAACTGTCGCAGCGTCTGAAAACTGCAATCGAAGTCAATGGCAGCGATGGTCTGGTGAGTAATCCCGGTGACCCTTTCCCCATTGAAAGGATCTTTGCGAGGTGGTGACGTCAGGGTATATTTTTCGCTTCATTTGTCTACCTCGTTAGCTGGGGTTAGGCTCGAAGTATTCAATTGTTTCGTAATCGCAAAGCGGGGTTCAAGTTCAGCAAACGAGTTTTTACGCTTTCGTTTTCTACAAGTCAAACCGAGTTTTCAAATGCAAATACGTACGTCTACTTCTCTGTGGTATCATTGTATCTCCCCCTCCTTCATCTGTGCCTGTGTCTATCTGTATCTGTATTATTGTATCTGTTAACGCTCCGAATGCCCGGCGGTTGGTATATTATTGAATTAACCTTCAGAATCGGTGCACACTGACGACGGCAGAAGCAGCCACATAATGACATCACATCAAATGGCGAATTGACCAAACATTCCGTCAATGGCTTGCCGCTATAAATCACAACTTGATTAATCTATAAAAATTTAAACTATTTAACTTTTTCTGCCATCGTGACCGTCGTTGATCGCCGCTGTCAACTGATGCAGTAATTTGTTTAATGTATCAAATTTATTTATAAATATTGCATTATGTGAGGGGAGTTTCAATAGAAAGAGTAACAAAAACGATAGACATTGTCATGTGCCTGGCCAATTAGGCAAATTGGAGACAGATTCGAAATTAATAATGACGACGCCGAATTCTATAAATATTAATGAGGCCCAGCATTCGTATGGATTCGTATATACTCGAAATTCAATGCCAGGGAACGTCATCAACGTCTTTGTCGCCATCTGTCAACTTTTCTTTTATTTTTTTGAATTCCAGTTCCCCCCTTATTTTGACTATTTTTGCTCAACTGGTTTGGGATTTGTTTATTTCCTAGCCGCTCCATCTTCAGAAATTCAATTAGGAATATTATTAACCAACCGCAAAAATACGAAAATATTTGTTAGCAAATATTTAGAAGACAATTACCAAATTGTTTAAATGCAGTTCAGATCGCCGGACATGGTGTAAACATGAGTTCAATCAACTTTTGAGGCTAATGCTGTAATAAATATCATAATTAATACTACTGTGAGAAAAGAAAAATATTCTAGGTAATTCAAAGATATATTTCTGATTTAAAAAGTATCAAAAGATTAAAAAATAAGATATAAGTTCCATCATTGTAGAATTGAACATCTTTAGCCTCAATTCCTTTCTATGTAGTTGATCCATTTCAAAGTAATCCGAATTTGTTGTTTTGGGATCTATTGAGGCTTTTCGGAGGTGTTGCCTTCGCCTCGAGTGTTGGAGTGACATCATAACTGCTCCATTACCACTTCGCCTTCAAGCCAACTTGATATGCATAGCAGGGCGGGCGCTGAAGCTCCGCTGGCTTAACTAGACTGAAAAGCGAAATAAGTTATTTAGAAGGTTAGATGGCGGCACAAACTGGTTTGATCTGTTCTTCTGATACTTTGTTCTCGACTTCCGTGTATTGTTTTCGACTTTAATTTGGAGCCAACTCCAGCAGCGACCTCCCTTCCCTTCCCCTCCCATCGCCAATTCCCCTCATTTCAGGCCTTGCCATTGTAAATGGATTGTTTATAATGTTTTGGCGCAACAGCTGGGCAATGCTCACCGAAAACTAGCCGGCATTTGTAAGCTCTCTCTCTCTCCCAATGGCAATTGTCTCTCTGAATCTCAAAAAAAGCTCGCTCTCGCTCTCCACTTGGCCAATTGATTCTCAGAGTGGCGCTGCTCCATTCAGTACCGAAAGCGACGTGGTTGTGTAACGTCGCGTATCCGCTGTGTGTGCCGACTTGCTGCCGGTGAACGAAATTTAACAAAGGCCAAAACCTTTAAAACCTCCGGTTTTTGTTGGCAACCAAAGTCTATGGAATTTGAATTCGAATCGAGCGTGTAATTATGAGTGAATAGTTGTGATAACTAACAGGGCCAATAACTTCCCAAAACTCAAATAGAGAACATTGCTCATACGCCGCATGGGCAGACATGATGTCACATATACGGCCGGATAGAAAGTGTGTCCGTGTCGTTGTCTTGGTGCCTTAAATTTCAATTAAATGCGAACCGTGTCGCATTGGTTCGCTTTTATTTTGTTAGAAGAAATTTAAATTCGCTGCCGCCATCGACCCCTCGACGTTTGAATTTGTGCCGCAAAGAGTTCTATTATAGCCCGAAATGAAGTCACTCGTCGAGTGCTTTGCAACAACTCAAATATAACCGAAACGCAAACAGAAGAGTGTGAAAACGAAAATAAAAGAAATACATTATTAATATAGCCTTGAACATGTCGCAAGAATCGGAATGTTGATATTTTCGGCCGTCTGTTTTGGTGTTAATGAAAGCGCACACACAAAAAAAAATAAAAAACGAGAAAATGAAAATCTATGACTTAAATTTCGTAGTGAGTCAGCGAGTTTAGGGTCATTATAGGTTGCATAAAACCATAAACTGCTGCACTTAAAATGGGAAGCCCGAAAAACTGTGGAAACTATTCTCCCGCTCGATTACTAGCTGACTAGCGTGAATTATGACTTCCTATCAACAAGAGGATCGCGGGAGTGTCAGGGCTGGCGCTTATCTAATCTATGAGGTGCAATCCATCAGAGCTGATGTGGTGCTTGGAATTGAGCGATCGGTTTACCAGGAAATGCCACCCGGAATGCCGGTGGAAGAGTATTTGTTAGTTCGCCCAGCTTGTATGCACTTTCCCTTTGATTTTATCGATTAAACTAGATGCCTTCGTATGCCTTCTATATATACTTCGTTGCATATATATATTTTTTTAGCGCCATTCTAACGATAAATCAGGAATGAAAGCGAGCGTTTTGGGGTCTATGCCTCCACTGAAGCACAAGGGAGGCGCCTATTTTCATAGTGCCACAAAGGCGAGGTCCAATTGCAGGCGGCTGCATGCTGCACGCTCTCGTTGGAGCTTTTCCTCTCTCGTCTGTGCTCTCTTACCCCCATTTAAAGCCGGCACAACGTGGCGTATTAGTCATGTTATCAGTGTCAAGCGCATCTCAGCCGATTAGGGCCAAGAATCTGTTTAATCTGCTCGCTTATGAAACGCAGATTCATAGGGCATTATTTTGTGCTTTAGTTCAGCTTTAGTTGTTCGTTTTGCGGGCGCTCGACAAACTTGTTTCAGTTTCATTTATAATCAAATATTCGCCACTCTGATGACATCATTGTTCTCGTACTCGTATATTAACTGTCCAAATGTGTGTCGGTGTGTGTTTTGTTAATTATAATTTATTTGTTGCTTTTACCAACTCTAGGGCAACCTTGAAAATCAGCAGCAGCAACAGCAGATTAGTTGTTTATTTTGAAAATGCAAATCATAAGTCGTTGATCACTTTGTAGATTCGCCATTCAATGACTTCATTTGCAGCCCTCTTTTGCAAAGATGTATGTATGACGTCAATGCAATTTCAAGTTGGGGCTACGACCTGCAGCCATATGTCAGTCATTTGCCATTGAATCCACTCTCTCTGGCAAATGGTCAATAAAGATAAAAATTAAATTACCAGATCCCTTCGATAAGACGCACTCCGGATCCCCAACTCTTTCCGGGTAATCACTTACCCTATTTATTATGGTTGGGACCTCTTGAGAGAGTTTGCACTACATATTTGCAGAGCGATTGAGGCCTTCTCCGTCATATAGCGTCATTTCTATTTTCATAAAGCCTTTGAGATTGCTTTTTGTGTGCGTTTTTTCCTTTTTTTTTTTTGTTTTCACTTAACTATACATATGTGCTTCGTGTGATTTGTGTTCGTCGGTGCGCGGCTGATAAAAATGTATCCTTGTGTGCGACTGAAAGAACTGAATCTAGTGAATGAATTAAGCGAATCAACAAACAGAGTAGTATAGGACGGTTTCAAGGGCCGATTAATACTAAAAAGTCCAGTGACGGCTACCGTACAATTGTAGTGTTCATGTCTTTTGACAATATTGGAAGTATTTTTAGTTGCTTTATCGCCGGTGACTTTATCATACGGCCATATCAAATCACGCTCACGCATGCCATAAACATTCCACCAAAAAAAGTTTGAGACTCCACGGCAACTTCATAGTGACGCGTCTGGAAACAAATCTTGACTCGTAAATTTCTAATTGCTTTTGTCACAATTAAATCTCGCGCAGTGCATTCAAGAAGCCCCTAAGTCAACGAAACAAATACCAATTGCTGACTATGACTTTGTCGAACTGAACCAAACGAAAGCCTTAGACATGCCTCAGCATAGATCGGGTCGCAAGGCGACTAAAACCAAATCCAAAACCCAAACCACGACTGTCCAAGTGGCAGAAGAAAGTGACTACGACTTTGCGTTCGAGTTTCAGGTAATACTTCATCTATCCTCCCCCATACCCTGCCGCCCAGTTGTATCCCCTCGCAAAGATTTCAACGAACCGAGTTTAACTTGCCAGTTGCCCAGTTGTTAACTTTTACTAACCGAAATTGCTTTCATTTTGGCATTTAGCAATACGCTGAGAGTCTACAGAAACCGCTCAAGACCTTTAGGGTTGACTTCAGTGCGGGCAGCGTGCCAACTGGCGATGGCTACGCTGCGCGTCAGGAGGATCTCTACACCACTACCTACAGCACCACACAGTAAGTAAATGTATCTAAGTATATAATATATAGGAAGTGGATATTATTCTCCAGAAAGAAAGAATTTTACTGCATTCCGAAATCAAAAAATGTTTCATTTAAATCAACAGTTTCATGTTATGCGATAAGAACTATTACAAATTTTGACAAAGTTATAGAACTATGAATAACCCCCTATTTATATTTCTGGTCATACATTCCTTTATTTAATCCACTTTATTTCTTCTCTAAATTTGTGTTTAAATTAAATAATAAAATTCCAATCGAATCCTTTCAGAATCAGCTCAACGAAGACAACGAAAAGCTCTACGAAGAGCGTCTACAGTAGCGATGGCTTGGACGCCGCTAGTCAGGAGGTTAGCACTGCTAGCCTGCCTCAATCGCAGATCCAATTCAACGAAATCCGAACGCTCAAGCGCTCTCAACAGCTGGGTGGCCATTCCGTGCTGGATATAGCCGGAATACGCGATCCGCGTACGGGTCGCGTACTGACCATCGGAGAAGCCATCCAGCTTCGCATTCTGGACGTGCGCACCGGCGAGATGCTAGTGGGTGATCGCCGTATCACGCTGGAACAAGCTGCCGACCAAGGACTGATCGATTTGCAACTGGCAAAGCAATTGCTTGAGCCCGGTGCCGGCCGAGATGCCAGCGGACGGGAGCTGTCGCTCCTGGAGGTTATTCAGCGCGAGATTAGCGAAGCGGAATCCGGTTACGAGACGGCCGAGAAGCGGATCAAGGTAAACAACACGGTCACCGTAGAGCCAACCTCCGGAGAGCTGGGCTCTCCCGAGAATCCACGCAACATTGCCGATGCCATTACTGCGGGGAGTGTGGACACCAAGACCGGCCTGTATCGCGTTAAATCCGGACAGACGATCAGCCTGGCGGAGGCCTACGAGCGTGGCTACCTCATCCGGCACGAGTCGGTGACAATCAAGTCGAATGCGCTGTGCCTGAGCGATGCGATTGCGCATGGCCTGGTCGATGGCGCCGGCTGGATAGCGGATCGCAACTCCGGCGACAAGTTCCGACTGGATTCGGCCATTGCCAATCAACTAATAGACGCGAGTGTGCGCGAAGTGGTGGACGCGAAACGCGATACGAAGATCACACTGCAGGAGGCACTGCAGTCGGGCGTACTCAATGCCAAAACGGGTCGGTACGTGAACGAGGTGACCAAGGAGAAGTTAACCTTCGCAGAGGCGCGCAACCGTCAGTTGATCGTGAAACCGTACACGCTAAAGGACATCTGCGATCTGAACCTGCTCGATAAACAGGCCCAGATCACGAGTCCCATGCGCCGCGAAAAGTTGAGCATTATGCAGGCCATCGAGGCCGGTGTACTGGACGGTAATTTGCTCAAGTGCATCACCAAACGTAAGGGTGAATTGGTCACCCTTCAGGAGGCCATTGCCGACGGCATTGTGTTGCCGGCCGAGTGCAAGTACCGCGACTTTATGACCGGTGAGCTGATCAGCATTCCGGAGGCGGTGGAACGCGGTCTGATTAGCTCGGTGACGCAGCGTTCGATCTTCGATATTGACGGGTTCAAGGATCTGAGGAGCAATGACTATGTAAGCTTTAATGTGGCCCTCTCGCGCGATCTTCTGCGTCGCAAGAGCACGGGCTTTGCCTTAGAGACAGGTAGGGATAGTCTGGTGCCACTCGAGGTGGCTGTTAGTGAGGGACTGGTGCGCCAGGAGGTGTACGAGATGTTTAGCCGTGGCATTGGTGTTCAGAATGCCAGTGGTAAGGAGCTTAGCGTCTTTGATTTGGTCTATCACAATCTGATTGACCCGAAGACTGGTTATCTTTTGGATCCCAAGACCGCGGAGACAGTGCCCCTGGACACCGCCATCGAGCGGAAGTTTATCACTCCCGAGGGTGCTCTCCTACTAAGTAGTTTGCTCAATATCACTTTGACCACGGAAACGGTGACGCGGACGATCAATCGTTATGTGACAATCAGGGCTGGTTCCCAGGAGCCAGTCGACAGCGTGTTGCTTACCTTTACAGAGGCAGTGCGTCAAGGTTTCATTGACGAGGAGAGGCAACTCTTCAAAGATCCCAAAACGGGCAATATTTACTCAGTGCAGCAGGCCCTCAACTATGGCTTGTTAGTTCCTGATAGCAATCAAACAGTTCCGGAGCCAACAAATAGGAAAAAAACAAAATCCACTATTACCATTGTGACCAAGCAAATCATTCCGGAAGCAGAGCCCATCAAGCTAAACACACAGCACACCAAGTACGTCGAGAAGTCGGTGGAGATTCCCATTTCCCAGGAACTAGTAAAGCCGCATCGTGTGGTCTCCGAATTTATTAACATGGAAAAGTCCAGCTATATCGAACAAAACGTAACGGAGCGTCAGATCATGGAGCTGCCCCCAGGAGGATGGCGACTAAAGGACGCCATTGAGCAGCGCCTGTTTAATCCAGATACGGGAGTATTCCATGTACAGGGCACAGATCGATTAGTTAACTTTGAGGAGTGCATCAACAAGCAGATTATTAACAATCTATCGCTCTCCGTAATTGATCCCAGCACTGGCGACAAGATCTCCGTGCAGTCAGCCTTTGAGCGTGATATCTTGGACAGTTATGGCAACTATACGAATAGCCGGAAACAGGTGCAGGGCATGCGCAGTGCCATTGACGAGGGTAAGATCATTCTGGAAACTGTCCCGACTACGAGAGGCGCCAACCAAAAGACAATTCTTCGCATCACTAAAGTAAACAACATTCCGGATGTGTTGGAGGTTTCCACGCCCCTGAAGGATGCCCCGCCCAAGTTTGTCGAGGTGCTCACCTGCCAACGAGAGCTCGCCTCTCCAGAGCCTCTGCAAATTGCGCCGGGCGCCATCTATGATCCTTCCACTGCCCTGGTAATCTTCACGCAGACTGGAGAGACTGAAAATATCTTCGATGCCGCCCGTCAGGGTCTGGTTGACGAGCACCTAATCAAAATTGTGGATCCGACAACCAAGCAACCCATTTCCGTAACCGAGGCGATAGCGCGATCTATTTACGATCCAAAGACAGCCACTATTCTTGATTCTGAGGGTCAGCCGGTGGACTTGATCACAGCAACTAAACTGGGACTATTGAGTGTGGTAGGTGCTCCATTGGTTGCCGCCGAAGGAGCCCTGAGAACTGTACGTTTCGTCACAGATCCACGAACTGGTGAGCAAATTCCAGTGGAGGTGGCATACGAGCGAGGCATTGTCTCCCGGGATCAGTTGCATCGCGGAAGGTCCTTTGACAGTGAACCGTCAACGGTCGAGGACAAAGTTGTAGTCCTCCAAAGAATGCGCAAGGTCATTCTCAAGCCGAAGGATGCTTTACGAAAGGGAATCATCGACGAGGAGACCTGTGAAATACTTGAAAACACCAGTAACTTCACTAATCCCAAAGGAGAGGTGGTTAACATAACTGAGGCGCTGAACACCGGTCTAATTGATGGACGACGTGGTCAGGTGATCGATCCCCAAAACAATAGAGTCTTAAATTTGAGGCAAGCAGTGGAACAGAAGATTATTGATTCCGAGCAGACTAACCATATTCTCATGCCGTTGGCCAAGAGCTTATCGGTGCCGCGTCTGGCAGACCAGGGATTAATTGATCCACAAACTCAGACTATTGTCCATCCGGAGAGTGGTTATCCCCTGAGCATCCATGAGGCCATAGTATGTGAGGTCTTGGATCCGCATTCAAAACTGCAAAAGCCCGAAAAATGCACCCTAGAGGAAGCGATCACTAAGGGCATTATTAATGCCGATGATTCCACATTCAGCTATAAAAACAAGACACTCAACATTACTGAAGCCATTGAAGCGAAACTTTTTGATGCTAGTTACGATCAGCAAAAATCGAAGGTGGAAATTCCGCCGGTGGGTATGATATTCCCTGTTGCTGTGGAAAAGAGCCTTGTGGAACCGTCCAAGCGAGTTGTTCTGCATCCAAGTACAAAGAAAGCACTTCCAATCAAGCAAGCCATCGAGGAAAACTTTATCATGTCCATTCCCTACTCTCCCAAGCCAGATGCAATCGAGGTGGTCACTGCCATGGAGCGAGATCTCATCGATGTAGCTGCCCAAACACTGACTGTACCGTTCACTGGTGAACGTATACCTCTACGACAAGCTATGGAAAATGGTGTTCTGGTGGTAAAGAATCTCTCAGATTTTGTGATTACCCAAAAACCCATTCCCAAAACGGAGATCATGGAGACGGTGCGTGCGGTGCACACGGTAACTACTAAAACCATTGAGCTTATGCAAGGCTACGTCCTCATTTCTAACAATGAAGTGCAGAACGTTAACACTGGCGAGGTGTGCAGCTTGGAGGAAGCTAAGGAGCTGGGAATTCTGCGCGAAGAATCCACAACTCGGGAGACAAAAGCAGCGGCCGGCGAAAGTCCGGAATCGATTGGCGCCGTTGTTACCAGTGGCGATCAAACTGTTGTTGTGGAAGAGCGCACCCAGACAGTGGTGGTTAGTTCGGATACCCGCAAGCAAGAGATGCAAGTGGTCAGCACGACGCAATCCACCAAGGACACATCCGTTCCAAGTGTAAGTGAAATCGCTACAAAGGGCAGCAAGGAGCCATCGAAGACGTTGCAAAATGTAAAAGATGCCGCCAAATTGGGTGCATTGGGCGTAATCGCAGCTCCTGTACTGGCCGGAGGCGCCATCGTAAGTGGCGTTAAAAGTCTTATCAAATCTGTGAAATCTCCCACGGAAGATGCCAAGACCACTGAAAAACCTAAGGAACCTCAAACCAGCTTCATTGAACAGGAGCGCCGTAAAGAGCTACAGCCGCAACAAGTGCCGAGTGAGGTGGATAATCTCCTCAGTGAAACGGAGAATTTCATCAGCTCTACGACTGCCAACTTTATTGCCAACGAAAAACAGCAGGATAAGCCCGATACGCTGCCACAGGAAAGCAATCTGCCCTTGGAAGTTGAATCAACAAGCACTTTGACCACCACAACAGTAACAACAATTACTACATCAAGTACAACGACGGAGACCGGAAATCTGGAGCCAGTTGTGGTAGAGGATGTCTCGACCACAGTTAAGGAGGATACAGTGGTGGTTAAGCCCAGTAAGGTGCCAGAAGATAAAACAGAGGTATCTAAAATAACTGAAACCATAACCACCGTGACTTCCAATGAAACAGATACAGTACCAGAAAAGATATTACAAGAACCAGCTTCCGAGGAGTCAGCAAAGAAGGATCCAGTGGTTACGAAAGACACAAGTTCCAGGCCAGCTGAAACGGAGACATCTCCCAAGCCTGCTCAAAAGGAACTAACTCCCGAGCCAGCCCAAAATGCAGAATTCGTTGAATCTGTTAAAAAAGATCCAACTCCTGAGCCGGATTACAAGGAGAACACTACCGAGCCAGCACAAATCACACAAAAGGAACCATCTCCTGTACCAACCAGTCAAAACGAACAATCATCTGAACCTACCTCAAAGCCAGAGCCAATGCCCAGAACCGCTAAAAAGGAGGAGATTTCTGATATTGAGCCCCCCTTCACAGCACCACTGGCTCCATTTGTTGATCAAGTGGAGGAGACCAAGATCACTGAAATTAAAACCGAAATTAAAGAGCCCGTTACAAGTTCCCAAACTATCACAACTATTACCACAACGGTAAAAACAGTCGATGAACAGCCGATAGTCGAGGGAGTAACTGAGGTCAGTAAATCTGAGAACATTGTAGATGTCCAAGTTAAGGAACCAACTGTCCATGAACCTATTAAGGTGAATGAGACGAGCGAAGATATCACCAGGACTGAGCCTACCAATGAAATAGTGCTTGAAGAAAGAGTTGTCACTGTCGAAGAGCCGACGATCACGGAAACTACTGTAACAACAACAACTATCACTACAACCATATCTTCAACCGAGGAAACCCTGCCCCAAGAGAATACAGCCACAGTAAAGGAGACGCCTTTGAATGAACCTGTGTCTTCATCCCCAGCTGAACCTACAGAGATTGAGCAGAAAACCAATGATGAACAAAAGAAGCCGGAAGAAATTGTAGACACCGAAAAGAAAACGACGGAGCCGAAGCCGGTGGAAACTATTCCAACCGAGCCAGTAAGCACAAGAGAAACAACAGTGACTGTTACCACCAAGACAACAATTGTTGATGAAGGAAAACTTCATCAACCGAGTGATCTTGAGCAAATTGTTCAACCGGATTCAACTTCGGACAAACATCAATCTCTTGTTGATTTCATTGAGCAGGAGAAGGGCACTCAGCCAGCGGAAAGTGGCAGCAAAATTTTGCAGAATGTGAAGGATGCTGCCAAGCTGGGCGCTCTGGCCATTGTAGGAGCACCAGTTCTTGCGGGCAAGGCTTTGGTAGATGCCCTAACCACAGAAAAGACAATTAAGCCAGACCCTTCCACAACACAAGTTGTGACCGAGACAGTGGGAGAACTACCAACAGAGATAGTTACCACCAGCACTGCTACATTAGTTACCAAAGTCACCACTACGACTACCACCACAACGACATCCACCAGTGAGGGCACTCCCGATGATGAAGCTCGGGACGTAGTTAAACTGCCTGCTGAATTGGTTGAGAGCTCTGTGAAGCGAGAAGTGCCCAGGACACTGGCCATTGGCGATGCCATCTCCCAAAAGTTGATTAGCCCCGACGAGTGCCAGGTGATCGTAGATGGAGAACAGCAGTCGCAGACCGTTTCCACGCTACTCAAGGAGGAGCAGCTGAGCCCAATGGACGAAGTACAGATCATCGACGACAAACTAATTGTTCTGCAGCAGGTGTCTTACCTGGTAGACGCAGACACAGAACTGACGCCTCAAAATCTGTGCGAACTCAACATCTACGATCCTGAGAATCAATACTTTATTGATCCCATTACTGGCCAGAAGATATCCTTCCATACGCTGGTATTTGACATGAATGTTTTTAACCCGGAAACTATTTTGGTGAAGAACTTTAGTACCGGCAAATACGAGACTCTTACAGCAGCCTTGGAGCGCCCACTTCTGGACAGGCATACAGGTCACATGGTGGATCCGAAGACAGGCAAGAAAATCCCATTCTTTGAGTGCGTTGACCGCCAATGGATTATCCGAGCCAATCCCGAAGAGCAAAAGCCATCGGGCATCGAGAACGTGACAATTGACACACAGACAGGACAGGTGGTGCTTGACGATGGTCGGGTTTGCTCCATTGTTGAGGCCATCAACTGTGGCAAGCTGGACATTCAGTCGATATCGGTGCGCGACCCAGTCAGCGGCGAGGTGATTCCACTGCGTATGGCAATTGAGTTGGGGGTGGTAGACATGCAGGCGGGCACAGTGATAGACATTCAGACGCTCAAAGAGATTCCCATGGAGCTGGCCTTCCAGCTGGGCTTCCTAGTGCCCGGTGCACGCAAACCCATTTCCCTGGAGGCTGCCGTACGCAAAGGTCTCTACGACCCCGAGACGGGAAAACTCTTCGACTCAGAGAGTCAAAACCAGGTCGATGTTCAGAAGTCGATTGAAATTGGTTTAGTTGACCCGAAGATCTCATTGATTGTGGATACTGTCACAAAGAAGGAAGTCAAGCTGGATTGCGCTATCGAAGATGATTTGGTGCTGCCCGCCACGGGTCAAATCAAAGACAACAAGAACAACACTCTGGTGCCTTTCGATGTAGGTGTACAACAGCGTTTGCTGAAAACCGACAACGTCACCTGGAGCCTGCCAGAGTTGCTTCAGCGCGAATACTACACGCCCAGCACGGGCAAGGTTCTTAATCCTGTCACCGGCGAGGAGATTCTTCTTCAGCAGGCCATTGAAATGGGCTTTGTGGAACTAGAAACGACTTTAGTCAAGGATGTCGATCATGATAAGATTTTGCCGGGTAAGGAGGCGGCCAAGGTGGGTCTTCTGGACACTGTTCGCGGAACACTAAGCTCGCCCAACATTAGTCTCGACGAGGCTTTCGTAAAGGGCTACCTTATAAGCACGAAAAAGCCGCTTTCCCTGGTCGATTGTCTGCTGCGTGGTCTTTACGATCCTTCGACAGCAAAGTTCACCATCGACGACAAGCAGTTGGACCTGAAGACCGCCATTGCCCAAAAGCTCATTAATCCTGAAGAGCTTGTGTTGCTTGACCCCAAGACAGAGTCTATTATTTCCATTACAGAAGCTATCGCCAAGGGTTATCTTGATCCGATTGAGGGATATGTGATTAACCCATATGCTTCTACCAAACTGTCCCTCCACGAAGCCCTGGAGAATCGCATTCTCATCCCGCCCAAGCGAAAGCGCAGCTTGCCCGATGCTGTCTACCGCGGTCTTTACGACCCCAAGACTGGTCAATTTAGCAACACGGTGACCCGCGAGAAGCTCACAACTGAACGTGCCATTCGTAGGGGCATCCTCGATCCCGATTCGACGGTCGTCAATGTGGGTTCGGGACAGATCATTCCATTTGGGGTGGCCACCGAGACTGGAATCGTGGACAGTAAGCATGGTACGGTGAGGGATGCCGATGATCACCCGATTGACTTTAAGGAAGCATTTGATCGAGGTATTTTGGTCGAAGCCAAGAAGCCTCTTCGTCTTATTGAGGCTGTGGTGAAGAATGTCTACGACGAGGTGGATGGACACTTTGTCGATCCCAAGTCGGGCGAGAAGCTGAACTTTGCCGAGGCCTTAAACACGAATTTACTGGACGAGCATAGTGTGCAGATCAGAGACTTCAAGACTGGTCTGTACAAGCAGCTGAACCTTACGCACGCTAAAGACACTGGTATTATCGATGCCCAAAATTCGAAGCTACTGTATAACAACCAGACAATGACCCTTAAGCACGCCTTTGATATTGGAATCCTAATGGATGTCAATGCGCCCATCAGCATCCAGCGAGCAATTCATCAGGGACTATTCGACGACAAGACCGGAAAGCTAAGCGATCCCAGAACTGGTCGCCAGATTACATTACTCGAAAGCATGCGCAGTTTCGTGGTTAATCCTCACCTGCCCTGCTACTTCGATGAGCAGACAGAACAGATGTACACTCTGAGCGAGACCTGTAGGAATGGCATCATTAATAGAAGGGAAGGTGTCTTCCGGGAGCCGGGAAGCAATTCGTTTGTTCCTCTGGGCGAGGCCCTAAGCCTGGGTCTCATTGTGGACATTGAGAATGCCGGTTTTGGTCTGTACGAACTATTGTCGATGGGCTTCTATGACCCATCCACACGTAAGGTTCTGCATCCAGTCACAAATCGCAAGCTTAATCTCAACGAAGCTTGCGTGGAGGATGTAGTTAGCCTGTCATCCAGCCTAGTCAAACACCACGAGACCGGCAAGTACCTTCGGTTGGGCAATGCTATCAAGGAGCAGTTAGTTGATGACTCTAGGGGTTGTTACAATCTGGGCAACGAACAATTGGATCTCCAGGCGGCTAGGGCCAAGGGTTTAATTGTTTCCAATCGTCGCCTCCTCAGCCTTGAACTCGTGTTGCGCCAACAACTTTATCGCCCCGAAACAGGCAAATTCTGCGATCCAACAACGGGTGAATATCTAGACCTAATCGAGACCATCCATTCGGGTTTCATAGACCCCGCGACTACCGTATTTAAAAACCAGCTTACTGGTAAGGAGTTATCGTTGACAGAAGCTATTGAGAATGGTGATATTGATGTGTCCAAGGGTAGAGTATTTGATCCCAAGTCTAAGTCAGCTTATAACTACGACGTGGCACTCTCGCGCGGAATCCTGGTCACCATTACTCGACCACTAACCGATCGCAATGATGTGGTGCGTCGCCAGGATAGCGTCGAACTACTAAATCAAACACCCGTGAGCGTTGTGATTAGCAAACCGCGTGAAATGTCTCTCGAGGAGGCCATTCGTTACAACATAATCGATCCCAAGACCGCGCTCGTTCGCGATTTCGATAGCTTTAAGTTCCTGCCTTACTCGGTAGCCGTGGAACGCGGTCTCGTGGACACCACCAAGCGCACACTCGTGGATCCAAAGGCACTGTACTTTGCCTTCAATCCCACTTTAATAGTTTACGTACGTGAACCGGTCACCTTTGACCAGGCGGCCGAGTCCAAGTGTCTGGACTTGCAGACCGGACTGCTGACCTATGTGCCAGCGAGTGTACCTGGATCCGCACCAGCGGCATCAGCCAGCGACGATAGCGCAAACGATTCGCTGACTGTCATCGAAACGCCCAAGGTATACACGCTTAAGGAGGCCGCCAGTGCGGGTGTGGTGGATCCCGACTCGGCCCTAGTCAAGGACTTGGCCAAGGCCAAGCTGGTCCGATTGCCAGAGGCCTTCCGAAAGGGCCTAATGGATGCCAACAAGGCGAACGTGCTCAACACCCAGACCTCGAAGCTCTGCACCCTGCAAGAGGCCTACGAAAGTGGCCTGATCTGCACGCCTAAGCGCTCATTCGGTTTGCTAGAAGCCATCACCTTTAATTTGTACAACCCAACCAATGGCTGCCTAGTTGATCCCTTCCAAATGCATCCAGACATCATCCGGCGCCGCAAGTTCACGCTGGCCGAGGCCATTGGCTCAGGTCTGGTCGATCCATCGTCGACAGTGGTGCGTGACCCCAGCACTGGGGTCATTGTCCCACTGACGGCTGCCATTAGCAGTGGGCTAATCGATGCCTCCGAGGGACGCCTGACCGACGCCAATGAGCCGAAGAACAACATCGACCTAGTGAAGGCCGCCGAGAAGGGTCTGCTCCTGCCGGCAGAACAGAGGGTAAGTCTCAGATCACTTGAGGTGTACTCTTTCAATTTCTATCAACACCGATCTCGAAACCGGAATTGCGAATGCAAGAAATTACTGAATTACTGCAAGAAATTACAGCAAAATTATTCTAATTCTAAATTAAAAGCTTTGTTCGTGGCATGTTTGGTATTGTACTATCGATATTGATTTCGATTATTTTTGAGACATTTTGATCAGCGCGCTGTCTTTCTATTTCTTTCTGTCTATCTCTGTCTCTACCTTAACCTCAAATTCTATATCATCAGACTAACCAAGATGTGAGCTTTCCACAGTGAAAAAAAAATAAGAATCATTCTGCAAATTTACTTTGCAAATCATATTTATTATTATTTTGCAAATCTCTTATATTGCAGCGCATGGCATTCAGTTTTATGTTCTATATATCGTATTTTTCGCTGAGATCGCTTTAAGTTCTCAAGCGACAGCAGCCACAAATAATGCAATCAGAGTCAGCAAGTACATCACAGATCATATCCAACAAACATGCATCCATAATTATCGTACTTCATCGATCGCGCTTTATCAAGCCGAAGAGCAATGCGTTATGTCTCATACTCCTCCGCATAAATGACGTCGGCAATAGGACACCATATGCAATACTCTATATACTCAATATTCTATCGATTTGTCTATAACACTAGCATACGAATCTCTCTTCATTCGAACTCGCACTCATCTATTTCTTGTTATTTCTTTTCCCTATATCCAATTGTATCCCAGGCAGTATATTACGTAGGATCGGATCAATTTTTAACTGACTCTAATATGCGGTTAAAAACTGATCTGACTGAGTTAGTGGGATTTTCCCGAGAATACCCCACAATTCACTAGTCTCTATTTAGCTCTTAGTTTTGGAGTAAGGTTACATATCCTTTTTCAGCCCCAATAGCCCAGGCTTTAGTTATTATTTTTTAAATCTTGTTTAAATACCAATTTTCTACCTATTTTCAGCATACATATATAAATATTTTTTACATATTATTTCGTTTGCAGTTTTAATTTGAAAAACAAACCCAAACCACAATTAACACTAACCAATATAAAAATCCAACAAAACGAAACCAAACCACAAACAAAAAAAAAACAAATCCATTAAACCGTAGTTAGTGCATACTAAAAGTAAAACAACTCGTAGTTGCTAGTCCCCAGTAGTGCTCGTTACCCAAAGTAGTGAACCTTGGTGATTGTATGTCTATATTATTGCTTTGGTTTATGTTAACTGCCTATATACTTCATTGTATCTTAATGCTTGTTATACAACCGCTTTGCCCAAGTCTTTGCTTTGCAATCTCTTCAACAAACAAATGTGTTTCTTCCAGCTATGTTTGTGTTTTATATATATTTTGTGTTCCATTTATCTATTGACATATATACGATATCTATGAAATCTCTATATGAATCCCTTTATAGCGACCCGTATCGAGCTAAGAAGTCATTTCTTTTCTTACCGGTTTTCTAATAATTTGTTTGCTTTGCCCTCCCCCACCCATAATATGTCACATATATAGCAAGCAGTATTCGAGAAGTTCAACATGTGCGAAGAGAATGTCAACGATCTGTTGAAATGGGTCACCACTGTGGAACAGAAAATCTCAAGTGTCGGCGGACCTCGTGAAAAGATCGATGAGTTGCGCAACCAGATTAATGCCCTCAAGGTTGGTACTCTTGATTAATATACTTTGCAAAATTAAAAACAATATATTCCTTGTTTAAACAGCAAATCAAGGATGAGATCGAGTCTCAGCAGCGACCAGTAGCCACTTGTTTGGAGCAAATCCGTCAGATCGTGCTCACCGGTGGTGATGTTTTGTCTGCCCCCGAAGTGACCACTCTGGAGAACTCCGGCCGGGAGTTGCGTTCGCGTGTGGATCGTGTCAACGATCGCACCATGCGTTTGCTACGGCGCCTGGAAGCAGGTCGAGATGAGCTCACCAAACTGCGCAGCGAATTGGATGTATTCTCCGATTGGTTGCAAGTCGCCCGACGCACTTTGGAGGACAAGGAACGTTCCCTGTCCGACCTGACCCGTCTGCCCTCTCAGGCCGATTCGGTTCGTGAGTTTGTCAGCGATGTGATTGGTCACCAGGCCGATCTGCGATTCATCACAATGGCTGCACAGAAGTTTGTGGACGAGAGCAAGGAGTTCTTGGCCATACTGAACGACTTCCGTACTTCACTGCCCGAACGCTTGCCTCATGTTGAGCCAATGTCCAGTGCCGAGAGTCCCATTCGCCAAGAGGTATCGCTGGTCTCGGCGCAGTACAAGGATCTGTTGAACCGTGTGAATGCTCTGCAAGATCGTGTCTCCGGTTTGGGTGGACGCCAGCGTGAGTACCAGGATGCATTGGACAAGGCCAACGAGTGGATGAGGAGTGTGCATCCGCGTGTGTCGCGCATTATCTCTGAACCGATTGCCGGCGATCCTAAGGGAGTGCAGGATCAGATGAACGAAGCCAAGGCTTTACACAATGAGCTGCTTTCTAGTGGTCGTTTGGTGGACAATGCACAGCAGGCTCTTGATAATCTGCTGCGCAGCCTTGGTGGCCAACTCAGTCCCATGGAGATCAATCAGTTGGAACTGCCTATTGCCGATCTGAAGAACAACTACCAGCAGCTGCTGGATAATCTGGGCGAGCACTGCACAACTCTGGACAAGACTTTGGTTCAATCGCAGGGCGTGCAGGATGCCTTGGACAGTCTTGTGGGATGGGTTAACCAGGCCGAGGATAAGTTCAAGATGAATCTGCGACCCGCCTCGCTTATCAAGGAGCGTCTGCAGGAGCAGATCCGCGAGCACAAGGTCCTGCTAGCCGATCTTCAATCTCACCAGGCCAGCATCGACAGCGTTCAAGTCTCGGCCAAACATCTGCTTGCCAGCGCATCGAATGCCCGCATTGCCAAGAAGGTGGAATCGAATCTAAACGATGTGACCGTCAAGTTCGAGAAGCTCTACGAGAAGGCCAACAAACGTGGTGAATTCTTAGATGACGTTTACAACCGATTAAGCCGGTATCTGGATGAAATCAGCACCGTGGAGCAGCGTATGGCCAGCCTACAGGAGGCTCTAGATAGCCGCGAGACAAGCCTGCTTTCAACTGAAGAGTTGGCTCGCCGCATGAACGAACTGTCGCGTGACAAGGACCAATTGGCTCCGCAGTTTGAGGATTGCGTGCGCAGTGGCAAGGATCTAATCAGCCTGCGAGATGTCACCGATACTGGAGTTTTGCGCGATCGCATTAAGGCACTGGAATCTCAGTGGCGCAACATTAACATCAGCATCGATGAGCGCGCCAAGCTGTCCAAGCAAAAGGCCGAACAACAACTGGCCTACGAGGGACTGAAGGATCAGGTCCTCTCTTGGCTGGCCAGCACTGAAGCGCGAGTTAACGGCCTTCCGCCGGTAGCAATCGATCTGGACAGAATTAAGCAGCAGCACGACGAGCTGAAGCCCATATGCAAGGATTACCGCGACTATGCACCAACTATTGACAAAATTAACGATATTGGAGCACAGTACGATGCGCTGATCCGTCCAGAGAGTCCGGCCCGCAAACGCTCCACTTATAGTCCGATTAAGCGGGCCAGTCCGTTGCGCCGCATGTCCGGAGACGCTAGAAGCCCCAGCCCCACCAAGGGAGGCATCCTGTCGCCACTATCGACTGGTTCCAGTGGATTCGGTAGCCGCAGATCCTCCCAGGATGGTTTCCAGCTGTCTGAGCTATCTCCGGTGCAGCAGCAGCTGAGCGAGATCAACAATCGCTATGGGCTGATTGGAGTGCGCCTCAATGACCGCCAGCATGAGCTGGATAACCTGAGCGAGGAGCTTCGCAAGCAGTACGAGAATCTAAAGGGACTAGCTCAGTTCCTGGACCGCATTCAACGTCAATTGCCTAAGGAGTCCGTATCAAACAAGGACGAGGCCGAGCGCTGCATTAAGCAGGCGCGCAAGATCCTCGAAGACATGTACGAGAAGCAGAGTCTTCTTGACACCACCAAGGCTCAGGTGAAGGATATCCTCCGCCGCAAGTCAGATGTGCCCGGCGCCGAACAATTGCGCCAGGAGAATGATAGCATCCAAGAGAAGTGGAAGAATCTCAACGACATCTGCAAGAATCGCATTGCATTCTCCGAGAAGCTACGTGACTTTTTGGACACCCATGGAAATCTGAAGAGCTGGCTGGACAGTAAGGAACGTATGTTAACTGTGCTGGGACCCATCTCTTCCGATCCCCGTATGGTTCAGAGCCAGGTGCAGCAGGTGCAAGTGCTTCGCGAGGAATTCCGCACCCAGCAACCCCAACTGAAGCATTTCCAGGAGCTCGGACACGATGTTGTCGACCATTTGGCCGGCACACCCGATGCCCAGGCCGTCGAAATTAAATTGAAGGACATTCTGGGCAAGTGGGATGATCTAGTTGGAAAGCTAGACGACCGTGCCAACAGTTTGGGCGGTGCGGCTGACAGCTCCAAGGAGTTCGATGCTGCTGTCAATCGTTTGCGTGAGGCTCTGCAGAACATTAGCGATAATCTGGATACTTTGCCCACGGATGGCGATCACCAGGAGAATCTCCGCAAAATCGAGAACCTGGAGCGCCAGCTTGAGGGTCAACGACCGCTGTTAGCCGATGTGGAGCAATCCGCCGCCACTCTGTGTAACATTCTGGGTGATCCCGCCTCGCGCGCTGATGTCAACTCTCGTGTCGCAGCTCTGGAGAAACAGTATTTGGCCCTCCAGAAGAAACTGGATACCAAGAAGGCAGAAACAGAGGCTTCCCTCCGGGATGGCCGCCACTTTGCCGAGAATTGCTCAAAGACTCTTGGTTGGTTGGGCGGAGAGCTCTCCAACCTGACCGACAGGCTTCTGGTCTCTGCGCACAAGCCAACACTTCAGCACCAGATCGACACCCATGAGCCGATCTATCGTGAGGTAATGGCCCGTGAGCATGAGGTTATTATGCTAATCAACAAGGGCAAGGATCTAACCGATCGCCAGCAGGATCGCGGAGTTAAGCGTGATTTGGATCGCATCCAGCAGCAGTGGGAGAAATTGCGCCGTGAAGCCGTCGATCGCCACACCCGACTGCAGACGTGCATGGAGCACTGCAAGAAGTACTCTCAAACTTCGGAGACTTTCCTGGCCTGGCTGCGTACCGCGGAGGATAAGTTGGCTGATCTTACACCCGGCTTGTTGTTCAAGGCAAAGCTGGAGACGCGTCTGCGTGATCTGCAGACCTTCCGTAGTGAGGTTTGGAAGCATTCCGGAGAATTCGAAAACACCAAGGGATTGGGAGAGACATTCCTCACCAGCTGCGACATCGATAAGGAACCCATTAAGGCAGAGCTTCAGGACATCCGTGATCGTTGGGAGAGACTCAACAATGATCTGATTGCCCGTGCTCATGAAATTGAAAACTGCTCGCGTCGTTTGGGCGATTTTAATGATGAGCTGCGAAACCTGGATCATTCTTTAGGTCGCTGCGAGGATCGACTTGCGGCACACGATGCCCTCGGTGGAGCTGCCAAGGATCCCAAACTTTTGGAGCGTGTTAAGGCCATACGCGAAGAGCTCACTAACTTGAGCAAGCCTTTGCAGTCACTTAAGGCTCTGGCAAAGGATATCAGTGCTGAGGCTAGGGCTGCTGGCGGAGATGCTGACCATTTGACCAGTGAAGTCGATGGTCTGGCCGACCGCATGTCCGAGCTACAGGGTCGCCTGGATGATCGCTGCGGAGAACTGCAATCTGCAGCCACCGCAGTGTCCCAATTCAACGAACAAATGAAGAGTTTGGGCATTGATCTGAACGACCTGGAGACAGAGATTGAAAAGCTTTCACCGCCCGGCCGCGAAATCAAGATTGTGCAAGTGCAAATCGACGATGTTGGCAAGATCCAGAACAAATTGGATCGCCTTGTGGGACGTTTGGAAGATGCAGAACGCGCCGCTGATGTTTTGGTAGATGCAGGATTCGCTGCAGACACCACCCAGACCCGTGAGCAAATCTCCACGCTGCGAAAGACGTTGGGTCGTTTGGACAACCGAGTTCGCGATCACGAGGATAATCTTCATTCCACTCTGAAAGCGCTTCGCGAATTCTACGACAATCAATCTCAAACTCTGGATGACATTCAAGACGTGAGCGATGAGTTCAAGCGCATGAAGCCCGTGGGTTCGGAGTTGGATCAGATTCGCCGCCAGCAAGAGGACTTCCGTAACTTCAGGGAGCGCAAGGTAGAACCACTGGCCATCAATGTGGACAAGGTAAACGTTGCTGGCAGAGACCTAGTGCGTTCGGCTGGCAGTGGTGTTTCCACCACGGCCATTGAGAAGGATCTGGAAAAGCTAAACGACCGCTGGAACGATTTGAAGGAGCGAATGAACGAGCGTGATCGCCGTTTGGATGTGGCTCTGCTGCAATCTGGAAAATTCCAGGAGGCGTTGGCCGGTTTATCCAAGTGGCTCAGCGACACCGAGGAAATGGTGGCTAATCAGAAACCGCCTAGCTCCGATTATAAGGTGGTAAAGGCACAGCTGCAGGAGCAAAAGTTCCTCAAGAAAATGCTTTTGGATCGTCAAAACTCCATGGGATCTCTGGCCAACCTCGGCAAGGAAGTTGCCAATCACTGTGAACCCGGTGAACGTGCCTCCATTGAGAAACAGTTGAACGATTTGATGAAGCGATTCGATGCCCTGACCGACGGAGCCGAACAACGTGAGTTGGATCTTGAGGAAGCCATGGAGGTGGCTAAGCGATTCCATGACAAGATCAGTCCATTGGAACTCTGGCTGGACAACACGGAGCGATCTGTAAAGGCAATGGAACTGATACCTACTGACGAAGAGAAGATCCAGCAGCGTATCCGCGAACACGACCGTCTACACGATGAAATCTTGGGAAAGAAGCCCGACTTTTCCGATCTTGCCGATGTCGCCGCCCAGCTGATGCATTTGGTTAGCGACGAGGAAGCCGTTAATCTGGGCGAGAAGGTGCGCGGTGTGACTGAGCGGTACACAGGATTGGTGGATGCCAGCGACAACATTGGAGCTCTGCTAGCCGAATCACGCCAAGGATTGCGTCACTTGGTCTTGAGTTATCAGGATCTGGTGGCCTGGATGGAAAGTATGGAAGCGGAGCTGAAGCGTTTCAAGTCCGTTCCCGTGTACGCTGAAAAGCTGCTGGAACAGATGGATCATCTGCTGGAGCTAAACGAGAACATTGCCGGTCACGCTTCGAATGTGGAATCTACTGTGGAATCCGGAGCCGAGCTGATGAAGCACATTTCCAACGATGAAGCTATCCAACTGAAGGACAAGTTAGACTCCCTGCAACGTCGCTATGGCGACTTGACCAACCGTGGTGGAGATCTGCTGAAGAGTGCACAGAATGCACTGCCATTGGTGCAGCAATTCCATGAAGCTCACAACCGTTTAGTGGAATGGATGCAAAGTGCCGAAGCTGCGCTTGCTCCCAGCGAGCCGCGTCAAGCTGATGTGCTTCGGCTGGAGGGTGAATTGGCTGATATGCGTCCTATTCTGGACAGCATCAATCAAGTGGGACCCCAGCTGTGTCAGCTTTCTCCGGGAGAAGGTGCTGCCACCATTGAGAGCATTGTGACCCGAGACAACCGTCGCTTTGATTCCATTGTGGAGCAAATCCAACGCAAGGCGGAGCGTCTCCACCTGAGCAACCAGCGCGCCAAGGAAGTGACAGGTGACATTGATGAACTGCTTGAGTGGTTCCGCGAAATGGACACAACTCTTCGCGAAGCCGATCTTCCTGCCATGGAGCCCAAGTTGGTGCGTGCCCAATTGCAGGAGCATCGTTCCATCAACGACGACATTTCCAGTCAGAAGGGACGTGTACGAGATGTTACGGCGGCCTCCAAGAAGGTGCTTCGTGAGTCCCCACAGAGCGAGAACACCGCCACTCTTCGTGAGAAATTGGATGATCTAAAGGAGATCGTCGACACTGTTGCTCAATTGTGCAGCGAGCGTCTGGGCATCCTGGAACAGGCTCTGCCCCTGTCGGAGCATTTCGCCGATTCCCATCAGGGACTCACCGCCTGGTTGGATGACATGGAGCAGCAGATCTCGCGATTGAGCATGCCGGCTTTGCGTCCTGACCAGATCACTCTGCAGCAGGACAAGAACGAACGTCTTCTGCAATCCATCGCGGAACATAAGCCACTGCTAGACAAACTGAACAAGACTGGTGAGGCTTTGGGTGCATTGGTGGCCGATGATGATGGTGCTAAGATCAACGAGATTTTGGACACGGACAATGCCCGCTATGCTGCACTCCGCTTGGAACTCCGTGAACGACAGCAGGCGCTCGAGAGTGCTCTGCAGGAATCCAGCCAGTTCTCCGACAAGTTGGAGGGCATGCTGCGTGCTCTGGCCAACACCGTGGATCAGGTCAATCAATTAGATCCCCTGTCCGCTCTTCCGCAGAAGATTCGTGAGCAGATCGAGGATAATGATGCGTTGATGGACGATCTGGACAAGCGACAAGATGCTTTCAGTGCTGTGCAGCGTGCGGCCAACGATGTTATCGCTAAGGCTGGCAACAAAGCTGATCCAGCTGTGCGTGACATTAAGGCCAAGCTGGAGAAGCTGAACAACCTCTGGAACGATGTGCAGAACGCCACCAAGAAGCGCGGAAATTCGTTGGACGACATCCTAAGCGTAGCCGAACCCTTCTGGAAGCAACTGAACAGTGTGATGAAGACCTTAAAGGATCTAGAAGAGACACTATCTTGCCAAGAGCCACCAGCGGCCCAGCCCCAGGACATCAAGAAGCAACAGGTGGCGCTGCAGGAGATCCGCCACGAGATCGACCAGACCAAACCAGAGGTCGAGCAGGTGCGACGTCACGGCAGCAACCTGATGAACATGTGCGGCGAGCCCGACAAGCCAGAGGTCAAGAAGCACATCGAGGACTTGGACAACGCGTGGGACAACATCACGGCGCTGTATGCCAAGCGCGAGGAGAACCTCATCGATGCAATGGAGAAGGCCATGGAGTTCCACGAGACACTGCAGAACCTCCTCAAGTTCTTGACCAAGGCCGAGGAAAAGTTTGCCCATCTGGGAGCCGTGGGTTCGGACATTGATGCCGTCAAGCGACAGATTGAACAACTCAAGTCGTTCAAGGATGAAGTCGATCCGCATATGGTTGAAGTAGAAGCATTAAACAGGTAAGACCTTCTATATATATATATATACTTATTCAATCGAAACTATTTAAATTTAAAAATCTAATGTTCCATTGCCGTGGTGTCTATCTCAACTTGCGAATTGGCAGAGGTCTCAAAAGGCAAGATAGTTTCAAAAAAGTCTAGTTCGTTCGTGTGTTGTTGTTGTGAATATTGATTACATTTAAGTGCTTGCAACTGCAATGATTTAAGATCTTCGGGATCTTTGAACAAAGTTGAGCCGAGCATGTTTTTTGATTGCCACAGTTTATCCAGTTGCATGCAATGTCAAAACAAAAAAAAACACTTGCCATTTATTGTTTTTGCGCTTGCTTATGTTAAACTGCAGGTTTTGTAAATTCTTCTGCTAATTGTTAATTGCAACTTACAGACAAGCTGTGGAACTAACGGAACGCACTTCACCCGAGCAAGCGGCATCGATCCGCGAACCCCTGTCTGTGGTCAATCGCCGCTGGGAGGCCCTACTCCGTGGCATGGTCGAGCGCCAGAAGCAACTGGAGCACGCTCTGCTGCACTTGGGTCAATTCCAGCATGCCCTCAATGAGCTACTGGTCTGGATCAACAAGACCGACAGCACGCTGGACCAACTTAAGCCGGTACGTAGATATATATTTAATTCTGGTAAGAAAACCAAATCGTTTTAACTTTCCATTGTGTAAACTTTTAGATTCCTGGAGATCCGCAACTGCTAGAGGTTGAATTGGCCAAGCTAAAGGTGCTGGCCAATGACATTCAGGCCCACCAGAACTCAGTGGACACACTGAACGATGCGGGTCGACAGTTGATTGAAACCGAGAAGGGATCTGTGGAGGCTTCTACCACTCAGGAGAAGCTGCGCAAACTGAACAACGAATGGAAGCAGCTCCTCCAAAAGGCCAGCGACCGACAGCATGAACTGGAGGAGGCTCTGCGCGAAGCTCACGGATATATTGCAGAGGTCCAGGATATTCTGGGATGGCTTGGCGATGTAGACGCAGTGATTGGAGCTAGCAAGCCTGTGGGTGGACTTCCCGAGACTGCTACTGAGCAACTGGAACGTTTCATGGAGGTGTACAACGAGCTGGATGAAAACAGACCCAAGGTGGAGACGATTCAGGCCCAGGGCCAGGAGTACATCAAGCGTCAGAACCAAATGAAGGTCTCGTCCAGCAACTTACAGCACACGCTCCGCACGCTGAAGCAACGTTGGGATGCCGTGGTATCCCGTGCTTCTGACAAAAAGATTAAGTTGGAAATTGCACTCAAGGAAGCAACCGAGTTCCATGACACACTGCAAGCCTTTGTTGAATGGCTAACCCAGGCCGAAAAACTGCTGTCCAATGCCGAGCCAGTCTCTCGCGTCCTGGAAACCATTCAGGCCCAGATGGAGGAGCACAAGGTGCTGCAGAAGGATGTGAGCACTCATCGCGAAGCCATGCTGCTGCTGGACAAGAAGGGAACTCACCTTAAGTACTTCAGCCAGAAGCAGGACGTGATCTTGATTAAGAACCTGCTCGTTTCTGTGCAACATCGATGGGAACGAGTGGTGAGCAAGGCCGCGGAACGCACTCGTGCTCTGGATCATGGCTACAAAGAGGCTCGCGAGTTCAACGACGCCTGGAGTGGCATGATGCAGTATCTGCAGGAAACCGAACAGGTGCTGGATCAAATCATCGAGGAAGCCACAGCGTCCAAGGAACCACAAAAGATCAAGAAGTACATTGGCAAGTTGAAGGAGACCCACCGTCAGCTGGGCGCCAAGCAATCGGTCTACGACGGAACCATGCGCACCGGAAAGAATCTTTTGGAGCGAGCTCCCAAGGGCGATCGCCCAGTGTTGGACAAAATGCTGATTGAACTGAAGGAACAATGGACTCGAGTGTGGTCCAAGAGCATCGACCGTCAGCGCAAGCTGGAGGAGGCTTTGCTTCTTTCCGGACAGTTCAGCGATGCTCTGGGTGAGCTTCTTGAGTGGTTGAAGAAGGCTAAGAGCCGCCTGAACGAAAATGGACCAGTCCACGGAGATTTGGAGACGGTTCAAGGCCTATGCGAGCACCACAAGCACATTGAGCAGGATCTGCAGAAGCGCGCTGCGCAAATGCAAGGAGTGCTCAAGACAGGACGCGACCTGGAGCGATCTGGAAACAATCCCGAAGTTGGACGTCAGCTCGATGAGATGCAGTCCATTTGGGAGGAGGTCAAGAGTGCCGTCGCCAAACGCGGCGAGCGTCTCCAGGTGGCCCTTGTTGATGCCGAGAAGCTTAATGCCCGTGTCCAGGCTCTCTTTGATTGGCTGGATCATGCCGAGCACAAGCTACGATATGCCAAGAATGCCCCTGATGACGAGAAGGTGTCGCGTGAAATGATGGACATCCACATGGACTTTATGAAGGACCTGCGAGTGCGCGAGCGTGAGAAGACCGAGACTTTTGAGTACGCCGAAGACATTATCAACAAGGCCTATCCCGATGCCATTCCGATCATCAAGAACTGGCTTTCGATTATCCAGCAGCGTTGGGAGGAGGTGCGCCAATGGGCCATCAATCGCGAGTCGAAGCTGGAGCAGCATCTGCAGTCGCTCAAGGATTTGGACGACACCATTGAGGAGCTGTTGGCTTGGCTCAGCGGACTCGAGGGCACCTTGTTGAGTAAGTATTAATTATTAAATTACTTAAGATAGATCTTAATTGACGTTCTCTGCAGACCTGAAGCACGAACAGCTGCCGGACGAGATTCCGCCCGTAGAGAAATTGATCGAAGACCACAAGGAGTTCATGGAAAACACTGCTCGCCGCCAAAACGAAGTGGACCGTGCCTGCAAACCAAGACAGTTGCCACCAGGAGCGCGCAAGCCATCGCGCAGCGGCAAGACGCCAGTGTGAGTAGATTAATAGATTCGCAAGTAGCTGCCGAAACTGTAGCTCTGCTGTACATATCCTTTGTATATTATTATTATTTTGTATATTTATTTTTTCCAATTTCTTTTTGTATACTTTCTTTTGTATCCACCACCTTATTGCTACAATATTCCAAACAAAAACCAAAAAACCCCCGCAACGTCTTGCACACCTATCTCTCTGCCTATCCAAAAACCACACCAATCAATGAACCAATCTACCGACCGACAGTCGTGGCTCCAGTCACGATCTGCGAGAGCAGTCACCCGACGGCACCCTGAGGCGTCAAAGGTTTGGCCGCAAGTTTATACTGTAATGCTTGCTACTCGTTTCATCCACTTGCCCAGTGGCAAATGTGCTTACTCCCATCTAATCACGAATGGATTTAGTGATTGCCTAACATCTGATATACCGAAACCCCACCAAAGATACTTGTTTAAATCCCCAAAGTAGCGCTAAAATCCGTAGCTGCTAACGCACAATTCATACCAATCGAGCACTTCTCAAAAAAAAAAAAACACCCTGCTTAATCACTGCCGCTTAACCTGTTGCTTGTTTAATCCGAGACCTAATTATAATTTTATAACTAACGATATATATTCTCTTTCTTCACAGCTTCAAGGGATCTCGTGACCAGGGACTCAATGCCCGCAAGGGAAGGTGAGTTCTCATTGTGCTTGTATTTTTTTGTAATTCAAGAATAGATAGATTCCGCATGTACTTCGAAATTCTCAAATCGAATTTGTTTTGTTTTCAACTACTTTTGGAAATGCTGCGTCTACAACTATTCGAAATATATATTTAAATTTGTAATATCCATGTATTATCTATGTTAATGTGTTTTGCGTATTTTGTTCGTTACTTTACCATTTTGTTTTGTCTCTTTTTGATTCTACTTTCATCTTGTCTACACACTACGCTACTACGTAATCGTTGCTCATACCGCTCGAATATCAAATATCAAAACTTTGCATCTTGCCGCTTTATTTGCCTATGTCTATGTCAAAACCAAAATCTATGAGCAGTCGTATCACGCCCACACGTGATACGCCCGACAGAGATCGCCTGCCGCACTATGGCCCCCGATTCTCGCCAAGGTAAGTCCTCGAAATCCTCCAAGATCGTCCATATCATCTCAAGCTGTGCATGTCCAGTACAATTGTTTGTATTTAGTTGGGTTCATAATGCTTTCCGAGTTTGAAGAACTTCTAATTGACATAAATATCACATTTTAATATAGCACCTCGGGACCGGAACTGGAATTCCGTTCGCCACGCGCGAAGCTTCTGTGGACCAAGTGGCGCGATGTCTGGATGCTCTCATGGGAGCGCCAGAGGCTGCTTAACGATCATCTGCTGTATCTGAAGGATGTGGAGCGTGCCCGCAACTTCAGCTGGGACGATTGGCGCAAGCGCGTAAGTATTTTCAACTAACACTTAGAATATGATTTTTAATGTAATATTTCTATCCATTAATAGTTCCTCAAGTACATGAACCACAAGAAGTCGCGCTTGACGGATCTGTTCCGAAAAATGGATAAGGATAACAATGGCATGATTCCGCGCGATGTCTTCATCGATGGCATACTCAATACGAGTAAGTTCCTCCGAGGCATAACCACCTATACTTAACTATATTAACAAATATATTTTCTTTAGAATTCGATACATCTGGCTTGGAAATGAAGGCTGTAGCCGATTTGTTCGATCGCAATGGCGAAGGCCTCATCGACTGGCAAGAGTTCATTGCTGCACTTCGTCCCGATTGGCAAGAGCGTAAGCCAGCCAATGATTCGGATAAAATACACGATGAGGTCAAACGCCTGGTCATGCTGTGTACCTGCCGACAGAAGTTCCGCGTGTTCCAAGTTGGCGAGGGCAAGTACAGAGTAAGTTGCAAGAGTAGTGCGTCACCTGGGAGGCAGTTACTAATGTGTAAATTAACTTATTCCAGTTTGGAGACTCCCAGAAACTGCGCCTGGTTCGTATCCTTCGCAGCACTGTTATGGTGCGCGTGGGTGGCGGCTGGGTTGCCCTGGACGAATTCCTGCAGAAGAACGATCCTTGTCGCGGTAAGTGGTCCATCTAACCATTCGAGTTTAGTCAAAACACCATATTTAGTTGTGTTGCGTACACACATTCTCGAAATTTGTTGGATTTCATCCATTCCACATCCATACCAGCCACATAAATTCCATACATATATCTACAATAATAATCTAGCGTAATCTAGTAGTCCACATTTTTAATATTCCACCCAAATCATGCATTTTGTCTATACCCAGATACTGTGCATCGTTTGCTCATATCATTTAAATGCATTCAAATCACATCTAGGTACAGTTGTGCTTAACAACTAATTATACTATAATGCCAAATAATAATAATAATAATATTACCAAACGGATATGGTCATTTAACCAACCAACAAACAACAAACCAACAATAAACTACTGTGCCTAAAATAACTAGCCAATGAACCCGAAATATAAAAAGAGAAACCTTTGTTAAAACCTCATCATTAATTCTGGTCCAAAAGATGCCTAAACAAGCTAAAATGATATTAACCGTGTGCCTTAGGGCGAATTTTACTTTTAATTGCCATTCAGCCAGCGCCAAAAGCCACATCATACACAATTACCCAGCAACAAAAACCAATTAAATATAAAACTTACCAATCTAGCCAAGGGTTGTACCATCTACTCTACTCATGCTCATTTTTGTCGCTTCTATCTAACTGCGTACCAATTAGCTGCTATAAGACCATGAAAACACACACCAACGCTCACCAAAAAAAATCCCGCCAATTGTAGGTTCTTCTATTTCCTATTAGCTAGTGTTATTAACCAGGTTTCTCCACCCAACTCTTAGTCGTAGTTACATTAACCCTTTGTTTTTAACCAGTAGTTGAGTATGATCTTTTCTTTTAATCCTATCCTGCTTTCAAACTAACATCCTGCTTTATTTGTTTAACAGTCTAGCATGCTCTGTTAACTAACAGGGTTTGTGCCCACTGTACTTCATGTCACCCATTTTATGTTTGAACCCCCACCAATTTCGTTGTACGTCCTGTATTTAAAATTACAATTTTTGTATTAATTTGTGTTATTTGTTTTTCGTTTTTTACTAATCAAACTTTATGTTTACCCCTTTTTCTTTTTTCAAAAATGGTTTTCTTAATTATACCGAAAATCGATTGAATCTTGATAAACCGAACCCGATAAATATACATATATGTATACTCTACGCTTGCGCTGCCCGCTCGCCACGCCCACCACCACGCCCGACATGCACAAGCCTGTGCCCACACCAAATACTAAACAACAAAAAATCCAAAAAAAAACCAAAAATGTTGTAAAACACACCATACTGAAAACAAACTGTGACAAATACTTTACGGTAACGAACTTTCGTTGTTATTGTTGTTGTTTATATGTTCGCCCTACAACAAAACATTGCCTATCCGTGTAAATGTGTTATATGTGGGTGCATCTGCCATGCCAATGCGTACAAATGCGTACATAAATGCATCTGTGCATCTGCCACTGCAACTGCAATCGCTACCAAAACCAATGCCACTGTTACCCGGGAGCAGCCAAGGGACGCACTAACATAGAGCTACGCGAGCAATTCATATTGGCCGATGGCGTCTCGCAGAGCATGGCCGCCTTCACGCCCAGACGTTCCACGCCAAATGCGGCCGCCACTGCCTCCTCCTCACCCCATGCCCACAATGGCGGCAGCTCCAACTTGCCCCCATATATGAGTGGACAGGGTCCCATCATCAAGGTAAATCAATCAGCAAATTGAATCTGCAACAGAACGTAAAGGGGAGCCTAAGTGTCACACCGATTCCATTTCCATCGTTTTTATCCCCAATCGGAATTAACTATGTTAAGTTCTTATGAAGAGCTAATACCCACATATCTACTCTTAAATATTCTTTAATTAAAAATCCTTAAAATTTTAAACTTCGGTCAAATCAATACTGAATCTTGTTTTATCTATCAACTTGTATTTTTACTTAAAATCGTTTTAACTAACCTTTTGTATTTCTATCTGCTTTAAAAATTTTAACTTTCCTTAAATGTAACAATAATATCCAAAAAGTATTTCAAAAAGAGGTTCTAGCTTTAAAGAAGAGCAAATATTTCGTTATTTCTGAAACTGACAAATTTAAACGAAATTGCGAAATGAGAAGAGGTGCCAAAGTGTTAAGTGGTTAACGACAGAGGGTTAAACCCTTGCTCAAATCCCGACCCCAATCCATTTTCCCATCCAAACATATTCACATCCAGCAAGGGCACAAGGTAAGTGCTCCTTTCGTCCTTTTTTTTGGGTTCGTTGTGTGTGTTGTTGACAAAGAAAAGCTATCGCTGCTGCGCCGCCGACTCTTAAAAAAAAAATATCATTTTTATATATCTGCATGAGAACCGAATACTTGGTATCAATGTGTTAATTTTTTTTTTGTAATTGTATTTGATTAAGTAATTGCGACATTTTTTAGTTAATGCTAGAGCATAGTACACCCCACACTATTCATTGATGAGGCTATGAGGTTTTTAGGCCAGGTTAGGTTGTTGTCCACGGCTTAAATGATCATAAACCGTTTGCCAAATGAAATGCGTTTGTTCATTGTTGGTTAAACATATCGAAATTATATCCTTAGCCGACGAACACTTGGCCGAACTAATGCCAATATTTGAGAAAATCCGCGCTCAAGACCAGGTTCCATGCGCCTTTCCCATTCACATGGGTGCCGGCGGCACGGTATTCGTCCGTTGCAATACCAGCCGTTCGGTGCCGCTGAGTCCACACGTGCTGCATTGTCATCCAACAACACACTGGGTAAGTTCGCAGGCAGCAGGAGCAGGAGACGCAGAAGCAGCTCCAGCAGGAGTGCCCGATATTGGTTTCATCTTTCACGGGAGAGGGGGTCCTGAATTTACAATGAACCAGCATTAATATATGCTTATTTGTTTTCTGTAAAGGTACGCGAGCGCTCCGTCCGCTCGATTCCCATGTCACGACCGTCGCGCTCCTCACTTTCGGCCAGCACTCCCGACTCCCTGAGCGACAACGAGGGCAGCCACGGTGGACCTTCCGGTCGGTACACACCACGCAAGGTCACCTACACGAGCACGCGCACGGGTCTCACGCCAGGAGGCTCTCGTGCCGGCTCCAAGCCCAACTCGCGCCCGCTCAGCAGACAGGGATCAAAGCCGCCATCGCGACATGGCTCCACGTTGTCGCTGGATAGCACGGGTAAGTAGCAAATGAGCTTGTTTTGCAAATCTTTGGCTGACTAGCATGTCCTTCCTTTTTTGTAGACGATCACACGCCCTCACGCATTCCGCAACGCAAGCCTTCAACGGGCAGCACAGCCAGCGGTACCACACCGCGTCCGGCGCGACTTTCGGTGACCACCACCACGACTCCCGGCAGTCGTCTCAATGGCACCAGCACCATCACCCGCAAAACCGCCTCCGGATCGGCTAGTCCGGCGCCCACAAGGTAGGGATTCTATTATAAAGGCATCTCATCGAATCGAATTGAAAATAGCGGGGAAAATGGGCGGGATCAGACACTATTAATTATTCAAACTCTTATTAATTTATTATTTTTATTTTCACACTATTTTCGGTTTACCGCATTAACTATTGACCACTCACACAAAACAATCAACATCATGAAACGCTAACTTACAACTCCAATTGGCATTTGAACCATTTGAAATTTGCTTGAACGCAACTAAAAAATGCAACTAAAAATCGTGCCTGAAACCACTACCCCTCCCAAAACAAAAAATAATTATCAAAAACTGAAACAGCAACGGAGGCATGAGTAGATCATCCAGTATACCAGCACTAACAGGCTTCGGCTTCAAACCAATTAGGTAATACAGCCACGAACGGCATAGAACACGTAACATAAATACATACTCATAAGCTTAGGCTAGATTTAAGATCGATCATGTATCTTAGGCAGCGGTTATGGATTACCTTTGCTAACTATCGTTGTACTTACTACCTCCCCCAATACACCAAAAGCCGGCCATCACGGATACCGATTAAGATACCCTCATTCGATTCCAAGTCAACATCGCCCAGCTCGACTACGAATCCAACCAGCTTTGGGTAAAGTTGATAAGCTTACAACAAAGACATTTACTAGTCAATTTCAACTCAGTCTATAGCAAGTAATTATGATTTGATACCCGTCTAAAGTTATTGTTAAGTTTCCTTGTTTGTTCAACCTTTTCCGCGCATGTGAATGTTGATGTGCATGTCCATGCCATATAAGTCCAGAGAATAACAAGCAAAAAATGCTTTGTTACTAATGCTTAAGTTCGATTACCATTATTGTATTACGATTACGATTATGTATTGTAATCACATTTTTCGTTATTTTTATGTGTTATAATGTTCTGATAAACTATTAAAAGAACAGCTACTAATCCTGATACTTTACGAACCCAGGCGGAACATCAGCGGTAGCTCAACGCCCTCCGGGATGCAAACGCCGCGAAAGAGCTCAGCGGAGCCCACATTCAGCTCCACAATGAGACGCACTTCGCGGGGAACCACACCGACGGAGAAGCGTGAGCCATTCCGGCTATAGGAAGCCATCTTTATGGATGAGGACGACGACGACGATAGAGAAGCAAAAGAATGCCAATATTTAAACCACATACAAACACACAACTCTATGTACTAACTACGCACTGAAGTTCTAAACTAAAACCCCCAAAAACCTCTCCCAAACTAATCGAGGCTACATTAGCATTGAATGTAGCAGCAGGAACAGCACACAGTTCTACAAAAGAGACTAACTTTGAAATGCCCTAATGGAGTGGTGGAGCGAAACAATTTATAGATGTTTATACTATATATATTTTGTAAAAGACACAGTTAAGATGAAAGTTATGCAGACATATAGCTAGCACACAAAGTTGATCAGAGAAGCAACCTACTTACGAGTACTACTACTACTAATACTACCTTTTGCTACTACTAATTTGTAATGCCCACTACCTTTATTCACTAGTTATACACGTTTCCGAAATTATGATTTGTATATACTTATAAAGCGAAAAGAAAGCGTAAATTAATGAAAAATACACTCCAAGTGCTCTAAGGCAATTAAACAAGCAAAAAAATAAAAATACAAACAAAAACCCATAAAAAAATATCGAAAAACTTTAGTGAAAAAAAATAAACATTCGAATGAAATGCCGCGGTCTCTGCTGCAAACCATCTTGAGTCTCAGTTCTCCACTGGAATCGCCAGTCCGGTGGAATCCTAGCCAGGAGTGGCAAATGGCAGAGGTGGAACGGCCAAAAAAATAATAACTAAACCCGTTAAAGAGATAAAATTTGATTTTGTTCTGTTATTAAACTAATAGGAAAGTGAAAATTGTAAGCCGCATAAAGAAAATATTTAATTATATACTAAAAGTCATTACTATAAGTTTAATTAATATTTAACTGTTAAGCGACAAACACACACACACAGATTTTGTATTGCATAATTATTTTGTTTTTTATATGCAATATATCAGCGAATGAAAGAAATCGAACCCGTTTCTATAAATACTGTAAAATACTAATACTAAATTATTTTGTTGTACGAAACGAAAGAAATGCATTAAAACTCGTTTTTTGTAATTCTATTTGATTAAAACAATTCAAATGCGAAATAAACATTTACAAAAAAAAAAAATAAAAATAACAACATAACCCCACGACTTTTTACTTTATTACCCGAAGCTATGAAATTAAAGTCATGATTCTGTTGATTTCCAGATTTGATTTATTCATTGAAGTTCTCAATCGTAGTAGTTATTTGACACATTGAAATTGAATTTTCGATATAATACCATGATCGATCCGTGCGGATCACTATTTGGTTTTCTACAAAACACTCAATTAATTGTGATATTTAAATATGTGTGCATGCATGCTAATGCAGATGCCCTGTATCGGGGTTCCTCCTTCTCCTCCTACGTTCCCTCCATTTACTGACTAGAAATGCCGCTCCAACTTTAATCGTCCAACTAACTCTAGTACAAGCTGGGTTCATACGTTTCTTTGTGCTATGGGCTGCCAGAGAGGGTTTCATTTCGACTAAACTTTGAAGTGCAGTTGCAGATTATGCATAAGTGGATATCAATACCGTCTCCTCCTCGTCCGTCCCGATGCTGGGGTGTAATCTCGTCAACGCCAGCGCTGCCAGTTGATGCTGCTAAATACATGCTGCTCTACGCGCTAGCTTTCAAAGGCCCTAATAATATCGGCTTGGCATTATGCCGCAAGTCTTTTGTAAATCATTACAAATATCATTATAGTTAAGGTAAAACTAAATATCATCATTAATATAGTCCAAATTAGCTAACACGGCTCGCTAAAGCTAACTAAACATAAATACATATTTACGAACGTACAAACATAAAAAGTCACAGAATCGAGTGCGCCTCACTAAACTAAAACTAAACCTGGGCCGTTTGGGTTGGTGCTTCATTGTGTATTAGCAGCATGGCAACGCAATGGGTATCCGGATCCCCATTTCTACCGGAAGCCATCGTCACCTGGCAAGCCCGGAACTGGCTGACTGGGCCTTCGCCTGCTTGCTATTCGTATTGGCCGTATTCGATGTGGAGCCACCTGCGGTGGCTGGAGTTGCAGACGGATTCTGCTCCCCCCGATCCCTTTCGGCCCGATGATGGTGACCATGCTGATGGTGATGATGGTGACGCCTGCCGCCGCGATAGTGCCGCCGATTGTGTTGATAGTTATTGTTGGTCGGCTCCGGCATGATGCGGTGGGTCTCCTGCACCACTGGCGCAAATGTGGAACTAGTTGTGGGCTTGATAACCTCCTCCTTTGCCGGTCCCTCCAGCTTTTTGGCTGCCTCGGTCTCCTCACGACGCCGCCTACGCCTGATGTCCTCCTCCGTCTCGATGGAAATCACCGCCGAGCCCTCGGCGTTCACATCGATAATGGCGCCGCGACTCTTCTGCTGCAGATACAGCTCCGACATGCGCTGCTGCATTTGACGCAGCTCCTCGGTCACCTTAAATTCCGGAGCATTTAGCAACTCAGATGGCGGCATTGCGCACTTGAGGCTATCCGTTTCGTCGCCGATGTGCTCACGGCAAACGGGGCACAGGGCCTGGAAGGGATCGGCCGTCTTCTGCAGCCAGGCGGGCAACTTATCGAACTCCTCCTGGTAGTTACGACGTAGGGCGTTGAGATGCCGGGCCAGGCAATAGCTGTGCAGGTAGTGGAAGCACTCGGTGCGTGTGAACTCATCGCCATCGGCGAATCCATACAAACAGACAACGCACTGGCCACTGGGCAGATTGCTGCCACTGAGGTGCTCCCGCACCACCTCGATGAGGTCGAAAACGACCGGAAAACCAATTGACTCCTTGATCTTGGCGTTGCACGCGCTACGGATTGCCTCCAGGCGGGCATCGTCCAATCCACGCGGACGCAGCAGCTTGAATGTGGGGCTCTCCTCCGGATAGCCAGGTGTTGGATGCACCTGCAGGGTAACGCACACGTACTGCTGCTCCTCCTCCTCGCCGGTCAGGGGCAGCACCGTGGTCTCGATCTGCTCCACCTCGCCGCTTCTCGGGAATCGCAATACTCGCTGTAGTATCGAAAACATATATTGTATTGTATTACTTACTTGGGTGTGCGTTTAATGCAAACATCGTCCATTAGGATGGCTTCCAGCGACTCCACTTCGTCTTGTAAACTGCAAGGGTACGCAATTGTTAAACATCATAAAGCTAGGAATATTAACATTTATTTGCTTACGCGTCCATTTTAGCACCGGTCAATTCAGTTTTTGAGTATTTTTCGAGGTTTTGTTTAAAAAATCGATTTGAGACACCTGAAATTTGGAGAAAACACGGCGACCGTTTGTCACTTAGCCGAAAATACCAGCAAATAACATTATAAATGTCTATGGCGTCTTTAAAAATCAAGTTGGCAGCAATGTAGCGTCGGTCACATTGACCTGCATAATAATTTTCATTTTACTATTTTGATGGTCAAAAATCATAACAATTGCTAACAAATGTTGCGCCGAGGCTTTTTATCTCGCTTTAACGCAGCCCAATGGAGCCGGCAAATGTCGGTGGTGGCCAAGTCCTTGAAATACACACAGCACGGCGAACCACAGGAGGTTCTGCAACTGGTGGAGGACAAACTTCCCGATCCCAAGGACAACCAGGTGCTGGTCAAGATTCTGGCGGCTCCCATTAACCCGGCGGACATAAACACCATTCAGGGTATGCTGGCCATTAGGATCTATCACAAACAAACATATATTACTCAAATATAGCCATAACCGGCATAAATTACATATTTTATAACGATAATCCCCTGCCGAAACAACTGGATAAGAAGTGCAGATCGGAAAAACTTGTATTCATAGTATTCAGTTATGGAATAATCAGAAATATTCCATTTAAAATGCAACGAATGTTATCAGTACATCTTTGTACTTTGAACGATGCTCAAGTTTGTGGCTTTAGATTTTAAAGAAGCCTAGCTCAAACGATCCAAATATTACATGATTCAGCTTAACATATTATATACGAGCTTGTTCAAAGACACTTTAATAATGATCATCCCAAATCCTTTACAGGTAAATACCCGGTGAAGCCCAAGTTCCCAGCCGTTGGCGGCAATGAGTGCGTGGCGGAGGTCATCTGCGTGGGCGACAAAGTCAAAGGCTTTGAGGCAGGACAGCACGTCATTCCCTTGGCCAGTGGACTGGGCACCTGGACCACCCATGCCGTCTACAAGGAGGATCAACTGTTGATCGTGTCCAAGAAGGTTGGCTTGGCGGAGGCCGCCACCTCGACAGTGAATCCCACCACTGCCTACCGCATGCTAAAGGACTTTGTGCAGCTCTGTCCGGGTGACACGGTTATCCAAAACGGCGCCAATAGCGCCGTCGGCCAGGCAGTTCACCAATTATGCCGAGCCTGGGGCATCAATAGCGTGGGCATTGTACGCGACCGACCAGAGATTGCCGAGTTGAAGCAGATGCTGCAGTGCCTGGGAGCCACCGAAGTCCTAACCGAGGCCGAAATTCGAACCAGTGACATATTCAAGTCGGGCAAGTTGAAAAAGCCTCGCTTGGCCTTCAACTGTGTGGGCGGAAAAAGCGCCACGGAGGTGTCGCGGCATCTAGACAATGGCGGAGTGCTGGTTACCTACGGTGGAATGTCCCGCGAACCCGTCACCGTGGCCACTGGACCCCTCATTTTCAAGGACATTGCATTTAGAGGCTTCTGGATGACTCGCTGGTCCAAGGAGAACTACAGTTCACCAGAGCGTTCGAAAATGTTTAAGGAGATCTTCGAGCTGATGGAGCAGGGAAAGTTCGTGGCCCCCAACCATGAGATGGTGCCCTTAGCGAAGTTCAAAGACGCGGCGGCCGCTGCCTTGAGCTTCAAGGGATTCACCGGCAAGAAGTACATACTGGACATGAGCATTTAGATGCGTAACTCGAGGCTAAGCCTGCTGTTTATTTACATATACGACTTGTGTATTAAAATTGTTATCTACTGTGATACACTTTAGACCATCTCCACCTCATTGGACTGGTACTTCAGCTGCAGAGTCATGGCGGACGGCGAGGTGGCATCGGTGACTGTTAGCTGCTGGCCATCGTGTAGACCCAGTTCGCCCAGGCTCTGCGTAAGGTTCTTTCTGGTGGCCTCTTCAATGCTCTTTACCCCGGACATGTACAAAGTCTGCCGCTTGCCGTCCTTCATCACAGTGGTCAAGGCTGGGCTTTTCAGCTGGAAGCGCGGGGAATCGCACAATAGCTTTATCACATCCTCCAGCGTGGTGGTGTTGGGATCCTCAATCGGCAACGGTTGCGGTGTATTGCTGCACGCCAAGCAGTTCTCCGACTTCTCGGCCTCGTAGGTGTAGGTATAGATTCCGTCCAGGTCGTTGAAGTTCAGATAGTTTGCCATGCTATCATAGCAGCTGGTGGCCAACTTAAAAGTCTCCAAAGCACAGGCGGCGGCAATGGCTGCATTGGTACTGGCCACAGCGGGAATGATGTGCTTGACAACGCCCTGGACCAAGCGATAGGTCACTCCGGTGATGTTGAACTCATTGGACCGCTCCAGAGCCCGTTCGTAGATCCAACCAATGTGCTGGGGATCGTCCCCATCGAGGGGCACCGCAAACGGATTCTGTTTCTCCCACTGTATGATCTTTACGTACTCAATGCAGTGCTCTGGAAGCCTGGGAGTATTTGCTATGGTGCATAGGGGATAGTTGACCTGCGGCGGGAAGAGGTCCAGCGTGCACTCAATGCAGGCCGTGAAACCGGGCAGGATGACGCGTGCGTTGCCCTTGAAGCCCTCGGTGCCGCCATCAATCATGGGCACTATGGAGCTGGTATCTATGGTGCCGTCCTCCTCATATCGCAGCATGGAGAGCAGCATGCCATTGATCCAACGCCGGGCAACAATGGAGTCTAGGCCACAGACAACCAGGTGGAACTGCTGATAGAAGGACTCATCGAAGTCCTGGATCTTCTTGAAATGCGGCGTCACCCGGCAAGTGGGCACTCGTGCGTTGATGAAGCGAGCCGCACACTCCGCTTTGGAGGCGCCAATGTCGGTGCGGCGGAACAGAAACTGGCGATTCAGGTTGGACAGCTCGATGGTGTCCATGTCGATGACGTGCAGGTTGCCGAAGCCCATCAGAGCCAGATCCTTCAGCAGTTCGCAGCCCAGGCCGCCGGCTCCGATGATCAGAACCTGGCACTTGGTCTGCAAGAACTCCAGGTTTTCCGGTGAGGCCGAGAAGCCATCCTTGCAGAAGGGCCCTTCGCGTTCCAGGATGTTCCGCAGTCCATGGAAACGCTTGCTCTGGAGGATTAGGCCAGGATTGGGTGAGTGGACAGACATTTTTCAAACAAAATCGAGACCGTGGTTCGTTTAGCAACACTACTCGGGTCGGAAGAATTATTAGTGATGGTAGCTTATGTGAATAAAAATTAATCTAAGACATAATATGAATAAAAAAAATATTGTAATTATATTTTTATTAATATAATCATTCCAAAAGTATTAATAGGATTATAAAAAATTAGAATTCCGAAAGAATTGTTAAATTGAAACAATCATCTCTTACACGATCAGAACGATATTTTCTGTTGGCATGGCTACCCTACTGTTATTTCAAGCCACCCACGAACGGTCACACTGCGCAGATAGCGTCAATTTGAAAACAACGGAACTTGAAAAAATTCAGCGCGTCTTTTGCAGCGTGCTCCGTTTGCCACTCGTTTTTTGGGTAAATACTACTGATTTTCAGTAGAATTCGAAGCTGAATCAAGGCAACCAGTGTGCAGGCAGTCCCTGCCAGTGAAAACCGATCCGCAGAACTACGGAGACAAGCAAAAATGGCGCTCTCCGCATTGGCGTCCTTCGATGATCTGCGACGCTGCATGCAAGTGCTTACCGATGGAACTGCCGAGGAGGGTGAGTAAAACTGAAAACAGGCAAGTGAAATGAAGCCCTACATGATGCTTATATTCCATATAGAGTTCCTGCGGTTCCTGCGCATGTTCGAGCAGTACCACGAAAAGTGCGCGGGCTACGCGGCCGAGACGGCGAGGATACAAAACGAGCTGGACAAGTCGCTCACCAAAATGGGGGACCTGGAGGGCAAGCTCTTTCACGCACGCCGCATCATCGACATGGAGATCAAGGCGCGCCGCCAGGCGGAACACGAACGGGACGCCATGGAGAACAAGATCATGGCTGTGGCGGATCTTCTGCGACACGAGCGCAATCTGAACAACGAGACCCGCGACAAGCTGGCCTTTCTGCACACTCTGCCCTCGTCGCGGAAGCGCAAGTCCCTGAATGCCGTGCGCGAGGACAAGTCCTATGGCGACATCAACTCCACCGGATCGTTGCTGTCCGATTTGTCAATTACACACTCCGAGGATGACTTCCTCGATGTGCGCACATCAAAATCTTGGCGAGAGCATCGTCCCTCGCTGCCCAAGAACCAGATTCCTAGCGTTGGCAACAAGAGATCGCGATTGAGCACTGGACTCAATGGCAGCATGTCCGGGACTACACCAACCACCGGCAAGTCGCGCCGCTCTGGCGTCGGAATCGGAGTGGAGCAACACACGGTGGACGTGGGTCAAGGCGCTGAGCGCTTTTGTGCCACCACCAAGGTCACCATACCCCAGGATGGACAGGGCGTGATTCGTGCAGAGTCCACAATTGAGTCGCTGCCTGTGATTGGCGGCAACGAGAGGATCGGCGACGGACAGTCCTCGACGCCACGGCGATCGGTGCTTAAGGAGGCCACCGCACCGCCACTGACGCCGGTAAATGCTATGGCACCTCAGGTGGTCGCTGAATCCGGAACGCCACTGCAGCACCGTCCGCTGATGAGGAATCACACCTTCAGTCAGAAGACATTCTTGCGTGGCGACAATTGCGTACAGTGCCAGAAACGGTAGGCTTACTAGAAGTTTTGTTCTTAGTACGTTTTTCATTCATTAAATACTTTTTATACTTTTTAGCATACGTTTTGGAGCCGTTGGCCTGAGATGTCGGGATTGCCCGGTGCGCTGTCACATCGATTGTCGGTATCTGCTCACCGTTAGCTGTGTGCCACAAACGGGAACACCGACGACGAAGACCATGACTGGATATGTAACGGACTTCGCCCCATCTATTGCACCCATGATCCCGGCACTGATTGTGCACTGCGTTAACGAGATTGAGGCCCGCGGCCTGACCGAGGTTGGCCTCTATCGATTGTCCTCGTCGGAGCGGGAGTACAAGGCCCTCAAGGAGCAGTTCCTGCGAGGCAAGGCCACTCCCCATTTGGGCAGCACGGATATCTATGTGCTGTGCTGTTGTGTCAAGGATTTCCTGAGGTCCCTAACAGAACCTCTCATACCCACTAGCCAATGGAAGGATTTCGCAAACGCAGTCCAAAATCCTGACACCAAAACAGCCCAGGATATGTTGGTTAAGTCGGTGAAGCAGCTACCACAGGCCAATAGGGATACGCTGGCCTTCCTCATACTGCACTTCCAGCGAATTGCCCAGTGCCCAGTCGTGCTAATGCCGATCGATAACATCTCGCTCATCTTTGGCCCCACCATTGTGGGCTACTCCACACCAGACCCCGACCAGCATGCGATCTACACGGAAGTTTTCACCCAGAAGCAGGTGATGAAGGCACTCCTTGAGCTGCCCGTTTCGTTCTGGGAGCAATATATCGTTATAGATCCGACAAGAACGCCGGCCACGGTTATCAAGCGGGTGCCAAGCAACAAAAATGACTTACTTTCGCTATATGGTGAGTTATTGATGAGCTAATATTTTGCATTATTCTAATTATCTCTCTTTCACAGCAACTCCCTTTAAAGGAGGCACCATTAAGAAGCGGAAGTTTTACGGCACACCGCCGGCATCTGCGCACAAGAAATAACGAGACTTTCCTTGTTGGAAAGCATTTGACATGTTACTTAAGTTTACTTCAAGTATTTTGCAGTTTTTGTTTCCGGCCAGCCAACCCCGAGCTGTATTTGCACCCAACTAACCATAAGCTTTTCTTTATAATTTATGCGTTCGATTATAAACTAAAGCACGTTATTCGTACTAACATAAGTATACTCACTAGAGAAATAAAGTAAAATATGCATTTGAAAAGCAATAAGAACCATGAACAAACATATGAATAAACGATAAAAGAATATACCAGTTTTAATTCAAGAAGTTCAAATATTTTTTAATCTGTTTAGTGAACTTACTATTCTACATTCTTGAAGGCAAATTATTGGCTGTATGATCGTAACCACAAATATGTTGAACATTTCCGGATTTGGATTTGGAAATGGAAATGTTTCGTGTGCCTTCGCCACAAAACGTGCATTACAACTAATGGCAAACTAGATACCAACTTTGGAATATCCCTTTGATAGGATTATCTAAAAACGTGATAAGTTCGGTCATTGATACTTGCTAAAAATACTGACTGCCGCTCAGAAAAGCCCATGACAGATACTTGTGCACAGCTAGCGTCGTATTATCATCAAACTGGTTTGGACAGCTCTCGTAATAATACCCTTAACTGCGCCATGGAACCGGCAGTCTGTCGATTGGAACCCATTCGCAATGTTCGGAGCGCATCAGAATCTATCAATTCAGCTGGTGATTTTTCTCTCCTTAGCCGTCGCCATTTGCTTGGGATCCCAGAATGCCACAAGCTGCGGGTATCGTTGTGGAGGAGGCGACTGTATTCAACCGGACCAGCTGTGCGATGGCACCGCCAACTGCTTGGATGGCTCCGATGAGACGGCTGCCATGTGTGAGAAAGTCTGGTGTCCGGGTTATGCATTCCGCTGCAGCTACGGAGCGTGCATAGCCAGCACAGCGGTTTGCGATGGCGTCCAGGACTGCGTGGATGGTTCGGATGAGCAAGGATGGTTGTGCCGGGCTCAAATGCAGCAGGCTAACTGCGACAACTGGGAGATGTACTGCTCCTCTGGCCAATGCATGCCCTACTCCAAGTTGTGCGATGGCATCCGTGATTGTCGAGATGGAGACGATGAGCAGGAGTTCCTTTGCGAGGGCGTTGCCATACCAACTACTACGGTCAGTTCAACGACAAGTACTACTACGGAAAGTAGTATCCGCAGAATAACTCCCACTGTTCCTGTAACAAGGAAGCCCCCGCGGTCGAATTCCCTTCAGGAGAATGGGGAGTGCGTGATTCCCCAACTGCCGAACGTGATTGTTAAGCATTTCACAGATGCAATCCTTACTGCAGGATCTAGAGTAGCCAATGGCACCCGTATCTACTACGACTGCCCGGCGGAGCACAGGCTCAAAGGCGAGAACCAGAACGTCTGCCAAAACTCGTTGTGGGCCAGGAAGTTCCCCTACTGTGAAAGTAAGTTGTACAGTTATACAAAGTCTCTTCATGTATATTAATTTATTTACTTTTAGCACCCCAAGCATATATTTTCAGCTTGGTTATAGTAATATTCTGCTTCCTGATCGTGGTATTGTTGTTTCTAATTTGGCGGGTTCGTCGCGAAAATGGCACAAGGAGGCAACGCGAGGAGCACATTTGGCTGGTGGAGACCAGCAGTAATCTTCCCCAGACATCTGCAATACCAAAGATCTAGGGATAAATGTTTACAAAGCTAAATATGTGATCGCTTACTTATTTACCAGCCAAGTTGTTGATAAAAAGTACTGTTAATTTTAAACTATCTAGGCTTATCTTCAGTAAATAATGTTATTTAAAATTCGCTAGTTTTAAGCTTAAATTGGAATGCATTTTTAAATTTTTATTTTACAGTAAAACGTGAAAGTAGTAATATATTGTAAAAAATATTTTAACGGGATTAAGAACATAATAATTGTGTTTTTACGTTGCACATTATAATTTCGACTGTTAACAATACTTTTGAGTTAACAGCTGTAACGCGAAAACCACTTGTTGCTGTGATCCAAACTGTGACTGAAACAGTGACTGGAAATAATGGCATTTCTGGTGGGAGCGAACGCGGTCACACCTGCCCCACTAGTGCGCCAATATTGCTCCAGTGCTTTTAGCGTAAGTACCCCAAGTTCTAGAGTGGCTCCATGCCAGATACGGCGACCGATTAGATAACGAATTGCACTTGCAGCCGGCTCACAGTTCCTTCATTTGAAAATGGCCAACATTGCTAAGATCTTCGCCAGCCGCGCCCAGGGCGTCCTGCAGGCAGCTGCCCGTCAGCCACAGGTGGCCACCCGTTTCAGCAGCTCCTGTAAGTAGAGATGGTTGATTGCGAGGGATCAAAGTCCACGCGATTAATACCCAGCTCCAACCTAAGCCGGAAAATCAAGATATCAAATGCCGGTTTTCTGCGCGACATCTTTTGTACTTTTCCAGGCAAATAAACATTGATTGCGTAACATTCGCGCACATACGATCACCTCATTTATGATGCCATCTCTTTTCAGCCACCAACAACTGGGAGTACATCAAGACCGAAGTGGCCGGCGAGGGCAAGAACGTGGCCGTGATCACCCTGAACCGCCCCAAGGCTCTGAATGCCCTCTGCAATGGCCTGATGAAGGAGCTGTCCACCGCGTTGCAGCAATTCGGCAAGGATAAGACCATCTCCGCCATCGTTTTGACGGGCAGTGAGAAGGCCTTCGCCGCTGGGGCTGATATCAAGGAAATGGTGGGCAACACCTACTCGCAGTGCATCCAGGGCAACTTCCTGAACGACTGGACGGAGGTGGCCCGCACCCAGAAGCCCATCATTGCTGCCGTGAATGGCTACGCCTTGGGCGGTGGCTGTGAGCTGGCCATGATGTGCGACATCATCTATGCCGGTGACAAGGCCAAGTTTGGTCAGCCTGAGATTGCCTTGGGCACCATTCCCGGAGCTGGTGGCACCCAGCGTCTGACCCGTGTCGTTGGCAAGTCCAAGGCCATGGAGATGTGCCTCACCGGCAACATGATCGGCGCCCAGGAGGCCGAAAAGCTGGGTCTGGCCAGCAAGGTGGTGCCCGCCGACCAGTTGCTGGGCGAGGCCGTCAAGCTGGGCGAGAAGATCGGCACCCACTCCAATCTGATCGTGCAGCTGTGCAAGGAGGCCGTTAACACCGCTTACGAGACCACTCTCCAGGAGGGCCTGAAGTTCGAGCGTCGCACCTTCCATGCCACGTTCTCCACGGTTAGTTCAAGTTTGAATATCTGCTTTACACTATCTAATCTCTTTCATTTTCTGTCATCCAATAGGCCGATCGCAAGGAGGGCATGACCGCCTTCGCCGAGAAGCGCCCTGCCAAGTTTACCAACGAGTAAATGGGGATGCTACCCTAATCCCTGCCAGCCAGCTTTGCATTTATATAATCTAAAAGAATAACTGTTGTTTCTACGCAATTAAAACTTTAATCGTGATAATTTGAAAATTAACAATTTACCATAATTTGTCATTAGTATGTGAGGCTTGCAAGTCCGCATGTCAGGTGGTAATCCATTAGTATAAACATGGTATGTCCACTTGACAGTCGGCTTGCTAGCCCGATTATCCTCCTATTTCTAGTCGAAACAAAATAAGTGCTTAGGTGACTTCCATGGTTGTGTCTTGTTGCTTTCGAGTTTGGAAGGCAAGGTTTTTGGAAAGTTGTGCGCTGTGTAGCGTTGCCTTCTTGAAGAATATTCAATATCATGAAAATCTATACCTCCCCGTATCCTATTCGAGCCATGTGGATTTTTACAGTGCCTGGGGGCATCGGAGTCAACGCAACATCGAGCTGAATGTCGATAATTTCGTGACCGCGAGTAGTTCTTATCCCTGTGCATGGGACAATGTTCTGTAAATCGGAAACGTTTACCCTTTGGTTCAATCACACAGGGATCACTTAGTTCGGTGGTAAACTCATAGTTTCGATATGTAACCACTCCTCGACGTATGCCCGGATTTTTTGACTCCGTTGGCCGTGAGGTGAGCAAGTAATCTGTGCACGGTCTGCATTTCTCTACATGCCTCTTAGCCCGCTTTCGCTCCCGATGTTCCTCCCATTCCCGCTGGGCACGGGATACAAAAGGCTGAGGAACTTGACAGGGAGCTTGCTGCCGTGTATCACTTGGGCAACTGCAACTATCTGAGGAACACATTCTGTAACGAACTGGGGACATCTTTGCTTTGGACTTCTGATAATTCGTGCCTCTTGGTGGTCGTCTGGAACTGGCTGTTTGCACAAAGGAGGAGTTGGTACTCCTGTACGTATCGATTTCTGAGCCCGAGGAGTGCGTATTTCGTATTGAGTTGCCTCTTACCCTTTTCTTTATAGTCTTAGACCATATCCCAGGATCTCTTTGTCCGCGTATATCCAGGATACTGTCCTTATCCCTGAACGAGATTTTCCTGTCCAAGGGATTGATTTCGCTGCATATTAATCGTTGCTTATCTTTTTGATGGTCCAGATCAGAAGTCTCTCTGAAATTTATAGACCGGGGGCTATGCCTAGGTCTTCCATTCTCTGATGGATTCGACTTGAACTCAATTGCTTTAGTTCCTGACCAGAGAAATCGCTTGGCAAATGCATGTAGTCTGGGCAGCAGGCGTGGTTTCTTCGAGAGAGGTCCATCTGAATCTGCAGTCAACTTTCTTGAGATAAGTCCTGGCCATCTTGGATTACTTTTGCATGTAGAAAGATCATCTTCCCAGTCAAGTGAACTGTCCTTTGGAGCTCCTTTTCGATTTCTACTGTGTCCTAGTCCAAATGACTTAAGTTTCTTGGCACGGGAAGAAGTTAGATGATTGTGGTGATCGAGAGAATCTGTGCTATGTTTCTCAATGAACTGGTTTCTCAATGTGGAACTGCTGCAGGTACATATATCCTCACTTTGATCTGAATAATCCCGACTGCAAATGGATGGCTGGATACATCTTTGGATCACTCCACAGCTCCGCCCGCTGTCAGCCTCCTTCAATCGTCGCTTCACCTCGCCCCTTACATCCGGATGCGTTGTGGACCAGTAGTAAGAGTACGGCTTGCTGTCTGGAAACATTTCCCGCTGGCACCAATTATGTTCCGCCAGACGACGTTTCTCCGCCTTCCGAATATCCGGATCGGTGGCGGACCAGAGGTAGCAATACGGCGGTGGCTTAGACCTCTTGCACTTGGGGATTGGAGCACAGCCGCGATCAATGAGCTTCTGTTTTTCAGAGCGATGAATGAAGCCTCTATAGCAAAGCCTATTTCTCTGATGGTTTGGTGGGATTTCAATATCGTTCGGATCATAAGAATCGGGTGAATGGCGATATTCCAGACCAAGTTCCCTATGATTGGAGACGGATGCATAGAAAGTGTTCTCTGAGGGAGAATCTTCCTGGGCATCTGCTTCAATCTTACAATGGTCTTCACAGCACGTCTTGTCACTACTGGTCACTCGTTTCTTATTTCCATTGCGGGTTTCATAGTTTGTGCCCTTGATGGCTTTATAGAAAGGACTATTCTCGTACTCAATGCAGCGGGGATCTCGAATCCTTTTGGACCTCCCAGTTTTACCAGCACCAATGGGTGGAGCACAGGATTTAGGCAACCGAATGGGCTGATCAATAGAGCAAGGACAGTTTTCTATCTGTTCCTTGGAATTAAAACTAGGTTGAGATCTCGATACAATTGGTTTAGGGGTTTCTTGATTGGCTTTTAAAGATGGATTGCTCGCATAAATTCTGTGCAACCTAGAAATAGATTGGCTCTCCTTTGCCCCTACGTTGTCCTTATCCCCCTTTTTATCTTTTTTCACTAAAACAGCTGTTTTTTGTTTAGCAAATGGCAAAAATTGCTTTTTTCTGACCTTTATGTTGGATACAGGAGGATTGGAAGTCTCCTGGCTTAAAGGGGCCTCTGGAGTTTCCTTTTTCGGTGGACATGAGCAATCCCGGTGACGAAGGCAGTCAATTTTGGTGCATGGAAACTCTAAGGGTGCAGCTGTGGAGATGCCAGGTCGCATGTGTCGGCTCTTTCCCACCGCATCGTACTTGTAGTAGGAGAAGCTGGGCTTGCGGGACAGATACTTTCGCGGCAGTTTCTCCAGACCCCGCATCCTGGCGTGGTGCTGCTTCAGAAGGCTCAGGAACTCGGGGGACACCCTGCGTCCTGGAAGGGCGTAAGTCGCGGCCTTATCCTTTCGACGAAGGGCATGTCTAACGGGTACATGAAACCTGAAGCAGAACCTCCTTTGGCATGGCTTTCTCTCGGCTGTGGATCGTCGGGTGTCCAGATACCATTCCGTCGCCTTGTCATCCACATCGAAGTACTGCACACCACTTCTGACCAATTTGGGAGGTCGCTTAAGATCCTCCAGGGATGGAGGATCGCGTGGCACAGCTGAGCAGTTCAGTGAATCCAGACCGTTGGGTTCACAGGTCAAGAAGTCGTAGTAGGAGGTGCAGGTATTCTGCATGTTGAGCTTCTTTTTCTTAAGAGCACTTAAAATATTCATCTCGAAAGGGGAATTTTGTTGTATTAAAACTGAAAAATTAGAAAACTAGCCTAGTTTAACATAGGTTGGTGGATCGATCCAAATATACGTCAGTTATTATCATCATACATTATTATATGGTTAACAAATTAAAATTATTCCTAGAATCAAGAATTAATCAAAGGACTATCATAAGATATATAGATCTTGGTCTCATGACTTTCCCATGATTAATTTTTGCTTCCAAGTATCATTTAGTTCAGCAAATCTTAGGGGAGTACATCTCCCGATCCCTTTCCCTTTTCCGTAATTCAAGATAATACGAACGGAGTTCCAATCGACGCCTTTGGGCCATTGCTTTCTTCATAAAGTTTGATTCATGTTGGTTTTTGCCTAAAAGGAGATCAACTATTTGTTACCGTAGAGATAAAAGATTGCTTAACTTACCCTTCAAAAGCAATTTGCATAGGTAGCAATCACATTTTTTACTTTCACTTAGGCGACAGACTTTAGCATCTGGAGGTGGTTTCTTCATTTCCGATTGATAAATATCCATTTGGTCCCTCCAGATTTTGTCGGAATATAGACGTACTCTAACAGGTTTCCGCGGATGCATTTCCGGTGACATCGTATCCTCGGAAATCTTGGGGACAGGCTCTTCGTTTGGTGCCAATATCCTAAGCAAAGAGGGATACTTCCTTTGCGGCTTAACTTCATCCACCGCCTGGGATCCTTTCGTTGGTTGCATATTACTTAGCCTGACTATATTTTCCGTCACAAAATCGCGTGGTTTCTTTTTGGGTCGAAAGTCGTCGCGGATAGCAACCTCCTTCATCAGTTTATCGATCCGTGCCTGCACTGAGGGTCTTGCGTTGGCGTAGAAAGACTCCCGCATCTGTTCCCGAAAATGCAAATCCCTGACAGCTTGACTCTCTCGGGTTTTGACCTCCTGGCTCGTCCTCCTCAGGGATAGGATGCTCACGACATTTCCATGTTCTTCCAATGCATATTCCTGCATCCTGGACTTGTTCTTGGCCCGCTGCGACTGTGATTTCTTATGGGTTTTCTCATGGACTTTCTCTTCCTTTGCCACACCGGCTATAATGTCGTTCATAGTCTTTTTTATGCCATCAACTGGATCGTAGTCCTCTGGAAAAGTCGCGAACAAGTGTGCGTCCGCATCCGCATGCGGTTCGTCTTTTTTGTGCTCTTTCTGCTGCTTAGGTATCAAAGATTGGGCAATGCTCACAGTGCTGATTATCGATCCTAAAGATGGTTGGTACCTATCCGATGACGTCTGACTCGGACTCCTGCCATAGTAAGAGTTCTTCTCGCTTTTCAAATACGAAATTGGATTCTTCGAGTTCATCTGGGTTAATATTTTCCGATCTGGCATTGAATTCTGTATGTAGTAAAAGAATTTCTTGAGTCTAATCTTCCGTCCAGGAGTGGGGGCAAAGCGTTTCCTCAAAGAACAAACTGATCCGAAAGAGAACTCACTTGATGTACGAGATCGATTTGTGCTCTGAGGCTGGAACTTTCTTTTTTTGGATCCAGCCATCGGAATTGTACCCGAATTTTTTGGATCTCCCGCTTCCTTGGCCACAGAATATTTCCCAACAGCTTGCAAAATTTCGGGCTTTTTTATAACAGATATTTGCTGATAGGGCCGCATAACTTTGGTCTTTTTCGGTTTTAGTACTTTCTCAGATGACTGGGAAACTACAGGCTCCTCGACTCTTGGTAAATTCGCATAAAGGGACGCGGACATTATGGGGTCCTGGTCCATCCAGAACGAATTATTTGTGCTTTTTCCGTCATGATTTATTCGAAAACGGCTGGTCAAAGCCCGGTTTAGCTCTGGTATGATCTTTTCCTTGCCACTAAGCATTTGTCCAAATGGTTTGGAGTGATTTTCTTTCGTACTATCGCCTTTCATATGTCTGTAGGTTTTGCTATCATGGAGTCCATAACCTGGTTCTAGATCTTTATCTGGCTTAGACTTTCCTGTGGTTTCCTTCTTGTCTCTTTTGGAATTCAATAAAGTCCTGCTCCTTAGGAAATGATGATGTTCGGGCATCTCCATATCGCTGTCCTTTAATAGTTTATCAAAGGTACTTGTTTCAATCCTGCTCTTGCCGTTTAGCTTTTTTTTGGATGCCCAGGAAAACTTGGAGGAATGTCCAAGCCGATTAGATGACTTTAGAATTGGATGAAACTCTGAAATTTTGTTAGCCTTACCATCGAGCATTTTATCAAAGGTCTCGGTGTACGGAGCTGAAGTTTTTATCCGGTCCGAAGTACGTACTTCAGGAATTTTCAATTCGTGCATACTCCTCAGTGTCGTAAAGTTTTGGGACACCTCTTGATTAACCTTCCCAATCAAAGAGCTATAGGGTTTTGAGCTCATTTCAGACTTATTGTTCTGCTTTGCCTTCCGGTAAATGCCCACGGATGTGTCCACTTCCACAGTTCTCCTCAGACTGCTCTTGGATGCCCTTTGTTTAAAAAATTGGTTAAACAGGGCTTGCTCTGAATTTTCAGAAAATGACTTCGGCTTTTTCGTTTCTTCAGTTGCTTTCTGGGGTTCGAAGGCGTTACGATAATGATTATCTTTCTTCTTTTCAAATCGATGGGTCCGTCGATCACTTTGAGTTTTCTTAAAGTCCATTTTTTGCTGAAATTTGTCCACACCTTTACGTTTAATTTTCCGATTTTCCTTAATAGTGTCATACTTTTTTGAATCCTGACCTCGTACGTTTTCTTTAAGCTTTCTTCCATGTTCCTCGTACCCTTTTGGATTTTTATTGGGGATAGTAGGTTGTTGGGCATTGTGTTTTTCATACTTAAAAGATGTGCTTTCAGATAATTTAAATTGAAGGGAGGGTCTTGAATGGAGGCTCTTGCGATTCCCCGAAGCTTGCGGTCTTTTAGCTCTTGATATTGATACTGCATATGGGTTAATTGTTTCACCTTCCATTTTAGCAGGATTTCTCCTGTTCTTTTGTTTTCCCGGTACATGATTTTCTTTGTCTTCCATTTCAGATGAAAAGTATGTATTTCCTATCCAAGCACTATCCTCCTTCTTCTTACAATGAATCGAATTTCGTTTCTTGCTACTACAGCAAATTTCGTAAATCTCTTTATCGCTGAGTTGTGGCACCTTTGCTCCATTATTAAGCAATATATCTTGGGAGCTCTGCAGTTTAAAATTAAATAAGGAGCAGATTAGGAACTTGTCAAACGTAGTTATAGTCAAAATAAGTATTTATGAACTGTGTTTTTATATTCAAGCTATAATATATAGCTGTAAAATATAGCTGTATAGTGGTAGTTCTGAAATGTTACGTACAACATTACGTACCTGAAATTTAGCTAGACTCCCAGAACTTTTTCTATTTAGCGCACAATATCGTATCTTCTGATGTATCTGCTTGTACGGATTTGACTGGTAGTTGCACCAGCAGATGTTCGGCTTGTGAAACGCAGACATTGAGTGAGCTCCAAACGCAAGAATCCTTACAACAATGAATTTATGGTGCTTCCCCCACAATCGAAAAATCCAATTTGAATTAAAACTCAATGATGGTCACACTGGCCGCGCTTAACAGCACGCTGTGGCTTGACAGCCTAACAGAGCCTCAAGATAAGGCGCTTAGATTCTTGCAGCTCTGAGATACTTTTTATTTGGCAAGAGTCCTGCGCGCTGGCAGTCGAAATTGCGTTGAGAGCGAAGCTGGCAAAAAGTAAAAGTGAAAATCAGGCCCTTGAAATTTGTTCATCAATTATGCATTGATTGAAACTCACGAGCGAGTGCTGTGAATTGTCTTGTCGTGTGCGCGCATAAAAGTGAATTTGAAAAGCGAGTGGGCAAACACAAACATTGCGTACGAAGATTGTCATTCCGTTCCGTAATCCATAATTGCGAGAAGACACTCGAGCGCACCCACCCACAACACGCACGGTATATCGTATATACACATATACACACACACAGCAGTGGGCCAGCCCGCCCCCACATTGCCCTTGGCCCCACGGACCCAAGAAGCGTTCGATTTTTCACAACAGCCAGCGAAAACGCCAAGTGGAGAGCGCCCCATAGCAAGCAGTTCAATCCGGACAGCAGAGACCCATCATCACCATGGACATGCTCAACCAGATACTCAGCATCAATAACGGTGGCGCCTACGGGGGCGGCAAGGCTGGCGGCGCCTTCGACCCCCTCACGTTCGCCATGAAGCCCCAAGTAGTCATCAGGGCCCTCTGCTGGGTGAGTTCGGGTTTGGACAAGCTGCGTCCGGGGAATCGCTGGGATTTGTGGACGCACACGCCACTCACATGACCCGATTGTCACACTGTTTACACCGCGCATAATTCATGAAGTAATGCGAGAGCCGAGTCCTTCTAGGACCTTTTACATAGGATCCTAACTTTGCTTAGCTTTTCGCTAAAATATATATGTTCTTCAATTCATACATATTGCGTAAGACATTTCTATTGTGTTATAAAGCCTTCTAAAAGATAAAAATATTGTGATTCAAAAATTAGTCATTTTCTTTTAATATGAAAAATTAATAATTTAGAATGACATGAATTTATCTAGCTTTTCTTAATATGAACTGAAAAAAATATAAAAGCAATATTAAGATTCCTCTTTTCCCAATGCTTTTAATAAAATTAGGTTTTTAGACATATTGCTTTTAAATTGCCGCGATAAAAGTGACCTTTATGTGCCATTCCGATTAAATGGCTAGCTCGTAAATGTGGCAGAAAGTGTGCGTAATTTCAGAATCTAAGTAAATCCTGAATGCTGCCACATAAAGGTCCGATTTGTTTACACCCGCTGCAGAGGGGCGCTAGGGGATATGTGCCACTAAATAGTGGGAGTGCTCTAGTGTTCAGCTGCAGAGGGACTATAAAAACTCTCACGTCCATGAAAGCTTTATAATTAAATGTGGTAAGGTGCCCGGGCAATTGGCCACTAGGCTTAGGACTTCATTCTGCCATCGACTTGATGTGCGTCAGCAGGGAAGTGGAAAACGGTATAACCGAGGGGACGTTTAGCTCACACCGCCTGTTTGCTTTCCATTTGTGTATACGTAATATGTGCCCACGCTGTTGACCAAGGACTCTGCGATTGCAGAGCCATTCCCGCTCTTTTCTTCCTGGCCAAACAAACCAAACTTGGCCTTCATTCCGCAAATTGGGTCACAAACATAAGTACGTGTCTGCCGCGTTGTCTGTGTACTTGAACTTCTGGTTTGTTGCACCTGCTCAGGAAAATCAATAGTGGAGTGCGAGTTTTATATCAGCAATAAGAAAGTGATGATTTGAAAGACTAAATCCGAAAATTGTGTTAAAAACTTAGAAATTGTTAGTAAACTGAAATCTACAATCACGTGAAAAGAATGTTCACATATCAGTTCGTATTTTTAGAACACTTAACCGATAAAATTAAAATGTTTAAAACAGGTCAGCTTTATAGTTGATTTAATGGCACTTTGAGTCATTTTCAGATCTTCAACATTTCTGTGTGCATACAAAAGGACCATTAAATGTTAATGGGCGCCCTCATTCATTGGGAATTCTCTTGATTTTTCCAGCTCTTCTCGGTGGTGGTATTCGGCTGCATATCCTCGGAGGGTTGGACGGAGAAGGATGGCAAGGAGTACTGCCTCTATAACGGCGACGGCATGGCCTGCAAGTATGGCAACATGGTGGGCGTCTTCGGGTTCCTGGCCTCCATGGGTTTCATGGGTGGCGAGTTCCTGTTCGAACGGATGTCGTCGGTGAAGAGCAGAAAGCGTTACGTCATGGCCGACATGGGTTTCTCGGGTAAGTAGTTCTGGCCAAGTACACATATATATTCCCTCTGACAGCACATAACTAATGGAAATCCATCGTCGCAGCCCTCTGGACCTTCATGTACTTCGTGGCCTTCTTGTACTTGTGGTCGCAATGGAGCTCCTCCGCCCCACCGCCGCTGGGAATCGGAGCTGGCAGCATGAAGACCGCCATTTGGTTCTGCCTCTTCTCGATTGTCAGCTGGGTTAGTAGATCTCTGGTCTTTTGGTTGGAGAAGTTTCCTGATTTTTGGCTTTTTTCTGCAGGCCCTGTGCGCCCTGATGGCCTACAAGCGTTTCCTGATCGGCGCCGGCGATGAGTTCACCTCTGCCTTTGAAACGGACCCCGCCAACGTGGTCCACCAGCAGGCCTACGGCTACTCCATGGACAACGACAACGACCAGTACAGCGCCTCACCATTTGGCCAGCCCCAGCAGGGTGAGTTTATGGTCCAATTTATGGGATATAATATAATCATTCTTAGTTCTAATCTGATCATTATAATGTGTATCTGATGATCCTCATACACTTGACACCTCATTAATCTGAGTTTTTTTTTCCCCCAGTTGGCATGGAGCAGCAGCAATCCGGAATGGAGTACCAGCAGCCCACCTACTAAGGAATTACCACACTTGCTCCTCCGTTGTCCGCACACACTCACTTCGATTTTGTAGTGCAACTGGCAAGGATTTACACGACTAAGCAGCTACAACACACAAGTTGGCTTTAACCATATACACCGATGTCGAACATATAACAAGAGTAACCGAAACAATAACAATAACACTTGATGCAACAAGCAGCAGCAGAAACCAATCCACGCACTGGCTTTAGCTATTGGGAGAGTCAGGGGATATATCCAATGATGAGATGGGATCGGTCGAATGAGGAGTAGTTTGAATAACTCGTAAGCTAGCCCTTTAAGTTGAGTGAGCAGTTTTTGGTAGTGGTAATTTGTTGCAATATATATATATATATATATATATATGTATATTATACAGATATACAACTAGTTATATATCCCATATGTATACATGCAGACCGCGCTTTCAACGTTGTTAGTTATTTAGTGTTTACGTGTACGTACCATTTGAATTGATTTTATTTGATTTGTTTTGGTGCCAGACCCTGGTCCCCCGATGATCAGCTTGTTAGCAATGGCAATAGCTCGAGGCAGAGGGAAACATGATGTTTTTTAGATAAATTTACACACGTGCAGTGCAAATAGTTGATGCAAATAGTTGATGCGATTCGGCCACCTAAAGGACATATGTACGAACCACACTGCTCAAACCACATATCCAATTTACCATCTGAGATTTACCCAACAAATATAGAACCTGTGGCCAGGGTCGATGCTTGGTTAGATGAGCAGCAAATGCAACCACTTACAATAAACGCCAAACAATATGTAAATTCTAAACCGTAAGAGATCCAATAACCGTAGAATTGTTGTGAGGAATTCAGTACTCGGGAGACTACTGCAGGAATATTTCTAGTTATGGTTCGCAAAACACGCTGAAGACATGAAATGGTATAGGGCTTGTTCAAGGCTTACTGTTGCCCCACCCTTCCTACCAAAAGATTTGTATAGTAACTATAAATGCCCCAACAATACCCATTATGCATTGTAAAGAAGCGGTTACACTACTCAAGACATAGTGGGTGTGGTGGCCACTTCGATGTACTCAGATATCAATGAATGTAAACATATTGATTACATAAAAACGTTCACTTAGTGCAGCAACTTGCGATAACCTACAAATGTATTTGTTAAATTAAATACTATATACATATATTATATATATTTACGGATTGTATGTGTAATACGAAGCGCCCTGTTAAATGCAACAAGGAGATGGGGATCTCAGCAAATATACAAGTATAAATTAATCATGTAGAGTTCGTGTGCGTTATAAAACAAAAAGGTAGAGAAAGAAACATAAAACAAAATTTACTCATTTAAAACTTAATGATCGATTTAAATAGCGAACCCAGCCAAAAAATCGGCTTGAACATTTGCGAAACACTATTGTAATAGATAAACTCCTCAAGCAAGATTCTCAACTGGAAAGCCCCTCAAGAAATAATAAATACATATTTTTAAAAATCAACCCAAAAACAACTTTCAAGTATTCTCTTTTCGTTAGTTGCAATATTTTGTTTGCGTGTATTTAAAAGGTGAGTAATAGGTGTCTGTGATGGCGCCTTTCATCTGAAAATCTTCATAGTAAAATATCTAGTTTTCAAAAAAGTTTTTATTTCTTCTCCTTGCTTATTTTTGTAGTCGTTTCTTCTTTGAAAACTCTGGAGCCAAATTAGGTCGTTGTTTGGTTTTCCACTCTTCTACGGTAAGATCACTCCACTGATTTATGCCCTTCTTAAAAGATTCCACTCCCAATTCGAACTGCACATTGTGCTCCTGAATCGCTTTCCAATTGTCGCAAAATATAGTGCGGCGTTTTTCGGTTTCTGTTTCATCCTGATATTTCACACCAAAATCAACCTGTAATTAAGATATAATAAATTCCGATTCTATTCAAATTTCCAAACAAATATTACCAAAAACTTTTTCCATGCAGCCTGACATGTATTATCGTCCTTCTTATCCTTAGATATAATTGTAGTGTTTTCAACCTTAGAAAACTCTGGATTTAAAGCAGGGCGTTGTTTGTTTTTCCACTCTTCCACAGTAAGATCACTCCACTGATTTATACCCTTTTTAAAGGATATGTTTCCTAAATCGAATTCAACATTGTGCTTATGTATCGACTTAAAGTTGTCGCAAAATACATTTCGTCGCTTTTCGGTTTCAGTATGATCTTGATATGTCGGCTTAAAGTCAATCTGCAATTGATAAAAGCATCTTTAATGCAAATTCTTTAAATACCCAACCATATCTTACCAAGAACTTCTCCCAAGCAGCCTGGCATATGATATCATCATTATCTATTTTGGACCTATATGTAGTGGTTTCTTCCTTAGGAATCTCGGGAGCAGAACTAGTTCGTTCCTCAATAGTATGATTAGTCCACTGATTTATGTCCTTCTTCAAGGGCTCTGCCCACTTTTCATACTGCACATTGTGCTCCACAATCGCCCGCCAGTTTGCACAAAATACATTGCGGCGTTTCTCGGTTTCATTTGCATTCTTATATTTCGCTCCAAAGTCAATCTGTAATTGATATCATACATATTAATACCTAGTTGGTTTAAATATCTTTGCTAATCTTACCAAGAACTTTTCCCATGCAGCCCGGCAATTAACTTTGTCTTGCTGCTCCTTTGATGATTCACTAGCGATTTCAGGCATGACTTTGGGAGTTTGTTTCTCTTTCCACTCTTCAAAGGTAAGATCACTCCACTTGTTGATACCCTTCTTAAAACTGACAACACCCAAATCGAATTTTAAATTGTGGTCACGAACTTTTTGCCAATTTCCGCAGAATATATCACGTCGCTTTTGTCGTTCGGAGTCATTATCGTAGTGTACATCAAAGTCGACCTTGGAGTAAATGCAAATCAATTCCTTGAACGACACATTCTTGGAATTATGCGATCAAAGAACTTACCAAGAACCTTTGCCATGCAAACTGACATTCGTCTTCGAGCTCAGATAAGCCAGAGGTGTTTTCAATTGTGGGTGTCGATGAGTCAGCGAGGCTTTTCCCAGTAGTGACCCCAATCTCTGGACTGATTTTTTGAGTAGCAGGTGATGATGTGCTTACTGGCACGCCCAGAACCACGCCCACGAAATACAGGAGCAGTGGGATGCCATCTAAAATTCGAGCTGAGCCCATCTTGAACACTCTTCTCGTACTGCGCTCCGCACTGCGAGAATCGCGAATTATATGGGGAATACATACATATATAATTGCAAATACTCAAAATCTGCTGCATTCAGAGAGAAACCTAAATAAAAACCGACAACAAGAGCGCTTTCATCTGCTCTCTTTTCGCTTAAAAGTGGATCTTTCGAAAGAGTAACTGCATTTAAGTGACCTTGCCCACGAAATATATAACAACTGGCATAATTGGTTTATGATTTTTTGCGACAGTATTGAGTTAAATTAATTAGAAATTTAAGCTCTGTTTCTATACCCATTACTCGGCGGGCATACTTGATTCGTTGAAAAGAATGTAACAACTAGATCTAGATAAGGACTAGATATAGACTATAGATTATAACGTTTCCCACGGTAATGCCGTAAAAAAACGTTACGCTGCTTGCAGCTTTATTGGATTGGGTATACAATAGTCGTGATACCCGACTTTAGCGTTATCTCTTGTTTATATTAAATTTGTTATGTGTGCATTGTTCCTTTTCTATCCCCTTTGCCAAATTGAAATTAATTTGTCTCACAAACAACATCCCATTCCACATCGTTCTCGAAAAAAAATAAGACCGAAAATAAAATATGGCATAGCCATTAAGACTACGATCTATTTTCCCAGAATTTTCCAAGAAAGCAACACAAACAGATACGTGTTTCATTTCTTAACCGCGTGACTCATGGAATCGATGTGGTGACCCACTCAGCTTACGACTACAGTAACAAAGTTATAAATTCGTGGTTTTTAATTGACTATACTATCTAACTAACTGCCTTTCGCAGTTGTGAGCCTACAGAATGGGGTAGCTGCACTCGCTGGCGATGCCGCAGAATCCACCTGCATTCCGGAGGATGCGCATGAATCCGCCCTCGCCCCAATTCTGCGAGTACGAGTTCTTGATGATCCAGTAGTCGCGTCCGTTCTCCGTTCCATAGCCCACCACAGTGACCGAGTGATTCAGTTCGCCCTGATTGCACTCCTCATCCTCATAGATGCCACCGCTGTACTGCTCAAACGAAATGGTGTCCGCGTTCATGGAGCACGCCAGTGGACCCAAGGTGGCGATCACCTCCTTCATCTTCTCCTCATCTCCCGGCGTAATGGTCGCATAGTCGCGAATCTTCACCAGACTCTCGCGCGGTGGACGGCCGGCGGTTTCATTCTGTCGGCACTGCATCTCCGTCTGCGTGTACGGATATTTGTTGGCTAGCGTTACACCGTGATCGCGTATGTACTCGAAGCCGTACTCCTGGAAGCCACCGTCGCAGCCCATGTTGCCGTAGTCATCGGCACAGTCCACCAGATTCTGCTGCGACAGCGAGGCCAGCACTCCAGTGCGCCGGAATAGATGACCTTCGAGCGCTCCCGTGGTGGCGAACGACCAGCAGGCACCGCATCCCACACCCTGGAATCCCGGTGGCGTCACTCCGCCCCTCTCGCGCCAATCGAACATCTCGGGAAGATTGGCACTTGCCGGATTCCTGGCAGTCACAAAGTTGATATGACCATTCGTGTATCTCCTGCAAAGGTAAGAGCAATTCATATTAGTATTGCGATTAAATAGAGATTAAATCCAATTAGTGTAAATGCTTGAAAATGTCTAAATCAGTTATTTTTATGATTATACAGTGGCAACCAAGACTACATTTAAATTTTATTTTATTCATAATGTTCTATACTACTTATATGGAAACTTTAGTTATGGAGCTCCATCGTAATAAATAAGCTCGATATGGAAGGGTTTTGTTTGTTTCCACCCATTTGGTTCATAGTTTTCGGGAAACCACAAACCTATGGTCGGAATTTTTGATAAATTCTGACTTCTTAATTAGCATAACCGGGAAACCAATGGGCACCTACGTAATGTTACAAATCATGTGGACGACGGTACCAAAACCCGTTTGAATGTTATAAGCTGGGTGATAATTCGTTTATGGCCAAAAGGGTGCTTCCCCCTAGCTCTAGATATGCGTAAGAAGGTGCTACTTACTCGCCAAATTCGGAGACTTTGGAGCCCAGCAAGGTGGATATCTCCTTCCTGGTCATGTCGGCCAGCGTATTGACGCCCAGCCGGAATCCGGTCACGCCGTTGTCGGCGTTCTTGTTGCTCAGCGTGATCAGCGACATCTTGGCCGCGAAGATGCTCTCGCGATAGACCCGCTCCTCATCCGAGTACACCTTGCCCGTCTGCCGGAGGAAGTCGTCGAAGTTTTGCACATCGCAGAGCTTGGGGAACGACTGCAGTTGCTGCAATGACACAGCACCCAGCAGGGCCAGTCCCAGCGCCATCTGCAGCCACATCGGTGAGCACATCCGCATCTGGAACGGTGGACAGCAGAGCGAGTGGAAAGCGTTAGGTAACCACTTGGCCAACACATAGTTACACCATCCCATCCCAATTCATCGCATCCCGCGACCCCTTTTCTTGCCACATCTGTCAACGTTAATCACTTGGCCAACTCGACCCGTCCATTCACCTCCAATCGAACCAACCTGCCGTGCAGATCGTGCAGTTTCCTATAAGTGGAGCCGCTATAAATATTTATTTATGGGCAATATTAAAAGCAACGTTGCTGCCTAGGAAATCTGCACAATTTAAAAAATCCATGCGTTTATTCGATGAATGTTCATCCAGTAGATACTTTTTAATGAATATTCAATGGAGTGTCCTCATTCACATAAGAAATTATGTTGTTATACCTTTGTGAGTAATTAAAATAAATAACATTTTTGGCAAAAACCAAAATAAAACCAAGAAACTAGTAAATTGTTTGTTTAACAAGCATGTTTTTAAAGAAACTAAACCGTTTAATGATCTCTTATGCAGAAATCAACATGGTTTCTAAGACAATCAACAAAATTAAACGAATAAAAAACTAATTAATATTTGTTTTTCTATCCCGCTGACTATCCGCTTCTGTCAGCAATCGTGTTAATGGGTAATTAATCATCCGCTGGCTTAAATCGTATCTTAATTTCTCAACTTTATTCGATCTAGCCAGGTTAAATAGACTTTTGTAACTAGCAGAGCATTCGCTGTTCGTTTTTCCGGTATATTTCGCGAATTCGATCACCGATGAGACGTGACTAATTACTGGGTGAATGAGCTAATTTGCATATGCTTAGCATAATTACATTAGTGCAAGCATTCGATTCGGATGAATTTCGACATGTATGAATGATTTCACGGCTTCGTCTCTCCTTTTATTTCCTCAGCTCCCAAAATTGGCTCCATCGAGGGCCCAAATAAATCAAAATCAAATCTAGATTGAGCAACCGCAGGCTAAGATTTCACTTTCGTTGCCATAAATTACTGATCACATGCTGTGACCGGTGAAAGCCGATGGATTCCCCTATTTAAAATCAAATTTCGAGTCGAATGTACGTTTTAATTGCAATTGCAGTTCTCTTGTCTTCGACGAACCATTATGAATCGAAAAAAGCACACACACACGACACAATATGTTGAAAATATCGTCTTAATCACCTTTTATGGATATCTGGGAAAGAAATGTTCAAAACACCTTCCGCGTTCACAAATCACAAATCTATTCGAAGATGCTGAAGACTCGAAGACCGGCGAGATTATAAGCGGCGCTCGACCCGCACACCTCGGTTTTATAGGGTCTGGAGCTGGACCGTGGGACATCTGGCCAAAACTGGATGGGCCACCAATTTGAAAACTTTTTGAATACCGAACAGAGCATATTCATCTTCCATTTCGACGAGCTATCTGGTTTATGGGTCTATAGCTGTCTTCATTATATGCATGCTTTAGTAATTGTTTATTGCCCAATTTGTTGGTGCCTATAACAACGCATATTAACTCATTTGAGACAAAAGAGAAAATAGTCAAACATGTTTTTAAATAGTTAATAATTAATGAGATCGAAGTCACAGTTGTAGCGCCTATAGGTTTTCAAATTTAAATGCAGCAAGCAAATTTGTAGGAAAGTTTTTAAGGCGTCTTTCGTTACTATATTTACGAAATAAAGCTTGTACTTTGTACTGTTATATCCCTTGTAAATAAGTAACACTTTGATTTTTATGTAAATAATACAATTAAAGAAAGTTAAATTTACAAACGGATGAGTAATGGTCTCGGCTTTCAATAACTATAAATTGAAATTGAACCATGAAGAGATTGATTAGTAATGAATTTATTTGCATTTCAATTAACAGATTCGTGGTATCTGTATTTGTTGTTGCGTCTGCTAAAAAGTTCATTGACTGCCAAAATCCCTTATGGACTTACCTATTTGCAGAGTTCCAAGATGATCATCCCGCATTACTACTTGGAATATATCAGACTACTGCGATGGAAATTGCCAAACAACTCACTTAGCACTTGGCTTACAGCAATTTGGCCAAGTCTTCCAACGGGCCTATCTATCTATCTTTCTATGTATCTTTCCATCTACGTATCTATCTATCTATCTATCAGCGCTGTTGCAACTTTTATGGACGCCACAAAGTATGACTGTGATTAATCATGCCTGCGCGCTGAAGACAAAACCTGAAGACTAGACGATAAGTTGGCATTAGAGGGGCGTTTACGATGCTCCATGGGCACTTGGGCATACGGGCTTGGGTGTTATTTTTCTGAACTGGGCCAGTGGGGATTTCGAATTAACAGAGATACGAGAACCCACCGCCGAATCGCAACGATACGAAACGGGGCATTTGACAAGTTTATTGGGCAAACAAAGCGCACCCCGACTTTTCCTTCCAACGGCGGCTTATCGAGGAGACCCAACCCGGAATATGGATACTACGGATAGTACGTTTGAGTGCTGTAGGCCAAGAGCGAATTCCAGGCCTCGTAGAAATCTACGAGTATTTGCACTTTTCTTGCGAAAGTAAGTCGCTATGGTAAACTTCTATTTGCGTTTGCAATCAGAAGGAGAGTTTGCCGGTGCCTATAAAAGATCGTTCCATGGTTCTGGCGGCATTAGTTGGTGCGGATTTCGGTTTTCGTCATGTTCAAGTTGCTACTTTGCTGCCTTCTACTAACCATCGACGGTGGATGGGCCTTTAATCATGGCCAGGATCTAGTGGACTTTCAAACGTACGAGGTATGTGAGTCATCACCAAAACGAAGTCTGGATGGGATTTAAATATCATTGTGGAGCCAAGATTGTACTAGCTCTTCACATTCATTGTACTTGGTGTTTCAAATCAAGTATCTTAAAAGGATTGCATATGTAGTAAACTATATTACTTTCAATCTGTTCACAGGACAATTTCAACAAGACCTATCCCTCAACTTCAGCTCGCAACTTCGCGAACTACTACTTCATCTACAACCGCAACCAGGTGGCGCAGCACAATGCCCAGGCCGATAGGAATCGCACCACCTTCCGCGAGGCAGTGAATCCATTCTCGGACATCCGACTCATCCAGTTCGCAGCTCTGCTTCCCAAGGCCGTGAATACGGTGCCCTCGGCGCCCACTGATCCACCGACAAGTCAAGCGGGAGCCACCAGCTTTGACATCATCACGGATTTCGGACTCACTGTGGCGGTGGAGGATCAGGGCGTAAACTGTAGCAGTAGTTGGGCCTATGCCACCGCCAAGGCCGTGGAGATCATTAATGCCGTGCAGTCGGCCAATCCGCTGCCCTCGTCCTTGTCCGCCCAGCAGCTGTTGGATTGTGCGGGCATGGGCACTGGATGCAGCACCCAGACGCCTCTGGCTGCCCTCAACTATCTGACCCAGCTGACGGATGCGTATCTGTATCCGGAGGTGGACTATCCGAATAACAATAGCCTGAAAACGCCGGGTATGTGCCAGCCACCATCCTCCGTGTCAGTGGGCGTGAAGTTGGCCGGCTATTCCACGGTGGCCGACAACGATGATGCCGCCGTAATGCGTTACGTATCGAATGGATTCCCCGTCATTGTGGAGTACAATCCGGCTACCTTTGGATTCATGCAGTACTCCAGTGGTGTCTATGTCCAGGAGACGCGTGCCCTGACCAACCCAAAGAGCTCGCAGTTCCTGGTGGTCGTGGGCTACGATCACGACGTGGACTCCAATCTGGACTACTGGCGCTGCCTGAACTCCTTCGGCGAAACGTGGGGCGAGGAGGGCTACATCAGGATCGTGCGCAGGTCCAACCAGCCAATTGCCAAGAATGCCGTATTTCCCAGTGCGCTTGCCTAAAATAGGATTCCGATTTTCAAGTTAATAAACTTAAGTTTTATGTGAAAACTCTGATGTGAAGATTTTGTTTCGGATTCAGTAGATGCTGTAAGTTTTTAAAAAACTTTAAAGTAGTAAGTAATACGATAATTTGCAGTTTTTAAGACACATTATAAAACCATCTTTCCATTAATTACCCAAACCTTAAGGAAATTAAGTAACAGATTTAGGAATATCTATAATACCACTATGATGATACCTCAAGATTTTGACTATCTATATCTATGATAGTTCATAGCTTTTAAGGAACGAACATAGACCATCCAAGAAACAGATTTGGGTATATATCAAATAAAGATAGGATGATTCATCGAGATCTTGATTATATATAGGGTAATCTTGAAAAAATCCCCCCTCTTCTACCAAAAAGTTTCGTTTGGTTTTTTTTTGTTGTGAAAGCTTACAGCTTTTTTGTCTCCATTTATTGAATTTACCATTTTATTTAGTTTATTTATTGATTTTTCATCTACAAGCGGAGCTTTACAGACTTAAATGCTAAAAATTAACAAGTTCACTTTATTTTCTTTTCTTTTCTTGTTTTTCGCATCTTTGATCTGCTTATGGATTTTATACTATTATCTTTGCAGTGTTTTTCTTTTTCTGTTATGTTTTCTCTTGCATAATAAATAAGTTTCCCATTTTGTTGCTATCCGTGTTGCTGTGATATAAAAACGAAAGGAAATGATATAGATATATATAATATTTAGGTATTATATTTATGGTTATAGAATATTCGACTCAGCCAGCGCAGACAAAAGCTTTTTTTTTGGTGTGTGTTCTTTCTGTAGATTTCTTACTCTTAGTTCTCATTAAATTTTTTAAGTTTCAGTAACTTGTTTGGAAACGTTTTATTATAAATACTTCTCGTTATTATATTTCAATTGCGTTAAATAATTTGAAATATATGTATGTACGTTGTGTTTGCATTTTGTTTTGTTTTAGTTTAGGTTTTAGTTTTTAGTTTTTATTTTTGGTTTAGAATGTCTTCCCGTCTTCTTGTGAAGCAAAGCTCAATGATATGATTCACGCTGAAAGGTGATTTAACGACTTTTATTATTTCAATAATTTTGCAGTTTATAAAGATTGCGTGATTTTGTGTTTTATTAGGTTTTTCCTTGTTTTTTGGTTTTTGTTCCGGATGTGCTTGAGTTGCAATATTTAGGGTACTTCCTTGGAAAATAGTTGCGGATGAAGAACAAAATCGAAATTATCCATCGAAATCGGTTTAGTTGTGGAACCTTAAGTACTCGGACTAGTTAATGGGGTATTGATTTTAAATTTCCTTCTTTTTCGCCATTTAATTACTCTCTTATTTTTCCACTATTACGATACAACGGCTAGTGTTTGTTATCATTTTATAAATTAAAATTAGTTAGGTTTATCTACATATGCTCTCGCTTCTCTCTGTATTTATCATATTATCTTTCCGTATAATTCTTAATAATATTTAACTAAATAAATATAATGTTATATAATTTATGCAATTTCTCATGTATATATATATATATATATCTTTGTTTTTGCTTTTGTTTTCTACACAAAATGATGTGTTTGTAACTGGTTTTTATATGTTGGCTAGTGTTTCTGTTTATTAATATCTTGCAATGTTTTGTGTTGACTGTACCTCGGTTTGTGTTCGAATTGTATTGGGGACACAAATCAAAATGTTTATGCACTTTCCGTCTAAAGTATTAGGAAGATTTATGTATATCAGCCATGCTAGCAGCTCCACTTCCACCGGAATTTCGCGGAAATCCGTTGAAAATGTATCTTAGGGATCTCTTGGCTATATAGTATGGTTTAGTTTTCATGAAGCTTACAATGGACAAACATTATTATTCCCTTCTCGTATTTAGTATTTGCTGGATTCTCCTTGGGTTTCATTTATTTACTCTGTATAAATTTCAATGCTATTCTCTTTATTTTCTCGCTACGAAAATTGATTTTCTGCTTTCAAATGAGTTATGAATACAAATTATTGCAACTTCTTTGCCGTAAAGATTGGTGTTCATCCTTAGAACTTGCACTAATCGGTTTCATATAGGGTTTGCCTTTGAGGATGCCCTTCCCCATTTATTTTCTTGAATTACATAAAACAGATCTCAAGTATTGAGACTAGTTCACAGAACAAAAGTTTAAAAACAAAATGGCAATATGGATAAAATCCCAAAATATAACTGACACCAAATAATAAAATAATCCTTGTTACTGCAAAGTATTTCTCGCAATGATAGATGTTCATCTTTAAAATTTGAAGGGCAAGCCTTTAAAGATTCGCCCAGTTATAAACTTAAATGGATATACTTTAAAAGAACAAAAGAAGAGAACGAAGTTTTCATAAATAAATCCACAAGTATTGAGTAAGAAAACCCTTTTTCGCTTGATCTCTCTGATTTTGAGTTATTTTGGATTACGACTTATGTTGTAGATCAAGGATCTGCATTTCTTACTAAGGACTTCTTTTTTTTAGGGTCGACGGTTGAATTTTTTTTTTAGGCGGAGACATTTACTGGCAGTTTTTCTGTATTTTAAAATTAATTTCAAACAAAGGCATAAAAAAGGTTGTTTTATTACTGCCCCCAAAAGAGTGTGTGTTACCTTTTTCGGTTTTATCCTGTTTGATTTATATAATGCATGCGAACCCATAAGGTAAGTTAATTTCCGTATTATTCTTATTAAATTTACGCTTACGAACACATTAAATGATATATTAAAGTAAATTATGCAACTAAATGAGCATCAACTGCAGAACTGAATCGAAAACCCATTGAAAACAAACTCGAAAACGATAAGTACAGGTGAACGCAGTGAAACGCTAATTCGAGCCCAATTTACGAGCTCTGGAATCGTATTGTGTGCCTCGAGTTCAGCAGGAGCGCCAATCCGGCGACCACGATGAGGGGCAGCATCATCCATTGGCCAGCAGGCGAGTTGGCCCCGTTGCACAGATCCTTGGTGCAGGAGCAGTAGATGGCGGCCACGTCGTGGGTTCCCGAGCGTCTCACGCACTTGTTGTCGGTGTTCTCGTCTGGGATGTATCCGCATCCACGCACGATCCGGGTCTTCCCGTAAACTATGGAGCATTAGTTGGCATTAGTTATTGACTTTTTAAGTTACTATTTTGCACCTACTCTTTTGCACGGTTTTGCGGCACAGGGTGGGCTTGTACTTGTCCTTCAGATGCTCCAGCGGCTCCTGTTTGCTGCAGTTCACCTCGCCAATGGAGTACGGCTCGAAGGGATCGCCGCAGCGGGGATCGAACTCGCTGTTGCAGTCGTAGCACATCAGGGCAGTGGTCACTGCAAATTAAGTAAATTGGTTATTTATTAGTAATATTACAGAGAGTACTACCAATACGATGTATCTGTAAGATAGTATTAACTGGAATATATATATTAACTGGAATATATAGATGAAGTCATCCTCTACATATTGACTATCTATCCTCACATCGTATCTAAATATTCCTATTAAAGTATCTTTTAGTTAGCTTAATCCACTTAGCTTGTGGTTTATGATTAAAAGCTTGAATTTACATATGCACATAAGTGCGGCTTAAATTGGATTAGATACGATTAAATTTAGCCATTTGGGAATTGGCTTTGATCGGCAGATTGCCAATTTCTATGCATAAATATTATTTCGAACATTTATAATTGCTTTGAATGTTGAAAAATACGAAAATTGAATTTAAAATCTAAAGCCAAAATAAGATGGGCATCTGTTGATCCCATGACCTTATACATACATACATATGTATATATTCTACAGAAGTATCCAACTTTGCAATTATGGCACACCATATAGTGCATTTATATAAAGCCAAATGTCAGGGCTTCGAACTGCGTCAGTGTGTGTGTGTGTGTTCATGGGGCTGCATACGCATGTGTGTGTGTGTGTGTGGAGGGGGGACTGTATGTTTTTTGCATTGCATAAACTTTGGTGCTTTGGCTTACCTTGTATGCAGCAGAGCACGCCTAACAACAACAACGTCTTCTCCATGAATGGCGACATTTTGTATGTATTTGGATTTATTTTAATTAGTTTTTTTTTTGCTTTTTGAGCTTTTGTTTTCACTTCTTCTCTGCCCGGCGGCTGGAGCAACAATTTGTTTCGGTGACGAGTTCCCTTCGTTGGACAATTTTTCGAGCTGATTGAATGCTACATCAGCATATTAGCCTAAACAAAATGATTTTGGATAAGTTAGGCAAATAAGTTTTGTGCGAATTTCCTAATAACCCTATGACGTTCGCCGATTTTGTTGTATATAATTCGACTGCAATGAAAAGTGAAAATCGCGGTGGCGAAAATAAACGCAAAAGGAGAGAAGACGCAAAGCGAAAAGGGGCAAAAACAGAAAGTGGGACGCAGCGGAAAAAAAGAGGAAGACAAATGCATTTTGGAAGGAAGCGTTGATGGGCGGAAAGGGACGGCATGGCGACGGCGCAATGCAACACACTCGCTCGCTCTCTCTCTCACTCCTTCTCGCTCCCGATGACGCGCGCCCTCTAGCGACCCAATTAGTGAGCCAATGGATCCCATGTGGAACGCATTCGAACGACGAGCTACTTGCTCGGTGTTGCTGTTTTCCAATTTTCACCCATGTTTTTTTTTGGTTTATTTCTTCTTGTCTTGGGATCGACTGTCCATTTAATTGGATTGCAATGATTGCCGAACGCAGCTACAGCTGCAATTGCAGCCAACCTCCACCCTATTCCACCCACAAGCCAATTGATTTTCCCACCCAACACTACCACTTATTTTTCCCCATTTTTTCCGGATGGTGGGTAATTGCTAACAGTACTCGGTAGCTAGGTAACAAATTACCAATACGTACCGCCCATGGGAAAACCCCACCTTCGTATTATCTGCCCCACTCCCTGGCGCTTTTAATAGTTTAGCCCACGTTTGCGATTTGTGGCCAAGTGCTTTCGATGGGCTTTCTATCCCACTATTTTTTTTCATTTTCCTCCAATTGTCGGCTGAATCTATTTTCCTTTTCCTTCTTTTTTTATACTTCTGTCAAGTGAAAAGGCTTTGTTGGGCTTTGCTTACGGGATTGTCCTCAAATCTGATTAGATTTTGTAACAATGTATTAAGCTTTTTTAATATTACCATCTAAAAAAAGAACCTATTCCACTGCTTATTTAAAATATTTCAAGTTTGTCAAATGTTTTCAATATGGTTTTATAGTTTTTTGACCCTAAGAACTTTACAAGAATTGTTACCTACTCATAGAGCTTATAAAATTTTCCTTTTCCTTAACTACTACCAAATATTGATCGAGACTAAATGGACCTTATATGACCCCTTATTTGGCCCCCTTTTAGATCCCCATTTAGAACCCCTCTGCGACCGCCGCGGTGACTTCACTTTGAATTTGAACAGCCAATTTCCTGGCCACTCAAGTAATTACATTGTCATCCCATTTCCGGGACTGCCTGCAGTTGCGTTGGCCATTTGGGCCCCATTCAAAACCCCAAACCACACAACCCCCGCCACTCCCCCCGCCAAGCCCTCCCCCCCAATTGGCACGTAATCGAGAAAAGTGCAATGCACTGAAGCCATAGATTCTAGAGCACTGCAGTTGGGGTGCCCACTCCAAAACAAAATATAGGGCGGCAGTCGGCGTACAGGGTACGAAATATTACGCATACGCCCCGTTCTGCCCACCAGCGAGATTTGGGTTTCTGGCACACGGCACACAGGTAACCATCCATCCGGCTGAGGATACAAAGCCGTGCTTGGCAAGACGTCTGAATGCCGAGCGAATGAAAAGCCAATCAATATGGTAGCCAAGGGGACGTTGTCATGTCATATTCCATTCAGTTGGTCAACTGGCAGTTGACGGGCCAAAACAGGAAGAGTTCCAATCGGCAGGCTATATTTGATATCTAAATGCTATATACGTATATATAGGATGATGATATGTGGTGGGTGGCTTGATTGAGTGGGCCTGCTTTCATGTTAGTCAGCCATCAGCGTTCGCTGTTCGCTTGCAATTCGCAGGACATGCAACACCCTGCCTCTTCCGCCAGCCCCGGAAAATTCAATAACTGACCCAGTTCAGGTGCTGTTCTAGCCGACCACTTTTCAGCCAGCCCACTCGATGGTTTTTCCTGCCATTTTCCATCGTCCAACGTCTGTCTTCGTCTTTTGGCATTTCCTGTGGGAAATGTTTTGGAGCACCCATCCTGCGGCAGTAGACCCACTGCTTCTTTCATTTTAGCTGGTTATTTTTGTTGTTATGTAAGAGCCCAGACAATTGGCAGTAGCACGAATCTGGCATATCGATTTAGCCATTAAAAAAATAGAACGAGCAACGAAAAAAAAAAAAGAAAACTAGAAGAACAACAACAACGCGAGCAGAACAAGTGGCTTGGGAAAATTACTCAGGTGGCGCAGGTAAAATTATCGGGGGGGTTGGCTCTGCACTTTTGTTGTGTAATGCCTTGCGAAGACCTCGAGGATTAAGGGATTCGGGGGATTCGAGGGATTCTCGCTGGCTTATGAACTTGGCCAGCAGTTAATTAGCCCGTTTTTAAGGTTAGGTATTGTTCTCCTTATCTGGCTTATATCCGCAACTATTCTGTTTAAATGGTTCGTCCATTTGCGCTTGCAACTTGTTTTGTAATCACTTATGCACTGTGTTTCCGCTTCACTTCGAAGTCACACTTTTCACTTTTACTTGGGCAGTTATATAATGCCAGGACCCCCCACACGAGTATTTTCAATGGTTTTCCGCAAAGTTTCCCTTTCGATGCAGTTTTCTTTTCCATTTATTTACGTAAGAGTGGAGACATTCACAATTTTCCTGGCTCTCGAACTATTTCAAGCTGATGACACCGAAGTGGAAATGAAAGGGTCCCCAAATGAAAAGCGAAAAGAAAAGCGGATGCCAGAGAAAAAGGGCTCAGAAAATGGGTGAAGGGGTGGGTGGGGGGTTAGCGGGTGGAAACGGGTGGATAGTTGTGGGCGAAGGGTGCGCGGGGGGTGGGCGGACTTAAGTGCGATTCCAGTGCAAATTCTCTCGCAAGGACGAAGCACAAAGTCAAAGCGGCCGAGAGCGAAAGAGAGAGAGGAATATTGAGTGCGGGAAAGAGACACAGAGACAGAGAGAGAGAGAGAGGGCGCGAGCGCCCTTTTGAGAAAAACCAAGCGAAAAAAGTTAAATCGATAGCGAACCGCGCCACTGAAGCGGGATTATCTAACACGGGGCTTACAGTCCGTTTCGCCCAGAATCGCGACTTTTCTTTCCACTCTTTGCACTTGTCTCGATTTTTCCAGCTACCTTTCCGCTGGCTAAAAAAACTCTCGAATTCGTACTTCAAATGCTCGGATTTGGTGTGCCAAGGGCCTTCTGATTTGCTGTGGACTCTGATGCGGTCACGCGACGCGGTAGATGCAACCCCAAACACGGTGAAATTCTTTCTGAGCGCTCCGCCAAATCCGCAGCTGTCCGGCAAGATTTCCGCCGAGCTGTTTCTGTTTCTCTGGAGAGCGAGAATCTCACGAGAGAGAGACTGCGCACTGAACAACCCTGGTAATTCTCTATTTTATATTCTGCGATAAGTTTCAAGTATTTTGAAAAATCTAACTTCAATACTTCATCCTCATATTTTTTTAAAAATTTTGAAATTACCGATTGAGAACTGGATATCTATAGCACCTAAAAAATATTTACAAAACATTTTTTTTTTACTCTGCGATAAGTTTAAAAAGTATTTTACAAATTCTATCTTTACAACTTCTTTCTCATAATTTTAAAATTACCAATTAAGTATTGGATTTTTATAGATCCTAAAATCATTTTTAAAATAGTGTTATGCTATAAATTTCATCATATTTTAGCCTGGCTTCTACAAGGTAAAAAAATTTTTAAAAATGCTGTTAATATTTCAAGTATCGTAGCTCGTTAGAACCATAAAATTTCAGTTTCAAATGCTTTCAATATTGTTATCAGATTGTTTATAGCAAAAACAAATGTATTATTTGCAAAGTCGGTTCATGTCATTATGTAAAAAGGTTGGAAGTGAAGATAGCGATCCAAAAACCTGCCGATTTTGTGTCTGCTGTAAATCTATACTAAAATATTATATAATGTCGACTATTTCTTCACATTATATAGACCAAATGTATGCGCTTGTTTTGTATGATTTCTCCTTTATATAATTTCTTTAACAGCATTATTTTTAAACAAACTTAAAACTATAGGTCTAGTAAGAAACCCAATAACCATTTCTGGATTAAAACTTATTTTATTGGCATACCCAATAGTATACGTACCTATGTATTTGTACAATAGCCTTATTATTAGATATTTATATTACAAAACGACTTACGAACGATATCCTGAATGTCAACAATATTTCCTTATGATCTAATGACCCAGTTAAGCTTTCAGCCCTTTATGCAATTGGTTATTTCGGTCCAGAAGGCCTGAACTTCAGGATCCTGCATTAAAATACGTTTTTTAGCGTTCAAAACTATATTGAGGATGTCGGCGTTTTTGCAGCAATCCCGTCTCGCGGATTTGCCATCGGGCGCCTCCGGGGAAAAGCCTTCCGTCTCCTGGTCATCCATTGGATCCAACTCACCCGCCGGACTGCCCAATTGTCCAACTGCAGAATAACAATGTATTTGGGGGAATCTATTACTTAATCAACTGAAATACCTTTCTTGCACTTGGTCGCTTCTGTTTTCGGTTTTTCTGTGCGTTTTTGGTAGGGTTTTCTTGGTTTTGAAACATCTTTCGTTTTGCTGCGCTTGGCATTCGCATCGGTGGGCAGCAATTCGGGACTCTCAGCGGGATTATCCGCATCCTGCTGCAGGCGCCGCTTGACGTGCAGATTCAGGCGCTCCTTGATGTTTTGCTGTTCCAGTTTTATCTGCACACCAGTGGTTTCTGCCATGTTTTTGCGTTTTGAATATGAAAACAATTTCCAAAACAGTCTACCAGTGTGACCCTTAAATAAATATTACAAGAAAAAAAACAACAACGTAAAATGCAACTATCTCACTTGTATTTATTTGTAATTATTTATAACTATTTGAATAGCGATGGTATTGCATGTAAAGTTATTGCGGTAGCCGGAAGAAAGAAAATAATCAGTGTAACTGATGTTAAAACAAATTTTGTATCTAATATTTATTAGTAAAAAATTACATTATGTGGCAGTGTGAACAGACCTGGTTGGAGTCTCCGCTGCCCCATATCCGAGTCACGCACCCCAGATCTGCATTCGATGCGATGGCAAATTTGGTATTTTCCAGCGACGCCATGTTGGATTGCGAACAACAGTTAACAGCAGCAAACGAGAAATCAGCTCGCAGCGCAGAAAAATTAAGAAATATCGCCGTAAAAGTGAGCCCAACCGACCGAAAACATATGAAAAGTGTGAATTAAAGGACAATCAAGCGATAAATCATTAATTAAGCGTTGAGCAATCGCGAAAAGTACGCGAAATCGACGTTTTACAGAACGTTCGCAATACGCGTCGCCATTGGTGTGAGCGAGAGCTTGCCTGTGTGTGCGTGTGGTATTGGAGAGGGAGAGAGCGCCTGTGTGTGTGTGTGTTTGCGTGCGTGTGTGTGAGCGAGCGAGCGGCCCCTATGAAAAGCAACAGCAACAACAACGCCAGCAAAGGACCCGCACCAACAACAGCAAGAGTAACAAGCACAGCTTTTTAATATCCAAATAATGAGTGTCGCTGCAATGACTATGGACGATCAAAGACCCTGTATGAACAGTTACGACAAAATGCCCCCGACCAAATACGAGCAAAACCTAAATATCCTAAACAGCAGCCAAAACAGTGGGGCCACTGGCGGCCCCGCCTCCCCAACGCCCTCCGGCTTGGAGGACCACCATCATCATCACCATCCGCATCCACACCATCATCACCATCAGGAGCAGCAGCAGCAGCAACAGCAACACTTGCAGCAGCAGCAGCAACAACAGCAGCATCAGCAACACGCAGCAGCTGTTGCAGAGGCTGTTGCAGCCGCCGAACAGCGACAGCGCTTGCTCGAAGGTATTTTGCACATTTTGGTACACTGCTATCTGATCAGAGATCTATCTGATCTATATAATACCCCCTATATACTACATACATACTCGTTTCGAATACCGACAAAAAGAAAATAAGGAAAAAACCACGATCAAAAGTGTTGACTCTGTGTAAATTGTATAAATAATGCAATATAAACAACAAGTAAACGTAGTCATTTAGTTTATTTCTGCCCCCACTCCACTTGGGTTTCTTGTGTCATTTGAATTTGTTTATGAAAAACACTCGGAAAAGAACTCAACGTATATATTATGTGAATCGAATCGAAGCGAACACTCTTTGCAACGAACATTCTTTCAGCGGCGTTTTGGTTAACTTTATTTATTTATTTTTTTCAACACCACCTCGAGCAAACCGTCGAATGTAGTGAAGTGCTTTCAAAGGACAATGCATATAATAATCTCTAATACCTAAATATGAACTAAGTTGAAAGGCAACTGATGCCAGAAGTTATCAAGTGATTACAAAGTGTTGTGCAACAGAACTATCAAAAATATAAAATATGAGTTGAATAATCATTAATAATATATGAGAATCGTAACCAATTATAACCAGTAAGCTGAGCAAAGCTTTAATATTGAAAGTAATCGTACTTAATTAAAAAATTATAGAATGAATCATGAGATGATAAGGTTAAAGAGAAAACCGGGCTGATAATATAACATCAAATGAATATAGATCATATCAAGTAATAATAGTAAAGAATCCTAATCGGAGATTTTCCTCGTTTTCCGTCGTTTTTGCGGTGTACAGTTTTCGTTTTGCGACCACTTTTCGGTTGCCTACGTGCCCGCAGAAGAAGAAGAAGAAGCAGAGAAGTGGAGAGGAGAAGAAGAGAGCCAACGTGTCTGCGTCCCCTGCCCCACCCCTCTGGACCCATCTTTTACTCTCTTCACGCCCCCTCGCTCTTTTCGTCGCGCCTAAATATAAATAATAATATTAAATAATCAATTGAATATGTGACAGTGCATAACCAAAGAGAAAATAAAGTTGAAATTGTTTTTCTGTTGAAATTGTGTTGAAGAAGTGAGCGTCAAATGAAAAAAAAACAATTGCCTCTTGTGTTCAAACAAATACAAATGTTTAAATAAATGGCGCCAAAATACGGCGAACATGTGTGTGTGAGTGTGTATATTCACAATTGTTAAGCTTACTTTATTGATTTTTAAACGCTTAATTGGCCGCCAATCAATCAATTAACATGCAATGTGGGACACACGCACATGCACACATTTGTTTGCCCCGATCAAATAATATATATATATATATATAAATATAAAATAATTGCTCGGCTAAGTAAATACAAATACGAAGTTATTTATGTACGTGTTTGCACAACAAATACAACAAAAAATGCAAAGTCAATAAACTTTTTGTATGACAAAAGAGTGTTCGAAAATGCCGCAAAAAAGAGAGAAGGGGAAAAGCTTTTGAAATCCATGCATACATACATACATGCATAGGCATACGAAAAAGCTTCCGAAAGCCCATTGTGTGTGCGTCGAGTTTTTTGCAAGTGTTTTTCAAAAATATTTTCAGTTTTGCCACAAAAAATATGTATACCAATCAGTCGTCGTTGTTTTCCACAGTGTATGCAAGTTCGAAAATGCCGCGAAGATTCAAATTCAATCGCCAATCAAGTTCGATGCAAATGCATAAGCAAAAGCAAAAGCAAGAAATCAAAATGCAAATAATGGCAGGTGTTCAAGTTATTCAAGTGCCAATGATAATGCCAGAGATAACGAAGCAATCGAAATCGAAATCCAAACCGCAAGCGAATTCGATACCGACATCGATATCGTGCCCAAGTTCAAGTGGTTCAAGTTGTGACCCTCGCATCGAATCAAAATCTAAATCAATATCATTATCAGCCAGAGATTGACGACGGGATGCGGCCTTTTCCACCGACCATGTCACGAACTTACACGAATGATTGCAACGCATTGGTATGATTTCGTATTAAGTTCCACCTAAAAAAACAAACACTTTGCCTTGCCCATTAAGAACTTGTAAAATATCTATGTATATATAGTACGATATTGTTATATCTCGTGTGCGAACCAAAAAAAAAAGACAGTGGCTCTCTCAGCTTGGAACGCCCGTTATCTAGACCCCATTATTAGCTAATCCCTATCCTTCGATTCGCAGATGAGATCGAGAATCTCAAGCTGGAACAGGTCCGCATGGCTCAGCAATGCGCGGACGCCCAGCGACGCGAGAAGATCCTCATGCGACGGCTGGCCAACAAGGAGCAGGAATTCCAGGACTATGTGGTGGGTACTACTTTGATCTACACAAATTCCTCAAATACTAATGTACATCTTTTCCTCTTTAGAGCCAAATTGCCGAGTACAAGGCCCAACAGGCGCCGACTGCCCTGGCATTGCGCACTGCTCTCCTCGATCCAGCGGTCAATCTCCTGTTCGAGCGGCTAAAGAAGGAACTTAAGGCCACCAAGGCCAAGCTGGAGGAGACCCAGAACGAGCTGTCCGCCTGGAAGTTCACGCCAGACTCTAATACCGGCAAACGCCTAATGGCCAAGTGCCGACTGCTCTATCAGGAGAACGAGGAGCTGGGCAAGATGACCTCCAACGGCAGGCTGGCCAAGCTGGAGACCGAACTGGCCATGCAGAAGAGCTTTAGCGAAGAGGTCAAGAAATCGCAGTCAGGTAGGTTAAATCTTAACTAGGATTGGGATCGAAACTTATGGATATGTAAACTCCTTCACCCTTTAGAGTTGGACGACTTCCTGCAGGAGCTGGACGAGGATGTGGAGGGCATGCAGAGCACCATTCTGTTTTTGCAGCAAGAACTAAAGACCACGCGCGATCGCATACAAGCGCTTGAGAAGGAGAACGCCCAGTTGAAACAGGCCATCAAGGATGAGGTTGTGGCTCCAGCGGCTGCCACCAATGGCGGCACCAACAAGACGATAAACAAGCTAGAGACCATTCATGAGGACGCTTGCATGGCGAATAACCCAACGAATCCGGATTGTTACAATGGCAATACCAACAACGAACAGATCGCGGCCGTGCCACAGATACCACCAGCGGATGATGGCAGCAATATGAACGGAAATGCAGCGCGATTAGCGCGCAAGCGAAACTACCAAGAGGAGGAGACTCCTCCAACGGTAGTGGTGGTGCCGACTCCCACTCCAGTAGGAAATAACGTCCAGGAAGCACCTCCCATCAGGGAAGTTACCGCCCCACGTACTCTGCCGCCCAAAAAGTCCAAGCTGCGAGGCATTACCACGCGTCGCAACTCCCAGCTGGAGGAGGATCATCAGCCCGTGACAAAGCCAGTGGCCGTCCCCATGATCGTGGACAACGCTGTGGCCGGAATGGCGAGCGAAGAGGCTGCTGCAGCCGCTGCGGCGGTTAATAACAGCAATACGGGAGTACTACCGGAAACGGGAGTGCCAGTGGGTGTCCCAGTTGAGGGCGGCGATCCAGCTGCTCAGGCGGCACCGGGCCGCATCCTGACCCGTCGTCGGTCCGTCCGCATGCAGCAGAACGGCAGCGGAGCAGTCGACTACTCCACCTAAGCGCTGGCGAACCTTTTTCCAAAAAAGGGTGCACTCCATATGAGTTCGTCAAATTGATCGTTAATTCCTGACGTTTACTTTTGTGAATTGAGATTTCAAAACAGAGAGAGACTTCATTTTATATTTCTAACCTATCTTTTAGATTCTTTAATTTTTTTACACATTGTCTTGTAAAATACGTTTATTATTTCGTTTGCAAGCGGCGTAGACATACATAATTCGCGAATTATTTGGAAGTCACTGCTTTACATACGAAATGCATTATGTAGAACTGTGTACCAGTTCAGCACATATATTTACAATAATACGATCGAGCTAAATGATAATGCGAAAAACTGATACACTATTTATGTTTTTTAAACCACGGCATCTACTGATAAGCTGAAAAGAAAGTTTGGTCAAAAAAAAACTTGTCATTTAGCCTAATTAGGTTTTAATTATCAACTTAAGGCATTTTTGTAATACTATGAAAGTTGTGTAAAATACTATAAACTTGTGTTAAAATAAATTGTTAGGCATAACAAATATTTCAAAAAACCCGAGTCCTTTCCATTTGGCCGCCCAGCAATAGAATTGTTTTGATTTTCGAAATTATCTTGTGTTTATTATCAGTTTCTTCTTTTAGCACATTAGACAAATGGTTTTACTTGTATTTGATTGAATTCGAAATATGTTTATGTATGTAGTACAATTGTGGCTGCCAGCGAGTGTGTTTGTATCTTTTGTTTCGTTTGTGTCTGTGAGGAGAGTTTAAACTTGAGATCGGGCTAAATGTTCTGGTGAAGAAGAGGCCTGCAAGCTTGGCATAGTTTGATATCTGCTTTAACCTACTTTCAATCGAAATGTAAAAAATGAGAAGGGGGGTGGTGAGACAACCTGCAAGGGGCTAACGCACTTCCAATTCCACATTAAATAGTTAATAACAAATTCTAGGCAGTTCGAATGGCACAAGTTGATTACACTACCATGGGAAAATGTGGGGGGCTAAAGCTTAGCGAGTTCTGTTCCGATCGGAGGATATATCCTCTCGGCTGAGAGTTTGTTTGTCTAGATGTACGATAGTTTGTCATGGTAAATTTCAACTAGTCAATGGTTTAAGTGTAGTATTATTAATAATTTAGTCGCTAGATGCTGCTGCGCTTACTCAATCGTCTCTGACCTCGGCTCAGTTCTGTGGCTCGTATCAAGTAGTTAGTAATAAAAAGTATTTCTCATATATGTATGTAGGTACTTGTGGGTAATGCTAGGTATCGTCATCATCAGTGTATATAAAAACAATGCCTTTAAATCGGATCTCTTTTTGGTTTTGCTTGTTCTCGAGTGGCCTACAATGTCTTTTTTAACGAATGTCTATAAAAAGTATGTAGTTTTCCAAGGCTCCGAGGCTGAACTTTCGGTTAGTTTTTCTCTGGGCTAGGCTAAGCAAATATACAAAAGCTACTTAAATTAGTTAGCATGTACAGTACCGAACGTACTCGTAGGTATATATCGTATTATCGTATGAGTGTGTATATATAATTAAATGGTTCCATTATTCGCCTTTACCGATAGGTTTCTTGATCCGTTCTTTAAACATAAACTCGTAGCTAGGTGTTACTTACAAATGTGGCCTTCTTAGATTAGGACTAACTTTCACACATGCACACACAACACACACACAACACACACACACTCACTCACTCACTCACTCACACACACGCATAACCATGGGCAGTAGTCGGCATTGGGTACAGTGTGTGCCATAAGTTTGTCGCCTGGATGACAGCGCTTTGCATTCAGCTTACTTGAAGGTTGCAAGTCGTTTAAGGCCGTTGTTGGAATTTTCAGTTATACAATATATAATATATATATATTCATATGTTAATGCAGTAAATATATGTTTTTGTCCTGTCTATTGGAAGGTCTACAATAAGCCCTGCGCCCAGTCCGTCATAGGCGGCACACACTGTCCGCGTTCGCTGATGTGGATCCGCTTCCGGATTCGGTTCCGGATACGGATACTCGTATTTAACTACTTAAGAACTAATTTGGAAAAGTTTCTCTAGGTGACCAAAAATATTGAACTGCGCTCAAGCGTTAGAGTAAAAAATTTTCCCACCTCCTGGATTGCCCTTCGTATATAATACAAAAACATAATGCCTAGATCTAAGCTAAATCCATCGTCCGCCGTTACAGCCAGCGACTCAGTATGTGGCAGAGCAGCAGCAGCCCCAGGTTCGCGTACACGGAGCAGGCCTTTCCGCACAGCTTGATGCCGCTCTCCTGGAATGGGAAACCAAAAGTGAATTAGGTCAGGTGGTGAGAGGGATGGATTCCCAAACAAGTCGGTGAAGGTACTTTACAGTAGCTTTTCAAGGATTTTTTTGTGTTTATATGAACATAGTTAATGAGCCAAACCTTCAGCTGTTCCGGTTAAAGGTTATAGCTAATTATATAGTACCTTCCCCTGCCACAACCTTTGATTGCCCAAGTCCAACCAAGGACTACCATAAACCCCAAGAGCCCCAAGGACCCCGATGGACTTACGTTCGCGTGACGACTGATGCAGCTGTGGGGTCGCATGCGGTTGAACTCGCGAGCCTGCTTGTAGCAGGCCAGCGAATCGTTAACCGACAGATGGTAGTCGATCGGCTGCGGATTGACCGTGAGGACGACGGAGCCGTCCCTGGGACACAGCTGGTCGATGACCAGCAGGATGAGGTTGCTGAACGGGATGGGCAGGACGACAAATGGCCGCTCACATGCATGGGCTGTCATATTGTAGACAACGTTGTCCTTCTCGTTGAACAGCGTGTACAGATCGCGCTTCATGTCGCACGGCTTGAGCCGGGTGCGATGGAGTGTCAAGTAGCGCAGCCAGAGGTCATCGTCCTTCTTCCCATGCCCATTGCCGTTGCGGGCATGGTGCTCCGGATGCGGCTCCGGCGGCGGTGGCTCCGTGTCATTGGAGTCGCCGTACATGTCCGCATAGTGGCTGGACACTCCGGGCGCCCACTGCAACAGTTGTACAATATACCACAGCGCCGTATGCAGCAGCCATTTGCCCACGCGCAGCAGATGGAACAGGGGCTACAAGAAGTGGGTTATTAGAATGGGATATTAATTTTGCATATAAACTAGAGAGATGATCTATGTAATCCACCAAACCATTCCTACCGAAAGCAGCATGCTGGAGGCGTTGTTATCGTTCTTGGACTCGAAGCACACCGCCTGGTAATCGTAGACGGTGACCTGCCTGTAGACATTCTCCTCCAGCAGTCGCTTCATGATCGCTCCGTTCACCTCGCCAAAGAATCGCCCCGTCTCGTGGACCCTCGTCGAAATGATCACATAGCCATTGTTGTCCAGTATATAGCAGTCTTTGTCATCCACGGCACAGGCCTGTTATATACCAATTATAAGTAAGTTTCTTCAAATAGGATAGTCTAACCCACATTGCCGGTGATGTTGTGGAAGAGCTTGTAGAGCGCCGAGTGCTGAAACTGGAAGCCCACAACAGCCGCCGGTGCAGTCTTGCCGCCCTCATTGTGGAAAACAGCATGACTGGCGGTCACCAGGATCTCTGAGTTGCTTTCTGCAGTTGGGAATTCCATTAAGATAATGATGTACGATGAGGTACCTCTGAACTTACCACCCGCATCGAAGGGCACGGAGTAAACGAAGCTCTCCTCCCGCACAAAATGTTGGTCCACGGCGCGTTTGTACCAAATCTCATCGATGGCCCGCGTATTATTTTGGCTAAAAGTCTCGCTGCATGTGGAACTCCCATTATAGCTTGAATTCCTGTCATAAGTACAGGGGATTTGCCCCCTTCTGACTCACCCGACTACGGATTCCTCGGCAGCATTCGAGTGGAACTCATGCCAGCGGGTGAGACCACTGTGGGTGGCCAAAAAGGCAACGGTGACGCCAAAACGCTGCTTGAATTCGTTTCTGTGCAAATAGATGCATTGAGTTAGAAAAGCCAGACAACTTAATGTGGCAAATAACAATGATTGGGACTTAGACTAGTTAACAGGAGTGAGTATCGTAGTAAATTGATTGTGGTTTACCTTGGCAGCAAACCCATTAGAACAGCTATTGGGCTTGATGCGCTTGTGCTAGATTTGTTTTAAATGGTTTTGGTATTTCATAATGGAGAGGCATTATGTTTTGTGGTATCACGTTGAGGAGATATTCAAGAGTTCATAGACATATTTAATATATAGAGTAGAGTTGTATTAGAGTGGTGGGTGCAAAAATTCAATATGAGAAAGACATTCAACGACAGCGACAAGGACGACACAAAGAATCGGTATAAAATGCAAATAAAAGTGAGAAAAGAAGGGCGTACACAGAAATGAAAAACGGTTAATATGTGCTGCATTTCCGGTGCGTAAACGAGCGAGTGCATGGCGTTGACTGTACTGAAGGTGTCTGACGAGTCAAGCCTAGCATTGCTTTAAAATCAATCCCCAAGCCATCCTCGATCCTCGCCACTTACCCCTTGTCGTCCTTGGAGTTGAAGCTGGTGTTGTTGGAGAACCACCCGGTGACTCGTGCATCGAAGACCAGAGCCTGCATCAGCTGCCGATCGCCTGAAAATCAAATTGCCAGCGTCAAAAGAATCCAAAATGAGCGGTAAACATGGTTAGATAATGGTTGCAGTGGCATAACTGGCTCCATTACTCCAAACTTTTAGCTTGATGTGAGCATACTTTTCAGATAATAAATAAACAATGAGAAAGTCCTCTGTGACATGCAACGATTTGAGTGCAAATTCCGCAGCTAACTACAGACACTACTTGCTAATTGAAATGATAACTTATAGAAGTAAAGGAGGTTTTCAGTGGCCCAATCAATTTGGTGTTTGCAAGCCTCCTTATCGATCCATAACTTCGATCGATTTTTAATTATAATAGAAATTCTAAAGAATTCACTGGTTCTTTCATTTTGGTCTAAAGTTTTGAAAATGAGCTGGGATAAGAATAATTTTAACGGGCATTTCCGCCGGATGTGCAGGTGCGTAGGTCGGAAATGAGAACGGTGCTACTGAGTGCGATTGATTGTGATTAATTTTTGTGGGTGCACAACTGTGACTAAGATGACTTTTGATATTCGTTACTCACAATAGTAGCTTTCTTTTTCATTGATTGATGGATAACGGCCGGTTGATGAGTTGTTAGCTGTGAATTTGCATGAACATTGAAATCGCAATCGTAATTTTCGCACATCAACGAAACACAAAAACGCATAACAGAGTCTGGGAAAGCGGCGGCTTATCAAAGCGATCGATTCCGAGTATCGGAAATGGATGTAACCGGAAGTGGGTGTGGGGGGAGTACTATATACTATACTTACAAAACATGGCGGCCGCGTGCTCCGGGGGCATAGCACTCCGACTTCCCGGCCATCGCCAGCCAGGCTCAGACATACGCTCGAGAAAGTACAGCAGTTCGATCTCTGGCGTTTTGAATGTCCTGTTGCTGTGCTTACAAAATAGCCTGAAAACATCGTATAAGCAAATTATTTTGAACCTGGCTTTATTGTTTAGTTGTCAGCTCACCAGTCGGGATGAATTTTCCACCGCTTGCCGCTGAAAACGCTGCGCAAGTTTGTGCCCTTTATGCTTATGCGATGGATCTCCTGGTCAGCTCGGATGTCCATGTGACTCACGCCGTATTGCTCCGGATAGGAAATGACCAGAGTAAAGGGCGTCTTCTTGATGGCCGTCCAGTAGTATTGTCGCTTTATGCGTGCCACCCGTTTCTGTAGGTTATTCAAAAACAAACTTTAAAATATAACTCAGACTTTATGTGCATAACACTTACCATTTCATCGAAATGATTTTTGACCAGCATCCATTTGCTGCCTGTCGATTGATTGATTATAGAATCTCTTATCTGTTTAATAAAGAATTTAAATATGTAACTATGTTAAGAAAAACTTTAAGGAAGGTTTACCGTCATCAGCACTGGATTAAAGTCTCTAGCGGGTCGATCGTCATCCAATAGCTCGACTTCAATCATGTCAACGCTATTGTATGCTGGCTTCAATATGTAGCCTTGGAACTGAAATTCAAAGACAAGGATTATTTAAAATAATTCCTACTATTTCGATGGCATTCACTTACAATTGGACGAAAGTCTGGATGGAATAGTACATAACCATTGTTGGTTACTATAAACGCATAGCCATTCACGCCGAGCTAAGTATAGATATGGATTATTTGGTGTTCATATCCAGGATTCAAGAGATCCCAACTTACCGTGAACGGCGACAGCAGCTTTTTGATTTCATTGATGGGCACATCCGTGCCGGCCACGCCCAATATATTCGCAATCCTAGTCTGTGCGTGAGAAGTTTTGAGATATATATTTAGAGAAGTGTTGGGTCAAGTGAGTGAAAACGAAACATATACACAAGTTGGACTTTAAATTTTACAAGTACAGAGAATGGTAGTTAATTTTTGGTTTTGCATGTTAATCAAATAGTGGAAAATGAATTTGAAATTTGAATTCGATAAATGGCATTGCTAGTACAAAACGCCTTAGGGCATCTCAAAGTAAAATACAAAGATGTAAAACAAAAACGGAAACAATGTCCAATGCAAATATGAGAAGCATCGTTACTACGCAAGAACTTACGAGTACAGTCAAGAAAGTCGATTTCAAAGATTAAATTTTTTTTTTGCTTTTTGTTTTCTTGTATTGATGTTTACAAAGAATTTAGTTAAGCGTTTTTCTGTTTTTAGCGGCTAATTACATGGCTAGCAGAGTAGTACTAAGAGCGTATGAGAGCGTTGGGTGTTGGTAGGAAGTGTAAAACAAAATGTCGAACTAAAAAACTTGGTTAAGATCAGAAGAAGGCTCGCAGAACCATAAAACCATATAGACAGAGAGTGTAATTTACAATATTCTTGTCAAAAAATGCGGGTTTTTGGGAGTTTGTGAACTGAAAATGTGTGAAATAAGCTGTTTACACGTGTGGAGGGGCCTTCTTTGCAAAGAAGTACAGTTGTGCTTGTTTGTTTGTTTGCGTTGTTGGTGTTTCGGTGTTCGGCAGTGTGTACATTTTCACAGTTTTTATACCCTTCACAATATCATTTTGGGTGGTGGGTGGCAGGAAATCTACAAGATACCAAATGCCGAAGAGATAAAGAGCTACAGAGGCAAGGACATACAAGGAGCTCGATCAGCGATCGTTCAGTTTTGAAGTGTCCGTTCAGCGAAGCTTTACACACACAGTTACAGAGAGAGAGAGAGAGAAAGTGCCGGAGAGTTCTTAGTCTAGGATTGCAGAAGAAATAAATCATTCGGGTTAGTACCAAGCACTTGATCGGACTGGCTAATTAAATCATAACTCATTGCATCGTGGCTGAGGGCGGGGTTTTGGTGGCATGGATAGTAGGCAATACATAAAACGTAGGGAAATTAAGAAATCAATTTTATCAGTGCTCAATGAAATCAGGTGGAAATCAAAAGGCAACAAACAATTTCGATCAAGTCACGCATGCGGCTTAGACAAACGAAAGTGGAAAATTTAGGATGAGCTTTTGCATTTTATTAAATTTTGCGGTTGGTTTTTTTTTTGGTTTTGTTTTTGATTTTTGATTTAGATACAATTTACTCACAACTTGAAGGTTTATTTTCGCAGCCGGATTTATATCGGTCGTTAGATTAATGAGCTGTGAATTCGTATTTGTAGTATTTAATAAATCAATTTCTAGTAACGAAAGCAACTTAAGTAGGGTTATTCTAGGGGCGGGTGTACTTGGAGGCGTGGCGGTGTCGGTGGGCGGAAAGCGCGGCGGGGTGCTCTTAAGGATCCTGCCATCCTATCTGAAATGGGCCCTACCATCTACATACGTATGCATATCCTGTCCAGCAGAAGGGTATAAAAACTCCAGCGGATTGGGGTCCTCTCGCTTGGGAGGCTCTGAGATGTGTCTATATTTATGTGTTTATATTTATATTTATAAATTGATCTGTTGTGGTTGTTCTTGTGTGCTCTATAGGTCCTCAGCAGTAGCCTAGGATTTTTCCAATTTTGGTTGCTTTTTGCTTTGTCAATGGTTGTACTTACTAAACATCAATGGATTCTAACATTTATTTGTTTGAGGAGCGGGTGGGGTGTTTTCTTTTTTTTTCATTATTTTTGGAGGGGGCGGGACTACCAATTAGCACTATGGTATATATGTATTCATACAGAGTCTAGACGATCGCGGCTCAACCCAATCTTTCTTGGTTAAAACAACAAATGGAAAATTCTACTACTCAAAATGCTAGATAAAATGTTCTATTTATACGTTAGGTAATCAACTAGGCATAGCTATAATTCGATAATTGTTTATAATAAGTATCATAATAATACGAGTACGGTTATATAAAGAAAATCAATATATATCGATAATTACTGGACCAATTCGAATTGATATCGTTATTACATGAGAATACTTTTGGATTTGGTTTCGATTTTAGCGGGTTGAACCCAGTACGTGGTCAACTATAATGTCAAAAGGTTGCTAAAGAATGCCATGGTCCTAGACCATATTAGCTAGATTTATATACGAGTTATACATAGTATAGTTAGTTATAGTATATATCGGTTAAATATGGATTAGGTATGCATGTATGTAGCGCAAAGTATAACAAATCGTTTACTTTATTTGATATATATATATATATAGATATATATACGGATAATGTATATACGAGTATATAGGTAGAGCTCAATACGAAATGCAATTAATTGGCGTATATAAAACTTTTATCAAGAGCAGTAAATACGTTATACGCAAAAATTTCGTTCGAAATTTATTAAGTTTGGTTTTGATTGTTATTTGTTAGAATTTGGCATTATAGTTTGTACCTCACGTGTTTGCAATTCCCAGAGTGCTTCATTTATTAAAACTTCTTCGGTGATATTCTGTGGTATAGTTGTGTATAGTTTGGTAGTAGTAGTAGTAGGTAGTAGTGTTTTATATATATAACGCATAAATTATTAATACAGTAGTAGTAGTAGTAGTAGTAGTAGTATAAAGTGAGTTGTTACATAGATGGGTTTCAGATTGGATTTTGCTGTATTTCGATTTCTTGCTTCGATCGTAATGAGTTTGGGGGCAAAATGAATTCGTCGCTGCTTCGGCGGTTCGGCTGATTCTTATTCTGATTTCAGTGTTATTTCTTTCATTTCCGCTAAGAATTTGGCAGTGCTAACTCGCTTGATTGAGTTCGATTCGATAGGCCTCCCCCGCGCCAGGGGATTCGATCGATTTGTGGTCAGTTTCACTTACCGCGTTCTCGCGACGATCGTAGATGGGCATCGATACGGTGGTCATGAACTGGTACACATTCGAGTCCACGGGCTGATTCCAGGTCTATTCAAAATAAAATCCATATATAATAGGTAAATGTTTATTTGAAACTGGAAATCAAAAGTAGTCCTTTCAAAAAGTTGAGGAACTTCCAAATGTACTATGAACTTATCGATATATCGATACCCACCTCCTTCATCCTTCTGTACTTCCGGCGGTGCATTTCGCTGGGCTCCAGCATCCGGTCGTGCACCTGCCAATACTCGAGGACATCGGCCTTCTGGTACTCGCACTGATTGATGTCCCACAGATAGTCGGATAGCTTCGTGTCCTACGCACATAAGAGGGATAGTTTTGGGGAAAAAAACATTGCTAACCGAATAAGAGGGAAGAGCAGGGATGGCAGTAAAGATTGGCACCCCTTGGTTATTGGGGGCACTACCCACCTCGATGTCCGCATAGACCTGCGACCAAATCACCGGATGATCGTGCCTGCCCAGGACGAGCGGCCTGGCCATAACCGGTATGTAATTCAAGACCATCTCGCGCACCTCGGCGGTGTCGCTGAGGTGGACGTAGTAGCCCTGATTCTCGCACGCCATCCACCGTATATCATCCCAATTGGCCACCTCCTTGCCAATCAGGTAGGTGAACACACGGACCGGCTTGTACGGCGGGTCCCGCCAATTGTGCAACTCGAAGACCTCGCGATTGTTCTCCGGCGCCCCGTCGCCAATTATCATGATCGCCTGATTGCACTGCGCCCCGCGCGAACTCAACTTGGTCTCTTCCAATAGCTCGAATGCCTTTGTCAATGCAGCGGTATAATTGGCGATCGATTTGGGTCTAAACAGTTCAATCCCTTCTTTCAGTTCGCGTATGTTGCCCAGATTGGCCTGGATATGGTGAGTATCGGGTGTGTTGTTTGTTTTTGGAGGATTCGATCGATAGTTGGTTGATTGGTGTTTTGTATTCGTATTCGGTGGCATCAATTGAGTGTGTTGTTGTTTTGAGATTTCGGATTTGGTGGTGATGTTCGTTATTAATTTTCGATTTGGGGGATAGAAGAAATCAAATATGCGTTAAATGAAGAGAAATTTGATAAACATAAACAGAATCGATATATACTTGAATCAGTGTGTCTTCGAAACATGGGACGACTGGGCTCACTTCCTTATCAAAGGTGAAGATGTTCACAAAGTCATTTGTACCTAATGTATCGAGTATCGTATTGACAACATGCTTTGCGATATCTAGCCTCTGTCCCAACATTGAACCGGATCCATCCATCAGGATAACAATATCCTTCGGACTCGTCGCCGCCTCCATGTACCAGGAGCGTAGTCGGCAATCGTATAGATCGACCGGTACGTCCTTTCGCCACTTCGATGCAGGGAATTGACGCATAAAGCCAGTCGAACTGCCAAAGAATTGCCACGACAATGTCGGATCGTTTTTGTAATTGTCACGGAATATCTGATCCAAATTCTCCGACCACTGAATTGCTTTTATCACATCCGGTGCTGTGTCAGTGTAATCGAGTGTTAGTTGTGTTATGGGTTTTGTGTTTTTGGTTTTTGTTGGTGTTGAAAGAAACGGGAAGAATTTTGCAAGAAACACGATTAGTTCTCCTCGTCTGCTGACGTGCACTTAATCCTAGCTTTAGTTTTACGGGCTCTGGTATTTTAGAATTATTTTTTTTTTGTATTTATGTTTGTGTTCTGGTGGCACAAGTTGGGTGTTATACGGTTTTTGGCAAGCATTCCGCGTGTGTCGGAGCATTCGCTTTAAAATATTTTTGTATAGCATATTTTGAGCATTCCCTGGCGCAAAACGCGAGCGCGTCGTCAACGTTCGCATTGTACCGCCTTCGGCCAGGGAGGATCGCCAAGGTCAAGGTCGGCGGACCATTAGGTACGGTGGGTGGGCCGGGCGGCACAATGCGCTGCTTGACGCGTGCACGCGTTCCTCGCACGCATTGACGCAAGCAGTTTGGAAAATCGGAAAAAAATTATTAAGAAGGCGCAGCTTACGGCTTTGTATCATAATTTTCACATTACAATACAAGGCTTATATGGCATACACAAAAAAAAAAATACAAATTTTACGGTCAAGCGAGCTAGCAGAAAGCTAAGGAGCGAGTGAGCGAGATAGATAGAGAGCGAGCTAGCTAGCTAGAGGCGGTTTCAAGGCTCTACTTTTTGGCAGCCAGACAGAGACAAAGAGTGTTTCGTTGGTTTTAAGCTTGTGTTCGATTTGAAAGCATTGAATGCAACCCTGATGATCGAGTCTGGAGCGAGTCTTGGAGAATCCAAGGATCTGTTATCGTAAGGATACAAAAGACATACATTAATATGATCTTGTCAAATAGTTTTTAGGAATGTTTAGTTTGCTAATAAATGTTTAATTTCAAATTTAAGCTCCGATAAAAAAACAACCTTTTCTTAATCTTAATCTGCGATTTTAAGTGCCGATGTAAATTATTCCTAACAATTCAATATCCCCAAACTCGATCGCATAGCATTTAAAAACAGGGTCGTTGATTAGGAACAACACAGAGAGGCGGCAAAGTCAGTTACAATTACACAGAGCAAAAGAGAGATAGAAATACAGAGAGAGAGATAGGTGTAGAGCGGAGAGAAGAGATATACGGATTACAATGATGATAATCATTCCAAACCTCGATCGAACACATTGACTGGCACGTGGACCGAACTGACGCTAAAGTTGACCGGAGTATTGTGGAACTCCGGACGCGGTTCCAACACCACCACTTTCGGCTGGACGTAGATCAGCGGCTCGCCTATGTCCTTATCCATGTCAGGAGCCGGTGTGGGAATGGGCGGTACTGGATCGCCGGGCTCCAGCATCTCCTTGGCACTATAATAGGAGAACATCTTGTCCGCCATGTCGTTCTGATGCGACAACGCCGTGTTCTCAGCCGTGTCCATGATTCGCTAGGGATGGTATCGCTTTTTCAGAGGATTTTCTTCTATATTAGTGGGTGGCTTTACTTACCCTCACTGCACTGACTTTTAGGTCCATCATCATTTCGATTTCCTTGGCCATCGAATCGACGATAGAGGCGCCGTTGCGCGAAACGACCTTTGCATCCTTGAAACTCTGTTGGAAAATCAAGTACACATATGTATTAACCGGATTTTAGAAGAAAAATGGGTCTATTTCACCAACCCATTGCCATGTCATAAGTACGTGTCCAGAAATTATAGGAGGAACCACCCTGCTAAGCAAGCTTACAGGCCCCCGAGGGCCTATAGACAAACCCATTCTCATGCATATGGAATACTATAGGCAGTTGGCTCAAGTGCGGCTACAACTCGTGGGGCAGAAACATTTAATTTGTAAATCCAATTGCGATGCCTAAAAATAAATAACCAGCTGTGCCGGACAGCAAACTGACCTCATATCGGGTGAAGGGACCTGCAGCTGGCTAAGCATAGTCGTTTGGATACCCTTCCTTAGAAATATCTACTAAATATCAAGAAATCTATATAAAATCTATAATATTGCAATTTGTTTAGTTATGAAAGCATAGCTAGTTAATAACTATTACAAGTTACAAATTGAAAACAAAAGTAAATACTAATACTAAGTAAACAAACCATAAATACCTGTCTGACCTACTAACCCCATTATTAACTCCCTGACTTCCTTAATGAACATTTTTGTTTATATTTGAAAATCAAGGTGATAATTAATAGCTAATTATATGTTTTTTTCGAGAGCATTGGCTCTTCGACCTACTGCCGCACAGTTTCCCATCTGGCTGGTGCTTTACAATTTCTTTATAATTGCCGCTCGGGCGGCCTTTAACCCAAATTCGGAGCCGAAGTCTCAGCCTCAGAGAGACGTCAACAAGGAGCGCACAAAAACAGAACCGAAAAACCGAAAACAAACACACACACACACACACGCGCGCACATAAATAGCGGGGAGCGCTTGGAAAATGCGGGGGAGTGGGGAAAATGGAGGAAAACGGAGCGGCGGAAAAATCAATAAAATGCTCTCGGCAGCTCACCTCTTGCACCTCCTTGCGCCTGGTGATGAAATCGCCCAGATGAAACAGCTCCATGCCCAATTTGTCGGCCCACGAATGAACGCTGGATGTGGAAAATGATGGCGTTAGTTACGTTAGTCGGGATAATCAGGGAAAATGCCCGGAAAAACTCACAGATTGTAGTTGATGTTCTCGGCTGGCTGCAGATTGACGCACGGTGCCAAACAGACCAGAACGGAGAGGAGGCCCAAGCAGAGGCGCCACCAGGCCAGGAGACGCGACCAGGCCATGATGATTGAGCAGCGCTATCCTCGGAGTCCAATGATCTAGTAACTGCTGATGATGGAGGTCGATCCAGCGGGAGCGCGACATAAATACCAGGCTCTGCGATTTTCTTAGCCTACTTTGCAGCTGCACACACACACATTCACACACTCACTGGCACCACGCACGCACCACGTTTGCACCACATATCCCGTTAGCTCGGTTTTGGCCACCTGCCCTGGCCATCCGGTAGCATACCACCCGCGTCTTCACTGGATTCCTTCAGATGCTACTCAATACTCGCCCTCGCTCAAGCACTGTACATTGTATTTGCTGAGTTTTTCCAATTTCTTAAATGAATTTTCCACAGTTTTCTCGCGCGACCCAGCACTTTTCCGTGTGTGTGTGTTGTTGGCCAGCGAAAACTTTTCTCTCTACACTGTCGTGGCCGTTTTGACGTTTCTTTTGACGTTTCTGGGCCAGCTTAAAGCTCTTTAACCCAACATCCTTTGGCCGGAAAGGGACAACTCTCGTGTCTCCCTTTTGGCCATTTGCCGCACTCTTCTGGCCGCTCAGTGCGCGTGCCCTGACACTTGGCGCTTCTGCGCCCTGCACTTGTTTACCTCGCCGCGAGTGCCACAGGTGTTTGTTTACCTGCCACGGCGCTTGCGCCTCCACCAGGTTGACGTGCGTGTCCTTCCAGCTGGCCGAGCATCTGTTGCACCAGCTGGCGAATGGTGACAGTTGGCCGGAGGTGGAGCTTTCCAGCTGGGAGGACATAGTGCGCTAGGAACCCGGGCTACGTTGCCCAAATGTTGGATTCAAACTCACTTGCCAAAGTGACCGCCAGGGGGCGTTTAAAGAATATTCAGATTTTTACTAATATACAATATTATATGTTTTACTACATATATATACTACATAATATATAACATATGCTTACATTTCAAGATAAGAATTAAAATTTGAGCTTAATTCTTTTTTTGCACACAAAAAAAATGTTCTTGAAACTTTTATGTTTTACTGCTTGGGATAAAGCTTAAGTTGAAGCTTTATCACTCCCGTTCCGTTTGAATATCGTAAAATACAATTCGCGTTGCTGATTTTGTTGAACTTTAATATACACATTGTCGTAGTTCTAAAAGAACGTGCTTTTTGTAGTCGTAAAATGTCGTAGCACAGAAGTTTTGAGTAATTATCGATAAATTCTTCTTATCATACTCAATTCTTACTAAGAATTGCAACGATTTAGTTTGCAGGCTGCTGGATAAGCCGTATACATATGTACCTAATTCGAATTCCAACAATCGTAAAGCTCCAGACTTAGCCGTAGTTCCGGAAATCAAACACCAGTGGTCGCTTTAGTTTATCAATACTTTTTATTGGTATATCGTAAGGCTTACACGTTTCGCAAGATACATATGTGACCCCAGCTGACCCAGTCGAAGCACCACCCACGCCTAGTACTTGTACCCACCGGCACCACCAGCACCACCGCCGCCACCACCACGAGCGCCTGGCTGTGGACCCTGCGGGTACGTGGCCTCGCCCTCGTAGCTCACGTCCGCGTGGTAGCCCGTCTTCCAGTCGGCGGTGTAGCGGACGATCTGGGTCCTTCCGTCGGGCATCTGGACGCGGTACTCGCCGGTCACCACATCGCCATCACTGGACGCCTTGTGCGCATAGTCGTTGGCAGTCTCCGGATCCTGGACGGCGTACTCGAAGTCGTACGGCATGCCGGGCACGTGGACATGGTCCTGCATTTGGGATAATGGATAACACACGATTAGTAAGAAAATAAAAACTAAAAATACAATTACGAATTAAAATTAAACAAGTCAGTTCTAATTTAACAAGCACAGTTTTTGTTGAGAAATAAATCAAAATAATCTCAAATCTTAATTGTATCTGTATCTTAAAACCGATTATTTTTTGGCAATCTCTATATCTCTGCGATGCCAAACTGATCTTTGATCTTACTCTTGTTGGCTGAGTGAACATTATGTTGAACATCAAATTGGAATAAAAATGCATCTATGCATCACTGATCTCTGATCTTTTCAATGGCTGATGATTGCTGTTTATGATGATTAAGATATACTCACATCGGCTGGCTGGCCAGGAATGTTGCGAGGAGTGCCGGGCGGTGCGGGTGGCCGGGGTCCAGGTGCCGCTGGTCTTCCAGGTGGGCCGGGCTTCTGTGGGAGTAACAGACCATTTAGCAAATGGAAAAGTCAAAAATGAAATAGCTATAACTTCCAAATGGGGTGTAAATACTGCTCAATACTCATTGTCGAAGTGAATTACAACTCTTAGTAGTGATGCCAAATATTTATTGTTAGCTTAGGAAAACTTGAACTGCTGAACTTCGCGTTATGGAAGTTCACCTGCATTATTGTGCTATTTTCGCAACGATCTGCCAGTTGGTTGGGGGATCTCGAAAGGTTAACTTCCATTCATTTTCAACTGGCAAAGCCAAAGCCCTTCACCAAGCGACCGATTCGAAATGTTGCCATCATTTTGGGCCGACATTCAGCAGCATGACGTGCCGCATTTATTGAGTTGAGCCACAGCACTCCGGGTGATAAATGCGGCGACAAATCTCGACTGGATCCAACTGGAGTTGGCTGCCTCTGCCTGTGACTGCAACTGCTCCAAGAATGATGGCCGTAATTAGTCCGTTGACTGGGATTCAATTTGAGGCGGTTGGCCAGGCCATTCGGCCAGATAGCCACATGGCACCAAACCCACATATATCCACATACCCTCACATAGTCAGATAGATAATTCAGATGGTAGCAATACTCACGAATGGGGTCTTGGGTTCCTGGTAGTCGTAGCCGTTCTTGGTGGGCGGGAGGTACGCGTTGGAGCCTGGAACGATCTGGGCGTAGGCATAGGCACTGATGGCAGCGAGGGATAAGCTCTGCAAGACAATCGAATGGAATTTAATTTAGTAAGCTGAACTACACAGACAATAAACTAAGTTTGGATTAACATTTAACTAGTTTTTATAAAGAAATTCTTTAAAAATGCAATGTAGTGGAAATGCTTGCAATTTTATGACGTTTATGTATTCGTTATATGATATTTGCTATTTAATTTTATATGTCTCACTTTTTTTCACGGTGTAAGAGCCGGGCACTTGGTGCGACATTATATCAGTGACTTAAAGGTCAAATTAAGAGGGCGAACTGAAAAGTGAACGGTTGCAAATGGATGTAGAAGCTCCGATAAGATCGCGACTGACATTCAGCCGTGGCGGAGCAGGTGCATCAGCATCGGCATCCCAAGCAGCAGCAGAAGCCGCAGCCAAAGAGGCGGCAATTTATTTAGAACGTGCCCGAAAGGCGTTTGCTCATCGCCTGCAAAAGGGCAGCAAATGGCGGAGGTTAGTGGCGATCTGCCGCCGATTCAGCGATTCCGCGATTCCGCTCTTTAAACACGGCTAATTGACACATGCACATGGTGGCCAACGATGTTGGACGTTAGTTGGTTGGTGGTGACGGCAGCTCGTCAACGCATCCACATGTCAGATTGCAGCCATCCATCAGTTGGCCGACAGCCGCCGGTCAACCAGTTGCCATAACCACTTGGCCGGGCCAATCCGCGGGGCTTCTGCCTGTCATCTAATGTCTCGGTTGTGTGCTTTTTTAGCTGCCAACTTTTCAATTTACATATGTACATACATGCATGCATGCTGCAACGGATTGCGGAAATGCCGCACTGGCACTAAATTATCCACAGCCAGCGGAACATACATACACATAGTAAATATTCTATGTGGGCAAGCTTGGGGCATTGATCATTATTATCGGTATCATTAGCGATACAGGTGGGAACTGCTTTACATTGTTTGCTGATTAGTTGTGTGTGCATATTGCTAAACTGCGCATACGACGTGTTGGCCGAACGTGTAACTCCAGCCACATGGGAGCATATTTGGTCAAGGAAAGTGGGATTCCGCTTCGCACGAGGCTTTCCCATGGATAAACTCAATCGAATCTATAATCGCGATGGGGAATCAAATATCATAAAATTATAAATAAACTTAATTAATTTTCCATGTACTGATTTTTTTTAGTCATGTGTTTATGTTTATATTAATACACATTACTCAAAGCATTTCCAGTTCACCTTCTAAAGTATTTAACAAACTAATAAAAGCTTATGCTTTGCATCTCATCTATTATAAATTGATGTAATAAATATTTAAAGAAAAAATTGCCTTGAATTTTAGTTTCCAGCTTTAAGGCATGCTACATATATCCCAACGAATTCATCTATATATAAGGTAATGTACTCCTAATTAATCCGTGTAATATCCATTAAATTTTCCCATATATTTAATGAGGCATATCGGGCAATTTCCACCGGCGTTTTACACATTTTGCTCACCCATCAAATGAGTTTAAATTTAAATTAATTAGCTCCACTAAAGTTTCCGCAATTACCGCCGTGGGTGGTCCTAACCTTCAGGTTCTTCAAGTACAAAACTCGAAGTGGTAACAGACACAAAAACCTGGCCAATAAGCATGTCAACGGCAATTGTCCGTGTAAAACAAATGTAATTATCTCAAGTCGGCCTAGCAAATAGAAGAAAAAACACCACAGTCGACTTAAATAAAATAACGGCAAATAATTTGCGTGTTAATTAAATAAAAGAGGCAAAAGAGGCGCAAAATAAATTGCGGCAACTTGTCGACAGTCGAAATTTAATGGGCAAGAGGGGAGGGAGTGGGAAAAAATTGCAGATAGCCAAGTTGCAACAAATGGTATAGCCAAAGTTGGCAGAAGGGGCGGCAACAGTCTGGCTGAAAGATTGAGACAATCAGGCAACGAATCTGCTGGTTATTTAAAATCACAACGGTGGGCTTAGTAGATAAAAACACAGTCAAATATTTTCAATGATTTAAAGTTAAATAAATTATTAGAAAAATGTTTTAAATTAAATGGGCTTAAATGGATTTAAAGGATCAAACTCGAACTATATTTACTATATTTGGCTAAATTCTTCTCAAAATCTTAACTTTCCTATGGGAAACTATCAAGTGTCTTCTTTTGCCTTGACTACTCGGTTGTTCTCATTTGGTCTTGGCAACCATGACTATTTCATTTCAAGCTTTAATGTGGTCCAAGTTCTGTTCTCATTGCTGGAGAATGCTCATTAGACGCGAAGGTTTTCCTGCGTTGCCATGGTCTGTGGCTTTCCCATTTGCCATGCTTGGTGGCCAGCAGCACCTTGACTCCGCTGTGGAGGCAGGCATTGATCTTGCCCCGCTGGTGGCGCTACCAAAAACGGCGCTCAATGATTAAGATTTTTGTTGGCCAAGTGCCCGCACTTTTGCTTTATTGCTCATCGCACGCAGGTGCGTATCTTGCCCCCCACCAAATGAAAAAAAAAATCCAAAGGCACGAGCCGGCTCGCATTGAAGCATCATTAATCGTGCACAATCCAATAAATTAACAATTGTTTGCTTTGTCCGGCTTATTATTAAATGGCTATTATGCTGCCGTTGGCCGGGCCGAGTTGTTAATTACAGCAATGAGCTCTTCTTGCCAGCTCTATTGAGTTTGTTTTATTAAATCAACAAGTTTTGTTCGAGCTCTTCCATAATTAATCAAAGCATATACACTGCTATGTGCGGAAGTCCGTGGAAAAGCACAAATGTGTAGATAGATGTACCTCCACTTCTAGACAAATTGTTGTGTCCGCCCACTAGTCACTCATCGTGTTGATGGCCACCCAGGAACATCAAGTGAATATTGTTTAAATTAATTATAGGTGAGCACAAACTCCAAAGAAGTTGTAGACTTTGCGCCACAAAGATTATAGGTCAAACCAAGTCTGGCTGAGTTTGGCGTACCATAAATAAGTAATAATTGTGCAAATCTTCACATTTGTCCGACTTTTTGCCCACATCCCCGCTCACATTTGATCACGACCCAGTTTACAGAGTCGGATGCCGAATTACAGCGATCCGCTTAGATGTATCTATGTATCTATTTATGACAATCGCCTTTTGAACGCGGCTTAAATGGCAAACTCGAGTGTCTGGAGCTGAGCTCGGTTGATTTATGGGCGGTTAGCATTTAATATGCTTAAGCCGATCGCATCGGATCGGATGGCAATAGTTTATGGTGGGCAATAAAAATGTTTACGGCAAAATGTCTTCATAAAAATCCAGATGGACGGATGTGTCGCTGCAGTTGCATTTGTTTAATTAATTTAATTGGGAAAAGAGCTTAGATGTTGGTTTCAGATCTTGCTGCAATTGCAATTTGTTTGTTGGTATTCGCGTTGTTATTAAGACGTCATTCGGGAATATGGAGGCACATATATGTATAGATACTTAGATGGATTTTACAAGAGTTGCATCATTTTGGAGCGGCGGCACCCCTAGAAAACTCCAGCAGCATTCTGCAACGCCCACTCCGTGGGTCGATGATGAGGTTTGGCTGGCTTCCTACTTATGGATACCATGTTGTCTTAATTTATGGAATTTTTGCACATTTTTTTGTGCCGTATCTCATCGCAGCTGCTTCCCAGCAATTACCAGAGCAGCACAACCGAAAAAAGTCCCCTACATAGATGTTAGATTAACATGCACTTGCAACACACGACACGACTCCGCGTCGCGACTCGTTCAGTAGAACAACAAACATTTGGTTGACCTTTTCATCGCCATCTACATCTGCATCGCTTTTGCTGCTCTGTTGCATGTTGCATGTTGCTGTGCGGTTTTTTTTGTGTGTTTCCAAGCCGCTCTCCCCCTCGTTTGGGGGCATTGAAATGCAAATTTGGCGAAATAAAAGTTAATGGGCCAAGTGAATGGCAGGCGGCGGCGGAAGAAGAGAGCTTGCAATGGGAAATGACTTTTATTGCAGTTTGCAGTTCGCCGCTTGAGTCTTTTGTTGCAACTTGCAACAAGCAACTGGCAACTTGCAACTTGCTGGCAACTCAGACGATTTCAATCAGCTCTTTGCGATTTCCTTGTGCAATTTGCACCCAATGTTCCCAGCTGTTTGCCACAGAGTCACGTGCCCGCTGGATACAAGGACAATGCCAAAGATCAAAGGTTGGCCAGCTTGTCTCACGACTGACGGCCTCCTTGGGGATTCACCTGTGATAAGTCAATTTCTCTTCGCCTGCTTATCGGCAGATCTTCAGCTAGCATGGGCCTTTTCTACACCACATTAACCCTATTTAACCCGAATTAAATAACACACTTCAATGCAACAAAGCCGCCGGCTTTATCCATAAAGATATTAACCTTTCAAATAACCAAAAACCGGCGAGAAAAAACTTATAAATTATATGCTACGATCGAATACTTTAAGTAGTTGTTTATGACCAACTATGCATTTGCAAGCTGTTCATGTGCAATTACTTAAAATGTTATAAAAACTATGTGGGAGCTTTTTTGTCTCATAAAAACCGATTATAAGGTAAATAGACACAATGTGGTATTATGGTTAAATTATGGATTTAATTGGTTTTTAGTTTCTATGCTTATAGTTTTGGTATAAGCATTTGATGTACAACAAAAAAATTTAAATCGAGTGAAAATTATAAGCCAAAATTGTTGTGCGGAAACCACAACAGCCAAAATTGTTGCACAAGTGTAACTTTTTATTTTGTGTGACTTTGAATTATTTCTCCGCCATTTAAATGCCAAAATTTCGGTTAAAATCCCCAGTGAACTAATTTTCCAATTGCCAGCTGTTGTGGACCCACAAAAGCGCCGACGAAATAACACTTGCAGCCAGAATAGTGCAATTAAAAATTCCTCGCCCAAGGGAAACGGGAGAAGTGGCTCTTATTCACATTGCGCATACGCCACGTTGGACGCTCTGGTTTTGGTTGGGCAATTAGCGAATTCGGAGGCTGGGCTTTTGTAATCAGCTGAAATTTCGATTTAATTAGATTACCACACAAACACACACACAAAGGCGCAGATGCTTGGCTGGTTACCATTTCCCCGCAGAAGCCCCTCTTGCAACTCATACTACATACATGTATATGCTGCTGCACTTGCCGCTTGCTCAAGCGTCATTAATTTTTTGCCATTTGGGTTTTCTTCGTTTGGATTTTTTTCCCCCCCCGCATTCAAACCATTGCCAAAGACAATAAAACCGCACAAAGATACAGCAAATATCGGTGAAGCCGCAAAATTGCATACTTCCAAGGCAGAAGAATGGGTCTGAGCGCCCAACCGACGACCCCCGGGCTCAATTACCTAAGCACGGAACAGCTTTGAGCCAATGCCAATCGACATCAAGCGAAATCTGGCAAATCTGCCAAATTATTTCAATTAAAATTGAATTTGTAATGCAAGGGTAGAGCCTGTCCGAAATGACGAATGGGGGAATACGCTGCTATAAGCTGGACGTTTATAAAAAATAATGGGCTAGTAATTTGAAATATGTAGATAAAATAAAGTGGAACTTCTAGAGATATATTTATATGTATATATCTTGCATTTTTTGCTCCAAGCCGACTTAGCTTAAGATTATTTATAGCAAGTCAAACTTATTCTGTTCAGGATTTGTTAAAAATAATTTGTAGAATTTTACCAATAGCCCGACAAAATGCAAATATCCCTTTGAAATACCCTCCACACATCCATCATTCATTGGGCAATCGCTTACACTCGAATCGCCAGCAGTGCAGCGTTGAGCCAATGAAAGACTTTTGGCCAGACATGCGATATATTGGCCGTAATCAGGCGGCTCTAATCAGTATCGGAGGCAGCATTGCATTGACCCATCATGGCTGCATTCACAATTCCCCATTCGCTGCGGCCGGCGAATGCAACAATTCAGCATTTGTAGAATGCAGAATGCGGAATGCAGAATGCAGAATTTGCAGCTTCGACTTTCGGCTTTTGCCAGCTCATCATCATCATCATCATCAGCAGCAGCAGCAGCAGCATCGGATGGACTCAAATATCAAACTGTGAATATTTTAGGTTTGTCATTTGAAATTCAAAAGCGTGCCCGAATGAATGCCAGTCAATGCTACCAATCGTTGCTCGGATTCTTCGCCACCAGTTCTGCAATTTTCGCGTGCGAAAATGAGCAGCTGGGAATCATGGGCATTAATATGCAGCAGCAGTTGGGCATTACTAGCTAGGTGTGGGTGCTCGACGCATTCGTACTCTGTACTCCATAGTTGGCTAGCTGGGTAGTTGGCCAGTTGGGTCTCCCCGGGCTGGAAATTAACATGTAAAACATGCTCGCCCCGATGTTCTCAAAAGCCCGTGCACTCGACTGGCCAGCGGCCATTTGTCTATCGAGTGTCTGCCTTTTGGTGGGCGGATGTGTGGCAGTGGTGGTTGGGCGCCTGGTTTTTATTTTGGACTTGGTACGCTGCCGTGTCTGCTGTTTTTCGCCCGGTTCGGGCCAAAACAAGGCAAAAAAAAAGAAGAAAATAAGGGGGAAATGGCGGCTTTGGGGAAATGGGGAATCGCTGGTGAAAAGTCAAAAAGTTACAAGCGGCAAATTACACGCGTCTGGCTGGAGTTCTACACTCTGCTCTCAAACTCAACTCCTTTGCTATCGTCTGCTGTACCTTTTGTATCTGCTTGGCAGACCAGACGCACCAGAGATGGAGGAGTGCACTGCGAGAAAAATCCCATACAAATATGGCAAATAGAACAACATTTTAGATCTAACACTTGCAGTTTGGCCTTAAACATTGCATATATTACTACTTGGTATGATCGCCCATCAATCACGATTACGTTAATCGTAAAAATTCATATGAGTAATTACATGATATATGACCAATTAAATTGTAATAAGATATTCATTATGTCTTCTTTAAAAATCTTAATGCATTTAAATGGCTTTCAGTGAGCACCTATTAATATAATTTTATATCTCAATCTTCTAAGACAATTTTGGTTTTTGAACAAAGCATACATAATCTAATTTTTTCCTGTGTGCTCACGTAACGCGGAATGGGCGGAGGCACCTTGGATGGCTTCCAGACAGTGTGGTCTGCCGTCTGGACCTGCATTGCATCCAAGTGTCGCACCAACAATTTAACACGCCCCAGTTACAAAAAATAAAAGGACATCAAGGAGCAGCCAGCGAAACTCGCGTCTGTTTTATTTTGTTGCCTGCTTAAGGGCGTCGTCTCAAAACGCGATTCAAAAATGCTTTAACAATGGCGAACAAGTGAAAGTATTTCGCATTTTACAAGTGTGCTCTTGATTGCGGGATAACTTCTGGTCTTCCAGGAAAAGTATTCAATACTGTAATTTTACAATAAAATTGTGAGAATATGCTGAATTTCTGAAGCAAAATATGTAAATTAATAGGTAGCAGAAAGGACTTTGGATCATCTAGAAATTGCTTGGTTGCACAACTCTTTCTGAGTCAATTTACAGCAATTCAAAGAAAATTATATAAATATTTTTAGGAAACTATTAGTATGAAGTATATTTTTCAACAATTTGATGAAAAAAACTTGTGTCAATTTAGCACGAGCTAAGAAAAGTTTGGCTACAAAACAAAGTCAAGTTGAAGTCCTATATATTTGCAATTGTTCAAGGGGCAGCAAAAAGGTTTGCAATTTTCCTCAGATGATGCCTAAAAACGAAAGGGGAAATATATTACCAACATGTGTCCTCCGCCTTACAACCTTTTAGCCTTCTCCTAAACTCAAGTGTTTAGTTAGGAACAATCAGGGAGTATTGCTTAGATTTGGGGCGTATTTTACGTGGCACTTGGCAAACGCAGATGTTGCCAAATATTGAATGCGTATCCATGGTGGAGTACATATATATATATATATTAACCAGAGCGGAGTGGAGCACTTAAGTGTCTTTGATTATTTGCAATTTGTTCGATTCGGCGGGGTTACTTTGTCCCCTTCGCCACTTGACTTTCGCGTGTGTGTGGACTTGGGTTTTGATTATGATGATGATGAGAGGCTCTGTGGCAGACGTGTGGCAAGTTATGCAATCATTTTCGTTGCCATTGACGGCAAGTGTTACCAAAAAAACGAAAGAAAAAAAGGGAAGCAAACAGTTTGCCAGGCACTTGAAACAACCAGTTTGATGGGTAGTTGCCTTCAGTTTTCCTGGCAAATCTCATTTAAACTTCCCCCAAAAGCCGCAGCAGAAAAATGACATTGTAGACGAAAAAGGACACTGAGTGACCACGGGTCGTTTTTCCCTGCCAGCGATAAACAAATTTGACATATAACAAGCTTAGCTTGCTGGCCTTTCCAAACACACACATATATAGTTTCGCTTTAGCCAAAGGACACGCCTGCGAAATCTCATATGATTTGTTTGGCCAACTGATTTATGTAGGCTTAGTTAGCTATGTTTTTTTTGAAGCCCAGAAATACATGTCCTTGTTTTATGTACGTATAAATACTCACAAGCAGGACGAACGACTTGAAGGACATCATTTTGTTAGTTGAGTTTCGATTTTACGTTCACAGACGATGGCAAAAAGTAGTGTATCCACAAACGCCGCTGGCTAAAGTTGAAATTGAATCGAATTTAATTAAATTTATTAGACTTGTCAATTATTTCATTTATATTGTATTATTTTTATGATTATTGCACACTATTTAATTTGCAGTCCTTCGTTTGCCACGATAGTTGTATTAACTCTTACTTTCACCGGGCGGGGGAGGGTTTTATTTTATATAGCAGGTTGGATTTCGCAACTTTTATGTTTTTAGGTTCGGCTAGTTTGATTTCCTAGACAACCGCACGAAGTACACGAACGTTTTGAATTAGGTTAGACAATGGAGATGCGCTTGCTTTTTATAATAAACGCTCAATGACGCTGGCAGCGACGTCGGCGGCGACGGCGACTGCGGCAGCGGCGGTAGCAGCGGCGTTCGCGTTGCCAACTGCACCTAAAAGTAACGAAAAAGCGGTTTGAACAATTGAGGCAAGTCTAGCGCCTAACTTCTAGATCATCTGCCTCCGTGGAGCTGGAGCCAAGAGCATCCACATCCACATCCACGAGTCTCTCAGAATGGCCCAAAGAGAGCGCAGCGATGCTCTCGCCGTTTTGGCCAAGTCTTGGTGTTGAGGTGGTGAAAAAATGTTGCAGATCATCGCCGTGGCACGATCATTACGATGATGGGTAACGAGATGATAAATGAATCGCTGGCACGATGATGATGAAGCTCGGGCGGATGTATAACAAGATGAGCTGGAGTGGAGAGCCTGCAACGCCCCGAATGACTTCATTAAATACTCGGCCAAATTTGATATTTAAGCCAGGCTTTTATGAAGTCTGGGCCCTCGGGCGCTGCAGTTGCCATCGAGACGATACGAAAATGTCACTGGGAATGTCAGATGATAGGTTTCGTTTTAGCCTCCAAAGATACAGTCGCCCTTTTTCAAAATATCTATATATGTTTTTGTTTGTTTTTCATTTTTTTGCCAATTGTCTTTTGGGAAAGCAACAGCAGAACATAGAATAAGTTTGGTGAGAAGTACGTGATGCGGTTGCCCGGGGAAAATTGCACAAGCTGCACAAACGTGTTCATGTGGCGTCCCAATTTCCCGCAGCACCTCTGCCAAAATGCAATCTATGACGTGAGGCTCATGCCAAAGATCCGTAGCCGAGGCCCCGAAACTCATCCATTGGCCATTGCACAAGGCTGGCGGCTGGCAGACGTGTCGAGTGCCTTTGGGCCAACTTCCTCCTTCCTATTCCTACCAACATCAAACTCATAGCTCCTTTTCTTCCGTCAGGCCTCGAATCCCATCCCATAACCAATTAACCTTGAATGTATCTGTACGAGCCGAGATTAAATAACAATTAAAAGCAATCTATTTCCGATGACTGATTTCAGAGTTTCTTCACATTTTTATTGACCACTTGCGAGGTGGCGATGTGTGCGTGCGTGCGATATTAAAATTAGATATTGAAATTATTATGGGGAGCAACCAATCGAAAATAGCTACACTTACATTCAGCTCGTCTTATAATCAGTGATGCGAAAAACTTGTACCAATATCGAATTCATAATACCAATGATTAATATAATATTATACTTTTTATATTCAATTTTCAATGGTAATGGGAATGGTATTAGTTTTCAATTGATGCAATCTTAAAGATACTCTAATATCTAGTACTCAGTATCTTACTTTTGTACCCATTTTCCAAGGTAACATTTCGTGTACCTAAGTTGGCCTACAAAATGTGTTACCTCTATCAGCGCCGCTTACACCTGCTGCCAATCTTCAGTGGACCGCTGTGAAAAGTAATTGAACAACTTTTGGTTACTTTTAACTTTAGATTTCCGTGACACTTGAGCTGTGGATACACATGTGTGTGTATCTCAAATGGTCTTCTTCACGCGTTCTTCAAAACGATGTCTTAACAACATAATACCCGCCGACAATCGGGGCCAACTGGCAACTACCAACTGGTCCGATTGTTCGGATTGTTGGGATTGTTCCCCATATCGCACACTCTGGGGGCAAATTGAAATTTCTTTCGAGCCGCACTCGAAATCAAGTGCAATCGTTGGTAGCTGCGATTACGAAAGGATTTCGACTTAAAATGTAATTAGAGCAGTGTGATGGGCCGAATTTGATATTATATAATAGCGCCCAAGTGCAGGCCGCGCTGAAAATTGACTTTTGATTCGTTCAACAATAACTTGACATCAATTGGGCAACTTTTGTTTCGCTGTCATTGCCTCTCGGGCAGCTGTTGCCACCGTTGCAGTCTCGGTTTCTTCGGCTTTGCGATCATTTTTCAAAACGTCCAAAGTAATAAAGTTTTGCAAATTTCCCGCTTAATTCATCAAGTGGACACTTGAGAGCCCCAAAGCAAAGCGAAACGGAAGCAAAACTTAGTCAAACATTTTCGTGGGCTTCAATAACCATTTGTGCATTATTTCACTTATTTGTTTCTCTCGTTTCTGTCGCCCAGCTGTTGACATTTTAAACTTTATTGAATTTTTGCAGGCAAGTGGAAGACGAAATAAAAAAAAATTAACATTTAAAAGAACAGACTCAAATTCTTCGGCAGAAGCATTTAAGATGATTTTTTCCTCGAATTTGTTTTGCCCATTTCGTGCAACATTCAGGCGAATCACCTGTTGATGCTTGTTGCACGTTGTTGCTGCTGCCGCTGCTGCTGCTGTTGTTGCTGTTGCAGCTTTTAGTGTTGCAGTTGCTGTAGAACCAAAATAAATTCCAATAGCCCCAGCCAGGCGCACCTTTTTCAAGCTAAAAATGAGTGAATTAGAATAGCCAACTATGTAATTGCCGCATTTTATTGCCACCAGCATTGGATGTTGCTGCTGCTGCTGCTGCCATCGCTGGCATTGTTATTGTTGTCGCGACCATTGTTGCAACTAAGCGCGGTGTTTTTGTTGCAGCGGCAACTTGATGTTGCTGCCGCCGTGGCCTCTGAATTTGGTGTGAGAAGTGGTCGAAAACGCGGCGATCTTTGTTTTATTTTCCAGTTTTGAGTCCAGACGGATGATTTGCATTTATTTCGGCGCGGAGGCGCGTTTTTTACCATTTGCTATTTATAGACTAAATGTCTTGGACTTCTGATGGAATAAATGGAGTTTCTTGATAGACTCGCGGTGAAGGCGCATCAAATGTCGTCCGATTCGCTTGGCATTTCCCCACGATCATCGATTTTCTAACTGGCATTCGAGGTGCTGGTAAAATGATTTGAATAATATATTTCTTAATTTTTTTTTGTACTGTTTCTGTTCGTATTAATTTCTGCTGTCCTTATTAAAAACTTGTAGTGTAATGATCGCCTGAAAGTTTCTAACGGCTTTTTTGATTGCTTTCATTACGGCCATCTCCTTTTGGCACTTCCTTCTGATTTGATTTGATCTCTTTGCCGGAGTTTCCTGTTGATTGCTCTCATTATTCCAGCGAGCTGTGATAAGTTTTTCCAGCGATGCTGCTGCTACTCCTGCTGCTCCTGCAACAATCTTGGGGCTAAAGTCGAGCTTTCCCTGTCACTTGCCACACTTGCCACCATTTTTCTTAATGGAAATTTTCATGCTCTTGGCTTTTCTTTAGACAAATTAAGCGAATTTTTTCTGCGTTCACACCTTCCCCAACTGGTGCATCCTCATTGTCATCGTCATCTTCTGCACTTGCGTTCATTGCACCCTTAAAAAAAAAAAAACAGCCAGAAAAGAAAAAGAAAACAGAAAAAACATAAAAGCTGAGAAAAGAAGAATGAATTCGATGCAGAAAAAAGTTGTGGAAAACTTTGCACCTAACATAAATCACATCTCAGACCAAGTCAACCGCCCCTTGGCCACGCCCATTGTCAGTGTGTGTGGGGCTGCATTTGCATATTCCAATTTTGCATTTAATCAATTTACGCCCATCCACCCACACGCAAAAACACTGCGTTACGATGGAGGATGGCAACTCTGGCAGCTAGACAATTACCAGCATTCCCTGACATCGCCTGCCTGCTCGCATCATTTATCCTTGTTAATTTTTATTTAGTCAGTCAAAGGAGGGAAAAAAATCCCTCAGCTTCAGCTTCAGATTCAGCTTCAGTTTCCCTCTTGGTTACATCCCGAGATCTTGAGCGATTGAGCCGTAACCTGCGTTGACTTGTTTACGTGTTTTCTCCGGAGCACGGATACAACAACAGATACGGATTCATTCCGGCAACTCTGTGGGTGGGTGGCACCTGCAGTCCATTCGGCATCTGACTGACTGCAGCAGACGGCGAACAAGTTAAGCGGAAACGGGGGACAGAGGACGAGGGACATCGGAACAAGGACGAAGCTGATTGAGACACATGTCCAACGAGCAGTGGCATTAACTTGTAGTCAATTAAATGCGTCCCGAATCAGGTTAATCAATTGATGCCATTCCCTGGAACTTTTTTAAGGTACGTTTCCCTAATAGAGTCTGTATTTCATTATTCACTTAAATGCACAAGCTTTAAAGTCTTCACAATGAAATACTAAGCCAAAAGTAATAATTATTATGATTTCAAGTATAAAATATGTTAACATACTCAGCTTTTTTAGTAATTGTATTGAAATGAAATCAAGCATTCTCATTTAAAATGAGGCACTTCATATTAGGGAAATTTCCTGCCAAACTGCATTAATATGCTGATCCTCTTCCCATTAAAAAAATGCCACAAATGGCTGAGCCAAATTTTCGCTGCCAAAATATTCACACATTTTGATCAGCAGCAGATAACTGCCACCCGGATATATATCAAATACAGTGGGCGATGAATTTCGGCCAAGTTTTGGCAGGGCATTAGCCACGCCCCTAAGTTGCTTATCAATTGCAATGTGAGCCCACCGAAGTTGGCTCCATAACTTGCTGGTACAAAAAATAGAAAAAAAAATGGGAAAAGGCAGAAGAAAAGCGGCGGGAAATCCAAGGCATTTAACTTGCAATGACAGACCCCACAGCCCCTGGCAAGCGACTAATGGTCAAAACTTATCGTCAAACTTAAATGGGATTTTATTATCGTCGCCGAAAACTTCAACTTCGCTGCTCCTTCGCCGTTTTTCACTTTTTTTTCCAATTTTATTTTTTTTTTGGCTTCACATGCAGCCTGAGAATGGGCTTGGTCTCAGGGTTTTGGAGTTGCGAGGGCGTAGATTATGGTTTTTCTTCTTCAATTTTTTGCCACGCCTAATGCGCTGATTTATATATAATACCATAATTATAATGCACTTCGTTCTCATGGATTGCCCCACCGAATTCAAGCCGCAACTTTTGAGGTCAGCCCACATAAATCTAGTCAAAATTGTGCATTCTTCTGTACTTTAGTTTTAATTAACTCGCGAATTGCTTAATTACCAAGAGAAAAACAAAAACCAACCAAGAGACCTTACAAAAAAGTGCTCACAAAACTCATAAGAAGTGCAGTGAGCTGAGTGACGTGTGCATCTCTTGGCCTGGTCGCGTTGGCAATTAATGTCAATCAAAAGTTGGTAAGATACAAGTGCCAACTTGGGCAGCGCGTTCAAGCTCAAAAAATACGTATGTACGTCAAAAGGAGAACGTATGGTTTTTGAAAGCCGAAAACAAATCATCTTCATACTTTTTAATGTCAAAACAATTAAACTATCGGAAATTAAAAACGCCAAAAAGATCATGTTCCAAATGGCTTATGTCACAGTGGGAACAAAAAGGTGGCGGATTCAATATAGAGCCACTCCTCTTCTAAAGACTTAATTAGAAATTCTTTGCTGGATTTCTTGCCGAGCTTCATAAATTATTCAGTATTAGCGGTTGCAATTTTTTTCCAATGAAACCATAAATATTTCTTAGGTTTTTCCGCACCATGAGAAGACTTATTCGCCTCAGTGTTTTGGGCCAGCCGCCACTTAAATTAGTTAATGAGCTCTGCATGAGTTCGTCATGAGAGGCCGAGAAACCTTAAAAACAAAAAACCAAAAACATAACAAACGCAGAGATGCAAAAATCCAAAGCCAAAGGCAGCAGAACAAATACAGAGAATAATGCCTAAAGCAATTTTAAGGTGCGGAGTCGGAAAGTGGCAACAAATTGTCCAAGACAGCAACAAGCCAGCAACAGAAGTAAGCGACTCTGAAATTTGTTTCTACAATTGCTGGCAACATTGAACTTTAAATGGTAGCAGAGCCACATGTGATTGCGATTCTCGATCTGTGGTATTTTTCCTACTTTTTTTTATGGTTTCATGCATATTTCTGTATCTGCGATGACATCGAAACTGGAAGCCATTGGCCCGGACTCTCGGGCCAAGTACGTCACGGCGATGATGGCGATGCCGATGCTGATGATGATGGGGCATAAAAGCCAATGCGATCGATCGATTTTCCAAGCAGGCAAATTAATTAAACTACAATTTTTGGAGTACAAGCAATACAAATCGTCGAGAGGAGCAGGCAGCAGAAACACCTTGACCTTCGCCGATGATAAATGGTTAATGGTTAACGGATGAGCGAAGATCGCAAGAAGAAATTTGCTACAATTTTAATTAAGGCCAAAACAAGACTTGGAGTAGATCAAATTGTTTGGTACTCGTGGCGCTGAAGTGGCTGCACTGGGAAAAATATTTCATTTTATGTGCTGTTCACCTTTTGACTAATTGATATTTATTTACATAGAAATCACTGAAATAAAATTCTAACTAACTGGTAATTAAGTGGCTAGTAAAAGCAAAAGGAACTAGCTTGTAAAATCCAAGAATAATGCATTCATTGCCTGCCCCACTTTGGAATTCATAAAAAATGGGAAACCCATTAAAGTGGCAATATAAATTGAATGAAAATCGCAATTGAGTACAAGAATCTCAGTAATAATTTGCATATATAGATAAAAGCCAAAGGCTCTGCAAGGCCGATATTCCCAAAAACTAATTTAAATTGTTTATTATTATGCTGAGTGTGGGAAACAAAAACCAATCGCATAAAAGGCCAAGCGGAAGTGAAAGGTCACCGGCAAGGCTGGAATAATTGCTTAGGCTGTGCGTTAAACGCACAATAACGAGCATTTAAAAGTCAATTATGGAAGAAAAGGCGATTGCAGCAGACTGGCGCATCTGCCAATTGAGTACTATTCGATTATTCGAATGCGCTCGCCTCGAATCAAATCGATTCGAATCGGTGTCCGTCGGGTCATTTCGCATTTTCGCATTGCTGAAAGTTGCTCAATTTGTCAGAGACCTCCGTTCACGCAGGCTGTCAGTAATTTATTGATTTCACTTTATTGCACATCGATTAAACACATTGTCTATTGCACTGGCTTCCTAATTTCAAATACATTTTTCATGGGCTTATACTAATTTTAATGCTCGACTCGAGCAATCGCAAATGAGATGGAAATCACACAGTATATATGATAGCATTTGAACAAGAACGGAGAATTGTAGAATGTCACTATTTGGTATTTAGTTGAACAATAAAACAATGAGTGGCCATTTCTGGGGCGTATGCTTTTTCATTGAATGTCTAATGATTGCATTTGAAGAATGCTTCGAATTGCATGAATCTTTAAGTCTATACAAAGTTATCTTAGAAAGAGTTAACAGTTTTGTATTCTTACTATAAAAGGGCATCATTTTGGAAATTTTTCAATTGTTAAATATTTAAGAAATCATAGTTGCTTATTTGGTAATGAAGTAATTCTCTTAAAAATAGTTTAAACTTATGCTAAATGTAATTGAAATTAATGGTTTTGAGCAATGGCTACCTAACTTTTTCGCATAACCTGCGAGAATCTTTAGCCAAGTTAAGAGCATTTCGATGAGTTAATGAGTAAGGCTTCTTTTGCAAATAAATAGCCTTCAATTAACAGACACCTCATAGTGTCCTGTTCCACATATGTATGTACGTTTTGTTTTCTGGAAGTGAACCTTATGGATAACCTAGCTTAGATTGCACATTGGGCCCGTTTGTAGACCAGTTTCAATGCTTCGTGGCGCCTTCGAAGCTGACATCCGCATGGAAGCCCGTGTCGTCGGCGTGGTAGATGACGTTCTGGATCCTTCCGTCCGGCAAAAGGATGTGGTACTGACCGCGTGTCACGCCGTGGAGATCACGATTCTGCTTGTGGCCAAAATCGTTGCCGGTATGGAAATCACGTATGCGATAACCGAACGCATACTTTGAGGCGTACTGCTGCAGCTGCAACGAAATCAGAGGGGGTATCACAATCGGGGGATTAGTTATGTATTTGCATAGATTGTTCAGTAAACCGATAAGTAGAATTCGGCTAAGGGTTTCAGCTGCAATCGCTTTTCCCGCCTCCGACAACGATATGCACATTCCACACACTGCTGCAATTGGGGAATTCGTGCGCATGCTGAAAAGTATGCGATGCAAAATGCATTAAGCAGACTGTCATGTACAGTGAGGACTGGGCGCGACAACCGGAAGAAGCGCCGTGACAACTGTAGCTTAAGTAACAGCCAGCGAATAAGACAATTTTGTGATTGAAAGCTTTTGCACCCTGCGCTATGCTGGGCATATGAAGCTGTTAGTTACTCTTCAAAGCTGATATAAAAAATTGAAATAAATATATTTACTTGACATTTAGCATAAAGGCATATTTATAATAGAAAATATAAAGAAGAAATTACATACGATTCAAATATATAAGTGGTTTCCCTATTGCTCGTTGAGATAGCGTATCGAATATTTAGTTATACCTCTACCTAGAAGGGTATTCGCTGTGCCCATCTTGCGTCTATTGAGTGCAAAAGCAGAATTGGGTCTCGGCAGATTTCGGTAGCTGGAGCTGGTGATGATTGGGATTGGGATGTGGTGGCGGAGTGGGACCCACGAGGTGGTCTGTCAGTCGCACGGCTCGGTTTGTTATGCATGCGATTGTAAATTGTATCGTAATGAAATTTGCAACAATATACGAGACCAGTCCCCGAGATCCCCTATCGAACCCCCTCAAAATCTGTGGCATTCTGTATGCAGGAAGGAGAGCTGTCGTTTTGTTGTGTCCTGAACAATTTTGGTTTTGCCTTTTTATTGTAAGTATTTCACATTTCAGCCAGATGAAAATAAAATAAGCAAGCGGATGTGTGTTCGCGGCTGTGCGTGTGAGTGTGATTGTGGGTGTGAGTGTAAATCTGACTGTGAGTGTGCGTTTCCGTTTCCGCTCATTCAAATGTTTTGGGGATCCTGAAACCCGACGACAATTGTTGCCAACTTTCGCTACATGTTTTGGGCTGCTTCTGCGGTTTTTATGGCCTGGCCCAAGAATTGTGCGCTTGAAGGGCGGGGGGCGTGGCAAACTTTTTGATATGTTAATGAGTTGTAAATTAAGTTTAATTAAGTTACATTGTTGACTAGATTTTACTTACTGATGGAAATTTTATTCCCTGTGACAGAACAAAAGTTTCCCGGGCTTTGCAAAATGCTTAGACCTAGCGAGATTGCTTTCTTTTGATCGCAAGCCTGATTGACATTTGTTTTACGGAGTTTTTTGACGAGTAAAGAACTCGATTTAATTGCATTCCCCTACCAACCTACCACCCAACCACCCACTTTCCAACGTTAACGCCACAACGTTAACTCCACGTAACGCCACAAACATAATTAATAAATTTTTTGCACCAGCAATTTGCCAACATTTGCAATCTCCCTCATCGCCGGATGAAAGGCAAAAAATATTTCTGCGATGCTAAGAGCTTCATTAGGAACCGGGAAAAATCTTCATAGATATCTATAGTGTACGATGAAAATACAAAATGAAGCGCCGCAGCGGATGGGTATGCAAATTTGTGGATACAGTCCAGACGAGATATATATACTTATACAACACTGTACTGCAAGGCTGTGCAATTTGGAATTTCATTACCAGTTGGTTTGATTAAAGCGAACACACATAATTACAATGCAGATGAAACATGTTTGGGCGGTATAGGGAATGTAATGGGCAAGTTTTAGCCTCGGAAAAAAATGTGTATAAAGAGCCAGCCAAGTGGAATCCGAATCAGATCACGTGCCATATTGAACTGGACCCTTTTTTCCGATGACGTGGGCAATTTTTTTGTGCGCCCCGTCTCCATCAGATTGCGATGGATGGATAAATAGATAGATAGATGGCTGGCCAAATATGACAAAAGTGCCACTGCGAGCCAAGTTTATTGCAGCCGGATTGCATGGACACTTTTTTGCATTTAACACGTTTCCACTGGTGCTGGCTTTTAGCGAATTGTGTGCAGCGAAGTCGAGTGCGAAATGCAATTGCTGGCCAAAATACGTGAGTTCGTTTAGTTGCGCTTAGAGTGAGCGATCGGATGGCCGAGGTATGTCCAAATTGACATGCCGAGCAGCTCCAACTTTCTTTCATCGCAAAAAGCAATAAGCCATTGGTAATTTAATGCGCACTTTGGGGCCACCGCCGCCCACTTCCACTTTTTAGTGCCAACGCCTCCACTTCTTTTTGGCCAAAAGGAAAATGCTTTGACATCGGACATCCAAGGCGTTTGACTGACTTTTATTTCTTTTAATTTGCATGTAATCAGCATTGTTATTCCCTGACCCCATACCCTTTTTCATTTACCATCCCCCTGCCAGTTTTCCCCGTGGCTTTGTCATCTCATCTGCGCTCATTAAAATGTTTTTGCCTTTTGTTTGTCCTGCGGCAATGGCCTGGCCTTAACCTTCCCTAGCCCCAGCTCCAGCACCAGCCACTGCCCTTGCGGTTAACCCTTGCGGGCCCAGGGGGTTTCGGATGTTCATTATCTGTGGGCGTGGCTGAAATCATTGTGTGACTGGATTTTATTGTGATTTTCCACCTAATTCGATTTGTTGTTTGCCTGTCAGGTTTTTGCGGTTGAAACACCATGGGGTGTCAATGAAAAATAATGATGGCATGGTCCCAAATTATGGAAGAAACCAGTAAACTAGCTCATAAATTATAAAACAAATCAAAATTCCTGAATAACATTACTTCAAATTGAACTTTTGAAGGAAAAATCTTACTATATAGATTGTTTTCGTCATAAAATCGAGTGAAATTCTTTATATTAATATCTAACTTTCTTCTTAATTATAAATAAATAAGAATTAATAATAAGTGAAGCCTAACGAATCCTATTTTCAAAAATTAATTGCTTTAAAAAGGGTAACTTATTTAAAACCTTAAGCCAGCAGGGTTACTTTAAAATTGTCTTTAATAGGCATTGGGATAAATTATATAATACCAAATTGGATAGCAGACAGCATTAGATTTTACGGTATTAGGCTTCCACATGACTCCAGTCTGTTGAGACCCCACTTAATCTCGTTCTTAGCCATTCAAATCGTTGCGTTAGCTACCCTCTTCAATTAGCTCATGATTTGCACTCAGCCGGAAAGGATTCCTCCGAGCTCCTTGCTCCAGCACCAGCTTCAGCTCCATCCCCAGCAGTGCCATAACACTAATCCTTGTTGGGTAACTAAAGCCGCCCAGGATTCTAGCCACGCCCTGATTACCCCCACCCCCGATTTCGATGCCCGATGCCAGTGGCCCCAGTGTGTTGCGTTTATTATTCACACAATTCGCTTAAGCGCTGCAAACACCTCGTACCGAATGCCCGAAAACCTCAAGGGACACTGGCCGAGATTGGGAGTCTGGGTAACGGACGAGGGCATGGGACATGGGCATCCGGATCAGGGGAATGTGGCACTGGCAGTGGTAGTGGCTGTTGCAGCTGCATGCTCATTTAAAATTGAACAAGAGCCGGGATGCGGAGGAGGAGGATGGTCAGCACAAGCGAGTCGGGCCAAATCGCATTTAAATGGAAATAAATGTTGTGTCCAAACAATTTACAAAAACCAATTTTACAATGTAATGCGTTCGGAGCTGCTTCAATGCCATGTGCCAAGTGGGTGGGATTCGGAGCACGGGATCCAGGGTCCTGGACTTTTGGTCCTTCGAGCCGGAGCCGAATCGGAGAATGGGAGTGTGAAAATCCCCCATCAAGTGGAACGTGTTCAACAGCGTTCGTCAGGCAAATGGATGTCCTGGGCTCGTTGATGCCACACGGCAGCCATTGACACAATTGCCACTGCCTTCCGACGACGATGAAACTTTTTGGCCACGCAATTATGACCACCGCTGCAGCTCGAGATCCCAAAAAATCGGTGAGTAACGGAGATAGACGGGGTGTGTGTGGATACAGGACGATGATTAGACTTCCAGCGAAAAGTGTTGTATAATTTTCCGGAGAGTGCCGGAGAATGTTGGCAAAAATTTTAAATGCAACCACCATGCAGCCACCTCCCCACAGTTTTTATGGCTCGCTTGTTAGCAATTTTCATTTTTCGAGCTGTGGCGTCTCTAACCAAAATTGAGTTATCAGTTTGTTGGCTCTACTCTTGGGCTGATTGCGTGACAGCTGCTGCTCCTGGAACTCCTGCTGCTATCCCACTCCTGCATCCTTGTTATCCCGGAGCATCGAAACGGACCTGCTGGAGCGGCAGCTGAAGAAGAAAAAAAATCCTTCTAACGAAATGGCAGAGCAGCAAGAAAAATGTCAAACTACGTGATTTTTATGCGAATGTGACTGTCAATACGTTGCAAACATCATTGGAATAGGAATAGGAATAGGAATAGGAATAGGAATAGGAATAGGATGGAGCTGGCTACATGTAGTTTTTTGCCCTCCTAGAGGGCTGGAATATTAGCTGTCCTTGTGGTTGTAGTTGCAGTCGGGTGGCTGTGGTTTATTATGGGTGGCGAATGAAGTGAAGCTAATTTAAAGTCAACCATCGGGTCAGATGTGCTGAAGCTGCAGGCCCAGGGAAATCGACACCAATTTCGGATGCCTTGTTTAACGTTCGGCTGGCTCCACGCCCTGCAAGTTTCTTTAAAAGAAACACTCTCGCACACTGGAAACCCATCAATTGCAGGACAAAGGCACTCGGAGCACATTAGCAACACATGCCAAGGGTATTTTTCGGGGGATCCAACCTTTTGGGGGTAATGTAAGAACCCTTTTGTCGAGTGATTCGCAAGCCTGAACAGAAGCAAACCGAACCGAACTTATAATCCCGAAACATATGTCGAGGGGCTCCATTAAATAAAACTTAAATCCCTGGCAACCTCTTTTCAACACTTTCAAAAATATGTTGTGCCCCACCCCCACATTTGGCAGTAAAAAGAAGAAGGCCAAGGAAAACAGGCAACAGCAACAGCAAAAGGGTTGAAATAAAAATGAAATTAAAATATGTGAGTGGGAACCAGAAAATATTGCACCTGCAGATGGCAAGCATGCACACAAACAAGCGCAAGGATAATACAGTGGAGCGTGGATAAAATGCAGCGATAGTAAAAACTTGCTTATTAAATTAAAAAAAAAAGGAATGTTTAATTAAATGTCTAAACTTACAAATGATGACTGAACAGCTAAAACATTTATGTTACCAATAAAGCCATTCAATCAATAGAAATTCCAGTTTCTACACGATGTAAAAACTTAAGCACTCTTAGAAAAGTTCGTGCTATGGAGATACCACTGTACAGCGCTTGAGAGCCTGAGTGACGACCATTACCGACCATTTCGACCACAATAAAATGACAAATGCCCGAAAAATCTGACCATGTTCGCACACGTTAGAAGGAGCGGCAGATGCCGTCAAACAAGTCCCATGACGGGCATTGCAACGGCATGTTGGCCCAGCCCATCAGCTACCTCATCCTCGTGCTGCTCCTCCTTTTGGCCACTCCATCTGGACCGAAAGCGGCCTAACCTCCACCCAAAACCTGAGCCTAACAAGTGTCGTTTGCCTGTCAGAGACGGACGGACAGTATGGACAGACCAGGAGCAGGAGCAGGACAATGTCTGGGCTTCCCCTGGCTGCTGGCCCATCATCATGGCCATCATGACCATCATGGCCATCAGGCGGCGTTTTTGGGGGTTTAACAGCCAGACCAACCGAGCAACCAACCAACCGACTGGCGGGCAATGGGGCTTAGTCCGATGACGACAAGTCCAACAGCTCGGACAGGGACAAGGCGAAAGCCTATTAAAAATCATGCTAAACGGCAGTAAAACAATGTGTGTGTGTTTCGGCACCAGCGCTCCCAGTTTTGCTGGCCAGTTTGGAGTCCTTGTTTTCTGGTAGCTGCCGCTGCACCCGCTGCTTGGCCAGGCAACCGACCTAATGCGCATTAACGCCAAAGTCGAGATCCCCAAATCCGAGATCCGAGTGGAGCCAGCCAGGGATATCTCCCCCCATTGCAATTCGTTGACGCCAATAAATAAAATGTAATCAGCTTAACCCGCCCACCCAGCGAACTCTCGGCGATTGAGAGTCTAATAAAAGTGGTGCTGCGCGCAGCAAAATAAAATTCAGCTCGAAAACAATTTTAAGTAGATTGGCAGAATGGGGCGACAGAATGGAGTTAAGGAATGGCAATGCAAGTTGACTGGAAAGTGCTCCTTTTGGCCTCTTTTGCGGCAATTGCATTTTGTATACTGCACGTTAACACTCTACTCAGACGAAAAGCTTTTCGATGGCTCTTGTACGAGTATTTTGTTTACTCGAAAGTTGTTTGCCATTGCATTGCAATTTAGTTTACGTAAATATGAAAGCTATTTGTGTGCACTTAAAGTTAAGAAACCAATCTTTATATAAATCCAACTTTACTACTTTAGATTATAATATTAAGCGGCCCAAAGTCTCTTTCACGTTTATGAATATTGTTTTAGACAGATTGTTCAAATATTTTCGAATCACGTACTCCTTGAAACTCTACTGTCAGTTGGTTTCCCAAGTTCTCAAGCCCCAATATGTTTAGTTTCATTTTATTAGTACGCCGGTAGAGAACAGATCGTTTTTAAAAAAGTCCCCAGAAAAATTTTTCGTTTTTTTTTTTGTCCAAGATAGTTAAAACTTTCTCCTTCTTTTTTTTCGTTTCGGATTTTTCGAGAAAATTTTGAGTGTGGACGGACTAGTTTTAATCACCCAAAATTTTTGTAGTATTACTTGCGTTCGAGGGGATTTTTTGAAAGCCCACATCCGATTTTCAAAGTATCCGAATATAACCAAGCAGAACTAGCCGAGGATCAGGATGAACAATCTACGTCAGATTCACTGCTCGTTGAGAAACGCGTGTGTCCTGTGCAAACCGCATGTCCTGTCCAGTGTTGGCGTGAGATTCTCTTGCGGCGATGGCAAGACGATGGCGAGAGGCGTGGTCGTCGGCCTCTATCAGAAGGAAGGCGACAAGGATCCCAAGCTGACTCCCGCCGGCCACAAGATTGACCAGCGCGTCCAAGGTAAGCTGATGAAGGCGATCTGCGAAACGAAGTTGGACGGACGACTGGGTCGCGGCAAGGTGTTCCACAACATCGATGCCGAATTCGCAGCCGTTGCCGTGGTGGGCGTGGGCCTGGAGGGCATCGGCTTCAACGAACTAGAAATGCTGGACGAGGGCATGGAGTTCGTTCGGGTGGCCGCTGGCGTAGGTGCCAGATCCCTGCAGAAGCAGGGCATCACCAACGTCTTGGTGGACGGCATGGACTACGCAGAGCAGGCGGCCGAGGGCTCACAACTGGCCGTCTGGCGATTCCCGGACAACCTGTCCAAGAAGAACATGCCAATGGTGCCGACCCTGGAACTATTCGAGTCGCCGGATCACGAGGGCTGGACTCGGGGCATCTTCAAGGCGGAGGCCCAGAATTTGGCGAGACGCTTAAGCGATGCCCCCGCCAACTGCATGACGCCTACCATGTTTGCCCAGGCCGCCGTGGACGCCCTGTGTCCCTGCGGCATTACCGTGGAGGTTCGCACCATGGACTGGATCGAGGCCCAGCGCCTGAATGCCTTCCTCATGATCGCCAAAGGCAGCTGTGAGCCGCCAGTGCTCCTGGAGTTGAGCTACTGCGGCACCGCGCCCGATGACAAGCCCATTTTGTTCGTGGGCAAGGGCATCACCTTCAACTCTGGTGCCCTCAACCTGCGCCCTTGCAGAGGCATGGATGAGTATCGTGGCAGCATGTCCGCAGCCGCCTGCTGTGTGGCCATGATGCGCTGCATCGCCGCCCTGTCGCTGCCCATCAATGTGACGTGCATCATTCCGTTGTGCGAGAACATGCCCTCAGGAATGTCGGCTAAGCCAGGCGACGTGGTCACCCTGCTCAATGGTAAGTCAATGGCCATACGTGATCTGGACAAGGCTGGTGTGGTTGTACTATCGGATCCCCTGCTCTACGGACAGAAGACCTACCTGCCCAGGTTGGTGGTGGACATTGCTACCCTTAACACGGGTGTGAAGAAGGCCTTCGGTGGTGGCGCCACTGGCATCTGGTCCAACTCTCACTACATCTGGAAGCAGTTCCAGCGAGCTGGCTCCATTTCCGGTGACCGTGTGTGGCGTCTGCCACTCTGGCAATACTACAGGCGCCAGGTCACCGACGAGCGCGCCTATGATCTGAGCAACAATGGGCGGGGATTGGCCACCTCCTGTCTGGCGGCGGCCATCCTTCACGAACTAGTGCCCTGCGTGGACTGGGCACATCTTGACACCCGTGGCACTGGACTCCTTACCAAGTACGGACTAGTGCCCTACCTCACCAAGAAGCGTATGACCGGACGACCCACCCGAACCCTGGTTCAATTCGTCTACCAAATGGCCTGTCCGGAGATGAAGTAATCCCTTTAGCTGATTGAGGCGGTTCTGTTGCCGTGTGATCAGTGATCAGTGGCCGATTCACATTCGACCAAGTGTTATATTTCGTTTGATATTTTCAAGTAAATCAAATATTTTCGGCGTGATTTTGGCATATAATTTCATATATTCTATTAAAGGCTAACTGGCAGAGATTACTGAACATTGTTAAAGCTTCAATAAAATCAATCTACAGTTAGATTTTAATATGAGTATCGATGTCGTTGCTATTCTTTTACTTTTCTTCCTTTTCATTTTTCACCCCAACTCAGGTGTGTCTGGTGACTCCTGTACACACGCCCTGCTCATTTCGCATTTTCACATTTTCAGGACACTTTTCGTGGCCTTTTGCCTGGCTGCGCACAAAGACGCACCATTGGCCGGGACTTTGCCTTCTGGTTCGCCAAGGAAATACAGATAAATTAAATTCAGGAAACCCCAAGCTGCGCGAAAGTTTTTCCGACAGTGAAAGAAAATGTTAATTCCGAGACGCGTGTGGAAACGGAGTGGAGTGGACTGGAGTGCATTTCCCAGGCACACGCTTCAAGTGCTTGAGGTTGGCCAAATGAATATATACCGTATCAGCCGCCATATATCTATATCAATTGGTCCAGACAGCGCCCCAAAATGTTGGGCCGACACACATACACTTGGAAAATATATATGAACTGGGTGTGAAGTGATTTCATTCACGAGGTAATTTTCAAATATATAAAGTTCTATGGATTGTAAAATTTAGGAACTTGCCTTTTTAAAGGTTAATAGCTTAGATAAACCAATGTAAGTCTTTTATGTAATCTAACATACGATAATAATATATATACCAAAATGTGCTAATTCGCAAGAGATTCTAATTCGCAATAAACTGAATTATTCTGTTTGGTACAGAATTTTCCCATTTTCCTGTCTATAAAATATGGAACATTTTAATTCAATCTGAATGCACAGTTCCACAGTTTTTCTCAGTGCACTTGCAGACTGCAGTCGAATGGATAGCACTATATAGTAATGAAAGACGAAGTCGTTTGCATTGCTTTTGTGGCTGTGTTGCCAGGTACCAGACGATGGATTGAAAGGCGGGTGAGGGGCTGGGTTGAATCGAGGGGGGAGGAGACTGGCTAACGACATTGAAAATGCTTGTCGAACTTGAAAATTATTCGATTAAGTGCATTACCGGCGAGACATGGATCGGCAATCAAACTGAATTGCACACAGAGCGGCGAGCCGGAGGGGGGTAGGGTGGGCTTAAAAGGTTGCAAGGACGGGCTGGAGCACGAAGTGCAGGTGGGCAGGGAATCCTTGCGGAGCCACTGCTGCAGGGGATTCCATTGTTGTGACTGCCGCAGTGTCGTGCATTGGAGTGTCTATCCGTCTGGCACCGTGTTTGTTTGTGGCCGCCCCAGCTCGTCTTATTTATGCTGATTGTGTTTTTGCCTATGCCAATCAATGGGGCACGCTTTCGGTGGAGCGCTAAGCCTTTGTCGAGCGCCCCAAGGTATGCTTTAATTTAATGCATTCGGGGGATTACCCGGCGACGTCGTTACAGTGAAACTTCCGCATGGCGAACCACTGATTTGCTTGGCAAATGTTTTGCACACGGGTGGGCTTAAAAATGTGAAAAGGTTATAAAATCGGAATTTTACATAGCAAATTCTAGATTTTTCCAAATGCACATATGAAATATATAAATTTTGTATAATGTGACATGTTTTTCAGCAAGAAGAACAATGTTGATCTAAAAAGCTTCAGTTACAGGAAATTCAACTTGAAGATGGCCAATTGCACTCATCTAAATCTACAATCCGCACTCACCGACTTGTCCTCATCGCTGTGTACGAAGTGCAGACCATTCACGCCCTTGTCCGAGTCCAGTTCCGCCGGAAGGACAGTGGCCACAAGTCCGTGGTGTTGCTGCTGATGGTGGTGGTGCTGCGGCTTTGGGAGTAGGACCTGGTGATGCAGCTGCGTGGCCACCGTGGGATGGTGCACCACATGCTCCACTGTGGTAACCGGCTCCTCTGCATTGGTCACACCTTCATACCCGTTGGATAGGCCATGTCCGTGGGTGTAATCGATGTAGGAACTCGGAGTGGGCAGCTTGGAGGCCTCGCTGCTGGGCGCAGCGGGCAGCTCCTTGACATCGTTGTTGCCCGGTTCGATGATGGGCACATACTGCTTGGTCTTGGCCATTCCAATCAATCGACCAGGCTGAACCCCAAGCGATCCGTGCTCCAATAGGGTTTTCAAAGTAGGTGCCGGGGAGGCGCCTTGTCCGGGATGGAAGAGAATCGGAGCTGTGCTGTCCTGCGGGCGATCCACCAGCTGTTTGCCCTGCCTCTGCAGCTTGGCCTGCATCTCCTTGGCCAGGAGGTAGGTTAGGCCATGGATCTGATCGTCCGGAGACTTGCCAATAAGCGTGGACAGTTGCTGGAACTCGGGTAGCCGTTTGTAGTGCTCATTGATGCTATCCGGCTGGGCGTGGTACTCGATTTTGATCAGGGGCGATGCCTCTGGCTGGAGCTCGTAGGAGTTGTAGGTCTCCTCCTGGGGCTTCCCATAGATGGCAGGAGCTTCCGACAGCAGAGGATCTGGCTTAGAAGGTCTAAATTGAGGTACAACCACCTCAACACTCTGCGTGGGCGGCGGTGCCAGCTCTGCGGTGTAGGTGTGATGCACTTCCTCCACTGCAGCTGTGGGAGCTGGGGCCTCCTGAACCACAATGGGTTGGGCTATTGTGGGAGCAGCTGCTGCATAGTGGGGCTTGTAAACATAGCGCAGTTGCTCCACCACAGGAACTGGTTGGATGTGCACTTGAACAGGAGTTGGAGATGCCGCTGGTTCAGCCGGCTTATTGATGTACTTTACATAGTTAACTAAAGGCTTGCCACCATAGGACAAGGATTTGGCTTTGTAGTGCTCGTAGTCGGATTTCTGGGCAGGAAGATACTTGACATACGCCTTGCCACCCAATCCATCTTTCATCAGCTGGCTAATGACCTTCTGCACTTCATGGGGCAGAGTGCTCAGGGATTTCTTTGTCTTCACATGTCCAGAACTGACAGGAGCCTCTTTGTAAACATACATGCGTTTGGTTTCCGCCGTGGCTTCACCAGTGAGTATATCATTATCCTCCACCCGAGGAGTGGGTGTGGTCAGCTGCTGAGCTTTGGTCTTATTCCTCTGGGTTTCCATGGTCAGTAGGGTGGGTACAGCTTCAGTTGCCATTTGCTTGCCGGATCTTTGGGGCATGGCCTTGGCATCCGCCAACTCAAATTTGATCATCTGCGGAGCTGAACGCTTGGAGCGCTTTGTCTTGCGAATTCTCACCTGGATAGGCTGCTTCCTGGCCACTTGGGGCTTAGCCTGGCGAAAGTCTGTGGATCTGGTGGCCTGACTCTGGAGATCCAGGGAGCGCGCCTTCTTGATCAGCTGAGCTGTGATGGGATCGGGCTCCCTAGCATCAGTTTCTTCGAAAGGAATCATTTTAACTTTAAAATCCGCCGGCAGCTGGGCGCCCACAACTGATCGCCTCTGTCGACGTGGTTTCCGGGTCTTGGTTTTTGTGGCCATGGTGGGACTACCTGCAGGAGTCGGTGCCTGAGTGGTACTGGCTGGACTCGCAGCAGTAGGATTTTCCTTGAGGGCTCTGGACTGATATTGCCGTAGGATTTGCTTAAGTTCCGGACTTGGCTCCACGGCATCTGCCAGTTCGAAACGCAGCATTCTTGGTGCCGTTGGCAGTTGACGTTGCTCACGCTTGATCCTGGAGTGGGTTTGGCTCACCCGTTTTGGTGACTGATCCTGCACTTGCTCATTGTACTGATTGAAGGCTGCCAAGTAGGTGTCACCCGTGGGATTGTCAATATGCCGCATGCTGCGGAAATTGCGCTGATCAAAGTAACGCTGCATATCCTGTACAAAATTGTATAAGGTTTTAGTTAAATATTTATGGGTCTTAACTTTTAAGTACTTACCTCATATGAGGAAAACGTTTCTAGGGATGGTAAACGCTGCCAGGTATCTGCAGCTTGACTCAAACTTAGGATCGCAGTCAGGATCAGTAGCTGAAACGGCCAAACATAAAATAGTTAGTATAAAACACAGTACTTAATTAGCTTCCAAGTTTATTTAAGACTTTGAAGTGGATTTCAATTGATCACTTTTATTGGCCATTTCTTTGCGGCGTGAGCATAAACAATAATTTACGACCATCTGCGAGGGTTGAACCAACTTTGGTTTACATATTCGCCCGCCCCAGACCCATAAATAATCCGAATATGTCCAGCTGTCCGTCCACCTGCTTTTTGGTCGTCCGCCCACTTTCACTTTCCACCACCAATCCCCATTTGGACGGAAGCTGCAGCTTCAACTGCCAGTGGAACCTGGGGCCTGAACTCAGCTCGATTCTCGCGGTCTTGGCGAATTAAAAATGAGGAGAAAGAAAAGAAATATCAGAAAAAATAAACAATTGGAACGAGTTTAGCACGCGCTCCTCGCGATCCAAATTTGTTGGCAGTTCGCCTGGCGGCCGCCACTTTCACGTCAACAGGTTGAACTTGGCTTTTATGGCCATTAAACTCATTGATGTGCGATTTCAATTGCTCTGCTGGCACTCTCGTTTTACGTAAGACCAATTATGGCCATCGAATTGATTTTGGCCAGTAAGTGATGCAATTCGACCAGCTGTATTATTAACTTACATTTCGCGATGGATTGCGATAGGAGAGCGGCTGAGGTATTTTACTAACCAAACTAAATCAGGTGTTAAGATACCCGCAAGACTCGTAAATGGCTACATAGTGAAGTTATCCCCCCCACGGGGATACTTTAACTAAGCCCATCGAGCCAAACCCAAATGAACTGTCAACGGTCGTTAAAAATGCAGCCGCGTAAACATTTAACGGCCGTTAAAACTGCGCCTGAGTGAATTTTTATGGAGTTAGCAACGCCAACGATGCTGCCAAACGGCCACGCCCCCAGCGCCCCTTCTAGACCCTAGTCCCCCCCTCCTTTAGAGCCTAGTAACCTGAAAACTGCAGTGCACTTTCCATATGCATGGTGGGAAAATGCTGGCCACCCACTTGGGTTGCATAAAATTGTATGTGCTTTCTATTTAACACTTTTTATTTTTGGGTGGCTTGGGTTCTGCGTTTTTTTTTTTTTCCGCCCGGAAAAAGTGTCTTTTCATTTCAGATGGGACACGCGCTAGATTCGTTTGAAAATTCAATGGAAAGGAGCGATAAAAATTGTTGCTATTTGCGTTCGTTTCAGTTTGTTCATTCGGATTTTATGGCCTTAGAAGTGCTGCGAAAACTAGTTAACAATTCCTTTACGATCCGCTAAGAGAGGCAAAAGGAGCGAAACTCCTACTCCAACTTCTACTCCTACTTCTACTACTATCTGCATGGCGTTTTAAAAGTTTTCGTTTGTTTTGACATTAGTTGGGAAATTGAAACTGTAATATTTGCAAGCGAGAGCTAAAGTTTGATTAAATTACGTTTCTAGCATTTGGCTTTCGAGTTTTACAGCTGTTTACAAGTTGTATTTATTGTACTGGCAGTTTAAAAGTGCTGAACTGGCGTTTTATTGCACTCGGTTTATTTTTCAAGACAAATAACCAATAATAAAAGTCAGCCTGGCATGGAGGTGATAAACTTGTAAAAGCAATTCAATTAGTTGATCATCTTCTGGCTTCTTAGTTACAAGGGAATCAACTTTGTGGGCAAACACAGAAGGTGTTTTTTCTATCAGCCTGCAATTAGTTGTAAAAAAACCATTTACTTTGTGGAAATTCGATTTGTGTTAATATAAACTAAATCGCTATCTTTTGTTTTATTTGATTAAGTTGTGGATTTTTGTATGCTTTCATTTAGTTATAATTTTTTTGCCTCGAACTGCCGTGTCTTTAACCCAATCAATAGAGCCACATTCCCTCTGGACTTTATTGTTCTTCTCGTTCGCTTTCTTTCATGTCGAGCAGGTTGCTTCATTAAATGGTTTCTGTAATTGCTGTTTGGCCACAAGTTTGTTTAATTGTTGGCTGCAATATGCGCTTACGGCATCGTCTCTTGTTGTATGCAACAAGCCGGAAAAACGTGCCACGCAGACGAGTGAAGTCGAGTGGTGTGGAGTGCAGTGGAGTGGGCCAAGACCCAGGGCCAAGACCAAGTTCCAGACCAAGACCAAGACCAAGAGCGAGTCGAGCCAGCAGAAGAAATGGGAGCAGACAGGCAAAAGGCACAGCTTGGGCTAATTGTTAAATGTGGCAGTGAGAAGTGGGTGGTGGTGCAACGTGGGTTGCTACCAACTGCAGTGGCCGTGGCAGTTAGAACCAGTTTGGTCTTTTTGCCCTGGCCAAAAACCGGCGGCAAAGTCAAGTTCAATGCACATAAAAACTTTACGGGTCTAGAAAGTGCTGGGGGTACGAGTCCTTCCTGGGCCACAAGGAAACTTGGCTCAAAAGAAATGCCAGCAATGGTCGCAAACTTTTTTTTTCTTTCCAACCACTTAAATTGCAAATTTCCAGTTTCGATTGCAAATGCTGCTGGTGCATTTTTCTTTCGTCCCGGCAGTTTGGATATGGATTCCAATGGCGATTCGGTTAGATAACCACATCGACGGGCCTTCATAAAGACCAGGGTCATAAAATGGAGAGCGTTTTTGGCCAAAAAGCACAAACTATCAATGCCAGTTGCGTAACGAATTTTTGAGCAAAGATACTTTGAAATATGCTTTATGATTTTAATGCCTGGTAATTAAACGAAGTCTGGCCAGTATTCGCTGGTTTTCGGGCTAATTGAAGTTCAAGTGCAATGAAAATAAATTGCTTGCGAAATGTGCGTGTGCCAGGAAGAGAAGAGACGAAGTCCGCCATATGCAGTGGTCTGGGCTCGTCCATTTCCTGGCCACAAAATGAAAATCGCTGCATCGAAGGCCGACACTTTTCCCAGAAATTTCGCTCGAAGTCTCTCCATCGGCGCTTGTTGTTTTCACGCCTCGATGGCCCTTGCAGTTGTCGGTTATTTATATTAAAATTTCAGAATGATGAACCCGAACCCGACCCGACCCCATGTACTTACCATTAAGGTGGGGATGCCACCGCCGCAGATAGCCATTTCCATTTTCCTTGGATGTCGGCGGAAGTTCGGGCAAATGAGGCGTCAAGTTGCACGTTGCACTTTTCGCGTTTCCACAAAAGTGGCAGCTCAATTTGTAATTGTTGTTGAAATTTCTGTTATTCTCCCACGCTGTTTTTCGCCGTCTTGGTATTTTAAATACAAATTGTAAATGAGTTTGTTCAGCGTTGAACCTTATTGTTTGTCGGACCTGGAAAAGTATTCGTTCGGTTTGGTTAGCTATCACAGCAGCAAATTCTCATATAAGCTGTTTTTAACCTTTTTCCATAATTATTAAATAACATAGTTTACAAATTAGTCAACAAAAATCATTATATGATACTTTAACAGCTTACATATCTGCAAAAGTTATGTTAAATGAGTTATTTGTTAAACTATCAAGACAGAAAAATAGTATCCTGTGATTTCTAACATTCCTATTTTTAGAAAATCAAATGAAGTATTTAATGATTTATTTATGCCTAATGGTTTCTGATCTTATATTCTTTACCAAATGCTTTTTCATTAGTAACTAAGACATTTGAGATATTAAACAATCCCCTCACAGACCAGATCATAAAATCTAATTTAACAAATTTAACTGTCTAACTAAAAGCTTTTTTTATGCGTCCTTAGATGTTTCACTTATAAGTTTCACTTTTGGGATTCAATAAAATAATCCTTAATTTGCTTGACGTTTAACTTGATGCGTTTATATTTATTTTAATTAATTTATTATACGGTATATTATATCCTTGTTAGCCAGCACTTTCGTTAAATGTAATGCAAGCTCTTATATTTTATATATATATATTTTTTTTTTTTGCAAAATGATTTTCTCATATCCTTTGCGAAGAAAAGCAAACTTTGACTATATTCATTCAACTTTGTCTTTGAGCTTTGTTTAAACTTGCTCGTCGCAGTCCTCGTTCGTTTCTCATTTATTTAATGCGACTTTTAATTTGAGTTTTCGTTTCGTTTCGTTTCGCTTTGCCTTGTTTACTTTTGGCTGGAAAAACTTTGGAGGAAAACCGCACGCTTGCGCGCTGCTGTTGCAACTGTGCCTCGAATTTTCGCGCCACTTGAGTTTTGTGTGTGTTCGGTGCCGCGCAGTTTTCACGGAGACAGCCGGTTTGTTGTTGGCTCGCTTTTCGCTGACTCGCTTTTCCCATTTTCCCATTCCTTAGCCAGCCGAAAAGACTCGGCCATGTCTGGTGTATTGCTATTGCATTTTCCATATTTTTTTCAACTCCCTCTTTTTTGTGCATTTTTTTTATGTGTGGGGCATAATAAGCTGCTGATTAAATTTGCAACGCTCAGAAGGAAGTCGAATTTGGAATTTATTCGGGGAAATTCATTTGCATTCCAAATCAGTGGGGATAAATGCAAAATAGACAGGTGCTGCAAAGCCAAAAATGATTTTAGCTATATTTATTGTTAAGACTTTTATGTAAATAAACTATTCTAATGATTAAGATTTAAATAAAAGATATCTTTATATTTGATATATGTATATATTTTTCAAACAGAGCATACCTTTTTCGACTTTTGAAAATTGAAAATACAACTCACTTGATATTTGTCTTTTAGCTAGCTGCATTTCGAGCTGCTTTTTTGGCCATGGCTTTGGCCAAGGCGTTAGCCAACTTTTGACCATCAACATTTGCACAATATTCGCTGTTGCTGTTGCTGATGACAACGAAATGTACAAGTTTTCCTCCCATCTCCGTGTGCATTTTTCTTTATTTTTTACGAGGGCTTAGTGTGCGTGCGACTGGGGATAAAACTGAGCTGAGTGCCGTCATGGTTGTATAATTAATTTATTAATGGCAACCAGTGAAATGCACTGCCACGCATTTCCTATAAGGCTTGGCCCAGCCTGATTATGTGATTTATAGGAAGAACTTATCCCCCTGGGTTGGTGTGGATGGGTGGCTTGCGGGGTGGGGAGGGGAGTGCTAACCCCTGGGAAAGTTCAACTGCAGATATTATGCAACAGGCAACCGCGAGTCACGCACGCGCTGCCGCAAATGAAGTAGCTGACAAATTATCTTTATTTCATTTTATATTATTTTATTGCAGCCCATGGTGGGACTTTAAAGCGGCTTGGAGTGCCGAGGTCGGACTATCTGCTCGAGTGCATCGAAACCTGGGCCAGATGCTGAGCCGATTGGGGATTTTTGGCTATGATTGGTGGTTACCAGGGGAGAAAGAGAGAGGAGGGAGGCGGCTTTTGGCACTTTCACATTTGTTTTTGCTGGTGTTGAAATTGAGTTATTAGAGGAGAGCCATGTAAGCGACCAGGGGCGTATACTTGATATTTAAGCAAGGGGAGGGTATATTGCTAGCGTACAACTTGATAATTAACACATATAATTTTTATCAATATTATTAAATCTTACCTTATTCACTTTCTTAACCCCTCCACGACGAGTTTTAATTCCACAACTCTGGGCACGTTCCTCGGGCAATGTGCCAACCTCCTACCGAAAGCCACATAATTGCTGTAATCGCGGTGGAGATTTGCAATCTGGTAATAAATTCAGACACCGAAGATGCGCCAGAAGTTGGAGGAGCCGCTTCCTCCGGCCGGAATCCCCCATTTGGCCACCAGATGCGTTGCCAGTTGCAGCTGCAATAGGCGGAAATCTCACACAGAAAGTTGCATTGCGGATGCAGTCATCGTCGTCGTTGTCGTCTCCCGGCTCCATCTCCATCTCCATTTCCATTTCGATCTCCTCCAGACTTCGGCTGCATTTGTGCGGAAGTTTAACCAACTAACAAAGTGACTTCGAGCCCGAAACGGGGGCAACAATTGCTGGCCAAATGTGTGGATCTGTTAACGCTTCCAGCCGCTCATCCCGGTCAACTGTTTCATCCAATCGAGGCGACGATGTTCCAGTTTTGACAATGGTCATGCCCGCCACTTAATTGCCATTAAATTGTTTCGCTTAAAACTTGGACAGTTGGTCATTTGGTTTTGAGGAAATGACCGCACCGCCGCTGATCGGATCGCATCGAACATTTTAATTGACTCGCTGCCAGCTTCCTTCATTCGCCAGATCAGGATCTTCCTGCTCCCTGCTGGTCTCCCTGCCGTTGCCTTAATTGTTCGACACTTCCCGTTCACTTCGTGGTTTTGCTTCCCATCAGCCCATCCTCCAGTCGCCGCCATCTATCCTGGCCGCCATCCCATACCGTGCCAGACCGAACCGAACCAAACCGACTAGACCAGGCCGAAATCTAATTACGCCATCGCAGCCAGAAAGCCAACGAGCGCAGCAAATTGACAACACAATAAACAGGAGGCAAAAAGGGGGAATGGGAGCTGCGAGTTACTGGGCTGGGGGGTTGGAGTGCAGTTGGGGCAGTTCGGAGGTTTCGGGTGTCACACATGTGCGACAGTTTCTGATTTATGAACACAATTTCCACTTTGACAATGAGCGAGTTCTCCAACTCTCTAGCACTTCGCCGATGGTTCCACAGAGACAAAAGTGGATAAATACGAAAGTACACTGGTTGGAAACAAACAATAAGCTGAAAGATTTAGCAGGCAAATTTAAGGGTTAAGTACTACCATACAAGTTCTTATGTTTCTTGACTTTGAATAAGTTTTAAAAACTCTGTATAAGTACTAAGTATGTAACTGAGAAATTCAAATCCAATTGCAAACAGAACAAATTAAAATCTTATAGGAGTATTTGCAATATCCAAGTACCCATAGTTTTTCCCAGTGCAGCTTCCAAGCAGATGAGCCGCTGCCCCTTCCTCCCGAGCTGAACTCATGTCCGGACTGAAACTGGGCTCCTGTTTAGGGAAGCTGCTATCTGGGAGCGACAATTCCTACCGAAACTGTTAGTTTATGAGCGGGAATGCCAGTCAAGAGCCCCACATCCACGTTGGTCTAGGTGAATTATGTTAATTGAGATTCGGTGGCTGATAGTCCGAGCAGGACCCAGCTGCAGCTGGCTCCCGACTCGATTGAACTGCCTTTAAGACATTGACCAGGCCAAGACTGGCCGTATTTCAGGGCTTATCTGGGCTGAGATGCACATAAAAATCGAGAACCAGTCGAACGGAGATAAGAAGGCCAGGAAGAGTTGTCCTGGCAAATGCAAAATGGGTAATGGGTAATGGGAAATGGGTAATCTGTGGACTGGGTTCGACTGGGCCAGGCCCAAATGCATAAATTTTCACAGCCGAAGATTTCTTTATGGCCGAAACTAAATGATTGGAGCAGAGGGCTTTCGTTAAATAAGGAAAGTATAGCCGAAATAAATGCGGTGCATTTTATTTGTATTTCCCCCATTTTCCTGTTAATGACTCTGTTCGGAGCGTTTTCAGGGGTTTTCAATAAAAACCCAAATGGAGATGAGCTGGAAGACGAGAGCTGAGAGTCGAGAGACCAAATGCGACCCGTATGAAGTCAACTGAAAACTCATTTAAGGCTCCATTTCACAATGTGAAAATGGCAGTGGAGGAAACTGGGCAGAAAGGGGGCTTTTTCTATCCCTGACAATGTCGAAGAATGGAGAATCGTTTGAACATTGCCTCTTCGAGACAATTTGCCACTTTAATTGCCTCAATTTTTTGCCCATTTTTAAGTCAAATTCACTCGACTTGGCTTGCAACCGTCCTTTCCTCTTGCCGCACTCTGTTGTTATCGTTGTTGTTATTGCTGTTGCGGTCGAAGTTGGCCAAAAGGGTGTCATTTGTGTGTGTGTGTTGGCCTCATGTGTCGTTCCATTATTGTCTGTGTCCTCCGATTCGCACTAAAATGCTTGGTAATTGCAAACAATTTGATATTAAGTACGATTTCTAATTGTTCGAATGATTGCTTTTCAGAAATCACAGGCACAGAAGGAAAACTAAGAGATTTTATGGGAAATATTTAACAACAATTCATGATTTAATGGGCCAAATTGTCACTTGCTTGTTAGGTTCATTAATAACTTTATTTATTCCTCGGGCGAAGTCCACTACATGGCCAAATCCTCTCCAAGTTGGCTGGAAATTAATTAGCCAATGGCCAAATGATAAATATAGAGTGGCCCCGTGGCTAATCAAATGCGGATACAATAAACCAAAATCACTCAGTGGCCACTGACCATATAATTAATTAAACTTTTATCATCACCAGTCACTGGGGTAGAATGGAACCCAGTTGAGCTCGGCCATTTAATTTGCTTTAATGGCAAATCCTTGTTTCTGGCGACCGGGATTCAGAAGGCGGTCCAAGAACGAGAACCCGAATCCGAATCCAAATTCCGAAATCTTTTAATGCCGCACACAAAATGGCAGCCGCAAAACGACAAAACTAAAATATCACTCATACGCCACCGAACCCAACGCAACCCCCCATTTTGGCCTGGTCCAAGGCAGATTTATGCGCGTGCTGCATTCCATCTCCAACTCCCAGAGAGATGTCTTTCGCCCGGCTTCTAATCTAAATCTGCATGTCAACTCGAAGACCGCATAAATCACAAAATAATCCCAAAGTAAAATACCGAATCCAAATGGCCAGCTGCCTTCGTACCGACCACCCCGCCCCCCCTTTGCTATCGGATGTGGGCGTGGTTGGGCGCCGGAGGGCGTGGCAAGTGTTTTGGGCTCACATTAACTTCAATTGTCTTTTGTCTGCGACCACGCCTACAATTTGGCCGGGGTTCTTGTAAATTCGCCTCGACAACTCGAGGAATGGGCCCAAAATGTGATTTTGGCTTTTATTTGTGGGGACTTCGCACACGACTTTTCATACCTCACCACCTAGCCCCATTGCGATCGGCGGTGAAGTGTAATCCAACTGAATCACATGCAATTTTATTTAAAATTGTTAAATCGCCGCTTCCTACTCGCACCATCGATGCGGTAAAACATGGTGCAATATACACTGTTTGGGGGCAAGGAATTGCCGACTTTGGTGGATGGACAGATAATAATCTTTGTGGGGCTTCTGGCCCTTTATATTTTTTTATTTTTTTTTTTTTAATCTTATACCTGTATAAAGCCATATTCATTTATTTTAGGATCCACGCAATTTGCGCTAGACCTTTTATTTTTTTGTATTAGCTGAGCAAATAAAGTGGATTTTTAACCCAAAGCTCAAATAATAGGTCATATGTTTCTTAGGATAAATAAAATGGGTAAGTTTTAAAAACATATTAATATAAAAATTAATTTTAAGAATAAATAATATGATTATGTTAAAACTAAAATTAGAAATGTTACACAGCTAATCAATAAATAGTTACAGCATTTGTTTAAAATGGTCTTTAATATATGTTTGGTTTCATACGTTAATTTTCCATATGAGCTTGATCAATAATGATGTTATTTTTAAGTTGAATATATATTACACTGGTTATTATAGGATTACTTCCCCAATCTAGTGTATTTAAGTGTCTGCAATGTCGTAATTTGTCATTAGTCAACTGGAGTGGTAAAGGTTCGCAGTGATTTTCTTTATCATTTGCGGTCCTCGGGCATTGTACAATGTGCCGTCTGTCGCCTGGGTGGGATTTGGTTCTGGTTTTGGGATTGAGCTGGGGCTGGAGCTGAATCTGAACCTGAATCCGAGTCTGGATCTGGGCTAGGATTTGCGACGAACCCAAACAAACGGCCAATGCAGCTAATGCTGATTTCATTTGTTGTGCTCTCTGCTGGCAGGGTGGCAAATGTTGTAAATGAGACTGCGACAAAATCATCAGACAAAGGCGGCAGTGGAACAAAGCCCTGTGCTCCCTATACACGAATAAATATCCGTATATATATATTGTAAAAAGCTGTTAACGAGACCCAGAAAAGGGGGCAAAAAAAAAGGTATACGGCCTGAAAAACAAAGGGCCCCACAAAAGGACAAAAAAGTTACAGAAAGGGGAGCGGTGGCTGGGTGATAACCCCCTTTCAGCCTCAATTGAAATAATTAAGTGTCAAAATGGCGCCCACTCACATGGAGTGGGTCGTCCGGGAATTGGTCGGAAATGGAAAAGATTTTTCGTGAAAAGTGCTTGGCAGAAGTAAAGCCGGGCTTTTCTGCGCACCAACGCTATTCGGCGACGTAAAGTGTAAACAGTTTAAAGCAATTGCTGGCACGGAGTGGAGTCGGAGCTGGAGCTGAAGTTCTTGCCGGGATTAGGGGAGCACTGCACTTGACACGCCCGACTTGAGAAGGGTCGTTAAATACTTAACTATTGCGTGAGTCGTTTGGGGTTTTCGGCGCACAAAGAATATTATTCTGGTAATGAGAATCCAGATAATGCCATCCGAAGAAGTTGCGGAGTTGGGGGAAATTAAGTTAGGATTTAAGTCGCGGAGAAATCGTAAAGTGAATTAGTGGCAGTGATGCTGCTTTTAAGTTTTCCGCACAGATGTGTTCCACTAGCAAAGTTTAATGTGAATGCATTGAATTTACGGGGGATATCTTAATATCAATTGCTTACAATTTATTTAATGAATTTAATACTAAGGATAGGATGATTATCTCATACAATTTTAGTAGCTTATCGGTTTAAGTTAAATGTTCTCAACCCTTCTGTAGTGGCGACTTCCTTGTGCGTGAGCACAATTATTCAATATTTCCTCAGAACGGCATCTTTGGCCGAGATTTCGCAATCTAAATAATTTGCCACAAGCAAACAAGCACTCCACTCTTATGGTACAAAATAAACACTTGGATGTAGTCCCCTTTGCCTCTGTCGAACACGAAAACTTTGCCAATATACTGACAGCAGTTCCAGTTGCCAGTTTGCCGTTTGCAGTTTGCAGTTCACAGTTTGCAGTTTTCAGCTTTCAGTGGGGAACGGCGTTCCCGGAAACTAATACCCCTCCCTGCAACCAAACAACCTGTGCTGACCGCACGCATGCTAAAAGTGTGGTCGTGCCACCACCCAATAGGTGGAGTGTTGGTGGTTGGCGATGCTCCGGTGACTTTGTGGCCCCGCAAAAGTTCCGTCCCGGAGTTTCTTGTTGTTGTTGTTGTCGGCCGTTGTTTTTGACAGAAAATTGCTGGAAAACCTGTGCGGAGAAGCTCCTGCTGAGAGCCAAGAAGCCGAGAAGCCAAGGAACCAGAAGCAGAAGCTGAAACAGAACCACTTCTCTGGGCCGCAACGCAGTTATGCAATCACAAAGTTGCTGCCATCGTCTTTGCCACTGATTGAAATTCCTTGGCCAGCTTTACGTTGGCCGCCTATAATCATTTTCAGCATCATCCTGGCAAAAGGGGATCACAACTTGAACCAGGATAGTTTGCAGCCCAGTTGTGATTATTATTATTATTATCAAAATCAGAAGCTCCGGCTGCATCGCAGCTGGATGTCCGTCATCTGCAACCAATATTGTCAGTGGCCAGATATTTATCTTCAGCTTCATAATATACCCTTAAGATATGTACACATATTAGGTTTTATGTACTTAGTCAATATTTTAATGTATTTTTTAATGAAACTACTTAAAAACTCTTATACATTCAGGAATTTGTTTGTATATATCCCTTTATAGCTTAAGACGCATATACATTTGCAAGGGTATTAGTGTTTCTACTCTCTCAAGAAAACCATAAACCTTGCTCTAATTATTGTTGTTGCTGCCAATACAATAAAGTCTGCTGCTCCTGAGTTTTCTCCCACAGAATGGCCAATATTTTGCTTCTGCATTTATATCAGCATTGCAATTGAGGTTTTTGATTAGTTTTTACTTCCTCATTGCAATGGGGAGCCATTGATTGCGTATTCTTATTGTTGCCGAGTTGGGAGCGGGCTCGGAATGAAATCATATCCCTTTTAATATCTCTAGGATCTGCTGGATCCCCTTCAATGCAGGATTAGGGTGAAAAAGGTAATGATAATAAGCAGAGCAACGCATGGGGGAAACTCCTTAGTAGGTATGTGATGTATTTTAATATGGCAAAGAAAACTTTTAAATTAAGTGGAAGGGAATAAGAAAAGGTTAGCAAACATACCTAATATTGTAATTTTAAAAAATATTATTTTTTTTTTATTTGACACGCTGAATATAGTTACATACATTTTGTAAAAATTAATGTAATCTTACTACCTATTTACATGCGATGTAGTTTTATGTGTTGAATACTTTTGGGCCTTTCATTTTTAAAGTGCTCCTTGGGAACTGTTAACAAATTTATGTTTATTTTTTTAACTTTATAACGTAACAAAGTCTTGTTTGATTTGCCATTTCAGTTGCTTTTCTTTATCTTAGATTTTCCCTGTTTAGTTTTCCCAATGCCGCGAAGTTATGACTGTTTGGCTTGTAAGTACGTGCTGGCGACTTGCTCATTTTTCTGATTGAATAGATTTTCAGCTGGTTTCCTGTTTGTTTGCGTTTGTCGCCTGGTAAGTGCTAGAATATACTTTCTTTTTGTTGGCCTGCCATTGGCACGTCAAAATCCCAGTCTAGACGAAGTGGGGGCGCAAATATTTGCCAGTCCTTTAACTGCACCTGTTTGCTGTTTTTTAAGGGGGATTGATTTGCCAGCCGCAGGTATTTGCGCCCATTAGCGGGTTTGGCGACATGGAAACTAACCCTTGTCAAGCGAAGAATGCGTTTTTAAACTGGCTTTTAACAGAAGGATTGGGGATTGGGCAAATTAACCAAGTGGTTCCATCAAAGTAAATATAGCAGTGAAACCATTTATTTTCGGGGATTCTCTTGCACTTCCAGCGTGCAATTCCAATGTAATTTATTCGTTCCTTATCTTTTTTCCAGCCAGAGATTCCCGCCAGAGTTTCCTCAAATGCATCCCCTTCATCTCGCCTTATCTTTGTGTGCTTTTGACACTTTTGCGTTCATTTTTGTGTGACAAGTTTTCTGTGGTTCAGTGGGGCCACTTTACGGCATGTCAGCTTCATCTGCACCACCTACTCCCGCCACACCCGCTCTACAATTTTTTTTTTTATGTTGGCCAAGGGGTGGCGGCCTATTTCACACTTTTATAGAAAATTTTTGCCAATTGTCTGGCGACGTTTTCCTGTTTTTTTTTTTTACTGTTCAGCTCGCTTCGGGTTTCCCCGCTCGTTGCGGAAGTTTGCGCAATTTCCAAAGCGGAAATGCAATTTTCGGTTCAGCTGCATTTGTCTCGCACTGCCACGCCCCCTGCCCGCGGTCCGCCGCCAACTTGGGCGGCTTGCCAACACATCGTATATCAAATGCAGAGTTGGCAGCCCCTGACAATGACATGCAGCGAGCAAACGTTCAGCCATTCCAAACTCAAACCCAAAAGGCCGACAGCTTTTTGGGGACAGTCGGGCAAGTGCAGGGGGGCGGTGGGAAATCCCCCAATAGGTGGGGCTTTCGAAGGCCGCCAAAAAAAAAAACGAAGGAAAATGGGCAAACTCCTGAAAATACCCGAAATCGGTCGTTGTTGTAGCATGTGTCACGCCTTTTGTGGCCAGAACGGAGAATATATTTCACACGCTTTTTGCTCGTTTTGCGCCAAAGCTCTTTGTGCCGAAAGTACTTTTATTTATTTGCATATAAATTATTCAATTGTTCCCTGGCTTATCTTTCTTGTCGGCTGGCTTCGTTCTCGTCCTGTGACCCAAAACCTTGCCCCCAGCGGGGAGTCTATCAAAGAATGCATTTGCAATTGCATTCGCAATTGATTTTTGATATCTGTGGGCGTGGCACTGAACAATTTTTGATTTACGATACTGAATTTGGCTCAAGTTGGCCAGAATGTACAATTGGCATGGTTTAAAGTGAGTTCGATTTGCTGTTGGTTAATTTGCATTTAAGAATTTTGCTGACCTCACTTATTTGAGATTTATGGACCAGTAATTTAAATAAACATTTATTGAATATATTTGTATATCTGTATTGTATACCAGGCTTAAATTGAGGTTAACTTGCGAACAACGTGAACATTTTAAATTTTTAATGAAATTGAATTTGAAACGGCATTAGCCAAGATCATGATCTACCCAATACAGTTTTAGTGGGTCTCTTTCCTGGCTCCTCGAAGCTTCCGATGGCCTATCGGGTTCTGGTTTCCGTTTCCGTTCGACACGTGTGCTTAACTGTTTGTCGGCACGCCCATTCCCACCGCCCACCAAATGTCAAATGTCAACTGCAGCCGCGCAGTTCGCAATTCGCAGTTAGCAAAAAATAAAAAAACGTGCTCTTTGACTGGCTGTGCAAACATTTGCAAGACTGTTATTTTTTTGCCTTCAGAAAACACGCTTCAATAACATTCAAAACTCGAGACGTGCGAGGCCTTGGCTTGTCACCGAAGAATACTCGTATCTCCTAATATCTGCTGGGCGCTACATGTGTTGTAAATTTATGAGCTGTCATATAAATCTTTGCACTTGGGCACCCTTATGCGATACGTGTGTGCCCCGAATTGGAGGGGCGTGGCGCCTGTTTGAGGGCTGATAAGAAATGGGGGATACTGGAGGAACCCTTTTACGCTCATAAATGGGGGCATTTTTCATTTGCATGCACGTTACTTGAGGAAATTCATAATTTTTATGCCTGGCCTAAGCCCATCTAATTGGGTACAGTCTCGTCACCGGGACTTAATGCCAGGGTTGTCACTCTCATTTGTTTAATTAATATTGCCCGCGAGCTAAGCATTTGCTTGCCGACTGCCACATGTGCACTTTTCTTTGGGGCTTGTCAGCAATTTGCAAAGTGCTGCGTGGTCTGAGATTTTCCCCCTTTACAAATCCAAGAAGTAGCACTTTAAAATAAAAGTTTAAATGAATATGTAAATATTGAAGCTTATATATAATTTAGCAATTGAATACCTTCTGTAATGTTTTGTAAAGTTAATATAATTTTATTAAATGCTTTGCTTTAAATATAAATAGATAATATTTACTATAGCATTATATTTTGGCACGCTTTTTCTTCGCTCTCCCTGCTTCAATTTCAATTTCACTGCGTCTCCGATTGTTCGGCCTGCTTGAGGGGATTGCCCTTGTCATCGATCTCCATGGACGGCACCAAAGGGGGCTTGAATCCGTACTCCAGCTGAAGATTGCGCCCGAAGTCGGGACTGCGCTTCAGGGAGTGTCCGTTGCGCCATCGCTGGAACTCATCGAACTCGCTGGTGAGCGGGGAATCCCCAATGTCTGAGTTCGCAGATGCCGGCGCTGGAACGACGCCAATGTAGGACTTAATCATTTTGGTGGGAGCCGAGGCGGCGGCGGTGGCCAAATCGGCGGGAAGGGTATTATAGATGTATCGGGATCCCTGCAACCAAGGCGAACCCTGTGGCGGCGGTGGTGGTCGAAGGTCGAATTTCATGTCAGCCAAACTGAAGGTGGCGACCTTGGGCGCCTCTCCCCTCACCGGTTTCACCAGTTGCTTGATGGCCGCCACCGGCTTGCTCAACTTGACCGCTTTGGGTGATTGTGGGATGGGGGTTTTGGCGGTGAACTGTGGCAGCAACTTCTTTAGCATCCGTGTGTAGTAGTTCTGCAACACCTTCGGTGGAATGTGGGCAACTGAGTGGGTCCAGGGCGTTAGGGAATTGGGGTGGGAAAAGTGGGGAAATGACAGCGAGGAGTGTCCCGGCGGCATGGGCATGTGAATGGCTACGGGTACATGTATCGGAATAGCCATCGGACGGTCCACAAACTTCTCCACAATCTTCTCGACATGCACAGGCTTCTCCACAATGCGCTCCACCTCCACGGGTACATGCTTCTCGACAATTTTCTCCACCACCCTCTCCACGGGATATGGAACGGGATGTTCGACAATGGTCTCCACTGGATAGGGACGATCCACATAGTGCTCCACGTGGACAGGCACGGGCACAGGTTGAGGTACGGCATAGGGTATGGGTATGTGCTTCTCCACCACCTGTTTGACATGATGATCGTGGTCTTCGTGTTTTTCCACATGATATGACTGCAGTGATGGATGCTCATGATGCTCATGGTGCTCCAGATGATCTTGATGCAAGTGAGGCTCATGCTCCGGCTGAGGTTCATGATGGACTATGTGATGATCTTGATGAATCTGATGTACCTGGCGCTCCTGGTGTTGCTCTGGTTGCGTATACACTGGACCTGGGTGAACTTTTTGTCCGCTGTGACCTGGAGCTGTGTGTCCGGAATGATCTGTATCCAAATGGACAGAGGCATGCGAGACAGCGACTTCCTGGGGCGTACTATCGTACTCCACGTGAATAGGATTTTTAGCCAGAGATGCGTAACTCTTGGAAGGATCTGGTGCCTGCGAAAGGTGATTCTGCAGATATGGCTGGGGGTAAATGGTCTCGTGCTGCTCCACCAATCGGCCGTCCTTCTCCGTGATTAGCTTGTTGTGGATGTTCACGGACTTCTGAACCTCCACAAAGGTGTATGGACTGGACTTCTTTGGAGCTGGAGCATGTTGGATGATGGTCTGGGAGGGCTCGGCATGAGCCTCCGCAACGTAGTTATGGGGAGCCGGGTGATTCACTGTGATCTGGACACCTGGCTCAAGTGGCGTATGCGCAATGGGTGGTGCCGCCGAGGCGTGGGGTGGACTTGGAGTGTTTAAGGTCACAAACACCAGACTATTTGGAGTGGCGGAAACGGGTGTGGGACCTGCATAGCCGGAATATTGCTGTACATCGGGCGAGGGCGAGGATATGGCCTTGGTGTGCAGCAACTCCGACTGCTGCTGCGGCTTGCTCTGCTCTTGTGGAATCACCTGGCTGAGCTCCTGTTGGTAGGCCAACTGGGCAGCAGGCTTCACAAATTGGCCGGCGTAGTCTCCTTCCTTCGGCGTCCGTGGATTCGGGCGCTGGGGAGGATTCTGCACCTCGTAGTGGAAACTGCCCTTCGGGAGGGGTCCGTCGCCACTGCCCGAGACAATGGGATTGAAGCTCTTGAGGAATTGCCGTGATGGTGCCTCTTGACTGGGATGATGCTGCTGGAATCTCTGCTCACTGTGCGCCTGGAAGTGATCCAAGGCTTGTTGAGGAGGCTGCGACTGGGGCTCCTTGGGTGTCTGAAAATATGTGTAATATGCATATTATCACTAACGATTCATTCAACAATACAATCCTACCTTTGCCTCTGCCTGCTGAGGTTTTCCCTGTGGTCCGTCGTGTACGATGTGCACATTGATCTCCTGATCCTGACCTGGACCCTTTTGGTTGGCATAACTCTCGATGCCATTGAAAGTTGGAGCTGGTACTCTGTGTTGGTACGCCTCCCTGCCCACGTGGCGTGTCTCTGCAATCTGGTTGTCATTAATCTCCTGTCCTTCCTCCAGGTCCGGATCGTGTTCGCCCAGTATCACAATTGGAGAACTTTCTGCCGCCACCAGAGTCTCATTGTCATCGCCCTCCGGCTGGAGCAGCACACTGGGCAGCACTGGAGCCGCCACAGCAGCTCGATTGATCCTGAGCAGCTCATCTCGGGAAATGTGATTACTGCCATCTCTGAACCCCGGATCCCTAATCTGCTCCACCACTATCTCCGTGTGACCTGGTCCCAATTCTCGGCGGTATTCCTTCGTCACGGTGGTTTGGTAACTGTAGTAGGTGGCATTCGGGGCTGGAGGCTCTGTTTGCTTTTCAGTGCTGGCTGCCTCCGTGGTGCTAACCACATCCACCACTGTGGGCCGTACCACCGCCTTATTCGTGGTCGTGGACGTGGTGGTGGATGATTCTGTATTGCCACTAAATCGGAAAATGTCCGAGAATCCCTTGGGGAACAGATTGGACAGCACCTCATTCACGGTTTCCGTTCGCGAGCGGGTCACTGTCTGCTCAATGGGTCTTTGTCGACGAGCCACTTCCACTGGCAGCTCATCGTTTATCTCAAACTGGATGTAGCCATGTCCATTGGTGGGACTGTCCGAATCTTTGGGAGGCAGAACAGTGGGCAGAAAGCCAGGAACACTGGGAGCAGGGAGAAGAGATTACTATTCAATTTTATTTTTAAAAAAGGGTTTTACAACGAAGATAACCATCTTGTTATTTATAATTATTTGAATTTTTACCCCTTGATTGTTGACTTACCCGACGAACTCTGTTTCGGTTTCTGTTTCTATAGCCGGTGCTTCCCGTTCCCTCTCCAGTTCCGGATCCTTGCGCACTTCGTCGGCCAAGTTTGGACCTTCGATGACCTCGCGGATGAGTTGCCCGGCTGGCTGCTTATTAAGCTGTCAAAAGCGACGCTCATTGCCTGTCAAAATCTTTCACTAAACTCGGACTTACCTCCTTGCCGCTGCTGTCACTCTGGGCTTCAGTGGCCGCTGCGTCCACCGTGAAATTCTGGGGGAGATCGCCGGGGGCAGAGACTGCTGCTGACGATGGGGGTCTTGATGAGAATGTAAGGATGGGGGGCTCATCCGAGAGGGCCGGCTGGACGATGATGGCCAAGAGACAGCAGAGCGTGGCTGCCGCCGTTAGCAGATGTCGTTGGTGGCTGTGGGGCCACATGGAGCTATTACGGAAATGGCCAAAAGCAGAAAGAGTTAGCTGGAAGTTGTTGGGCTTTTTGGCGTGCGAATGGTGGTGGTGTGAATAACCCCGGCGACCACGACAAATTCCAAGCGACAAATGGAGGAGTCGTCAAGCCTGTTTGGGCCCGCTCCAAAGGCCATCCAGCCTGCACTTGAAACCAAGCCACTCGAATCCACTGCTCTCCACAGCACTCCACTCCACTCCTGACTACTATGGCCACTCACTTGTCGGGCTGTTTGATTTTAACCGATACGTCGCTGGATGATGATTTTTCCTAAGTGGCTGCCAAGGCAGGCACTTTGGCGCTCCTCTTTCTCCATTGCTTTAAAAGAGATTTTCCCTAAAACGTTCGTCGTTTTTCCTGCCAAGTTGTTGAACTTGGCGCTGCGTTTGCGCTTGGGGCTTATGTCATTGCTACTGGCAACGTAATGAATTATTAATTAACCCCCCCAAAAACCCCATTGAAACCCCCTCCTCCCCCACCCCTGCAACCACGCATTTAATTTGGAAAATTGAAATTGATGGCGTTTAAAATGGTTCGTACGGGTTTTCACATAGTTTGGCCACTGCGCCTGTATTTTGATAGGCATTAAATATGCATGCCAAAACATATTTCACCTGCAATATTCATGGCTAAGTGGCCCGTGGCGCTTTGCAGCCGGTCCAGACTGTCTTGTTGGCCAAATAGCACAAGAAAGTGGAGCTTTCAGTAGGGAAATTGTGGCTTTAATTGGGCATGGATAACGATCTGAACGTAGCTATTAAACGGGAGACATTTCGTATGCATATGTGTTCATAAGTGCGCCTAAGTCCTTTCGATTGCCAATAAATGTAAGGCACCATTGATGATGATGGTGTCCATACAAGTCCTTTGCATTAAATCACAAGCAAATTGCATTCGTTACTAACTCAATTTGCACATTGAAATTATTCTTGCTCTACGCCCGCATCAGAGCAAATGCATTATAATTTGCGCAGCTAAATGGGCATTTAAAATATATTCCGCTTTTTGCATTTACCTGCATCCATTAAGTACTGCCCGATGGAATTTATATATTCGTGTTTTGTCGTAGGTTTTGTATGCGGCCAGGCCAAATGAAATGAAAACACTCAATTATTTATATTGATTGCCGCACAATTAAAACGCACTTATAATCACTTTTCTATTCGATTAAAACAATTGTAATTCTCCGCCGAGCTCTGCGATGGCACAAAAGTGTATTATTATTTTTCTATATATTTCACTTAATATATTTTTTGTTATTTCTTTTTTTTGGCGGGGAAATCGAACTCGATGCGATATCGGTTTTCAGGTGCTCATCTCGTGCGACCCTGCCAGTTGCGCGTGCGCGTTGCAAATGAAAGTGAAACCGTGGGGCACTGAGCATTTCGTTTTCTTTTCATCGTCGTGGGCTTGCAGCAATTTGCTGTCGTCGCCGCTGTTGCTGCTGCTGCTGCTGCTGCAACTGATGTTGCTGCTGCAGCGACTGATGTTGCTGCTGCGATCCTTAAAGTGTAGCACAAAACTTGTCCATCCAGCGATTGCGCAAGCGCCCCTGTCTTTTTTGCTCCTTCACGGCAATGACAATTTGGATTTTATGGCTTTCTACGACGGCGCAGCATTGACCCTGCCGAAAAATATATGCAAAAGAAAAAAAAAACTGGTAAGCGCGGGAAACTTTTAAAACTGGTTTTCGGCCTGGCAAATGCCAAAGGCATGTGGCTAAATCCGCTGTGAAAGCCCTTGTCGTGGCCTAAACGCCCTTTGCCACCACCTGCTTTTGGCTCGTTGACATAAATATCTTGCCGCATTTCCTTGCCCCATAACACCTGCAGCGCAATTATCGCATTCAGTTTAAACCTGTCGGTTCGATCACCTTCGAGCGCATTGTTTTCATACGCTTTTCCTTCGATTTTCCACCGGCGTGTTTTCATTAATTTTTAATGAGTTGCTGTTGTTGCTGTGCAGCGTTTGACGTTTTCGGCTGATTGATTAATGTGGATGCGGTTTTGCGGGCGGCGGCGCATCGGTTGACTTGTTTTTTTTTGTTTTATTTCTGTCTGATTTATTAAAATGCGTCTTTTTTATTAATGCTTTGGTAATTCATTTTATTTATTGCATATTTAATGATATCGTTTTTCTTTTGTTTCTTTTTGTTGTGCGCGCTTTGAAGATATTTATATTTTTTGTGGCGAAATTATGCGAGTCGAGGAATTGCATGAATTTAAATGGTCATTTGAACAGATCATTTAATTTTTGAATGGCAACCATTGCAGTAACTATTCCATTCAGTTAAGTATAAATTTAATTTACCAATTTATTGATTTATTGCATGTTTCACCCAGCATTACTTTTTTGTATTTGGCAAGATAACTACCAAAACAAATGTGGGGAAAGTGGGCGTTCTGGCAGAGCTAATGCCTCCATTACCCAAACATATAGATCCAGCGATCATTTTGGTGTGATTTATGCCATCCGTAATCGGCAAGCTTCTTTATCTGCGTGCATCTCATTAAGACATGTTGCATGCCCCATGCACACACATCTGACTTTCACCCATGAGGCTGGTGTGGAGAACTGGAAACTGTAACTTGTAGCAGAGATCACCATTTCGGTTGGCATTTCCTCCGGCCTTTTCCGCACCAAATCGCACCAAACCCCAGCGACAATTATGATGAAAAGCCGGGGGGGGGGGGGGGGGGGGGGGGGGAAATGATTGCATAAGCCAAGCAAGTGCGGGAAAATGCGAGCCATAAATTGCCGTGACCAGCAACTACTGACTTGCCTAATTTTCGCCGGATCAGCATTTCGGTAAAATTGTAACAGAAGTCACCTGTAGTCGATTTCCTTCCGCCCAAGAAAAACTGGTCGCACTGCAGCTCTGGAAAATCAACGAAATCTCTGAAATGCCTTGTGACCGCAAACGAAATGGGACAATAAAATTATGTTGAAAAAAAAGAGAAGGAAATCGCTGAAATGGCGGAAAAATCTATTAAAAGCAATTCGCTTAATTTCGTTACCGGGCCCGGCATTGCTCATATTTACTTATTGTATTTCCCCTCAAAAAGCTCAGTCAGCCGGAAAAGTCGGTGGGATGGAGGTGAATGGGGGCGTGGCAGTCGGCTAATTAAGTGCGCAGGGCAAATGAAATATATGTAAGAGAGTGGAAAAAAAAGGTAATTACAATCAATGGGGAGTAGAGTTCGGTCTTCCATCCTCAGACCAAAAGCCAATTTCATGCAACAATCAATCAAAAACAATTATTAATTTTGCGTTAACAATTTTCAGGCTGATCTGCTTTTTTCTTTAATACTTTTCCACGCTTTTGGCCGCCTTGTTGGCGCTTGTTGTTGTCGTTGCTGTTTCTCGCGTCCATTTTTACTGTGTGAAGTAAATTGGAAAATAAAGTTAAAATTAAAATGCATTAATTGAACTGTGAAATTTCATGGAAGCGCACTGGGTGGCGAATTATTGCCGCCCATCGAAGTGCAATGAAAACGATTTTAATTGTCAGCATTTTAAGCGCGCTTAAAGTCGTCAGCGATAACTTTGGCATGAATGGCAAAGGGAATATGAACGATTGGTTAATCGTTGGCTAAAAGGTATCAATTTTATAAAATTCGTTGGAAATTACAGAGCGATATGGTCAAGGGAGATTTCTTTCATAGTTTTTGAGCTCTTAACGTTTATACGGACGGACAAACGAATGGACATGGCTAGATCGACATGGCTAGTCATCGGATTCATTCCATGTAAGGTAACATGTATAAACTTATATCCAGGCTTATGAACTATATGTTAAGAAAAACCAACTTTGCTTCCCCAATCACTGAATTAGGAGTTTTCTCCTGCCATTTCGATGTGAAAATGCACTTATCAGGCCATCGGGACATAAACTTATCACTCGACTCGCCCATTTTGCGACGGCATTAAGCTTGCAATTTTATGGCAACAGCCGAGCTCTGGATTTTGGTTCCTCAACGATGGCCCCTATCATAAGCAAATTGAAATATGTGTGCGCTCCAAAATGGGGTGGAGGCTCCAATTGCCAGCTTGGCCAGCCGGTTTTTGGGCGTTCGTACTTGGCTGCGGCCGTGCGAGCACAACAATTAAAACGAAATGCGCACAGTAATGCCAATTGGCGATTGCGGATATCTGCAACCAGGTGCAACGAGAGGGGGCAACGACGTGGGTCCGGGTTATACGTACATACGTATACCCATTAGTTGGTGCACCTTTCGCTGTGGCGCGTGCGTCGACATTGGCCACAGAGTCACCATCGCCATCGCCACAATTACATTGCCCCTGCAACATTACAAGTTTATTCCACTCGATCAGTGTTCGGGAATTTTGATTGATAAATTACACTGTAAAAATTGTGGTGGCCAAACCGCCATTTATCGGCGCCAGTGATTGGGTGCATCTGCTGAAAAAGCTTGCCACAGGTTGATTTAATCTATGGTTTGCTCAAATTTGTATTGAAATACAACCGAAAGAGGTCCTATATTATTAAACATTTTAACTAATCAAATTTTAAAAAGCATCATAACGAAAATATGATAGAATAATTTATTATTTTATTAACTTTATAGAATCATTTTCTCAGAGATTTTACACTTTAGAAGTAAATATAACAATGAACTTAGAAAGCACATACCATTTGCAACTAGCTTCTTTCGGTGTGTGCGTGTTAATGCAACCATTAGCCTCACTGTGCCGTACGCCCCCGCTTGTTGTAATCTCGCTGGCGCCTCGGCAGATCGAAGGCATTTCACTGTCATTAGCGCCAGAAACCGGCCTGGTTATCGTCAGTTGTTGCTTTTGGCCATCGGCAAACAGGTTACACCGACTCTTTAGGCCAAAAAGTGTAGCAGCCAGGTCCGCAGTGTGGCCATTACAAATCCTGCGGTGTCGATGTACTTTTGATTTCCAACTAATAAACAAGAGCCGCGCTAGCTGCTGTTTTGGCAAATTCATCGGTGGTGGTGGTCGTGGTGACAACGCAACTCTGGGATCGGGTATGGGTATGGGTATGGGATTGGGGATTCGGTTTGGGCCAATGCACCAAACCGACCGAAAACATAAACCGGAATCTCCTGGGCACAAAACAGGCAGAGCCTGCGGTCACCCAAAAGCTGCATTCGGTTGGCCTTTCCCTTTCGTTGGCCTCTGATTGATATTGATGCAACAGCGAACTGCCACTGCAACTGCAGCTCAAACTGCAACTGCATCATGCCAAATATCATTGGCATTTGCCAATTGAATCGTGGACTCACAAGGGAAACACAAATGTTTGGTCGAAGTGTGCGGAATGGAAAGTGTTCTTTGGGGTTCCACAAGTTTGCTGGTTTTTTCAGGAAGAGTGTTCAGGGAAATAATTTGCCAAGGCATAAAAAATATAGTATGAAATCTTATTTGAATGCTTAAATCTTATAGCACTGGTTGGTATGCCATAAGTAGGCATTTTCCGCAAAAAGAAAATCATTAAGAGACTTCCTTTTCGGTTTAAGAGCTTACAATTAAGCAAATTATACTTACGCTTCAAACTTCCACTTTGATGGCCATATAAAAAGCAAAGAAATTACTGGTGTAACTTAACTTTTTTATGCCTTTTCCATCAAAGAGTATCTGCCATGTCGACTGAATGGGGGTTTTTCCTTCAACTGATTTCCACATTGCAGCTTAATGACGGGCGTTCCTGGCTGCTGATTGATTGGCTGAGTTTTCCCCGCTTTTCCGGGCCCTTGGATTGAACCGCCACCACCACCGCCCAGTTAAAGTAATTTACGTTTTGTTGCATTTCTCTGCTTTTAAATTTTATTCCATGTTCATTTTCATTTCTGTGTGTTGTGTCATGTGTGTGTATGTGGTGTTTGCTTGTTTGTTTGTTTGTCTGTTTGCCGCTCCCCTCGCCATTCGTTTTTATCTGCATTTTTATTTGCATTCTGCTCGGCTTGTGTTTTACTTTATGCTAAATTGGCTATTTTCTTTTGTTGCTTTGTCACTTAAACTTGTAAATTTCCTCGGCAGGCTGCCCTGCCCAGACCTTCCGACCTCCGACCTCCGCCTGTGGACCATGCTGACCTTCCCGCCTCCACAACCTGGCCAATTGCCCTGCGAAGTTGGCTTAAACGTAACAGTCCGCCTGTTGCCAAGTATGCGGAGTTATTGCGTTGGGCAGTGGCAGTAAACGGGGTCGCTTAAGAGTTAGTTTTTGATTCTGTTGTAAGGGTATCATCCTCCAATTCATCCGCTCATGGATACCGATACTTTGTGGCCAGATCGCCGAGGCTGTGTTTACGGCTAAAAGTGTTTTGTTGGTGGTGGTTGCTTACATTTCTCTTGGGCCTATGTCTTATATATGTAAACCGATTCTGCTTATTGTAACACGTATTGTTGTATTCTCGTATTTGTATTTGTATTTGTATTTGTAATCGTAATTGTATGGGTTAATAGTGTCCCCACTCGACCGCACTATTCAAACATTTTGCACTACAGATGAACATTCTGTCTCTCATATCGCAATTATCGTAATTACTCATTGGTTTAAAATTAATTTGCCACATTCGGTTTGTGTTGCACTTAGGAGCTAGTATTTTCTTTAGTCATACATATATGTTTGTTCGTTTGTTTGTTGGCTTTGTTTATAAATTATATTTTGTAAATATTACCAACACAATGAATCATAAATACATTTTGCTTAGTAATTCACTTGTTTAGTAATTTATTAGTTAGTTAACATGACGACGTGTTTGCTTGCATTGTTCTTACAGTTTCGCAATTTTCAGCTGACAATGAACCCAAGGAGCGAAAAAAATTACTCTCTTTCTAAATCACTAAACTGAACTATACATAGGGTACGCACATACTCCACTCCACTCCCTTTTATATCCTCATATTAATAATTAATTAAACCTCAATTTAAACTTATCGTCTTACAATGCTCTCCGCTCTTTGTCAGAATTCTTGGAACTCTGCAAATGTAATTTTGCTGTGACTCAAATTGGCGTTAGGTTCTTCTAAGTATTTCTGGTTTTTACACTGATCGCTTAGCCTACCGATATATATATATATATATTTGTATGTATTGCGCATAGGATATAGAATAATCTGAAGCTTAGATCGACTAAGAAATAAATTACAAAAGCTTGGGCTTTGTACAAAAAATTCTGTGGCAAGCAAACGATCTCGATTTCGATTTCGCTGGCACATACATTGCTGATCCTTAAACAGAAATATTTTACAATAGCTGGTAAACGAACTTTTCAGTGGCTGTGTGTGTTGTTGTTATTTTACATACATTATTGTTTAGTTTACTCGTTGAACCGCTACATATGATATTTTAGTCGCTTTAGTTAGGCGTTCGAACAACATTTAACACTTTTTATATCATATCTTGTATTTTATTTGCTTTTACGCTTTTGTTTGAGCAATTCTCTACTTGAACATTTATTTACAAATACCGCTTATGTGGAGGGTCTCTCATTTGTTTTGGGGCTATAAATATGCTTATGTTTGTGTTACAAAAATATTCGTAGTAAATGAAAACGATTCGTTTTTGGTCCTTTCAAACGATTGGAAACTCATAGTGAAATTATAGGGTGCGATTTAATGCCTAATAAAACCCAATTCGTTTAGGTTAAAACTCTTTTGATCATTCGCTTAATTTGATTTCCCAAAATATCTTACAGTTTCTTTGCTCGGGGCAAACTTTTCAAATGGAAGGAATTTGTTCGTGCCTGGTAAGTATTACTTCGTCTCTGACTTCTTCATGTACATTTTTAAACTATAGGTTCTCCTCGTCGTGCTTTTAGTTCTAAACATCTTCAAAATATTTAACAAAATCAGTCGCTTTCTCGAGATCTCTTCTTCGTCGAAAAGGAACTTAAAGTATTCGTAATAATCAACTTTATAACAATGTTTTTATCCAAAGAATTGTAAACTTTTCCTTACGATTTCTGGCTTTGGCATTTAAGCGCACACTCATACACATTGACATACAGCGATAGGGTTACAGTTACAGTTACCATTACAGTTACAGTTACAGCTAGGGGTTACAGTAAAAATATTCGAATAGCTTAGGGTTAACGAGTCGGTTCCGGTTCCTTTTGGGGGATCTAGAAAAGTGTGTTTTTCTTTTATGGGATTCTGATGGGCCTGGGGTCTTAGACTAGGGCAATTTGGATGCTTGGCTAAATCGGTTACAGATACACATATGTATTGCTATATAGAGTAGTAGTTGTGTAGCATAGTTCACGTGGTAATGTCGAGTAACTGCGTAAATCCATACATATGCTTAGCCATAGGGGGTTAGATTACATAGAACATTCGGTGTAGTAAACGCGTCAGTCACTCCCTAAGAAATCATTCATTCAGCTTTCACTCTCACAGGGTCCCAACTAAATCTAATGGCGGTTTCTAGTTGCCAGGGCCAAAACCAGGGCTAAGACTACCGCCCACCCGCCACGCCCATCGGCGGGACTGCCATTGAAGACGGGAAAGTGGATCTGCTCCGGCCGATTGAGCTCCTCCTCCTCGTCGTCGTCGATGGAGTTCGACAGCTGTCGGTGGCGCTTGGTGAAGTTCACGTTGAAGATCGCCTCCGCAACTCCACCTGGCGTGGAAACAATGAAGTAGAAGGTCCTTGGAACCCTTTCGTGCATGCTGACGTAGGTGAGTCTCGCCTCCTTGCAGAAAGGCGTGGGCAGATCCTGCGGAAGAAGGAAAATTCATTGCACCTCCATTGGATATATCGCCTGCTCCATCGTCACTCACCTTCACCGCATAGGCCAGCACCGTGCTGCCGTACTGATTTCCGGGCGTGAAGACACGATCTCCGTGCAGCCATCGAGCGGCATGAGCCGGCGGATTGGCACAGAACTCCACGTTCAGGTGCAGCGGTGATCCCGGATAGGCAACGGGCGTTGCATTCAAAGCCATGACTGTGGGAGCGCCTAAAAATGTAAGAAATAACGAAAATTAGCACCTTGGTATTTAAAGTACATTTATAAATGTTAATCTTAAAGGATATGAATAAAGTCTTTAGGGAGCAACTGATCGGCGTGATATATATTGATAAGCTGGGGCATGAGGCCGAGGCGGATTAGCAAAGCAGAATCGCTCTTGGAAACTTTAGTGATTTTGCCCCCCAGTTGGAGCATCCTTGGCTCGTTAGCCACTTCCCTGGAACTTTTTGCACCGAGATTCGCCGAGCAAACTTCTGTAAGCCTTCTATGTCGCACTTCACACATGCTAAGCCAATTCCGGCGCAACTGTACTCCGTTGCCAAGTTTGTTTCGCCTCGCATCAGCTGCAATTAAAGCCATGGCGAAAAGTTTACGGCCGCCGTTACCACCACCATTGCCATCACATTGCCGTAGCCATCGCCACTAATTAAAAGCGTATCACCCGACAAATGTGCCACTTACTGCCATAGAAGCCCGACAAGGACGATCTGCACCTCTGGAAAAGTAAACGCTTGGCTGGGAGTGGGAAAAATCAAAATAAATAGAGAACAACATGTCGTGGGGCCAAAGGAAAAGTTGGCCCAAGAACGCCAAAACTTCATTAAAAAGTTTGCGCCAAAGCGAATTTTGTGGAACTTATGTGGGCCGTGTGCCCACAGCAGGGGATTATCTCTGTGAGAAGCCAAAGCCTCACGATGTTGGCCAACACTGCGACAATCCAATTAGACACATGGGCCAACCCATTCCTTTCTGGCCACCTCGTCCGTTGTTCCACAGCATATTTAATTATCGTGAGGCCCGAAATTTTGCAATTTTCCTCATCATCGCCAAGAGACAGAGACTTATTGAATGGCAGGGCTGGAGTAGGGTTGCCAAATAAACTTGTGAAGCAATGGTGAGCCGGGCAAACAAAATGGTCGAAAGTGTTAAGTGCAAATGAGTGTCAGGTTGGGCGGGATAGGCAGAAGGCAGACACAAACAAAAACAAATCGAAGAACTCCGTTCGACTCTCGCAAATTTATAAACAGAAAAACCCCCATTTTTGCCAGGGTCCTGGGCGACTAACTGTAAAATCAATTAAAACAAGTGCGCCAGGGTTGTGTCTGCCTGCCAAATTATGCGTTCAACGCCATTTTGTCGAGTCCTGCTCAGCCCAGACCCCATCCGTTTCCCCGGGGAAAAAGTATAATTTATTTGACAGCCAAAAATGATTTTTGCATGAGGCTCTTACCCAGCCTTAACATCCCATTCACAGGGCTCTCAAAGAGATTTAAATTCTATTTTGATTTGCAGCCAGTGAACCGTGTGCAAGCATTTTACCCCAGAGCCCAGGTGGATGGCTGTCGACTGTGCCCCCAAGGTCAGTGCTTTGGTCATTGGTGCTACTTTTAATTTGATTTCCACTCGGTCCACCCGGGGGCGCCAAATAGAAATGAGTTTTGTATTGCCCGTAGTTGGGTCGTCGGCAATCGCATGAAAATGCTTTGGATCTATCCGTTATAAATAATATGGCTTCCCAGACAATCCCTGAGTGAAATACCATTAATATCGCCAAAAAAGCAGCTGGAACATACTCAATTTATAGAGAAGAACCAAGCCAATGAAAAACAATTACATGGTCGAAAACAAAGGGCAGTTTCTCACCCTCTCTGGTTCCAGTAGCTATGCTGGAAAATTCTTAACATTTACGGGAACAGGATCACATGGGACAACGGAAACACTAGCTCCTTTTCGTGTCACATGCAAGGATATTGGATGGCGATAAAAGGGCCGAAGGAAATGAAAACGGTGCAGCAACTGAAGGCGCATCTCCGCCAATTGGCGGCAGATCCTCTACGAAAATCTTACAAATCGATACTTCTTGATCCTTGATTATAGAAATATGTTACTAAAATACATGACGGTACTATAAGAATATTTTTTGAATTGAAAATAGATAGTCCAAATTCCCTGTTCGAAGGTTCCAAATTGTATGTCTAGCAGAGCTACCCGAAAAACCTTGGTGGTCATCTTTCATATTCAGAAGAGCCAACAAGTGATTGCAGTTCACGAGTGAATACGAAAAATCAATTATTTTTTCGGTTATTATTATTTATTTTCCTGGCTTCGAGAGCACTTTCCAGCACTGTCTGGTGCCCAAAGAATGCAAAATGACGGGGAAAAAGTAGGACAACAGCTTTCAGCGACGCGCAATCAATGGAGTGAAGTCGTGAGCTCCAAAAAGCAGCTACCACTCCTCAACCAAAGTGTTGTAAAACGTTTCCCCCCTCGATGTTGCAGTTGTTGTTGCCTCACCTCTTTGCAAAGTTTTCGCACAAAAGGCAACTACGAAAAATTAAGTTAGCTTTTTCGGGCAACGGGAATTGAGTAATTTTCAGCCGTAAAACTTTATTATTTTGGACTGCAGGACTTCGCTGCGCCCGCTCCCCTTTTGCATGGCCATTGTTGTTGCAACAATTGTAGAACATGCAAAGTTGCTGTTATTGTTTAAATATTTATTTTCAGCTGTTGCAGCTGTAAATGCTGGCAGGAAAAGTTGTCTAGTGCCCGAAAGTGGGCAAAAACATGAAAATTTCATTGGGCCAACAAGGAAAGAGGAACGGAACCGCCAAAGCAACTCTTCGGGCAATGGACCAACGCAACGTGTAATTACATTAAGCCAGCCAAATTGGGCAACACTTTTAAATGGTCTCAAACGCACAAAGGGAATTTATTCCGAAAAGTGGCTTCCAAATGGGGGGATAAGCTAATATATACAAATAAAGTTCATAAATGTGTGTTGTGTGCTCAATGTTTTTTCAAAGGGAGTGTCAAAAATCGCATAGAGTCATCACTCACGAAGGTGTTTACTTCATGACTTGTACTTCATATAATTTTAAATTAAAAGCCTCTGCAAATAATGCTTCTGATTCTATGGCTTTCGCTCTGGGTATTATTTAAATGGGCAGTTGTAAGTGCCAAAATGCCAAAGAAATGGCATAACGGCTCAGATTAGAGCCGGCAATTACAGGTGAGCGGCGCCAGAAGACCTAAACAGCTTGCCAAACATGCCCCTGGGGGCCAGGAGTGCTCCGACTCCTCCAACTCCTCCGACTCCGCCTTAAATTCCGGCCCAGAGTCCGGCAAATGGTATTAGGTATGCAGAGCTCCATGGGAAGAGGACGAGTGCTAAGATAACAGCAATCCGACAGGCAGCAAGTGAAAATAACAATCATAATATTCAATTATGCAATGGTTGCCCGAGGAGCAAACGCACGGCCACTGAAACTGGTCGGGGGGCAGTCCATGGCGGACAGGGAAGCCAGTGGTTCGTTCCCTGCTCTGCTGCTGAATAATTAATAAACATTGTGTGCACTTAATGCAAAAAGCTGCAAATAAAATTACCAACTGGCCCGACTCGTTGTGTACTGAAAATCATTGAAATCACTGGGCGTTGAAAAAAACAAAACAAACCGAGGGCCAAGGCTCAAATTGAAATTACGTGACCGGGCTGAGCAATCAAGGAGGGATTAGCGAGTTGGTCCTGCTTTTAGTTTGCCATTTGCCACTTGCCAATGGCCAATTTTCCAATTGCATGGGGCGCACCTTTGGGCGCTTTTAATTGAATTTATTGTCGACGAGGTGGTTGCTGAATTATTGATCACCGCGATGACAAGTTAACCCAGTGAAGGATGCGACTTTCGGCCGGGTCCAAGGCTTCTCGGCATTTATCTTAAGTTTGGCAACTTTTCGGGCCCGGCCTAAAGCTGCTCAAAAATTAATGAGGGCACTGGGCAAAAGAGCCGTGTCGCTTGTATTTAGCCAAAAGGTTGGCAAACTTTGCCAAGTAATCCTGTGGTTTCCTTCGGATTTCCGAGTCGAAGCACGCGTTTTTTTTGGGTGATCTTAAGATACACTGGCCGGCGGCGTGGGGATTTTCAATGGAATCTACTTGCTTGGACAGAGAAAGAAAATAGTCTATACTTCATAATAGGATATTCCTAGGAAGTGTAAAAGTATCTGATGCGTCTGATTTACTACACTTTGTTTAGACCAGGTACCTCCATCAAATGTCTCAAATGTAAAAAAAGAAATTACTTAGCTTCAATTTTACCCTAAATTCTCGCCGTGTAAGAATAAGCATGCTTATGGGTTTGAGAACACCCATACACCTTTAATATACTTTACTTTTCCTAATTGAAATCCCTTCAAGTATGTCGACTTCAAAGTCAATTGCTCGGGGACAACTGCACTGGTCTGAAAAGCCAAAAGAGGAGAACTGGGCCATTAAGAGTGACCAAACAAACTTTGATGCTGCGATGACCTCTAAGTGGCGAAAGGACCTGGCCGGACCGAGATCTAGACAGAGATTGATATATGGTGGAGGTAAAGTGCAGCTTCGGTTATGCCAGGGTTATCTTTTTTCCCAGTACCCATTCAGTCCCAGTGTGTGCTCATCCATCCACACACTCGTGTAAATATCTGTAACCCAAATCTTGAAAATTTACAAAGCGCGCTTCTATGGCTGGCAATGTTGTCAACACAAATTAAGCTACCATGTAAAGCTGAATGAGATGGGGTTGGGAATGGGGTTGGAGCCCCTCTAGCCCCACCGTAGTTTACGTATTTAAATATGCTCTTTCACTTTCAATATCAAATGAGTGGCTGGTTGGCAACTTTTGCCTGGCAGCAAGATTGCAACTTGCAGATACACGGATACGTAGATACTTTTGGCCGGGACCGGCAAAGTTTGCCAAATACGTAGAGACGTGTGTGCGCATAGAACCGAACTTTGGATGAACAGCCTCGACTTCGCATGAAACAGCAACCCAATTTGAGACAGTCCGCCTCTCCTGCCCCTTACCCTTCCCCTTCAACATCCCCTTCCCTGCCCCCTGCAGCTATTGCAAATTGCACAAGTTGCCAAAAATCGCTTCACATGTGCCACTTAAAGTTTTCGGTTTTTGGCCCGACTCTGTCCTGCAGGTTGCCAAGTTGCGAGTTACCAGAACTGCACCGCCCACTTTCTATCGGCCCGCTCTATTTTCCAGGCTACCTGCCACTTGTAAATTTAATAAATTTTTGCATTTTTGTTTGCCGACGTTGGGCCGTGAAAGTGAGATGTCAGAAAACTTTTAAGTGATGTTGGTAAACACACAGAATTATGGTTGAACAAGATGAAAGTGAAGTCTGAGGAATGGCAAGGTTTAATGGAATCGAACGTTCATTTAGGCTTGATATGCGCAAATTTTGCTAAATGCTAGTGTCTGCGTATATTAGTGCACAAAAAATATATAGATTATTAAGTTGTCAGTGGAGATATACGACTTATGCATTTACTAAATGCGAGTGGTAATACTAGAAAATTGGCTCATCATCTTTATGAAAATCCAAAAGGATTGCTGGATTTTCCAGGTCACAAATGCAGAGCTACCTACAATATTCAGTTTCGGAAAATGTGCAGTCAAGTGCTTTTTTTTAGTCTACAAGCATTTAGGCCAAATTATGTCCCTTTTGCTGAAAGTCCTCCAACATATTTCGAAAATTCCAACCAGTGAGCTGGGCTTTGGCAATTGGAGGTTCATTTCCGATTGCCAATCGGAGAGTTCCCAGTATCTGGTGGTCAAAGGTTAAGGTTAAGGGGTTGGGGGTTAAGGGACCCCAGGGTGCTGGTCTCTGTTCCCCTGGAAAACCAACCGCACCTGGCGCCAGGACCTCTCAGATTCGCTCGGTTATTTACGTAGGCGCCTGATAAAATTGCGTGTCCAGTGCGACGTACGGTGGCAATGTTTGCGGTTATGGCGAATGCCAACCAGACACGCCCCCCGCCCCCAAATGGGTGTGTGTGTGTGGGTGTATGAGTCTGGCAGGCCTATGCTTTATCGCCTGACATTTGACATTTTTATTAGCTTTGTGGCGACGGCGCACAATGTCCGACATTTTTATATGCACTTCCTGCCCAGTGAAATGCAATTAAAATATGCATTTGAGTTATAATACCAGGGACATTGACCGGCCTCCCAAAACAAAAAACACGCGTGGACAGCTCATTATCCTTTGAAATCCGGATGGGGCCATACAAAATACACACACTCGCACTTCTTTCGACAGCTGTAATGAGGCATTTAAATCCAACTGTCTGCTCAGCCCATTAAGACTGCAATCCCAATCCCAATCCACTGGAGGGCAGTTCCTGGGGGGTTGGCATCGTTGTAGAGCAACTGAAACTCGAACTCAGCTGCCTCTCAGCAGCCCACTTATTAGTTTGGTGCAAAACCAGCGAATGCGGCTGCCGCTGGGCACAATTGGCGGCTGGTGTTCCCGAAAGGGGTTGACATCCCATCCCAACCCAACCCAGTCCAACCCATTCCAAACCAAACCAAACAAAACAGCCAATCTCCTCCTGCTGGCACCACTCGACGTCTTGTGGCGCGGAATTTGCATGCTCAAGTGCGGAAATCAACTGCATTTTGCTAATATTTTTACATGCCAAGTGCGAGAATTGGTCAAGTGGCGGGAATTAGTCTCGATTTTGTCCCTTGAAAGGTCACACACAAGGCTGTCAGATTGTTTTACTGCTCGCATCCGGTGGATTTCGGTGGGGATGGTGCTCGACTGGTCGACTGGTCCACTGGCGACATTGCGACGTCTGGTGGCGTCTATTTGCACAACTTTTTTCAGCTCATTTCCGCTGCAGCTGGAGACAGCACGAAAACCCCACAAAAGTTACACATCAGTGCTGGCAACTACCAATTACAAAAAGGACAATAAATCTAAGAGAAACAAGGGAAAAACATTTTCAACTTTATAATATCTAATTAGAATAAAAATTCTTAAACTGAACATAAATTTTTAAAATCTACAATCTATTTTTAAGTTTATACATGCTGTCTTATTCAGCAGAAAGACTTGCTGTTTTATAATATCTTGTACATTTTCTAAATATGCTAATTATGTCAGTAGTCCTCTTACAAATCAAAGCAATAAAATTAAAATCGAAACAAAATTTATGTCCAAATTATAAACAAGCTTATAAGAGGGACATATCTAACCGGAAATGACCGAAATGGGCATATCTGATAATGCCATCCCGCTCGCCCGTTGTCTGTCTCGCTCGCTCACGCTTCTGCAAATGGCCAAAAATGATTTCTGCAACTGTCTGAAAAGTTTTTGCATGCTGCCTTGGCAGCCATTTTTTTAGCTTTCCGGGGTGTTTTTGATGACAAGTTTCTGACTTCATATTTTAACTAACGACTCCAGACAGCCACCCGCACAGAGAAATTGGAAAAGAGCCGACAACACACATATGCAAAATTATAATTTAGTCAACAATTTTTTAGCTCCGACTGTGTGCGAATGTATGTGTGTGTGTGTGGATGGATGTGTGTGTTTTGTAGGAAAATTGAAGCGTAAAAATTAATGCTTGAGTGCGCTCTGTGCAAAAGACAACACACCGAAAAGGACACAAAACTGTTGAAAACATGGCGCAAGGACGAATGTAATGAGTGGGGAAAAGTTCCAAAATTGCATTCGGGCAAATGTTTTTCTTTGGCTTTTCAGGGAAAACTATTTCGAATGCACATCCCCCGCCTTTGGTGAGCAGGAAACTGAGACATTTGGGCTGCTTACAATTAGGAAAAGTTGGATATATTTACCCAGCAAATCAATTGGAAATCGAAGTGAGGGCTTTTCCAGCAAATTGCCGGACTGAAATCAAATTATTTCCAAATCCCAAATCGTACTTCAAAGTATTTTTCAGACAGTGGTTAAACTATTTACCAATCTGAGTGAGATTCCCCTGGGTCTGCCGATGCGAAGACTTTGAAGTTTTTAATTCATTTCAACCCCCATGGCAGATTCATTTCGAAAACGTTTATCTAATGCTCAAGATCGTTTTGTATTTTCTTATTTTGGAGGTGAGGGGTGGAGAGGAACTAGAAGCATTTAACATGCAATTTAGCGCAGCTGCTGTGAAAATTCCGGCTGCCTTTAAAGTCTTCGTCGCAGGGCGCAGTAAATTGCCATTTAAATGAGGCACAAATGAAAAGCGAAGGGGGCGCAAAAAATTCTTTCGCATATTTTATGAAAAGGGCCTGCAACAAAAATGAAAAAAAAATGAGAATAAAAATTGCCAACCCCGAGAACTCCAAACCTAATGAGTAGAAACAAAGCAATATTTGCTGGCAAACGCGGCAAATTCCGAAAGCAAATTTGCCAAGAAGAAAAATTACGCATGGAAAATGGAAAAATGCGAAAATATTTCCTCCTCATGCGTTGATCAAAAGCGAGCAACATGCATATTACAAATTAGCATGCATAAAACAGGGCCAAGAATGGAATGGCCAGAAATGGGGGGTGGTTGTGGGGAGAGGGTCGGGGGGCAGGGGCGATTCGAGTGTGCCAGGACATAAAGCAATATTTATGTTCTCGTATCGCTTGAGGGGAGTCGCGATGAGTTGGCCCGCGTTTCTGGGTCTAAATTAAGCGTGGAATATGCGTGGAAAAGCTTTTATTAAAACAGGCCGAACTTGGCTCTCATTGTACTTCAGTCATCGCCTGCGATAGCTGGTTCCTTGGATCCCTGCGCTCGTAATGAAAATTCCGCAAATAATCATTAGGAGGGTGGTTGGGAATGCGATATGGGGATAAGGAGGTGACAAAATGGATGGATCTTGATGTAACTAAGCATTGGGAGGGAGCACACAATCGTAAGGACTTTCATTTAATTTGTGAAAGTATGCAAGACGAATGACTATAATTTCAAAATTTTACCCACTTTTCCAAATGTTATTGTGAGAATATAACTGCAAGTATCAGTTTAAGTTGCTAGCAAGCTTTGAAAATGTTCAACTGCATTTCCGCTTCCTTCTGCTTTAAGTCCATTTATGGATATTTCTTATTAAAATCTACTTTGCCACAACTTTTCGCTGCATTTGTTTAAATTACTTAAAATGGCGCTGGCTAGATGGCAGAGTCTACTACTGAGCTACTTTTGCCAACTGCCAGTTAACATATGCATAGCTTGCCCCAGCACACACACACACACAAACACAGACACACATACGCACACACTAACACACTGTCAACAAGAACACGCCCACATAAAGTTAACGACAGCGAACGAGGGCAAAAAGAAACCAGAAAAAGATGGCGAAATTGTGAGGGAAAATTGTTATTTAATTTGTGTGAGTGCTGAACATTTTTGCAGCTGCTGTTGCTCAAGTTCTTGCTGAAAAACTTTTTGCCCAGCACACGCACTAAACTTTAACACAAGCATAAATTTGGGCGCACACAGATACTCCTGGCGCGCGTTGGTGTTGGTAAGTAAGTGCACTTTGCATTGGGGCCGCCGCGAATCCTTTGGCTTTCTTCAAAATTCATATGCACATTTATTTTACTCACAGCCCGCTCCTCAAGTAGCTGCATATGCAAGTAGGTGCAGCAGCAGCAGCTCCTTTGCTTATTTGTCGCATAATTTCCGCCCACCAGCAGCTACCAGCTTCTTTTCTTGGCTTAAACGAAGCGTGAAGGCAACACGGGCTGCAATTTTAAGTCACGAGTTCATTACGAGAGGCCAGGAAACAAAGGGGCCACAAAACTTTCATATGCATAATGAAGATTCCCCACAGACAATCTGCCTGGCCAAGCAGCCCAGCCCCGCCCACCATCATCCTTCCGCTCGGACTAATCAAAAATGTCAACGAAGCAAATGATTGAGGCCATAGTAATCCCTTTGTCATCGCTTTTTGGCCTTCTCCATTTGACTTGGTAATTACGGACAGGTAATCAGTGCAGCTCACGGTTTGAGGAGCGATTATGAGGTTCTATCGTTATTCCTTGGATGCTTCAAATGAATCTCAATGGCCCTCCGATATTTCCGCTCGCTTTGCTGCATTGAAAGAAATTTGCAACTGCTGCAGATTTTGCACTTCAAAAATATATACTATTAGCTTCTGTGTAAATTGTTACAAATTATTATAATAATAGTTGCTTCTGATAGTACCTAAAAAATCTAAAAATTTACAAATTAAGTAAGGAGTTGTATCTTAATGCAAACATGAAAAGTTTGCTTTGTCCTGGTAGCAGCTTTGTATCGTAGATTAAATATAAACAAATAATATTAATATCAGGCATATTCCATTTTATTTCCACAGCCATAAGTACTTAAAAAAATGTCTAACTTGTAAAATGGTTACTATTGTAGATGTTATGACCGAAAGTATAACTTTGACCAGCGAACATCATAAATGACAATCGAGATACACATTTTTTCGGTGCTCTTTTCTTTTGAAAGAATTGCGAAACTTTGCAGACAGTCGAGGACAACTTTTCCGGAGTTGGTCTTTGTATTTTGTTTAATTTTACAAGCAAACACAAATAGTGGAAGTAACTAAAGCATCTCATGGTATCCTGGCACACACACACACACTTACACACAACTCCTAACTGAGGAGTATTTTCTTCGCTCTTTGCTGCTGGGCTCTGAATTTAATCTATTGTATGGCTCCTCTGTCTCTTAAATTTTTCTGCTTTCAAGGCCCCCTCTCTCTCGTTGGATATCTCCATTATCCTGTCGACTTTGACTGGAAGCCTGGGAATCCTTTTGCCGTCTGCCACTTGATAAATATGACTATTTCACGCTTCCTCCCACAAAACGGGCAAACCCATTCACCTGCCCACTCCGCTCGGTTGTTTATTTGCGTTAAGTGTTAGCTGCGACGCTTTTCCCAACCCGGAGTACCTACCTACCATTTCACCCCAGTTTTCCACCTGCCTGGCTGCCTGGTATTTTGTTTATCTAGCACTCAATTTCGCAGTTTTAATGACAAACTGTCTTACCTTGAAATTGCATGCGGGAGCATTATAAGTGTCTCCATTTCGTGTAGAACACCGACATCCCCACCGCCCACCGACCGACCATCCACCACCCACTTCTGGGTTCTTGGCTCTCCGTTCTCGAGGAGCAAGGACATTGTTTGATTGCTTGGCTTCGCTCGTCCGGAGATCTGGGAGCCACTGTGTGGAGCTGAGCTGTTTCATGTTTGGATTGCACTCGAGGGTAAGCCAGGTCCTCAACTCATCCTGCTCCTGGCAGACCCAACCTCCCTCCTTTTCCCCCACCCCCTCCCCTTCCGACCACTTGGCAAGTTTTATTGTCTCAATGTCCACTTGGCTTTTGCCTCAAGACAACTTAATGCGTTTTGCTGGGGCGGAGTAGACAAGTGGAGGTGGTGCGAAGTCAAAGCTAACGCATTTTCCTTAATTTCCGGCAGCATGATTTCCAATTTTTCTTTCAAATTCCCCTGCACTCGTGTCGTATACTTAATAAAACTGGCAAGGCTGGCAAGAGACTGAAGGAAGTGCGCAAGCTGATTGGAATTGCCTTTCGCAATGTCATCAATCATGCGTCGTTTTCCACACGCCCAGGCAAAGATTTTGACAAGTGTCAATGCGACAAGAGAGCGAACGATAAGCCCGACTATAAAGGAGCTGAGGAAAAGCACAGAAATGGCCGGGGAGCCTGGAAAACACTGGGGAAACTGGGGGAAAAGAGCGAAATCGTTGGGGAAAATCACATGCAAAGTAAAATGTCGAACTTCTGACAGCATGAAAATAAAACTTTTCATTTGTTTTCCCTGGTTCTGCCGTGTCCCGAAACTGCTGTCAAAGTTTTTAATGTTTTTAACTCCTCGCTGTCACCTGAGCAGCCACCCATTCGGAAAAACCACCCATCACTACAACCCCCAACAAAAAGTCTGTGGAAACTGGGCCACACCCAATTTTCTGGTGCTTCTACAACTTCTGATTCATCGATTGGGCTGCGGGGTTAAAGGGGTATATCATAGCGAAGTGTGACTAACTCTCAGGTGACCACAAAGTATACGAATTCCCAAACCAATTACTTCATTCACTTTATGGATTTGTATTTAAATAATTCGTAGATGTGTAGATACTTAATGATAATCGATTATCAAATTATTAAACGTCCTTTTATCTACGCTTAAAGCTTACAATTTAATCATCCGCGTCTTAAAGTTATGCAGTAGTATCATAAGTTCACTCACCCTTTACGGAAACCGTGACGCTATGCAGGACCTCCAGCTTCTTCTTGTTGGTGGGCGACTGGCCCACACACTTGTACATGCCCGCATCCTGGTACATGACGTCCTTGAGCGAGAACTGGCCGGTGGGCTGGCTGCTGCCGTAGCCAAGGCCACGTAACCGGGCCGAAATGGGATCCAAGTGCGACCAGCAGCCCAGGGAGCCTAGAACGAGGGAGGGACATGAAAGCCGGGGCATGATTTAATTAATTGACTTCCAAGGAACTTGACACGCAAGTTTTAATTTCTTTAATTGATGCGTCACTGCCACAGACGCCGAGCCATTTGTCTATGCTCGCCATTTGGCCGAAAAGTGAGCAAAGTAAATTGCACGCATAATTAATTTCCAATTGCGCTAATTAATGAAGAGGCGCACAAAAGGCCGCGGACTCGTCGTTTCGATCGAACGAAAGTAAAATGTAAAATGTAATTACAGCCCAGACGCATTTGTCATTCTAAATGGGCCACGAATTCGGCAGTTTTTGCGACGCCCACTTCCTTTGAAGTTTTTGGACAACAGAAGTTGGGTAGTTGGCCATCCGGCTTACGCTTACCTTGAGGACACTGCAGGGTTACCGCTCCGCCCAGCTGCACTTCCAGCTGGCCCTTGTTGGGATTGTGCGAGGCAGCTGCCACGGAAACATCCTGATCATCCGGCTCGGAGGTCACATCCACCGAATCAACTGCAAATATAAAGGACGCAAAGCAAAAGCCGTCAGTTAGGGCTGCAAACTCCGGACCACATGTGGCCAAAGTATATAGTACACGGAAAACAAAAGTGGTCAAGTGAGCAGTTAGACATTTAACGAGAGCTATGGTATTTATAAAATCATTACCATTATTAGTTACTTTTCTTGACAGATAAAAACACCCTTATAGTGAAAAAAATCCTTGAATTTTTCATGAATTTGTGGTAATTTTGTGGCCGTGCAAATCCGAGGGCTGTTGGCAATTGTCAAATGTGACAATATTTCAATGACAGAGGCAGCAACAAATTGCTGACGCGCTGCGAACACCTGAGTCACTCCGCAATGAGTTGTCACTTCCGTTTTGACGGCAACTAAGAGTGAAAATCGCTGCTCAGCTAGCTGGAAAATTGCCTGAGCTGCAATCTTCTTTGCCGCAAATTCATAAATACATATATTTTATGCTCGTTTCCGGCGGGCGGAGGATTGTGGTACTGGGGTAGTGGGGTATTGGGGGGGGGGGGGGGGAAGAAGCCACAAGGATGCTCCATTCTAATTTCCACGACGGGGTGGAGCACACACTCGCATATTTTCCACTTTCCTTGCCTGCAAGATGGCTTTAAATTTCAGGGCGTCCTTTGTGAGGCGTACTTTATGACGCTATTCATATTACCGTATAAATAACAATTTGCCCTGACATGTGCCCAAAAGTATGCGGCCAGGTAGAGCGGGTCCTTTGTCTGCCACCGGATATCATAACAATAAGTTGCCAAGTGGCGACCTGGTGGAGAAGAAAAAAGCGATGTTGGGCACAATGGCGGGGGATCTGGGCGAGAAACCCAGGGAATTTCGCCTCAAAATGCTCCTCGGGGCAAGCGGCAAATTAGCAGACCCAAAAGTGAGCCGCACAATCAACTGAAACTACTAATTACCGGGCGAGCCGCACTAATCGAAGGCGAAACCCCAAAGTTGCGCGACTGAGAACTGAGATTTTCCAAGGAACATTTTCGAGAGCGAGTTGGTGAGTGAGTGAGAGACAATTAATTGTAAGCTCCTTTCGCCTGCAGAGACCCTTCGTCGCATGTCAATCAACCCTCCACGAGCGGGGATTTTATTGCTGACAATGGCAAAAGTCCTCCCCTCGCAGGACGAAGGGCGTGTTACTTAGTCAAAATCACGTAGTTATAAAATTTTTTATTGCCAAACACAAAGGCGGACAAAGGCGACGTCGCTCGAATTGACAACTTCAATGGCCAGCAGGGGATCGGGCAGTACGAGCCCTGGTACTCGTATTCTGGTGACTGAAATAAGAGCCCTCTCTGTACTCCGCCGCGAAAACCCAGCGAAAATGTCTAATGAGCTCAGCTCGTCTCGACTCAACTGACAGACATTTGTCATTTGGCCAAAGCTGCAGGCATGTTTTCCGGCGAAGCGATAAGAAAAGTATCTATAACGCTGGTTGAGCGGCAGAGAAAAATTCCTAAAAATTAACCATTAACTTAAAGCATATATGGGATATTAGTGGTAGACAAATAAAAGATTTACATTTTAATTTATTGCTATTATTAATTCATTTTTGGCAGTGAAAGTGTCCTAGAACATCCTTTTATACAGATGACAAAAGAGTAAGCAAAATTATGGGTGCAGACTGTCAAAGGAGCATTATTAAATGAAACACTTAGACGCTCCCACTCTCGATGTACTCGGCTTAGAAATCGACTCCCTTCGCCGCCCCAGCAAATGGAACTCTTTCAATATTTTTCCCAAGTTTTTCCACACACACGCTCGCATTCATAATTTGGGCACTTGTTTCACGCATATTTTACTGAATGGCCATTCATAAAAGCGCCCGCCCACTTCCATTTTTTGGGGGGGAAAAAGAAGCAAAGGAAAACAAATAAACAAGGGCAAACAAATGGGCATCGAGTACCGCCCATATGGCGACACTGAAGGAGATTGAGAGAGAAAGGTCCTGGAGAAGATGGGGAGAAAGTGATTCTTGCCGCACATCTTTCGGGTGCGGGGCACACTCGAACAAATCCCAACTCATAACAAAGGCAAATATGAAGGGCAAACAGTAAACACTAATGCAAACAAGGGGAATCAATATGCCGGGCCCAGACTGAGGAGCTTGCCCGATTCTGGCCACCAATCATTAATCATAACGCATCATCATCAGCCATGTTGGCGTTTCGCCTTCAAGGAGAACTCTGGCTGAATGGGTAGTTGGATGGTTGGGGTGGTTCAATGGGTGGTGGCCTGTCACTTTCAGGGATCCCATGAGAAGAAGTAGAGTGTATCGATGTGTCGACACATCCCGTCCCCTGTCCAAAGTGTGAATATGACGGACCGGCGTGATCCATAAATCCTTCAACGAACTGCAAAGTTTCACTCTCGATGGCGAGGTGGTGGCATGCCATAGGTGGGTGGAAAATTAAATTCCCACTCCCACTGAAGGGTACTTTGCCCACTTTTTTTTCGCATGCAATTTTCATTAGCACTCCCTGGCCCACGCCCAAGATTAATTTGCATTTTTTTCCGCTGGCTCTTCATCTTCGCAGTTAGTCATGAATATGAAGGAGGCCGACGAGATGCAGCATCATCATCATCAGCATCGCGGAATACAATCAGCTTAACTTACAAGCTGCATAAACAGCCAGCGGAAGCGGCTGAGAGTAAACTCTCGGGCTGCTGTGATTGCATTTGTGTCTTGGTTATAAATTTTAATTTTACCCCACCAGCCCGAGGAATTTCCAGGACTTTCAGCGAACACGCGATTAATTTGCAATGAGTTGAAATTGAAGATGATTGCAGTGGATGCAAGAAAACAGGGCAACTCTAGATACGGGAACATAAAAGGTTCATTTCGAGCAGGGGCCGATGCAAATTGGTGGGGCGAAAGGCAGCACTCATATCCATAAAAGATAATCTCTCGACAAATTTCCGTTTATGCCGGGAGAAAACTTTGCGGCCATAAAAAATACTTTACGGCAAGACATTTGTCCGCAACGAGTTTTTAATATTTGCTCAAGTTGTCCAGAAGCGACGGCGCCCAGTCGAAATGAGTTTCGATTTCATCTGGGGCAAGGACAAATAAAATTTTATTGAAAATCTTCTCGCCGAAGGACGAGCGACCCTCAACACATACCGAAACATAATCGCCGGCTATAAAAACAAAGGCGCAGCAAACACAGAAATTCAAGTTGGCCAAAGGACATGGGAGCTCTCGCCAGGATAAGGGCGAAATAAACAATCAAGTTAAACCGCGATAACCAGCATGACAAAGGATAATGGATAACATGGCCCAGGACTCCCGAAATCGGCGCAGTTGGGGCGTAAGAAATGGCTCGACATCGAAATGCTTACGACAGCGTGTAGAATTAGATTTTATTGTAATTCGCCTTCGTTTCGACACGGCTCGAATGTCCTGCATCCACTGGGACTCGTTTGGCTAACGCATCCACAAAGGATGTGGGCCTGCTGTTTGCCACTTCTCCTGAGTGGTTGGTTGACATTGTGCCAGAGTCCTTGTGGTCCTGGTGGTGCCTTTTCTTAACAGTTGGCTGGGCAAATTAGTTCACTGCCAGGCGAATGCAATTTGCACATGGATTTCGGTGGCAATGCTTAGCCGCAAAAGTGACCCTGGGGAATTAGGTGATTTCAATCGTCCTGGGAGACCGCCAAGGCTACTCTCAAGCTATATGTGTATCAAACTATTCCTTCGTTTGGGTTCTCAAGTTAAAATTTACGATGTTTCTCTAAATAGGATTAACGTACCTAGAAAACACTAATCTTATTACGCCATTAAACATAAGCGTTGTTTTCATTTTGTCCCACATTTAATCCTGTAAATCCTTGTGTTGCTGCGCAGTCAAAGTCAAAGTAATAAACCCACAATTAAAAGCGGCTTCCGATTCGCTGCCACACACACTCGCTATGTGAGCTTTTGAAGGACCTGTTTGCCATATAAACTGCTCAAGTTGGGAAACTTTCACTAATTGCACATTGTTCGAGCAAACAGCGTGCAAGGCCCTCAACATTAATTAGCCCCAATGAGAACTTTAACTCATTAATGAGGCTGGCAAACAGAAGTTTGGTCAATGGCCGTGGCTTATGTGATACCTGAACGTGGCCCACTTGAAGGACGACGGCGAGGACCTTGGAGTCCAACCGGCCCACCGGCGTCACGCTCGTCGCTCCTCCTGTTGACGTACGTGTCAAATTAGCGACGTTTTAACAAGCTCGCCGTGTCCGGTGTCCTGAGTTCCGAGTTGTGAGTGGTGGGTGAGTGGAGCCCCTCCTATGGGTCGAAGCCTCCATTCTCCAGACGGGCAAATCAATCACGCGAAAGTGGCCGGCGCAGAAAAGTTTGAGCAACTGCGTCAAATTGCCTACTTTTGTGGGTCCTCCGCATTCCACATTCCGCATCCTGTCCCTGCGTTTTCCCATTTTCCCCCATTTTTTTTTTCGCGTTCGGTTGGGCAACGCTGATTGCTTTTTCATTGCAGTTTGTCAGCGTTGTCCTCGTTGTTGTCGACAGCGAAGTTTTCCTTTGCTTTCCTGCTACCTGGGCTCTCGCCTCCGCCGCATTTCCTCGCCATTTTCCAGCTCAATGGCGGAGGATTCGGAGGAGGAAACATATCGTCAGCAATTAAGCCCGCATTCAAACGTCTGTCTGGGATTTGGGAATCTGGTGCCTCGTAGCTTCCCTCACTTAAATGCGATTTATCAGTTTTTTTCTGTTTTTTTTATTTCTGGTTTTTCCAGCGACTTAAATTTGTGCCATTCTCTGGCTGCCTCAAAAATCCAACCCGGCCGCCATTTATCATGGATCTAGCAGCTGTTTTATAGTTTATGACAGGCAAGTCGTGTCTGTGCTTCTGCCATATCTTATGTCTTATAGGTACACATATAGAGAGGAACGCCTGTTGTCACAAATGGGGTTTGGATGCCAGTTGGATTTGCCATTTCGGCAGTTCGGCATTTGGGGCCCTTCGTCGACTGGCGTTTCAAGTTCGATAAAACGTTTTACAAATTGATTTATGTGCTTAACATGTTGCCAGCTCAGCGTCTCTCACAATTAGATTTCGCTGGAAAGTGCGGAGGAAAAGTTTTCGTTTCCCACTTTTTCCCTAGCGCTCCCCATCAATCATCGATAATGTCGATTCGGGGCGGCCGGCTCCGTCACTTCTTGGCCTTTTCGGGTCCGCACATTTTTGTTTTGTTTTATTAATAAAGCATTTGTTTTCCCATAATGAGCAGCGACAGGCGGCTGTCAGGAGTGGCGAAAAAATCTATCCCTGGGGAGGATGAGGATGGAACACCAGCCTGATTCCTGCGTTGGCATAAAAAAGTGGCAACACTTTGTCAAGTTGTTATTATCAATATTTTATTTCTCTAGCTGGGCTTTTCCCTTTGCGGTCATGATTGATGAGCGGGGTTTTTGAGAAGATGGATTTTGGGATATGGCAGTGCATTTTTTCGATACCTTGAGAGCTGCTTCGTTTGCAATTGCCCACCTAATGAGGCTGCAAATGAGTTTTCGAGTCTTCTCGAGTTATATAATTCGATTGGTCGGCTTGATGGCGGCTTTTAGGCCGACGCCGCCGCCTGTCAGAGTCGCAAATTCAATAAAAATATTTACCAGCATTAACATGCGCTGAGCGCATAAAGTGCTCTTTACCTCAAACCCTCGGCAAATAACAAGGACCAAAATCCCAACCCGCAAACGAGAAAATATTGACAGCAAAATGGCGCGTAAGCATAAATAGTGACGGAAAAGTGAGGGGGAGACAGCCACCCACTCAATGCCAATGCCAATGCCAATGAAATTTGCCACATTTTGCATATGACAGAGGGTGGCGCCACAAGGCGCCTCGCAAAGTGGCAAGAACATCCCCGAAAAATCACACCGAATATTGTCCTCCGTTGAGCGCCATGTGCGGGTGTCGTAAAATGTTTGCCGATTTCTGTTCATCGTTTTTTATTTTTTTGAATTTTTTTGGGGCGAGCGATGGTGTTACGTGTAATTTTACAGGCACAAACTAATGGGCGAAATATTATCACGCGCCATTTTTAAGGCAATTTCACGCATACGCGGTCTAATTTACGGTTTTATTGGTTTCACTTGGTTTGGGTTGATTCAACCACGGGGATACTTACATCGCACACTGAGGTAATAGCCAATCGACGAGTATTGAAAGTTGAGGTGCCGGGACGTGCACTTGTACCAGCCGGAATGTTCACGCCTTATCGATGTGAAGTTGAGGAAACCATCGCCCGTTTGCGGCACCTGCAATGATCGAGAGAGAAGTGGGAAATCAGAATGTTGGCACTTTCCGTGTGGCATTGGGAAATGGGTAGTGGCAAGTGGAAAGTGGGAAATGAGTTTGGCTCGTTATGCGTAAACAATTTTTGGTAATTAAGGTAAGGCAAATAGTTTCGCACAAGTTTCTCGGCCTGCACGAAAATCCATTTAAAACTTGCTCCACAGCCAAAAATCACACAAAAGGCCGAGCTCCGGTGGGCGGCCTACGAATGCACAAGTCTCCCACGCACCTTACACGGAAAAAAAATTAGTTGATTCGAATTGAAAAATACATAAAATGTTTTCTCAACGATACTAATGTACGTTGTCTACAACAAATTTTAGAATTATCATGTGTATGTAGATGCCTGTGTAGACGAAAAAAATTAAAAAGAAAATATATTATATCTTCTTGCATTTTTCATGTATTATTTTAAAATGTGCATGTTTTTAGTACCTGGTCAAATTTAGTGATAAAAAAACTTATTGAATTTATCTATTTATTTTTAAATAAGTATTTAAAGAATTATCCAACTGCAAAGTGAGAAACTATCATATTCTAACAGCCTATGGACTCCTTTTAACTGTGCATCCATTTATGGAGCACCAACTTACCGGCGTGTCACCATCGTCTTTCTGCCAGCGGGGCGTGCTCGGGGGATTGGAGTCGACGTCGCACTTGAGGCTAACTTCGATGCCCTCGCGGAGCGGATAACCGAAGCCAGGTGTGCGGGATATAGCGAAGGAGGGCGTGTCTGCAAGGGGGACAGATGGTTATTTCGGCTTGACTTTGCTGCAGATTTTGGGAGCTATCAGCGACTAGACTGTGGCAACATCAACAAAATAGTTTTTTAATTAAAAAATTACTCAAAGGAAGGGGTACGAACTGGGGGCAAGAAAGGAAAACTTTTATAATTAAGCCAAATGCAAATGCTAGGCTCGCAGAGTGTGCTGTCTGTATTGGGTGGATAAGGTAAATAAGGATGAGTTAATTGTCACTTGAGTTGCAAGTGAATTTCGTATTTAACTTTGGAATTAAGAAACTCCTGCGACATACAAAAAAATACGTAAAATCGTTTATTAAATCTAATAATAAAACCCTTTAATTTTGTCACCTTCTATTGGCCACCCTAATTGACGTTGGCTGATTCATTAAATGTCCAGTTGAAGCTGACTGCATTCAATTACCAGAGATCCACGTGTCAACTAATACGGCGTTCGATTGGGAAATAGTGAATTTTACTTAGTTAGCGGCAGTGAATTTATGCTACCAATTTCAGTGTTGCAGCCATAACTCATTCAGGTTTGTCCGAAAGTAATTCGATATGGCATCCAAAATATAACTTCGATTTCAATCCCAAACTGCCAATCACAAATCCATTCAGTGCATGTCAAAAAGCCATCGACAAAATGTAAATCTGAATGTAAATGTAAATAATGGGATCGCCCCGTGCGGGCAGAGATGTGCACTTCTATTCAATGCATATTCATAGGCATAAATCAAATGTTTTTTAATTAGTGCTGGCCATTTGGCTGGCCTGGCCAAAATATGCTCCATGCTATCGACATATCCAAATTTCCAAATGGTCCCAGCATTCATTTCAATCTTTTCAATTTTTTGGCGCACCAGTCGCCTTTGTGGCCTTTTGTAACTAATACAATTTGATTAGGCGCCTGGAATGGGTCTGCAGATGCCAAGGGACAAATGAAATTTGTTTGTCGGTTGTTTGCCAAACTATTCAATTCAATTCAATGCGCCTCGCCTCGCTTCGGCTTCGTATCCAGTCGATATTGTGCGACCAGCAGACAGCCATCAGTCGTCAGACATCATACATATTTATGAATGGGCTGGGAAACGTATACCCTACATGTCCACTCGCTGTGGAACCGTCCATCAACTGCTCCATCAATTTGTTGACTCAAAATGCACACCACAGAGGCTGGAAAATGGCCTAACTGGTTGGGCGTATTGTTTTCGGGCAAAGTGGCAGCAATTACGGGGAAAAATGTGTTTGAAACATACTGTCTGTTTGAAATATGCACACTAGCATCTTCGCAAATTGCTCAAATTGAAAGTAAACTATTGTCCTAAAAAGCTCTAATTTAAATGGGAAACCTGAAACGTTTGGGTCCTGCGCTTCAGTTTTTCCAGCTTAAATTGTTCGGCATTTCGTGGAGCCATGATCCTTGTCCGTCGTGTCCTTGATTTGCCTGTCAACTGTCTGCATAAAAATGCGCAAATTGAACGCAGCAAGCATTACAGATACAGCTACCGGTCCGTACACAGATACGGGGATACAGATACAGATACATGCCAACTGGGATGCGGATACAAATGTCTATGGCCTGGGCCAAATGCTCTCATGTGTGTGCATTTTAATTTATACAAGCGCACACGAAAAGAGGGAGCGGGAATAATAAAAGGAAAAACAGGACGAATCAGGACGAACTTGTTCCTTCTTTTGTTGAACCCGGAAAACGTTGCGGTTGTTCTTGTTGCTGCCGTTATTATTGTTTGAGGCCTTGTGCTGTTGTTATTGCGGTTTTTGCAATTTTCATGCCTGGCCAAAGCCAAAGCCTACACATACACAAACACACCCACCCACACACACACACACACACCTGCAGGCTAACGTGAAGCACTGTGTGTGGCATGCAAATCCCGCACGGCTTTTCTATATTTTCCAATCATTTTCATGGGCTCTCCACTACCTGGGCATTTGTCAGGGCATTATGCGGCTTCACGGACATTAATAAAGCAAATAACTGTGGTCCTCCCCGGATTCAGGCGCTGATTGAGACCCTCCTCAGGACGAGGACGATGCCCCGGTGTCCCGATGCCTGGATCCTGATGTCCTGGTGGTCAGAACGTGTGTGCGGCTTTTTGCTGCCAATTAGTGCTAGTCTTCCAATTGTCGCCTCACCTCATCTGGCCTCATCTCATCCGATCCGATCCACCATCCACCATTGGCATTGATTCCCAATTCCATGTCCGGCTGCGTCACTTTTGCGGTGTCCAACAGGACTCCCATATTTATTTCCCGGTTTTGTTGTGGCTGCCGGTGGCATGCATATTGTCCACCCCAATTGATCACGAAACGGACTTGGCCGTGTGTCCTTTAAAGTGATTCTATTGTTGTGCGGAGGGACTCATCTCAGGTGGAATTTGGTTAAACGATGTGATAAGCTAAGCCCAAAGTTTAGGACATTTTAGCCTGACCACACACATATGGACTATTACATTTAATAACTTACTGGCTCATCTGTTATAACTATATATAAATAAGGTAAGTTAACTTTAATGAGGTCGGATCCATTGATTCTTAAGATCTTTTAAGCCGCAGGCTTTATAAAAGATTTGAATTTTAAGGCCAATAAGTCGGGACAACTGTGAATATGAAAACGTCTGAGTCCTTCGTCCTTTGCTGCGACACCTTCTTATTTTTTAAGCTAATTGAGAGTCCAGAAATCCTCTCGTGCCCCGACTTTCCATTAATTCCCATCCTTTTGCATCCTGCAGCTCTTGCTCCTTGCATTTCAATTGTACGTAGGCGTCCTTTTCTCAACTGTCGCGCTTTTATTTCAATTTTCCTTCGCCCAGTTTCATTGCAATTTGATTGTATTTTTCTTTTTGTTCCCCCCTTTTTTCTGCTTTTTCAATTAATATAATTTCACCTTTGCTTTCAGTTACTCCACTGACTTCTCTCACTGCAGGTGCATAATAATTTTCCCTGTTGTTTATACTCTCGACCCAACCAAACTCGCCCTCAGCTTGGAATTCTGGCCGTAGGTTTGTGGTGTGCGTTAACTTTGGCAATTTAACTTTTCAATCAACATTTGCTTTTTGGTTTTCACTTTTATTTACATCATTCCACTCTCGGTTTTTGCCCTCCTTAAGGTAATTAAACATGGTGGTATGTTTGGCTTTTTTTAAAAAGTTGTTGACCTTAGCATGAGGACTTACTAAAATCACGTGTCTTTTGTTATTTGGACCTTGTAAATTATTTAATTATTTAGTTTTTTATAGAATTTTGTGTTAAATAAAAGCTTAAGGTGTGTTTGAATTTAATAGGTCAAGCTGGGAGTCTAGTTCAAGGATAGTATTCCAAAGATGTATATTAAACATAAAATATGTCAAGTGAAAACCTAAGATAATCGGGGAAAAGGGCGTATACTATATATTATCCCAACTTACATTGCACATCCAGGAGCAGGGAGGCATTCTGGCGGATCTTCAGCGTGGGATGCTCCATGACGCAGAGGATCCTGGCGTTATGATGCGCCCTATAGACCGCCGGTAATCGGGCTTCGCTCTTTGCGCCGCTATTGATTTTGTAGCCATCTTTGTCGAGCTGCGGGGAGAGGGGGGGAGAAGTCTGATAAAATTTCCATTCAAATTGTATGCTAAACACTGGCAAATTGGGCCAAATGACAGACGGCTGTTCGGGCGGCCAATTAGTCAGGGCTGTTATCAGCGCGACATCATTAATTTAAATTAAGGTCCAAGGGCAAGGGCGCCCACCCACCCAGCGAACACCACCCACAGGCCGGCCGCCCACTGCGGCTTTAGCATGGAAATTGTGTTGGCACAGTTTTCAATCAATCATCGGGGGTGTACCGAGTAGATGTGGGCTGGGCTTGTGACCAGCCGAACACGCAAATTTGTGGCATTTAGGGTCCGAGCGACAAACACTCTCTCCTCCACAAGACTCGGCCACTGTGTGTGAGTGTGTGTGTGTTTGACAGGTGGAAGTGTGGGTGGAAAACTGGGTGTTAGAGACCAACACACACACACATTCACACACACGTTGGAACGACTGAACTTTTGCATTGCTCGACCGAAATGTCTGCTTTTCATTATGCTCGAGTGCAAGACAAACAAATTTTGGCACAACCGCAAACTGGGTTCAGTCAGTCGTCCGGAAGAGCCGTTGTTTGAGCCAGGAGCCGCCGTTGTTGGCCACACCTAATGTGTTTGCCGGCCGTCCGGCGATGCTGTGGTTTTTCCACTCCAGCTCCGGCCAACCAATCCCCACACGGACAGCCCGCCACTTGTCACTCATCGGGTTCAATGCATTGTGGCCCTCGTCTCACCTTCTCGCCCTTGATCTCCTCCAGCTCCAGCACCTCGGCGGACACCTTCTGGGCATGCCGGTCCACGCCCGGACTGAGGAGCACCTCCCAGGTGAGCGTGGGTCGTGGATTACCACCCTCGCTGACGCAGGCCAGGTTCAGCTCCGAGTTCTCCTTCACGGGCACGAACAGATTGCTGGCGTCCAGGCGGCGGGAATCGATCAACAAATACGGCGGCTTGGGTCGATCTAAAGTCGGGATGGAAAGGGGTAAACATTCAATAAGATATAAATTTCTTTAGCCGTTTGTACTCCATTCTTAAAGGATTTTGAATACATAGTATAAGTTATTAGACTACACTTTTTTTCTTGTCTAAGCTTATTGTTAACTAAAATTATTCAAATATAAATGAAAGGAAAGCTTCGTGTTAAGCTGGTGTTATGCCCTGAGATCTGAACTGCTTTAATTTTAAACGTTAAACGCCATTTGCCATTGTGAGAACATGACCTTATCTTAATTTCATGACCGCTTTTTGCTTTCGGTGACGATGCCATGGTCATAAAAGCGAGCATTTTGCCAAGCGCCACGTCAAACCATTTCGGACTTGGCCTCTTCCCCGGCTAATTTGGCAAATGGAACGACGATCCCCACCACCCAATATTTGTCTAAGCTGTTTGGGCCAAGGTGACTGCCCCAGAGTAAGTAAGGGGATGCAGTAGGATGCAGGAGTAGGTAGATACTCACCCAGGACGACCAGCTTAACGGGTCGGGCGTTCTCCGTGTAGCGCCTCGTGTTCTCCGCCTCGCACTGCCACTTGCCGTCGTCCTCGAGCATGACGTTGGTGATGGTTAAGGCGCCATTAGCCTCCTTGATGAAGCGATAGTCGGTGACGCGGGCGGTGCGGTCCATGGCGTGGACCACCTGGAAAATGCAGGAGACGATGGGAGGATAAGTTTGTGCGGCGTTAAAACTAATGTCATTGGCGGAATTATGCAAAGCGCCTTTGGAAACTTTTTAATGCAGCGCATTAAATGGCCGTAAATTCAGCCATTTAATGCAATCCGCCCCTCAATGCGCCACTTGGCGGGCCGAAACAATTGCATTTAATGTTTTCATATCCATTTATTTACACTTGGGCTTCGCTGGAATTTTATTACATTTCGCTTCAAACAAACACAATATTCGTAATGACAATTAAATGAGGACGATGGTCCAACCAGCACCACCTCCAGCCATGTGTTATCCACTGGTAATGTGGCAACAATGAACTGGCGGCTTAAAAACTGTTACCAATAGTTGTTGGCCAACTGGCTGCCTGGCTGTCTGTCTGCCTATCTGTCCGTCTGTCTGCCGGCGGGCTTAATGCAAACGGAAATTTATGTGCGCATTCAAATGCTTCAGCGGGTAAAAATTATGAAGAATGCAAAAACAGAAAAATATGTATATCTGCATATAAGAATAAATATATGTGGAAATGTTTCGCACGCTTAATGCGTTTAAGTGCCAATTAAATGTCGGGCCAAAAAGGAGCGCGGTCAGCAGAGGGCGGCCATAAATGAAACACCATTTTAATTGCATTTGCCAGCGGAGAGATTAACTTTTGGGCTCGGATTAAGGAGGTTCGAAAAAAAGGGCACTGTGGGAGGAGCAATAAATCATCAAGCTATACACTTCCAACTCTACAGGGTATCTATATCCTCATGGGTCTCAAATCAGCATCATAACTACTCCAATTTTAGTTTTTAGTGCAAGGTGAATATAACTTTATATTTTTTGTATTTATTGAAATGTTTATATTTTACAACTTCGAGCTTAATTTATTTTTTAAAGCAAGGAAAGCAATAATAAATACTGACAACTTTGACTTTTAATTTAAAGCAAAATTAAATTACAAAAAGAGGCAAAATGGAGCGGGAAAAAAGTTCAAAAAGCTCATAGGATACAAAATTCCTAAAAAATCTGTAAACAGAATATTTGTATGGTGCACTTCCGGTTCCGTTTGTGCGTTTTGCCCGTTTTTGTTACAGCTTTCGATTCGTTTGGTGTGTATATTTTTCAAATGCAGTGCAAATATTTATGCGTATATGAATTTCGCTGCCCAAAAATGTGGCAACTTCCTCCGCAGACCGCTCCGCGCGAATCAATGTGTGCGTGTGGCAACTTCCGGCGCGCATTTGCCGCAGTCGCCGCAACGGCCATTTGCAGAAAATTTATTAACCAACGGCGCATTTGACTGGCAACTGGCAAAATGGCAAACTGGCATTGGCCAACTGGCGAATAGCAATGGGGAAACTGGATTTTGCGTGCCTGTGCAGCGGGGCATTCAGTTGGAAATTTATGAGGTCGATGGCGATCCGAGGCTTTTTGGCATCCACTGCATCCACTTCCACTCCAACTGGCGTCCACAGTCCCGAGTCCACTGTCCAGTGTCCGCTGACCAGGCCTTTGGCACCTGGTCGTGTTGGATTTTTCTGGTTTGGCAGCATGGCCGCCGGACAAAAGCGTTAAATGAGCGTGGCAAATCCTTGTTTACAGCGACGAGCGTTTGGGCCGGATTACACGCTCGATTGTTTCGGGCCTCCCATTGTTGGCATCGCTGGTATCTCGCTGGCGATCCTCTGGCTGGGATTTCAGTGCTGTTTTCGGGTAATTATGAATTCAGACGCTTTTGTTTTTCCAGGACGCAGGAGCGGGCGGACTGTGTGTTGTCAGCTGCGTCGATTCGCATAAATTGCTGAATATTTTGAAGGCGCACACACGCATAACTTTGCATAATTTGTGGCCACGTTATCGGTGGACAGTTGAGGGTTCTGTAATTCTCTAATTGCATTGTTGGCAAACTCTTCGGCGATTCGCCGCTTTACATTTAATTTTGCCTCCCAACGCCTTTGCATGAATAATGCATGGAAATTTATATTGTGCATTTTTCGCAATTATTTTAGCTGTAACATGCACAATCCTCTCTTTTAATGGAAAATTTAATAAATTACGCTTTTTTTTGGGAACTCACTTCATTGAGATTCGTCGACAATTAGCTTCATGCTACTGCTGCTGCAGAAAGGGACTTTCCTTCAGCTGCAACCATTCCAAACAGACACTTATTTCCTCCGAGGGGAGCAACTGTATCCCAAGGAGCAGGAAGAAATGGCTACTTATATCTATCACTGGCTCGGAATTGCAAAAATCTTGTCAGCCAACATTGCTCACTGACTGTCGCGCTATCTGGCCCCCATCCTGCTGTTCTCGCACCACATTCTCGTCCTGATCCTTGCCCGACCCACAGCCACTAACTTGAAATTGCTTTCGGCAAATATATTAGCCTCTTGATAATTTTCAACAATAAATTCCTTAGCACTCACAGAGGCAGAGGTCCTCCATCCTCGTATCCCGGCATCCTGGATGGGATGAACTCCTTTAGCTGTTATTCCCGCTCGGGGACTCTAATGCATTGTGCAACGCTCTAGAAAGTACAACAAAAGTCGCTCATGTTGCAAGCTGTCAGTGCAACACTTGTCGCATGTCATTGCCGCAGTTGCAATGCAATGGGTTTTGCAGTTGGAGTAGGGGTAGCTCAAATGGGGAGTGTGCGGCGTGGGAGCGAAAGACGAAAGTCAATGGGCACATGGAGCTACTGGGGATAATCACGAGATATATATATATATACTATATGTATTTCTGCAGGCCAGGGAACTTAAAGCCTTGGCTCCAATTCAACTTGCAACGCGTTGCTGCGGGGTTTCTTCTGGTTGTTGCCTCGAGGTAATTCTGTATCATTTATTATCGGTTTCTTCTTGCTCTCTCTTTAGTGTTCTGTTGTAAGTCTTCAGTTTATTTTCCGTAAGTTATTCTGTATCAATAATATTAAGCTCTATGCTGTTTTCTTAGTTAGTTAGTTGTTAGTTAGTAATTTCTTATATGATCATCTATTCTATTCGTGAAATCGCTTTGACGTATTCATACATTTAACTGGTGATAAGTTCCCATTTGTTGCAGAGGAACTTTACGAGAAGAAAAGGACATTCAGGTGACGATGTGCTGACTTTCTGTAATGACTCCCTTCCTGCAACACACTCTCACACATTGTTGCCGCATCACTGTTGTAATTGCCGCAGCCTGCTCGTTACTGTTGTTCTATCTCCCATTCCAGGATGCCCCAGCCTCGTCCCCATCCTCACACCCATCCCCATCCACATCCACATCCGCGTCCTCGTTCTCTTCTTCTTCGGCGCTTACACATGGCTGGCTTTTGTTTTAACACAACTAATACAATTGCACCGCTGGGAAATGTGCTGCGATGGCAGACGGAGATGCGAGATACGCTGGATGGGATGGATGCGAGATCCTGCTGCTCCTGCTGCATTGGCGTTGATTTTATTTGCCATCGGAGCACTCAGCGTTGGCAGGAGCAGCCGTCGACCAGCGTCGACATTGTAACTAACTTAATAAACTTGTCAAAGGTACAAAGCAGGCGGCGTGTTAGCAACTTAAGCCCCGCTTTCCCGGCTTTTCCACTACACCCACTTTCCCACTAAGTGCCACCGCATTGTCGCTCATTTTCATTTGGGATTTCTGAGGCTGACTGATTAATTTGCAGGCTTGATGTGATTTACGCTCTCAGTTGCACTTGCAACTTCAAGGCATCAGGACTCCGGGGAACCGAGCAGCCGAGCAACCGAGCAGCCAGCAACTAGCCCATTAATGCTGCGTCTTAAGTTCGCCCCTAATTGACTAATGGAGGCTTATCGGTGCAAGCCTGGCTGGGATTCATGGCAGCCGGGCGGGTTTGCGGGTTGTTGACCTTAAACGTGAGACCAGGGCCATAAATAAGCTTGCCAGCGCCACAAAGTGTGCAACAAGGCGGCTGCTGCCATAAAACTCCTATTTCCGCTGACTCTGTTGCCTGGGCTAAGGTTTATGTCTGGCAATTGTCGCAGGGTGAAAAATATGGCACTATAAAGCCAACAAATTGCCTGAGAAGACAACGCGGTTAGGTATACCCTGTACGTTTGCCCCTTAGCCAAGGATGTGACACATTTCTCGCCAAAAAAAGAAAGAAGGAAGATTATAATGCAAATGCAATCACAGCGCTGACGCGTCTGCGAATCCCGGGTTCAAACTGCTGACAGGAAATTTAGTGGCTTCCAACGGAATATGGCATGCAAATGCAAATAACAACAAGTAGGCAAACAATCGCAGCTTGCGGCTCCAACAATGTTAGCCAGTTTTGCCCACAAGTATGCAACTCTTCGCCACCAGACACGCGTCGAGTTGCTAGTTGCAGCATGCACGGTGCAGGATGCAGGATGCAGGATGCATGTTGCAAGTGCAGTGGCAATAGCAGCCAGTCAACTGCCACAGACAACAGCAACACCAGCGGCAGCATCAACAACAAACAGCTCCGACACGAGCACAAAGTGGCATTGCTGTTGCTGCCGTGTTAGTTGCAACTATTATTTGCCCATCAACAACTTGGCCTGCCAGCTTGTTGTATTTACACCTGCCCAGGAGAGTACCTCGGTTATGGCCCACACATATTTGCACCTACCAACTTTGCCCTGCAAGTGTTCATGGCGTGCGGATCAGTGCTGTCGATTTCTGGAACTCGGAGTTGATCTGTTTCTTGTTGAATTCTGGTTTGCCTTTAGGATTTTAGGGTTTATTCCAAACAAATGTTACATTTGTATCTACGTAGGGTATAACCTAATGAACAAAGGCTAGAATGAAATCTTAATTCTATATATTCTGATCCTTTGCCATACCATTTTAAACAATATCTGCCCGCAGCACTATTGAAGATACCACTTGTGTTGCAACAATTTAAGGTCCTATCTCAGAAACTATATACTTACTAATATTGCTGTGCAAAAAGTGTATGGAAAACATTCTTAGCACTCGGTGAAACTGTTATAATTGGATTACGCCGAGAGGTTTGTGCAACTGTTTGCGTTTGCAATTACAACTCAATAACTTTCGGCTTTGCTGGCGGGTTAACTTTTACCTCGGGTTTTCAGTTTTGATTTTTCTTTGTGTTTGTCAGAGAAAATTCCATTACAGGCATCATTTGTAGCCAAGTTGTGGGCGTTCTGGCATGGTAAAAAGTCGTAATTAGAAGCCCTCGTAGCTGCATAATGAGGCAATCGAGCAAAAATGCGGCACTCGAAAGATGAGCTCTGTGTCGGGGCTTTTGACATCAGAAACTATCAAATAATAACGATTATCCTATTTGCATAATGCGGCAGTTAAGCGACAAAGGACCAGAGTCAGACACAGAGCAAAAGCCCTGCCACTCGAGACGTCTCGGCCAGAATAGGAATAAAGCCAGGAGGAGCCAGCCAGCCAGACAGGCAACCAGCCAACCAGACAGACAGATAGACAGTGAGACAGACGGAGGGAAAAACAAAGAATAAAGACAGGAAGTGGGCAAAAGAATGCAGAAGGCTAAGAATGCAATTAAAGTCAGCGCAAGTTGGCAGTTTCTGACAGCTGAGAGGCTCTTCGCAGGAGCTTAAGCTGTAAACGAGGGGTAAACTCTTGGGCAGGAACTGTCCCGATGCTTAACTCACCTGGCCGTTCTTGTACCACATGCTGGTGGCAATGTCCAGATCCACCTCGCACATCAGCTTGATCTCGGAGTGCTGCTCCGCATAGACCACGGACATTTCCTCCGCCTCGTAGGGATTCGGAGGCACTGGTCGCAGGGGCAGGACTCTGGGCTCCAGTGGACCGACGTCGTCCTCCTCCTCCGCCTCCTCGCGGCTCTTGCGCGCGATTAGGTCACTGGTGCTGGTGCCACTATCGAACTCCTCCACATCGTCGATGATGATCACCGGCTCCTTGGGCTTCGGCTGCATATCCTCCGGCGCCAAATGGAGCGTGGATCGCGGCCTTTTCGCCTTGCTTTCATTGATGAGCGAGCTCCTGGTGGCCGAGGAGCTGGAGCTAGTGGCCTGGACTGTGGTGGCCACCGCGGTGGAGGTGCTCGTGGAGCTGGGTGCCCGCAAAACCGAGTCCAGCTCATCCTCCTCCGTCTCGCGGCGCTGCCGTTGCCTGGCCTCCTTGTGCTGCACAGCGCGGTGGGCTTGGTGATGTGGCTTCAGCTGCGTCCGCCACTTGGCCCACTTGGCCTTGGCCTTTTGGCAGTTTTTGGCGCATTTTGCCGGCTTACCGCCGCCATGGTGGTCAACTACCTCGTCGGCCGGCTCGGCTGATATGCTGGACCAACTGTGACTGCTGGAGCTGCTCCTGCTGATAACTTCTCGACGCTCGTAGGGCTTTGGCTTCTGCACTGACTTGGCATTGATATTTTGTGGTTGTGTGTAGGTGGTACCTGCAATTGAAACGCAAGCAGATCGATAGGTTAGAAACACAGTGAAAAAATTGGAATATATTGGTTTGCAAATTTGGAAAAGTAGACGTTTTACGAAATCCTTATTCTGGAGTAATTTTTCATCTTTATTTTGGTATGAAAGGTTCTTTACACCATAACCAATGTAAAGCTCTTGAAAGTAGCATGTTTTGATATGACAATTTGTGAGCTATATCCTTGTGTCAACAGGCAGATGAAAATTATCCGGATTTTGTGACTGTGTACCTGTGTGCACTGGAATTCCTGGGTCCCAAAGGGCAGCCGGAGAAAAATGATTCAAGGACAACTTATGCCGAGTGGGAGTATCAATTACATTGCCTTGTCCCATGTAGAATGCATTCTGGGCTCATGCATTTATTTACAAATTTTCGCAGGACAAGCGGCCAGTAGCATTGATTGAAAAGTATGAGGAAGGAGTCGACCGATGGCCCCAGCATCCATCCTTTCGAAATGTTTTCTCTATGCATGCAAATCCTGGCCTAATCTCCTGCACTTTCAAAGCTATTTTCATGCCTAGCTCTGTGCCCCCAGTTTGTTGCTCTTTGACAACTCTGCTTATTGTCTCCTTCAGATTCAGATTCAGATCCTGGTTCGGCTTTTCCGACCCCGCCTCCTGCCATTGCCGTTGTCTTTCTGCTGGCTGGCACTCCTGTTGTTGTTGATAAATTTACACAAGTGTATGACAAGCTTTCAAATGGTAATTAATATTCATCTGAGACGAGCAACGGAGTTGAAGGTGGAGCTCGGGTGTGGAAAACTCCCTTAAGCCGAGAGTATTCCGTGTTCCCGTTCCTGCATTTTGCGATCCGAAAGTCAACTGTAGCCGGCAGCTATCGGATACACTGAGAGCTCAAATGCCCATGCAATTCAATCCGAAACTTACACTTAATATATTCATTGTAGCTAATACTGTTACAGAAAAGTAAGTGTCTAAAAGTATGCTACATTTCTTTAGTTGCATGCCAAAGAGCGAGTTTTTTTACACAATGCTTTCGGGCACCTCTGTAAAAATGTAGAAAAAATGATTTTTTCTCCTCGTGTGAAAATGCGGAGCCAATGTCTGTGGCTAGCTGACAAAAGCAGATCTAGCCCCGGGAATTGTCTGTGAACCCTTTCGTCGCCCCCTCTTTTCTGACCCCCCTTTTTGCGCCCCACTCCCATGCTTTTCTCATTGTCTGGCTGGCGCTTTTGTCTCCAGCCCTTTTTTGCTGGGCGTTACTCATCTCTAACTGGGCTGCCTTGTTGGCTTTGTGTTTGTAGCTAAATTAAAGTTGTCATTTTTCAAGTGAACGCACAAAAGTGTGCAATGCGCCTAATAAATTTCTGCCTGGCATATCCTGTTATTCGGCCAGCCGGCTCCCATAGGCATAACTAAGGGCGGCTCTGTGCAGGGTTAGTTATGTACTAGTCGTAACTCCCTCACAAACACACGCACACACTCACACAGCCGCAGAGGAGCACACACATATGAGCGCTAAAATGTTTTCACAACAGCTTAAAAGACGGCTACACTTTTGGCGCGGAGTGTGTGTGTTTGTTTGCATGGCAGCAGTAGTTGTTTGTGCTGTAACTTAAGTTGTAAATGAAGATTGCGTCGGAAATTGCACAGAACTGACGTTGGCTGGCTTCGTCTTCGGGCGTCGCCACGCCCACGGCCAAACGCCCACCGCCCACTAGATGTGCGTGCAAATTTAATGAAGCTGCCACACACACTCGCACACCCACTCGTACACTCACACTCTGGCAAACACTCGAGTATGCTCAAGCTTCCAGCTTTTCTGTGGCATACGCTGCACCGCATAAATTTCTGGGCAGGATGGGGGGGCTGGCGAAGTCTGGAGCACTTGGAGTGGGTTGTTTGACAGTTGATAAAACGCCGGTGCTTGACAACAATCAAACGTGCCTTCCACACTCTGCTCATTAGCCGCCCGAGGCTGTTTAATTTGGCATCGAAATCAAGTTTACTAACTTTATCGGATCATAAAGAGCATACTTTTTGTTTTCCCATAACTTTTAAGCTATGCATAGCGATAAATTAAACTAATATTCCTTGCATTTGATGCCCTCAAAGTAAATCCAAAACAGTTTATACTTTATTTACGCACCACACAATTTCCATTTCGATCGAATTGTGGTGGAATTGTGCAACCAATAGCGTACTTAAAAATGCACCCATAAATTAATTGCTTGCCTTGAGGCGATGTCAGCCGCTTAATTGCATTGTTTTTCAAACATTTTGCGGGGTAATATTGGTTTTCGATTGCCCTCATACATCAGGCTGTTTTACGCAATAATTGCAAATAATTTTGTGTAAAAATCGCTCCGCTTTCCAGGCCTTCGCACACATGACAATTATGGCAATTCAATAGAGCATTACGTGCGGCCTTATCAATATTCAAAAAAAGCCATGTACATTTATGGACTGACTGACTGAAACGATGGAGCCATGGAGCCATGGAGCTATGGAGCTACGCGCCTAAGGGCGGAACGGACAATCAAGCGGTTCTATATGCATATATGTCGGTCCGATTACTGGCAGATCGGCGAGTGTGGATGCCTGTCACATTTTACTGGCAAAAATTTCATCGATTTTCCGCTTTTTCCCCGTCGGTCCCGCGAATTTTTTTTCACGTTCGCCCAGGCAAACATGCAAATGACATCGAGTTGAGTTTCATTTTGTGGCAGTTGAGTTTTTTTGCACAATATCAACATTAATTTAATGCACTCCAATCCTCGTGTTTGTGTTGTCTTTAATAATATTATTTTTCTGTAAATGCCAATCGCGCCAGCAGGGCTAATTGAAAGGAGAAAAGGGGTTTACTTTGTAGAATCATAAGTTGTTCTATTGACGTTGGATGCATTGTTCCCAGTCCGTTTCTAATTAAGTCCTGCTCTCATTGCAAATGCCTATTTGCATTCCGAGTGTTTACTTTTTCTCCTGACTTGAGCACTGAAAACAACTAAAAGGTTGCTTTAAAGTGGGATATTCAGTTTGAACTTGCCACCACTATTATTGCTATCAACTTATGAAAAGCCTAATAAAGTAGCTAATTGTTTTAGCAATTGATAATTTATTACTAAAGGTAATGTGCTTTTTTCTCTCTGTAAGAATTCCCTTTCGACTTGGCTTATAACCTCGCAACTAGCTAGGAATCACGGGCCAAACATTAAACAATAACTCGACGGGGCAGTCAATACCCTCAGCACAGCTTAAGTCGACTTGGTTCGCTAGCATTTTCCTCGGCTTTCCCTCCGATTTCCCACATTTTCCGCCACTGTCAACAGAACGCCCCTCGTTATGCAACACATGTGCACATGTGCGTGAGTGTGTGTGTGTGTGTGTGCATGAGAGAGTGAGCCTTGCACAGAGCGTTGATTAGGTTAATGTCCTTAAGGCATAAGAACAGCTGGCAATCTGCCTTCTCCATGACCAGGAGCACCCCCTGCCCGCACCCTCAGCTCGAATCCTGAGCAGCTTATGGCATTCCTAGGCCCACTCCGTGCGAGTGGTTGGGTGGCGCAGTGGTGCAGTGGTGCAACTTGCACCTGGTGAGACCAAAGAGGCGACTCCTGCTTGCAGTCGCTTGCATCGTGCATTGTTTAAGTTCCACAACGTCGACAACTTTGCCAACCGCCACTTAATGCAAGCGCCGAGTTCACAAGCAGCGGTCCTCGGCACCAGCGGGGCGGGGTTCTGGGCAGGGGGCGTGGCACGACTGCACTTTGCCTGGTATGCGGTGGCGGCTTTTGCGGCCAGCCAGAAAACAGCAGGGGCACAAGCATCGGAGGCAGTGGAGTCATCGGAGGCAGGATCGGTGGCAACTGAACGGGCGAGTACTGTGTGCTCTGCACACCCCCTCATTACTGCCATTGGCAACTAAAAGCCTTATAATCGCTCCTGAACGGCCTCACAGAATTGTTGTGCGAATCTAGATACTTATTCGATGCGAAGCTTCTTGCTGTTGAGAAATTAATTGACATTCTACCACATTTTGCTGGCTTCACTGAATTTTACGTGTTCCATGTTATTAACCAGAATTGCTGAGATAGCTCCTTGGATCAATTTGGCACTTAATAATAATGCACGCTGGCATTAATTGGGAAACTGTGTACTGGGAAGACCTTGAAGAGCATTCATAGCCGGGCTTAGCTTTTTTCCCAAGGAAGAAAGCGAGTCTGAAATAAATCCCAAAACATTTTGCCAGCTATTTTGGCTACGTGATGCTTTTTCCAGTCCCTTTTGACCAAGTGAATGGGGTGAGTAGTCGTGTAGTCAAGTTTTTTACGATTATGCATGCTGGAACCGACTCGTGCGACCTGCCACACAAGTATGTGGCTATTAGAGGGAACTGCCACTTTATTGCACTGGCGGCATGCAGCCTCATTACACAAACCCACACAGATGCACACTAGCACTCACACACACGCAAACGGAAGGCGAGGACAATGTCGGCGACATATACACAATGTCAACTATGAAGGCAGCACGGCAAGGCGGTGCAGTTGCTATCCTTTTGGCCAGGTGCGTTGTCCTGCCTCGTCCTCTGCTCTGCAATTGTGTCAAATTAATTGTCAACTGTTGTCGCTCCGCTCTACTTTACTATCGCCCCGTCTCTCTCTCGACGGCATGTTGCCCTCTCTATCTAGCCGCCACACATGGACGGCCCGTGCTGCATGTTGTGTGCTTTGTGTGGCTGTCTCTGTCGTCTGTTTGATAAATTGCATTTAATGGCTGCCGCCAATTAAGAGCAATTTTTGCTGCCGTTGCTGCTCCGCATTTCTGTTTTTCCAGTCCAGTTTTTGCCAGTCCCGTCCAGCTTGTCCCCTTTTATTTTGCCCCTGTTTCGGTTCCAGTTCGGTTCCTGCTCGGCAGTTGCTTTCAATTTGGCCGGGTTGCAGTCTTAAAGTGACACCAGTATCCCAGCCACATCCTGGACTTGGCCTGCAAGCGAGCGGGCCTAATAGAAATTGATAGCTGCCTCAGGACCCGAGGATCTCCACAGCTCCACAAGCCCACTAAACCCACCCACCCAGTTGACCACGTTCGCCGGCCATATTTCTCACTTCAGCACGCGCAGCATTACAAAAATTAGATAAAACATTACTGGTCCTGGTATATTAAATGCAAGAAACTCGTTGGTCGGGTCATTTACCGTCCATAAAAAAGAGAAAGAGCCCCTATCTGCCCGTTTCCGCGCGGCCTTTTGCCGCTCCTATTTCAGCCATCACGACTTCTCTCGTATTATTTATGTCGCCGGGCGACTCTGCCAAAAAGGTCGGCACTTTGTTCCTTCAGCCTTGGCGGGGCTTTATAGTTGGGGCATTTCTATTTCGGCATTCCCCGGGCATTGAAACTCTTGGATGCCCTTTTTTTCTAAGCGGAATTCTAAATAATCAATTTATTGCTTTAGTCAGAGGAGCACAAAAATTATGGAAAAATTAAGTAAATAATTTGAAATAAGTTTGGTTTCACCAAAAGGATATCAATGCACCTCACTCTTTGACTTTATTGATATAAAATTCAACTAAGAAACTGCCTTAAACTAATATTGCAATTTATAAATTTCATTTGCTTCAATGAAAATTCCTAAAACTTTACGATTTGCTTAAAATGATATACCATGTTCTGTTTTCAACAAATTTGTTATTTGGCGAAACACAGTGACTGCAGTCGGAGCATTCGCACATCCCGCCAGCGGAGACGATGTCCTGGCGCCACTCGCCGCTGCTGGTCATTAGGCGTAGCATACTTAGCGGCTACGTGCTGTGACCAGCGCCAACCGCAAATTAAGTATACGCCGCGTTGCGCCAGCGCCTCGAAGTGTGCTGCAGTTTCGCAGTGGCTGTGCAAACAAACGCTGAGACAACAAACAGCGAGTGGTGGCGCAGCTTTTGGAGGAGGTCCGTCCGACCTAAAAAGCAGCAGCGGCGGGGCAGTCAAAATGCCAGCGATGTCCCGACGTTGTCTCTCTATGCGCGCAAGAAGTTCCATTTTGTTTGTGCCTCCTTTTGGCTGTTTGTTTGTTCACTCCGGGTCCTGCCACTCCGCCACCCTGCCTCGTCCTGCCACTTGGTCCCGCTGCCCTGAAAGAGCATGAATTAAGCGCCAAAAAATGTGCGCGGCACGTAAATAACTCCACACAGTCGCGTTTTGGGCGTTTTTTCGGAGCGAGGTGGCACGTGACCAAATTTCGATGGCAACTTTGTTTGGGGATGCGCTCCCGACTTTATCATGTTTTCATTTCGCGGCGTTGGCTTTTTAATTTGTGCACATTTAACGGCGGACAGACGGGGGCGGTGCGCGTTTCCTATACTATTTCTATTTTTTTTTTACCTCCAGATGTGAGTGCAATTTTTTTCTGTCAGTGCTATTCGTTTTGCGCGGCTGCAGGAGCAAATTAATGCAAATAAAACGGCGAGACGTGCAATAAAATGCTGTTGTTTTTGTTAATTTTAGTTATTGCACAAGTCTGCAGCATAATTTATTTACTTGGGCTTTGACTTTGGCGCTTTTGGTTTGCCGACTATTTTTTCACCGTTTCGCCGTAGCTGTTTTTATGTGGCGTTGGGAAATGCGCAATTAAAATGATAATTTTCCACAGTGGCACCAACACCAGGACCAAAACCAACACCAACACCACCGCCACCAGAACCACTGTCAGTTTTTGGCTGCAACTGCATTTCGCACGTACAGTGAATTATAACCTGCCGCATAAAAGTATGCTATAATTTAGCGCTTAAATGATGCGTGCTCGGGTGCTTCATAGCTATGCATAGTTGCCCGACCATAGTTGTTGCCGCACTTTTCCATTTCCCCTGCCCAAACCTGGTTGACTTTATTGCATTCCTAGCACCCGACCATTTTTTATGTGCTTTAATTAATTCGCCTGACCGCTGGCCCCGCAGGGGAGCAGGAGTAGAGCTAAGCTGGAGAAAACAAAAAGGCAAATCTTATTAACTTTGGCAGACGCCCCCGCCCACTGCTCCACTTGCACACAAATCCAATAAGACAGCTGGGGAATGGGTCAGCTGGCAAAAAAATTCGCATTCAATAAAAATCAATAATCAAAGGCGAGGGATGAGAATGTTAGCCTGATGAAGAAATAGCCGTAATGCTTTGCTTATTACCTTCCAATTCATTAAACGTGCCGTCAAGCCGACCGACCACTTGAATCCTTCTTTCGGCCGGAATTTCCCTCCCTCGAATGGTCAGCCCTTTTCACTTTCGCATCGATGTGGAAGTGAAAAAACTGCTAAGGTTTTTTTTTCAGCTTTTCCTGAGTGATTGAGGAGCACTTTGTGCGTGTGTGTGCGAGTTTTGATTGTCTCTACGGTTCACTGATTTATTTTTGGTTCACAGGATCAAGGTAAAAACAATACAGTCTCGGCAAATATTTTTTAACTAATGTGACAGCAAATTCAAGCTATTTGCTTAGAAAAATGAATAAATAGATTTTAATTAAAAGATAAATAATTAAATATTTTTATTGAGCCGTGAAATGATTGCCTCACGAGCTTAACGCTTTCTATTATGCCAGCTAGTGTTGCTTATTTTCTGACCATGTCCTAAAGTTCCCATTTAAATCAATAAATCACTCGTTAGCCCAAGCCCAAAAACACATCCATTCAGAACTAAAACTAAGCACAGACAACAAAGCCCATGCAGACCCATCCAATTCCGATTTCACTGCCAGGCACATTCAATCATTTTTACACCCTCCAGAACAGGGTCCTATCAGGCGTAAATAATCAGGAACGTTGGCAAAATAATAAATACATGTGAGTGTGTGGGTATTTTGTCTGACGCTTCCTTGGCTCCAATGGTTAGTTCTCTGCTGACCAATCAGTTGGCATTAATGGCCTGGCCCGGCGAGGCACTTAGACTCACTTGAAGTGGCATGAAAAATGATGCAGCCGATGGCCACAGTCCACCTTTTGCCTTCCTCAAGCAACAACATGAAAATAAATATTAAATAATCATTTATTTTCACAAAAAAAAAGCGGTGTACGGTTTTTTTTTTTCCATTTATTGTTTGCTTTTATGTTTGTTTGCCTTCACTTACGCACACACACCTCCCACGCCGTACAACGGTGCGTATGCGCGATATGCCATGAGAGGTGGAAACGCCTTCCTGCTTAACGTCTCAGTGCATTGGCTTTTGGTTGTGTTGTGGGGATTTAGGGTATGAATCGGTGGCCCAGGAACCAGGTCAGCCTATATGACCAGGGGCAAACTTAATGGTTTATTGTTCAAGGTGTTTAAGAGGCATTTATGCGATTTAATAAATAAAATATCAGCGTTTTGATCTCGCTGTATGGTATTGTTTAAATGTTAGGAATTTATTGATGGATATTTCCCCTTTATATTCTATCATTTGCCTGCCATTCTAGCATTGACTCTCATTCCAAACTATCTATTTGAAAGCAAAAAGCTTCAGCATCCCACAGCATTCCTCACTCTGTCACTCGAAGCCGCAAAATGCGGAAAATTGTGCTAAATATTATGCGAAAATGCACAAATTACCGGCAAGGTGAGTGCTGGAGCCGAGCAGCACCGAAAAGTAGGTGCTCGACAAAATAAATTTTAATAAACAGAGCGCATACATCAAACGACAGACAAACGCACACAACTGCACGCTGCCACACACACTTGTGCACGTAATTGGCGGCAAAACAATTAGTAGCATTTTGCAGTTTACAGTTGCTGCACACACGATATAACCCTCTAAAATATTTTACACCAAACTGCACGTGAGTATGCACTGCAAAATAGTGGGTAATGTAATGTATGTTAAATTTACAAAAAACATTGAATTTATATGTTTCCAATTTCATATATACTATAAGATGGAGTAAGATTTACTTATTGCCCTACTTCATTAGTGTTATAAAACCTTTAGTTATGTCGCAGCTTTATGCTTTATTTTCCAGTGTAGTAGCTGCAACAAAAGCTGACGAGCTGACTAAGTGGCAAATGTGATGAGCTTTTGGCCAGAAGCGCAGACAGACAGACAGTCTGAGCTGAAGAACAGGTGGCAGGTGAGCTGGTAAGAGCCCGAAAAGCGTTGAAACTTTTGACACACTTGGCAATTGAAATGCATTTGAAGAGCAAAAAAGACCGCCCACTTTCCGTAATAAATTACGGTAATTTAGGGGAAGCGAGAAATACATCGGCATTAGCATACGTGCGCATATTGTTAAAGAGCGAAACGAAACGAGTCGAGTCAAAGGAAGCTGGCAATATGTGTGTCGCAATTTCCGTTTGAAGTGCACTTCCTGTCAGCCTGCAAATGTCATGCTAAACTGTGAGTCGCAGGGACACTCGCAGGAAAAACCAACTTATAACTAAGAAAGTTATCGTAGCTTATTCTGAATTGGCATATTTTAAGTTTAAGATGTCAGAAATGTATACACTTATGGGATAGCGAGTTCACTTCAGCATTTAAAGTTAACCTCAACCTCAACCATTCATATGATGGTATCTGGTTATTTTCAAAAGTGAATGGAACATTTTTTCTGAGTGCGTGAAGTTGCAGCTGCTCGTCAAGGTTGACTCGTTGATTGCCTGAACAAGTTCTGTTGAAAGGAAAGACTCAACTCAGCTCTGGCTTAATGGAAAAGTCCCTGGGAAGAATGCGTACACGTGTGGCCCACTTATAAAGTCAACTGTTTAAAGCTGGTGATATTCCAGCGCTTTAGAAAATCGATATAAATGTTCTGTCATAACCCATGGTAAAATAAATTTCAGAGTTTCCGCTTAATTTCGTGTGCTGGCATCCGTTCTCGGATTCAATTTTGTGGGGAAGTTGCAACAGCTGCTTGCAGTTGAAGAAAATCAAATTGAATAAAAAAGTTTCTCTCTGGCCAAGTGGCCCCTGCGGGCGGAAGTGCCAAGAGTCGGACCACATGGCGAATGCTTGATATTTCGCTTTCGCAAAGCGAGATGACAGGCAGCAACTGGCCACTTGAAGTGCAACTGTTGCACATCAAACAGCCATCAAAATGTGCAAACATGATGGAGAGACATCCAAGTGGACACGCCGGCAATGGCAACGGAAAGATACTAGAAACTAGATACAGATTGCAACTGCGGCTGCAGTAGTCGAGATGTTTTTCCGTTTTTTTTCCTTTTTTTCGAAAAACTTTGAAAAGGTTGGCTGACTCTGTGCTCCGGTATATGAGGTATGTGTGTGAACCCCAGCACAATCAAGCACACAAACAGACCTCCAGTTCATATGCGCCGTGCAGCCTGTCACTCACATTTGAAGTCCTCCCGACGTGGTCGAGATTCGCCGTGGGAAACAACTTGATCGGAACTCGGGGTCCTTGTGCTGACAAAGGACGAAAGGGGGTCACTGAAATTGATCAGCAGTGCCGACACTATTTGCCCACTTAACAGGCGTATTTCCATTCTCCATTCTACGGCTTCATTGCACCTTCAGCCGAAGCCAATCTCATTTCCATTAAATTGGCCTGGCCTGGCCTGCGCACATGAATCTGCTCCGAATGCGAAAACATAATGGAAATAATTCGCCAAGGAAAGTAATAAAGTGTCAGCCTTGGTAGGGAGCCAAGCACACATATGTGCACAGGGAGAAATGACGGAGACGATTCCATATAAATTATGTATTATAAATCTTGTAACATAAAATACTTAACTTTATTTGTGGAAGATGAGGGCTTGTAATGTGTAAGCAGATACCATTTTTTTGCTATATAGCTTATGTAGTTTTTTGCTCTGTGCACCCACTAAATGCATGTGAACCTGGTTGTCTTGTGTGTGCGCTTGCATGTGTTTGTGTCTCAATGGCGCTTTATAGTTATGCCGTTGGTCCTCGTATTTGTTTAGTCCGGCATTTTATTTTTACTGCTTATAAGCTGACAAAATTGTTTTTCCCCTCTCTCGCCGCCTGCTCGTCCGCCGAGGGTCGTGTGCCGTAAACGGGCCAACGCTGCGGCTACGTAATAAAACGAGGGAGCCGCAAACAATAATTGGCCATGGTTCGTTCGGGAAGGGGAATTTTTGATGGCCTTGTCTTGTCACTGAGGCGAAATTAGTTGCCAGTTGTGGATGCTGGGTGGGGTGGGGCGATCGCCGAAGGCGGGTGAAACTCACTTTTTCCCATTTCCCTTCTGCCGGCTTTTCCATGCTTTGATGCGATTCCATGCACTTGGGTGCAAATCGCTGGCCAGCGATGATTTCATTTCCACGCGGGCAGAATGGCTATGCGTGGTCGCATTCTTCTCTGATTAAATTTGAAGTTATGCACTCGCATTTCGTGTTCGCTCCGCTGACTCTTTGCGAAAAAGAATTGTGAATGGAAATTCTAAAAAGGGCATTCCCTATCTATGTCAGTAAGCCATTCTTTTCAATTTCAATTTCCCGCATTGTTTTCGGTTTTTCTGGTCAACGTGGGCCCTTGAATAAGGTTTTTTTTTAAAGCTTTCCTCTCGCTACATGAAATATAAATCCGAAAAATGTGTCTGCCGTTCAAATGCGGCCCATACCATAACGTGTTTTTTTTTCGCCATAATGCCATAAACTTAATTAGTGCTGAGCCGAATGAGCAATCAGATCATCCTGGCCATTCCCGTCGGTTTAATTAACACGCCAAAAGGCCGTAGACGTAAGGTGAGCCTTTCGGTTCATCGCGTTTTTTATGCCGCATTCTTAACGCGGCCGCGCCGGAAAAATGGAAAATATGCCGGGAAAAGGCTAGGTCCCGCCAGTTGGCAATACAATTTGCCGTGACAAATGCGGCCATAAACAAAAATGGCGACAACGATGCCGCTGCCACAGCCGCCAATCCGCCATTCAGACATTTTCTAGTGCAGCGCCAGCGACAAAATGGCTGCCACAAGAGTCTGGATGAAAATTTCATTTCCCAAGCTGCGATGGCGATGGCAATGGCGATGGCGATGGCGGCGACCTTTCACGGTATTTATCACACGCGAAACGAAACCCGTCTACAATGCCACCCGCTCGTTTTCGTTTTTGGTAATGAAATTTCGCTTTAGCAATTACGGGCATCCCTTTCGGGCCATATACACATACATTAATACATATGCACGTACATATATAGCTGCGATAACTGGGGAATCCAGCCAGCTAATAGCTTTTGAGGCTAGCTGGTTGGCTGGGAAGACTGGCTGACTCGATGGATGCATAAATTATGATGGGAACACGAGTGGCCTACCCCTCCACCCCTCCGCCATCCTATTGCAGAAATCAATTTCAGGCTTCGGCGGCAAAACAAAGCGATGCTGGGGAAAAATGCACGAAACAGCCGAGCGGAGGAAAACAGAAACAAAATTTATAAAAATATTTTCATGCCTTGCAGCTAAAATGTTATTAAAGTCAATAACATAAAGCCGGGACAATTCCTTTTACCATGCCTTTACCAGGTCGAGGGTGAGGGTGAGGGTGAAACTTTGTCAAATAAAAATAGCTTACAAATAAAAACAACTCGGGGCGGAAAAATAAAAATCATCGGAACGAAGAGGAGCGGGACGAACAACTGACCAAGGCAATGTAATAAAAATAAATAATGGCTTTGACAAAAAATAAACGATGGCTGCGAGAAAGTTTGAATATTTATGAGTTTTTTATGTGCCAAGAAAGGAGGTGAGCCAAGAAAAATCGAGTTCAGTGAAACTCATAACAACGGAGCAATTTGGCAATTTGAATTCATGGAATTTTCGATTGACATATACAATTAGTATGACCGTGTAGCTCGATAACTCAAACTGAAGTGCTGTCAAACTAAATATACAAACAAAATATACAATTAGTATGACCGTGTAGCTCGATAACTCAAACTGAAGTGCTGTCGAACTACAGTTTGAGTTATCGAGCTACACGGTCATACTAATTGTATATGTCAATCGAAAATTCCATGAATTCAAATTGCCAAATTGCAATTAGTATGACCGTGTAGCTCGATAACTCAAACTGTAGTTCGACAGCACTTCAGTTTGAGTTATCGAGCTACACGGTCATACTAATTGTATATGTCAATCAAAAATAGCTAGCTCTGAACTTTTAATCGAATCAAGCCTTAGCCATAAAATCATTTGCTGTCAGAATTCTAGTTTGTATCGAAAAAAGCATATAAATTTTAACAAGCTAGAATTTGAGTGCCCTAATCAAGCGTGAAAATCAACCGAAATGGATCCTATTCTAAAGACCCTTACCGAGACCATGACCGTGGAGGCCATCGCAATCATCAAGGCCAAGCGCTTGGCTATGAAGCAGAGCGTCAATATGAACGCCATGCAGTTGGGGGCCGAGGGGCGGGAGAAGCGTCGCATGTCGGATAACATGCAGAAGGAACTGGGTAAGCGGGCCATGGAGCGGGAGCGACCGTGCCGCGTTTTCGAGGAACAGCTGTTGGGCGAAAGGGAGATGACGACTGCTCAGAAATACCTCAAATTGTTTAACGATTCCAAGATGCGTAGCTTGGACCACACGTGGCCGGAGTTATCATCGACGGCCATTGAGGAAACGATAGACATGCCGGAATTGCCGCCCCAGCCGGAGATCATGACAGAGCCGCCTAGGCGGAAGACCAGGTACAATCGCTATGGCCAGGAGAAATTCCTCACGGATCAAAAGGAGTTCGGCATAAATCCGCAGGGCAGCAACTTGGAGAAGGCCGCACCTTTTCTCGAAAGTCAACAAGACAAGCAGCTCAAGAGGAACGAATCTGTGAGTAAGGAAATCATTGAAAGACCGAAGCACGACAGCAAGGGTCGTCGCCGCTCGAAGCTTTACTCACGGATGCCCATCATTGTGGTTCCACCTACAAAGACCAGCATGGTCAGCTTGCACAATATCAAGAAACTGCTCCAGGACTTGCGCTACACGGCAATGTCTGGTATGACTCGTGAAAATGCACTCAAGGAGGTCATAGTCGAGCACCGATTCAAGGTGGGTTAAACAATAGTAGCTTGACATTTGTAAAAATTCATAGTAGTAGTTACTCATATAAGTACGCTTTTCTGCGCTCTTCTACCTAATCCCCTGATGCGGTGTAGAATGAGGAATTTTTCATTTTAAGTTCTTCACTAATAGTTACGGCTAGCTTTCTATGCCTGGTAGAATTCCTAATAAGTGCATGCCTGGTCGGTGGATTAATTACCTTTAATTTCAGAACGAGATTGTGAGCTACCGGGTCATCGACAACGTGGCGCACCTGACCCCCGTCGAGTGGGATCGTGTGATCGCCGTGTTCACCTCGGGACCACGCTGGCAATTCAAGGGCTGGCCGAAGGGCGCTAACCGCGCCGCAATCTTCCACAAGGTGTGCGCCTTCCATCTGCACTTCAGGAATACGCCGATGTCCAATGAGCTGCGCAAAATGCAGGTGCACTCGCTGGCCCTCTCGCCCCACGAGCGCCACTCGGACAGCGGCATCCTGATGGAGTTCTGGAACAAAGTGGACCAACACATGGCCGTCCATGCCCGTCAGTTTGCGTTTATCTGGCAGAAGTAGGGTGCTCGTGCTTACTTTCCCCCTGGCGCTCATACATACATAGATGCCAGATAAGCAGGGAAATCAATAAGTGAAATTGAATAAGCCAGAACAAAGGACGAAGGACAAAGACACACAACACACACGCATACACACACACACACACACACACACACACACACACACACACACATGGCGCGTTGCTGCGTTAATAAAAAGGGAGCGGAACGGGCGCATCAGAGAAATATATCACGTTTGTATAAAAATCATATAAAAACGTTGCGAAAACTGCAAACTTGGCAAGAAAATTAAGAGCACAAACAAGTCGGAAAATGGGGAAAATTCGGATGGCAGAGGCGGCCGGGGGCGGGGAAACTTGGCACGCGTGAGACAAAAGCTAAATGACACACAAAGGAGCAGTTGTGTGCGTGTGTGACACTGTACTTATGTAAGTCACTGTGCGTCCCACAAAACGTAAAGCTGTCCTGTCAACGGCATTCAGAGAGTGATGGTGAAAACAGAAAAATGGGGTGGCGATAGAGCACGGGGCTCTATAAAAATCGCGGAAAAATGACATGACGCACACATACACACATGGCATGGAACACACATGTGTGTGTCTAATGAAATAAACTAAGTGCCAAGGCATGTGCATGTGGGTGGGCTTTTCGAGATGAAGCAATTGGCAAGCATTTCAGGAAAATGCACTAAGCTTGGATTCTGAAATCATTTATAAAACAATTAATTTAGTTTCACGAAAGTCGTTGGACTTGTGCTGTCTCATTCGCTACATATTTAGAAGACTGAAGGATAATTCGGCTAGGTGCCAAAACAATCCAATAATCCAATACTTTGCCAGCGCTCTAAATGGAAAAAATGTAAGTAAGACCTTAATCTTTCAAAACAATTTAAATTGCTTGCTTCATCCCAGTGCCCTTAGGTTTCCGTGTAAGTAGCTGCAGATTATTTACCAACTTACGCAACGCATACAAGAAGGCGGCAGGTCCTTTTCGTCCTTACCAATGCCAATCGTCCCGCCTCTGTGGGCGTGGTCGTGTGTGGACAAATCGAGTTTCGCCACCAATATTCAATTTTATAAATTGAAGCAAAGTGAAAGCGAAAAAGGCAATGTGGAAAAGAAATTGAGTTCGTGCTGGCAAAATGTATTAAACTCATCGAGAGCTCGAGATGGTGAAGCATTGCAATTTAAAAGATATCTTAAGATAGAGACTGCCCTATATTAAACGCATCTGTTTGCTAAAGTGGGCGTTCAACTAATGCAAGGACAATAAATTAACAAAATGGGTTGGCAATAAATTGTCGAAATTTGCATTCGGAGAACGCACACAAAATCCCTTCGCTGCTCGGATTCAATTGCAATTGTCATCGACAAAGCCACCGAGTCTTCTCCTCAATTTCCCTCCAACGAATCGGACATAACTTAGCCCCAGTTGACAGTTGCTTTACTTTGCATCCCCAACTGATATAAATCCTCTGGCAGCGCTATTTTTCGGGATTAAGCACACATTTTTTGCTGTTCGTAGTCAACAAGCTGAAGCCAATATTAATGAATTGACCACTTAACAAGATTCACTCCACGAAAGAACTGAAAATTGAATCGATATCATCTGCTGGCATTACAGTTGGCTTACAACTGATTACACACTGACTCGTGCAAGTTTATGTTCAAGTGTCCGTTCACCCACTCATGTGCCACGTATCTATACAAACATATATATCCGTGTGTATATGCACCTTTATTCATATATAAATTCTCCTACTTAGGGAAGGACAAAGTTTTTACTTCACACCCAAGCGAGATTCGAGAGTTGGTAGCTGAGAACCGAGAAGCACTTTGAGCGCCCATAAATCCCTCGGTGGCTGTGAAAAAGAACAACAACCACCACTACTAAACTATGGCGAAAGTTTGCAGTTCAAATCAGTAAAAAGTCAACTTTAGCATCCGAAGAAGCCGAAGAAGGAGCACGATGCCAGGGAGCCCTGCCCCAAACGCGTTAGCCATATGGCAGGCGAAGCCAAGTGGGAAAATCAACGAAAACAACGAGGCAATCGCACTGCCACTGGCACACAATCACACATGTCCGCATGGCGATGACAGTGTGAAAAGCGCAGCGATGACAAGGACAACAAGGACGAGGTTCGCCATCTTGTTTTGCCCAGATCTGCCTTTGTGCTGGCCATTGCATGTCAATTGACAAGGCGGCGTTGAATGCATTTCCGGTTCCGCTGCACTTTGTTTTGCTTCTCTTTTTTGGTAGCCGAACAGGATTGAATGAATATAAGACTTACAAATTCACAAGTTGGAGAAATGTAAATCTAATTTCGAATTAATATTCAAGCCTTGAATTCTCTTATAGGGAAATCCAAAAGTTTAACCTCCTCGCATGGCTGACTTGTTGGGCGTACATATATCCTGGATATGTTGTGCGAATGCAAATAAATATATTTATCGCTTAATGAAATGAGATACTACTGCAGGTGTATAAAAGGAAGGAGTATCATATTATTGGCAAAGGAAAAAGGTAAAAGCTTGTTAATTGCAGGAAATATTATCCAAGTGGCTGGCTGGCACGTTGCCTTTATTTGCATTGCATGCGTCAGGTGGGGTAGTTTCCTAGTGGCAGTGGCACCACCCACACACCCATGCAAACATACATCCGGCCGGGAAATCCGATTTCCATGTGTAAACGTGGCTGCTCAACGGCGGTCAGCGTTTGCCTTGGTGCGCCCAACTTTCCAACTTGTGCCAATCAAACAAGTTCAATAACGGTAATTAACAGTCCAACGCAAATGCAGTTGCACTTGCTACTGCAATACCAGTGGCAAAAAGGCGATGGGTGGGTGCACTGCCTGCAATTTGCGAAAAGTTCAAAGCTATTAGCATGTCGATGCCTCAACCTGAGCGGATGTCCATGTCCTCTCCACCGACTGCCGTTTTCCAGCGACAGAAGTTTTCCCCATCCCCATCCCCCTTTCCATTTTCCTGGCCTAATGGTGAAACTGCCCGCCATCAGTTGAAGGCTATTAGCCATGGTACTGGAATGGGAAAAGCCGGCTGTTGTGGGGCGGAAAACGGCGACAAGCAGTCAGTTTTGCCATTTAGCCCAGCACGCCGGCATTGTGCCACTGTAAATGGTCCACCAGGCATGCCAGTTTTGATTGAACCTGATGGACCCGCTAACTCTCTAATCAGATTTAATTGTGAATGATGCATAGGGCCACTCACAGCAAATGGGTATTAATGAAAGGGGTGAGTGGTGGTGGAAGTTTGGTCAAATGAGCCGCAAAGGCCTATTACATCTACTGGTACTTAAAGAGATTATCCCCAAAGATTTCCGGCTTACTTTAACACGCTCTTATGGAATATTATTTCATATGATCAAATAAACCTTTTTCTTACCCGACTAGAGCAAATCCCTACGTAAGATGTACCCATCGTGGGTAGTGAGTACTTAAAGCTTAGAGTATGAATCATCTGCAGAGCTCATCCATCTCGTCTTCACATAATGCACTTACCCAGGCCTTTGCCCATGTTTGGTCTAATAAACAGATAGTTGGCAATTGGCTGCTACTGGCTGTTGTTGCCAATGTGCCAGCGGATCTATCAATTTGTAGCATTTTCAGGCTCCCACACCCACGAACGGCATCCGTATTCACTTACGAGTGCGGGGATGGGAATGGATGGGGTAGAGACCGTGAATCCGGCAACCTGATGGAAGGAATCGTGCCGAGGAAATGGGTGAAAAGTGGAGCACATCGCCATGGATCCCTGCACTTTTTTTTGCTCCTCCTCCTTTGAGACTCTAGCTCCAGCTCCGGCAACCACTTTGGCCACAGAACTTGAACATGAGTGCAATCAAATGTATTACATTTTGTGCAACTTAAGCGTCGGCTGAAGTGCCGAAGACAGCTGGCGAAGAGAGTGCGGACAGGGGATATAGTCCAATATATATATATATATATATGTATATAGTATGTATAAGCTACACTATATATATGCATTTCAGTGAAAAAGAGGGCAGCGGGCAGGGCAGGGATATATCCGCCTTTGGGTGCAATGATTTCCTGAAAAACTTGAGTCAAGGCTGAGTCTGGATGAAAAACTAAGCAGATGAGGTGGGCGGAGTGGGGCACATACAGAGGCGCCGTAAAGCATGCAACATGCGCCATAAAAATGGGCCAAACAAGGAAATTGCTAGAAATGCATTTTGTGGCTTATGAGCCGTGAAGGGGATTCAAGGGCTGGAATGGGAAGGAAAGGGAAAAGGAACCGAAGCGCTTGGAAAATCAATCGAGTTTGTTCGACAAATATCCGCTCAAATGGAAATTGACAGGAAAGCCACCGAAAGAAGGATATGCCTGAATGGTCGAGAAAGTGAATGGCAATTAGATGTCATCGCAGTTAAACGATCTTTAACCATGACAAATTCACAATGTTTGCTCAATTGGCCATAATGCCCTGATTGATGACAAGCTCAAATAGGCAAAGAGGGCGGACATGATATGATTATCCAACAATTTCCATTGCACTGTTTGCCAACTAATCAATGGAGAGTCGGAAAAGCGCGGCGATGCAACTTTCATTTCCTGCTGCACTTCTTTTCCTCGGACTCAATCGCCTGTCATTGTCCTTGGCGTTTGTCAAACAAAGCAAAAACTTGCTAAATTCTGCGCTCAAACAGTTCAAGCATGAAAAAATTTTCCACAGAGACACAAGAAGGAAAAGCCAGTGGGTGGTGGTGTGTAGTCTCGATGGGTGGCAAGGCAGGCGAACGGGTGGGTGGCTGGCAAAAGTAAAGTAAAGCAAAGAACTTTATACCTAAAAGGGATTTATTTGATGACTTGTCTAACTCGTGCCCTTCACTCTTCACACGAACCCGGACCCGGACCACGCCCACTCCACCCGACTCCGCCCCCCGCCAGACAGTCCCCCGGCATGACGTAGCACTTTTACAAATGAAGTTTTATAACTTTGCCTCCGTCTGATTTGTCAAAGAGCGAAAGAGACACGGCGCCCAAAAGTGAAATGCGACAAAATGGAATGAAATTAAATGCATTTTGAAAAATGATAAAGTTCTGCCCGGCAAGGAAACGGGTTTTCCTTTGGTCCTTCCTAGAACTTTAAGCTAGGTCCCACAAATCAGTGGAAACAGAGCCATTCAATTTACTCACAGTATCCATTCACATTCGAAAGAGGGTTGAACTTACCTGCAAAAAAGGAAATGGGAGAAGCAATTAGAAATGTGAAAAAAGTAATGGAAAGGATTGGATTATTTAAAAAAATGTCACTCTAAAGTTAACCTTAAATTTAATGCTGACAAATAATCTATAAACAAATGGCATTAACATTTGAATTAGCCTTTTATCCGATTTCAAAGATAATTTGTTGACAATTCGGTGCAGTAATAACCCATCTAATGCAGGCTATTTAAACCGCAATTAAGTTAAGCGCAACAAAATTAATTCACCAAATAGCAAACGATTATGCACATATATTTTTTTTTTAATGTTCGTCGCATTTCTTTGGCCAAAACGAACATTAAAACCTCGGCCCAGAGACAGATAATGATTAAAACCAACGTTGACATCGTTGTCCACAAGCTGTTGTAGCCACACAAAAGCGCTGAGAGAAAGGAAAAAACTAATTTGACAAAAGTTTTCGACCATCGGAGTCAAGGATGCCAACTGTCGAATCCCGTGCATGTATGTGTGTGTGTTCGCATCCATGTGTGTGTGTGTGTGTGTCCTGTCTCCTGGTCGAAAACTGCAGCAGCAGTACAAACATTTGCTTTTGGCCGCCAGCTTCGACTATTTCACAAAAGCGCATAATAATTTTCACAGGATATGAAAAAACTTTGAGTTGGCTCTTCCGTTCGCTCCACAACCTGCATGTGTGAGTGCGAGTGTCCTGCGGCATGCCATTTGAATGCCACACTTCGTCCCATGCCGCCCGTCGTCCATTGCCCATTGCCCATTTCCCTCATTTCACCCCGCTGTTGTTATAGTAATTGGACAAGTCAGTGGCTAAAGTGGCGTCGGCAGCCAACTTGCCACCAACAATTTTTGCAGTCAGGACGACACCACTTTTATTAACAAATGCCAGCGTGTGTGCCCTGTTGAAATTTGCTAATTGCCACTGTTGCCTTCTCGCATTTGCCGCATTCGCCGGTTATTAATTGTTTTTTTAATTAAAAAATGTTGTCCGAAATTACAGTTACTGCGAGGTACGCAGAGATAAAGCATAGCGTAAAATGGTCAGTAGGAAATTAACAATTAGAGGGAAGAGACCACACATGTATGCTGGAATGCTGGCATCACAATTATGTATTATTTATCTAAAGCCACGTTGTTTTGTAAGCATTAACATTTCAAGAATATTGGATAAATAGTTATGTAATACACAGCAAAAATAAAGATACTTTTACGTAGGTTACTGGCTAGGGGATGTAGCTAACTTCTATTTATGCTTCCTTGCAACTCAAGGGTCAATTTATGACTTTATACCTGCAGCTGTAAGCTCCAAGTTATAATTTCGACAACTCGCAATTTTTCTACCAGTCCAGCTCCATCAGTTGGCATTTGTGCTGGCAGCACGATAATTCCTCGGCTTTATGTCGTAAAGTATCTTTTCGGGGTATCTAGTCGGAGCTCCCGCTGGGATAACCTTATCCTTTTTTTCGCTTGGCATAATGGGAGCAGACTCGCCATAGAAATTTCCCAGTCACGTAGATGGAGATGATGCAACCCACCTGCCCACAGCAGCTCTTGGCCAGGTCAATAGAAAGAGGAGTGGGTGGGGTAAGTGGGCTGAAGTGGGCGCATAACTCACGCTTTTCAGCGCCAGAGTGCACTCAGCTTTTCCCAACCCCCCGTCTTTGCTGCTTTGCTCCCCAACTCCCCCAACTCCTGGTTAAGCCAATAATAAATTTCTGCAACAATTTCGTGCCAAAGCTGCAGTTTGTCAGCATTAGCTTGCCCGAAGCTCCCACTGCCACTGCCAGGGAATTTCCCTGATCGATATTGGATACTCATGCTATTGTGTGGCCCCAAGGCGACATAAATGTATTTATAATTAACCGGATTCCGCCTACTCAGTGCCCATTGAAGAAGTTAAAATGGGATGGCTTTTGGCAGGGCGGGTAACAACCAAAAGTTCCCAGATTACAACTTTCCCCACTGCTGTGCTTTCTGCCATGTGTTTGTGGCATGACAAACGTTTCTGGTACTCAAATCTTGGCATGTTAAGTTGTAGCTAACTTTTTGTAAACTCTAAGAAATCTTTGACGCAAAGGTCGGCGATTGTGTGTTTGCACAATTCTTTGCAACTGTGTGTATTGCATTTAATTAATGCAATCAGACCCAAAATGCAGACATAAGAAATAAGATGGAAGTTCCACTTGGCAAACTGCGAGGATTGCTTTAATTGGTTAAGATATTGCTTAACTTTTTAGGAACTTCCGACCTTAATATATGTTATGGCCCCTTAAAAATGGCAAAGACACTTCCTAGAAATACTGATAAGTAAATAAGAAGGCGTATCGTAGGATCCATATGAATGGCAGCACTTGCCTAACCTATTGTTATCCTTGTAATATTTCTTCAATGTTTTCAATCAAAGAACAAGTTGATTTCTCTCGAAAACAAAGCAAATGTGTACAAAGGCTTAAAGGTCACCACAGCTCGGAATTGAAGTTGCACAAATATGTACCCATATATAACTAAGTACGTAATGTTTGTCTTGATTCGGAATAAATACCATCCCAACATCGCCTGCCCACAACGAATTATCATAATACTGGCTTCAGCAACAGCGGAGTATAACCGCCCACTCGGAAAAGGGCGTACACCCACTTCAGGGCCAGGATACGAGGACCTCATCCTCATCTACATGTAATCGCACATGAACAGACATAATATTTACTGCTCTAATTAATAGTCACGTACACCGCCGGAGTTGGAGATCCACTGGGTTTGCGTTCGGCGGGATTGCCGCCGGATTTAATGAGCTCAAGGAACGGGGCTTTATGAGGACAAATGTTGGTCGTTTGCCACTTGAAGTGACTGGTCAGCTCAAGGATTAAGCTTTGATTTCATTTGATTTGCGGCTATATGGCAATGGCTATGGCGACTTGGCCATTGGCCATGACCAAAACACGGACTTTATTATCTTTCCTGGATGGCTTTGTCGCACTGACCGAACACTTTTCGCCGTGCTCTATTATCTTTGCCCGGCCGCCAACGAACCGAAAACACCAAAACAACGTGACTGGTGCATGGTGCATCCTATTCCATTCCCACACCCCCTTGCGTTGCTCCAAATCCCACTATGGAATTTGGAAATTCCTGTCTGGACGGGATTTCCTAGCCGTGCCGCGTGGGGCATAAATGCATCCCACTGGCGGCCATCCGCCCGATTATGCATGTCCCCCCATTTCATATTGATGATGTGCCCAGCAGAGCCCAGAACATCCCAGCACACCCCTCAAAATAAATCCCCAAAAAATAGTTTTCGGTCCGGCAGGACAACTCAGTTGCATAGTTTTGCCTTTGCTTCGCAACCGAAGCGGGTTCAGATTTTTCGGTTCGACTCCGAGTTTGTTTTCCCAGTCAAATTTTTTCTTGCCAGGCAGGTTACCATTTTGCCAATTGACTGCACCCATCTCCAGTGTCCAGTGGTCAGTGTGTTTGTGTGGGTGAGAGGAAATCCTGGCGAGCCTCGCACTGAGCCGCCAGCGATTGCCATTTCGGTTCTAATCAATTTTTTTGATTGCCAAATGCAAAGTTGGCCGGTGGGAGACTTTCGCAACTTGGCCGGCTACCCGCACCCGAAAATCCGGGTAAAAAATGCTGGAAAACAAGGCTGCCACAACAGGAAGATAGGATTGGTGTGGCATGGAAATGGAATTGAATCGGAAAGATGAATTCGGTCGGATGATGTGCACCTTTCGATGGACTCGCCCACGACGAAGAATGGCGGATTAAATATATAGTTAACCGGCTCGGGGCTATTTAAGCGCACTTTGATTTAATTAACATCCATGTTTGCCCCCCTTCGATCTGATTTAATTCACGTTATTCCACTTTATTTGTTTACACTCTTAATTTGCTACACATTTTTGCTAATTTTCTTTGTTTGCTTTGGCCAGCTCAGCCTCATTTTAAATGCCAATGTTTCTTCTGCGCTGTGTGTTTAATTGCAACTCATTAAGCATATTAATTAAATTGCCACATTTATGCAATAAAGCTGCGGTTATTCGCCAGTGGAGCGAGGAGGTCGGAAACTGAAAAAAGGGATAAATGTGCAAAAAAGAGGTTGTCATATATTTCAATTCGCCGGAAAAAATTGTGCACACACACACACACACACACAACGGCAGCAAATTAACATGGAACAACAAAGCTGGTCGGAAAAAAGGTTGAACAAATTTATTATTTGCATATTGCAAAACCATAAAGCAACTATAGTGACTATAAATGTGAAGTGTCGACTATAATATACCTAATTTTCAGCTGATTTGTCAAATCTGTATTTGATACACATCATTTGATTGAGTTTCTAACTGGCATTTCCTGTAACTCATTTGCTGTATTTAAATATCTATCATTAGCCCTCATCGCCTAAAAAGGATTTTCATAATGGGATTTTACTTTTTATGCCGGGGTTATTGTTAATACCACTGCGTTGATTTACATTAAGTAATGCGCCAAAAATTACTGGCCTATTAAAAAACACCTGACCACAATTAAATAAAAGGAAAGCGGGCGAGCGAATGAAACAGTAAGAATTAAATTAAAAACCAGAAATGGAATTTAATTAGTTTGCACAGGGCATAATGAGGATTTATACTCTGTATGTAAAAATACTCTGACATTTATGAGTGCAAATTTATTAATCGCAGGACACATGTAAAAACCAGGCAGCGAGACACGTGTTCTGCCACTTAAATTTCTTTCGGCAGCATTCGATGAGTGCACACATGCAATTAGAAAGCTGTCAAAGCCAACAAATGGAGGCATCCTGGGCCAAACCCAAACCCAAACCCCAACCACATCGCCTTGTCATGCAAATCACAGCCGCCCAACTTGTCAGCCCGTTGACATTGAAAAGTTGCCGGGAAGGCCGGTGGAATTACCTTTATTAGCGCAGCAGTGCTCGGTGGCAGAAGGAAGGAGGTGGATGTGCCACGTGTTGCTTACGCAATGCACAGGGGATGCTCGGATGAGTGTGTCCTTTGCCGGCGCCACAAAGAGATACAACAACGCACTGTGCACCCGGGATTAGGGCTAGGTAAAATGCGAAAGGCAAGGTCCTTGGGCATTAAGCATTAAATTGAGTTGCCGCCGCGCATTTAATGTGAGGGCTTTTCCGGGCTTAGAGCGCAGATTTCAGTCGTTTTGGGTCGTTTTCCAAACTCAGCGCTGCAGGGATGTCACTTTGGTCCAAATGTAACTCATTGCTAACTGCACTGGCCGTAATAATCGAATTAGGAATGCTTCAGGGCGTAAATGCAAGTGTCCGGTTAAATTAGCGAATGTTTAAAACTGCATTTCAAACGGCTTCAATTTGCCAATGCAAATATACATGTTGTCAGTGCGCTGCAATGCAGCCTTAAAAAATATTAAAATTCTCTATAAATATCTCTGTCTGGGGCGCACTGTGTGCATTGCCTGGCCAGCGAAATTTATAGCTTATTTATATAACAATAAAAGCAGCAAACAATCACTGGCATAACAACACGGCAGACACAACATGAAAATGTCGCCACACGACGACTGTGGCACCCGGCAAAAAGAAAAAAAAAGCTTGGAAAATGCTGCATAAATCGGGAAAACTCGTATAAAATATTATGCATATGCATATGCATATGCATTCCCTTTCGGTGTGAGTCCACGAATTAAACAAGACGCGGTGCACAACACAGTCTTTGTCTGGCAACATTCAACCCAGCCCCACTCGCAGTTTCTCTCAGTGTGGGGGCGTGGCTGGCGCCGCCTACACCTGCTGTTGTGGTGTCCAGCATTAAAAAAACGGGCCGTCAGCTTGCAAAAACCAATGGCAATGGGTAGACCAATGCATTGATTTTTTATTTATGGCTGGAAAATGCTTCGTTGACTTCCACATCGATTCCCAAGAGGCGACAATTCAGTAAGTTCTAGCAAGGTAAATTGTTGAGTTTAATATCTTTAATAATGCAGTTACAATATACTTTAAAATTAATTGTTTAATACTCTTAGACAGAATTTGATCAGTTTGGATTGGTATTTGTAATAATCATTCAGCGCTTTTTACACACTGCTCGACTAAAATCGATTGATTTCCACTTGGAAATCGAAAGATTATTAAGTTATATTCCGATCGAATGGCAATCTAACAAGGCTGTTTGCTGGAAAAACCAAACAGCACAAAGAATAGAGAATTCCATCCGCTTCCGCGGTAATAATATTTTATTGCCCACTGCTTGTTGACATGGCAAACAGCTAAAAAATGGCAATTTGATGATTTATACATGCATTCTAAATTCCGTGGAACGCTTTAATGGGTTGGGGCATGCCACTGGTGTTTGCAGACTCTGCTGATTTCACAACTTTTTGTGGTTCTCGCCAGCTTTGAGTCTGCTTTTGTCACATTTATTGCGCTGGCATTGTTGGCATTTTGCAAATTAAACGGATTTCCGCCAAAGGCCATTTCCGCCCGACCCTGGCAAAAGGCATTTCAAAGCGATTGCACTTTTTACCGCCGCCTCGATTCGTTCGATTTCGTTCGATTTTGTTCGATTCCCATTGTCGATTTTGTTGTCTGCCTTTTTTTTTGTTTAGTGTCCGTTTTTTAGTGCTCTGACAAATGGTTTACTTCGTTTTTGCCCCATCGCTGTGCTATTTGTTTTATGTTAATAAAGGCAGACAATAAATAAATGGGAAGTGCACGGCATTTTTTCTCTCTGTTCAAGATGTACGAAGCTGTACTATTGTTGTAGTTCCTATTGTACGTTTTTTTCTGTCGAATGCTCTTTTATTTAAACATAAACTTTTTGCAATTCAGCACTACGAACTTATTCATAACTCGATTACACGACTTGAATGTGATTGTTGTTCTGATTTGACACTGGCTGGTCACGTTTTAATTTGTGTTGCTTGTTAATTAAGCACATTAGACGCAAATGAACTGGAAGTGGCAATTAGCTGTCAGGATTTGATTTGCAGATGTGTCAGCGAAAAAAGTAAACCAAATTGAGGTAGAATAAAATGTCAAACAATAGAATATGAAATAAATTCGATTACCACAAATTATGTATAAATTCAGTTTCACTGTTTGCAACGAAAGAATTCCCATACAGGCAGGAGAAATGGACTTATAAATTCGCCAGTCACAATCCTTAGAATCGTTCACTTATTATTCCAACAATCGAATGCCAGAAACAAATTTAAATATCCCCGGGCAGCTTAACAAACTTCTTCTGTCTGACCTTCGGGAAGGGGAACCACCCAGCACCTGGCGACCATCCTCATTAACATATTGAATTTTAATATCATGTCGGTCGAGTCCTGCATCCTGGAACCTGAAGCCTCAGAAACCACAGAAAACATCCCTCGAACGAGCCGCAAAATTCTAAACTACTTTCGTTTGGCATTTGCATTCCATGCTCAAAAGCCAAAAGAAATTACTGCGGCAAAGCCCAAACGGAAGGAAACCTGTGGTGGAATCGACGGGGGAAATGGAAAATTCAGAGGAGGGATCCATCTGCATATTTTTGTGCTGAGCTGCGCGAAGCATGATTAAATGGCCGCCAACGCTCTCAATAATGACGTCAAAAGTATTTGCATTCAAATTGCGATGAAAAGTTCGTGCCAAAAAATTCGGAAATGTACTGATGAATTTCTGATTTTGGCCGGCGAAATTGATTTTTAACGAGGCATGTTTAAATGATTTATGAACAGGCCGAAAAAAAAGCGATACGTTTATTATATATGCGGCCAGACAATCGGGACTTTGAAGTTCATTAGGCTTCAACAATAATTTAATTTATTCGCCAAGACAGCGACTACAGCGAATTGTGCCAATAATTTATCGATATTTGGCAGAGCCACGCCCCAACCGCTTGCCAACATAAATCTTGGAGGAGCTCCACATAAATTCCGGTCGACAAGTGTCCAGTTAAGCAGGCCACAAGGAAAACCGCGAGTGGGTGTTTCCCGGTTAGCCAACGCAATCTGACACCTACACTTAGCGAAATTCACACAAAATATAATACATAAAAGCTAGTAGCTACACGATAAAAATCTACCTATTCCTTCTAGACTTATTCATTTGATTCATGTACAAGTTGTCAGAATGTCTGTTTTGACGGATACTCTTGGAAACTTTCTGTAATATTGTATATACTAAATATTCGTTTAGTTTTAATACATATTTCTCAGTGTAGCCCCAAGCAAATGACACACATTTGAAAGCGCCCAAACTTGGCTCCACAATTTGTCACTGGGTCATTTTGCACATTAGAAATGAACTGGCAAATGGAAAAAAGCGAGTTGGGTAGCTGGGTGATGGTGGCGATGGTGTCGCTTTTTTTCCATTCTGTAAAATAATAAATCATGAGCACATAGCAGAAAAGCAGTCGGAAAAGTGGTTGAATGCCTGGCGCCGGAAAAGTTCTGTTTTTCTTCGAATGTCCAAGGATCTGCTGGCGCGCTTCTTCATTCGCTCTCGTGTTCTTCTGACACAGTTTTCAATTTGTGGCTTCGTTTCTTTTTTGGCACCCAGCACCGCTCTGAATAATTGCCCCAAAATAGCATAAATCAAAAGTGGCTCTAATTACGGCTGCAAGCCAGGTGATTAATTAGGGCGCAAAGCAGGTGCAACGCAGGGTGCATTTGCGGGGTTAATCATTTCATTTAAATATCATAATTCTCATTTAGCCCGAGCACACGAGCACAGGCCTGTGTGTTCAGTATTAAATATCCATTAGGTGACCAAGGGACCTGCAAACTGAACAACTGACTGACTGACTGACAGTCGGACTGTCAGGGTCGTAATTATTCCAATTTGGCCTTTGTGTGCCGGTGTGCGAGTGTATGTGGAGTGTGTGTGTCTTGTGGCCAGAGTTAGCAGTGCGGAAATTGAATTTTAGGTAATTTCGTTGCATGTCATTAGGCGCAATTATGTAATAACAGACTGCAGTCAAGTGTTGATCGATGCACTGTTCCGAACCGAAGAACTTGTCCGGCTGGAGCAGCCCCACAACCCCCCAGGAATCAACCAAATGATAATTAAACCGGGGTGCAAGTGGGTGGCAATTAGGGGCATGCCTGTGGTCAAGTTCACTGATGTTTGCCTTGTCATCTTTTTCGGCGCTCAAGTGGCAAAACAATAAATTCTCCATAAATGCCAGCCTTTGTCAGGACCCTTTATATTCAATTTATTATCTCTATCCTAGTCGTTCAGTCCGAAATTAATTCAATAAAGTGTACTTTTCGCCCAACCGAAAAATCACTGACCCATTTTGGAGTGACCTCAAATTAAATTGTTCGAACTTCCTTTGCACATTTCTCAACTTATTAATTTTCCATTAAATGTTACAAGCAATTAAGCCCGAACAAGCAAGCAAATCGAGGACCCGGGCAAAAATTATCAACACGTTCCGCTTATTAACTGCCAGCAAAATGTGTGTGTATTCATACACAATCGCACATAAATAAAGAAAATGCCCCAGCTACCAGGACTGGAATCCTTTCGCAAATCTGTCGCAATTGTTTGAGTTATGCCCACGGGGCGGGGCAGGACAAGATGAGAAGGGTCTGGCAGCGGGGAAAATATTGCCGAAATATATATCCGGGCCGGGCACTGAAAATCAAAAACATTTCAGTTCAAATATTTTGCGAGCTCCTGGCGTCTGATGCGTAAATTTTACGCTTTCCTGCATTTGCCACAGACTTTCGGGCGAAGCAGGGATGTATGTAAGGATTCACCATGATGCGTCTGATTCTCATTTGTGCTCTTGTATTTGTGCTCTGATTTGGATTTATGCATGATGATATGCTTTAAAGAGGAAGCCGGCAAAGGAAAATGGGAAGTGGATTGAGCTATGTGCCCGCCGTACGGCGGCTTAGAATTGCCAGGGTCCTGGATCCTTGGCTCAGGACATTACGCCCCGAAAGTTGCCAGCAGCCAGCAGCCAGCTGAGCCACTTGAAGCAATTTATGAAGCATTTTACTTACTTAGCTGCTGATTTACTCCAGTCTCTCTTTCGCCATGTACACAACAGAGAACTGCAAGAGTGGCATTTTTTGCCACTCGATTCGCACTCAATAATTTTGAGTGCGGGTGCCACTCACCACTCACATGGTTACACATGGTCCCGTTCGGGACCAGTACGGGACCAGAGTATATATATTATAGTGAAGTTAGGTGAAGTTCAGTTTAAATCTCTAAACCGTGCGGGATTTTTTTTTAAATTTCTGGTACGCAACACTAAAGTCTAATCTTATACTAACATAATGGCGTATTCAAAACTTAGTATTACGGACTTTTAAAAAATGGTTTTTTGGCCACAAAAAGGTACCATTCAGCCGTGCTACACACGTATGTGTATTACACTACAGCAAGGACCTTCAGCCCAGCACATGTGTTTGCAATTTTTCTATGAATATGAAATAAGTCCCTCCCTTCGCATGTGCGTAAATAAACGAACGGAGGAGCGGCAAAAGCCGAGACACTAGTTCCAGTACCACTGCCACTGCCGGAATGCCAGCAAGGACTCGCCGCATTCGAGTCCTGCGATCGAGTGTTTACCCAAAGGCGTTGCCAGCTTCGAATGAAATACACAAAACGCACACTTTACGACTGCCAGGCAGCTAACGAAGTTTAATGTGTGTTTTATGCAAAATGGGATCTTGGAAACCGGAAGAACAGCGCTGGATAGCCCCCATAAATCCTCATCCGTTTCCTTAGCCCACAAATAACCATCAAGGTCGGGGCCACAACGAAATTCGATCAATTGCCAGACAACAATGATGCTATTTCTATACTACACTCGGAGAAATAAAGTGCCTCATCTGGCATATCCTATCTGCATCACTTACAAAATTATGTTTCTTCACATTATTACGCTTTGTTGATAGAATGAAATTTCCTTTACTATTTCCCTGAGTGTACTACAAAGCGAGGGTGCCGGAGAATTAATCATAATTGCTCAAAGCCAAAGGGAGGATGCCAGGACTCTCGGTTCGTTAGGGCATCAGCCGTCGTCTGGGCTAGTGTTGTTGTCTATCCGATGATTTGCCAATTTCGTCTGGCGCTCTCTATTTGGCTTGTTTACATAAAAATATTGCCAGGATGAACACGACAGGCGATGACGACGTCGACGGCTGGGGCTTGAGGAAAAACATAATGAGGCAGACAACGGTCCAGACGACGAAAATGGGTAAAAGTCGTGGAGCCAGACTTTTCCCGCCTTTGCAGTTTGTGCCCAATGCAAGTGGTGGAGAAAAAAATTGAAAATGCCAGACAAAGTGGCAAACAGAAGTAAATGCGTGACTTTCACTTTGATGTCGCAGCGATGAGGAAAGGTCTGTACAAGTACAGCAGACAAGTGTCGATTTGACCAAAGCTAGTTCTTCATTCCTGCAGAAATCCTTGCGCTGTTTGCATAGACAAGCACGTGCCATTTTCCGGGGGGTTTTCCCCCCTTTTCAGCAGCTGCAAAAGCTGCGAAGTAAGCAATCAGACTGGTGAATTCGAGTGTGATGCGATGTCCGAAAACAAGACATTAAGGGTCTCCATTCAAGGCATATCTTTTCAAAGGGAAAAAATAGTAGAAAAGGTGCAACCCGACCAAGGCAAACACAAATTCTACAGCCCGCTGCAGGCGAACTCGAGTCAAATGCAGAAACTTGTTGGAAAAGTAGGAAATGCCAGTCAGGTTGCAGGTGACACACCTTGAGGCGCTGCAGCGCAGGACAAGATACCGAGCCTGGGACATGGAAATTTTCGAGACAGTCGGAAGGAGGCTTATCATTCCAAGTGAAATGAGTGCAACGGGCCGCAGGACATGTGAAGGGGGTAATCAAAATCTCAAGCTGATGTCCTGCCACTTGCACTTCGCCGCAGAGCAGACAACTGCAAGATAATGAAGCGTAAACTTAAAAGAAAAGTGAGCTGGGAAATATAGAAATGTTTGCCCAGACTTTGCGATAAAAGTTGTTCGGGCCAAATTGTGTGTAAATACTTAAAAAGTCGTTAGGATGGCCAAAAGAAGCGGTCAGAGACATTGCAAAGCGCTGAAGGATGCGGCGTGAAAGAAGAGCAACCAAGTGGAAGGCTTTTAATGAGCAGTTGACGTCATCATCATTAAAAATGTGCAAACTGCGATTGAGATGATTGATTGGGTTCTGTTTGCTCCTTTCAGCCGACATTAAGTGCGGCTGAAAGCGCGCTGCCATAAATTTGCGTAATCAAACTATTTATCCAGCCGTTGGATGTAGATGTCACGCATCGGAAGTCAAGCTGCTGCAGCTCCATTACGGTTACGGGCACAAGGTCTCCCGGATTCCGGGCTCCGGGACTTCGCGGAGCAGGACGCACACTGTGCCGTAACGAGCGCCTCACATGTGTTGCATGCTTTTAGGCGCTGCTCAGACGACACACATAATCCTAATTAATTGCCGGCATCGGCATCGGCATCAGCATTCAGGCGGCAGGATCCATCCAGGAGCAGCGCCTCCTTCCCAGCCCCAACCGCCGGGGGAATACGCAGCGAATGCATTCTGGCAGGTGCATGTGAGCACTTCGTGCGCGCCATTTACCCACCGAGTGTTTGGGCGGCCATGTGGGTGGTGCACTGAGAGAATGGGCCACCTAGATCTAAATTTCCACACATCATAAGTATTTATAGCAACTATTCCTTTCACATACGGTTTTAATATGAATATGCCAGTTGGATTTGTGTGCCTTTGAAATGTATCTATATTTTGTTGGCACTTTCCTCTAATATGAGTAGGCTTTTCCAGTGTAGCTGTCATCTCCTCCGATACCCGATACCCCTCGTTTCATGCCAGTGCGCCATTATTTCCTTTTGATTTGCCTTGGCTGCAAAAGTCGTGGCGCGTTGAATGGCGTTCTAGCGAGGGGCAAGCAACGCATTTCATGCACTCGGCTGAGCTTTCGAGTTGCTTAACGCGTTTGATGTTTGCCAGGAGCTCTGGCAGCTACATCTTCCCATCACCCATCACCCATGGCCCAGCCCACATCCCCCATTTTGGACCTCCGTCCATAAAATTTAATGCATCCTGCGAGTGTGACAGCCTGGCGGGCCTACGAATCCCACATAATCCGCAGGAGACATCGCCGGGCGGCAAAGTGCTGTAGCTTTTGAGCCAGCCAAGTGATGTGAAAACCCGTTGTCAGCCGAGTTCTAATTGGGTTTCCCGAACGGAATTTAATTTCTGCATCTTTAAGACCGCCGGCCGTGTTGATATTTGAAGACCCGGGAAAGCTGCAATTGAGCTGCCCGATCATCCCCAAGGGAAACAGAAGCAAGAAAAATGGCAAAAGTTTTCAACTCCGTCTGCGCGGGGGGAGTGGGGAGGTTGATGGCCATTAAACCAGCCACAATAATCGATGCTCAAGTCGAACATCGAAGCTCTGTGCTCTTTGGGGCTGGCTAATTTTCTTGTGTCAAGGGAAAAGGCTTGGGAAACTGGAAAAAGGGACGGCTGACTGCTGCCGCCGCTGCTCGGTCCATGCAACACAATTTTAATTAGTTTGGAAAAGTATTTTAATGTTTGCAATTTGAGTGCCAGAAAAAGAGAAATCTTGGGACCCACGTTGCCCTGCGGCTGTGGCAACCCCAAAATATTTTGAAATTCCTCTCTTTAATGATTATTAACATTATTAGTTGTAATGAGCGTCGTCAGCGCGTTTTAAAGTTCGCCATTGAGGCGTGGCAAATGCCAACAGAAATTTGCGTGTTGCCTGCCCCATTCGTAAACCAAAAAAAAAAAAAAAATCACCAACTGGCGCGCCAAAAAAAAAGCGCGGGCTAAACGCAAAGAAAGTTGAAAAAGTTGGAGAAAAATTTTCGCAATTATTTTTCTGTTTTAATGTAATAGTGAATTCTGCCTTTTTTTTATAATTTTTCGGCCTTTTTTCTACTCTCTTCTACGCTTTCAAACAAAAAAGTTTGTTTAAACTATGTGGACTGAAATGGTTTTGCCGGACGGAGTCTAGCGGTTGCGTCGGGCACGCCGGAAAGTATGCTTTGATTTTTAGCCCGTCCATTGCGTGGAATGCAGTGTTCGAATTGTTTGGTCCCTGGTTTTGTGTGGACTTTTCTCGGCCATATACATATAGATATATACATATACAAATATATTTCATTTTTGGATATGCCAAAGTTTTCAAATTAAAGGCTCGGGCTTTGACCGAAAGTTTTGCGGCTGTGGGCGGCTCTTTGCCATGATTAGTGATTGAGTTTGGTTCTTTGACTTACGCAAAAGCAGGCGGGGGCACTTACCTAGAAAGAGAGCAGAAAAACGCCATAAAGTGTTAATTAAAGTTCGAATAACGAGCAATGTTTTTTGAGGTACAAATTCTATGAGCTAGGACATTAAAGGAGTCCGATTATCAGCTGCAATTTGCGGCCCGAATTCCCTGGGCAACTAAGAGTCTGTTTTGTGAGCATCCCGAACTTAATTACACACATCTCATTTGTCGCACACAAAAACCACTCCCCAAAAGCTTCGCATGGGACTCGGGGTCTGGTCGTCTGGGAAATGGAAAACCCAAAACGAGACAACGAGACGACACATGACATATAGCAGAAACCGGAGCAGAAGGATCCTGTGAGCCGTGCCCCCGGCACAGACTTTTGTTTATATGTCATAAAAATTACTCATACGTTAATAATTTAAACGGATGGCTGTTGATGATGGGTTACAGGCGTCTGCAAATTTGCTTTGGCCAGGACTAACTGCGAATCAATACGAAATGAAAACCAAATAAGCGACGTCCTAACGTCCTGACGTCCTGACGTCCTGCCCGTGCCCCATGTCCCTGATCAAACACAAGGCCATCACCTCAAGCTGGTTTGCTTCGATGCCCGATAAGTTTCGCTATCATGTCGGCAAAATTCCTAACCATGTCTATGACAGACATTGAGCATATTATCTGATATTGTGTGGGTGGCTGGCTGGTAGCTGGTGGCTCTGTGCGGTGGCAAATTCATTATTTCATCAATAAAACAACACAGCAATCAATATTGTGAACTGTCCATTTTGTTTGCTTTGGCCATTCGGCCCAAGCGATACTCCTAGATAAATAGACGGCATATGTGTATGCAATCCATATATTTATTCATGATGGAATATTAGAAAACGTGAATTTATTTACTGCGTTTTAAAGTAGTTTTGCTGGTCTTTTCTTTTCTATTAAGTTGTATATTGCTTTTTATTTAAATTTGGTTTAAAATTTTTATTTGTAAGTAGCACTGTAGCCGCTCATCAGGATCTCCCCGCATCTTCTTCTAATTATTTTTTACTACTCCATCTTTAAAATTCCTCCTACCCATTTCAGTAAAGGGATACAAAAAGGACGAACCCATGCTGAAATCGTCCCTTTTGTAGCACCGTTTGCCGAAAGGGTTACAAGAATTCAAGGGATGGAGCCAGAAAACACCCAGGTAATCGTTGATGGCCAGTGGTTTCAGGTTGGGAAGCAATTGGCGAACGAGGAAGTTGTTCTCCAGCAGAGGACTCCGTCGCAAAGTTTGGTAATACAGAGGGGCAAGCCCGGGAAATAAAGACCACTGACGTGGATTGAAAAACCTCTTTCTGTCATCCGTACAGTTTTCGTCTTCCAATCCTCGTTGTGGTCTTCTCATGGGTCTTGATAGGGCAGATCTTAAGAAGATACCTAACCCCTCGAGCTCAGAGGGTTTTACATGTTGAAGTCCCTTGTTTCGCACCGCCTTGTCTTCCTTATCCAAAATCTTCTTTATAAGTCCCCAGTTTTGAATGTCCTCCTTTACGGATAATTTTCGTCTGCCAAACGACTGATGCCATTTATTAGCTTTTGTTGATAAAAACTTGTTCACATTTCCATTATTCTTTCCCGTAAGTCCAACCTTCTCTTTAAGTTTTCCTAAGGTACTGCGGTGCTGATCCTTTTCGGTAGAGTTCTTGTTGGGCTTTTCATCAGTACTTATCTTTTTTGAATTCTTATACTCATCCGAATATTTCTTTGGCTCTCCTAGTAAATTCAAGAAATTGCCTCCATTATTATTTTCACACTTCTTCTTTAGGGTGAATTCAGCACATCTCTTTCTCAGGGAGAATTCTTCGCATTGTCTTTGCTGATCCTTTAATGAGCATCTCTCTTTGAGATTTTCATCCGAACATTTGTCCTTTAAATCTTTTTCTGCGCATTTCTGCTTCAGTTCTTCTTCTGCACAAAGTTCCCTAAACTCTTTTAATGCACATTTTTCCTTTAATTCTTGCTCTACACACTTTTCCTTAAGTTCGTATTCTGCACATTTCCTTTTTAACTCTTCTTCTGCGCATGCTTTCTTTAATTCTTCTTTTGCACATTTTTCTTTTAAATTTTCCTTTGCACATTTTTCCTTCAATTTTTTTTCTGCGCATTTTTCTTTTAGTTCCTCTATTGCACACATCTCTCTTAACTCCTCTTCAGCACATTTCTCCTTTAATTCTTCCTTTGCACACTTTTCCTTCAGTTCTTCTTCAGCACATTTACTCTTTAAGTCTTCTTCTGCACATTTATTTAAATCATTTAGTTTATTTTCAGAAAATAAATTATTTTGATTATGCTTTTTGCTTATGTTTAGCTTGTCTTCTGCTAACATTTTTTGCAATTCTTTTATAACGAGTTTCATTTTTGACAAAAGGTCTTGCTCGTACTTATCAGATGTTTTGCACTCTGACGACATCTTTGTTAGCACGTCTTCAACGAAATTATTTCTTTCTTGACATTTATCATTTAAAGACTCAATGGCGCAGTTTTGATTCAGACCAAATTCATTAGATTCTGTCTTAAGCTTTTCATTTGCACTCATATTTTCTAGCTTAGCCTTAGCTTTGCAGAATTCTTCTACAATACTTTGGCTAAGACCGTGTTTAATGCATTGGTTCTTCAGAGACCGTGCTTCGATCACCTCTTTTATGTTTGTGCACTGCTTAATAATAATATCTACCTTATTTATTATGCCTTTTTCCGTATTTCCCAACATTGATGATTTCGAACGAGCGCAGACATCCATTTTCTGGCACTCACAACACTGTATGTAATGCCTCCAGAAATTTTCAACTAATTGATTTACATTATTGTCCTTTTCCTCAACATTGCAGACTTTACTTCCGTCCAAATCCTGTTGCATTCTTTTCTCCACCAGGAACATACACCTAGCCATTAGCTCTGCTACTCGAAATTTCAGCTTGTCTTTATCATCTAGCATTGAAAAAAACTTTGAGAAATCGCCTTCTTTCTTAGACTTTATGTCTCCTTTGTCGATATCCTTTTCAGGAGAACACCACAGATTGTTGCTAGTCTGGTTTTTAAATGCTTTATGCAAGCTGTTATCAGATTGGCAAGATCGTGGTTGGTTATCCACTTTTGCAGCATTTGAACGTGGACAGGTCATTTTCGAGATACATTCAGCAGTATTGGGTGGCTTTAATCCAGTTTTACAATCTTTCTTTTCTGAATTATTATCACACGGAATTCTGCTTTTTAAAGTGTCATAGAAGCCCGTTGGTTTTTGATTATCAGGTGGAATTATTTTGAGTCCTGACTCGGTTTTCTGACCACTGGAATTGTTGGAACTTGATTCCATGATATTTTCGTTGACCCTCTTAGAATCCACTTTCTGTTCTGCAGAAGATGAAGTCACCTGTGGATCAATGCATTTCACGCACATATTTTTGTTATCAATTCGACTCACATTTTGTAGGTTTCCGAGCTTAAAAGAAGATTCTCTAAGACATGGAAGACGACCCTCAGTTTCCTTCTTGGCTTTACTTATGAGCTTCTCCTCACGTTCCTTTATTACTTCCAGTGAGTGGGGAAGTATTGGTTTGTTATGTGAAGATATTTCTTTGTCTTTTGCTCTTCCAGTACTTTTGGGCTTAGTTTTAAACGGAAAAAATGCATCTTGCTTCTGTGGATTTAATGAGTTTTCGAAAAAGGTCCAATCTATCGAATCGTCATTATATTTTGCCTTTGGAACTTGTGGCTTTGCCTTTAGCTGTCTTTGCGTTATTTGCCTTTTGTATTTAATTTTATTTTTATAATGCTTCATTAGAGCCTTGTTATCCGAGTGATATCTCAGAAGATCGGCATCCTTTCCCTCCTGCAATTGTTGCCTTACTTTTCTACCCTTTGACATGAGCATGGTAACAAAATTCCTGAATGTACGCTTGGGTTTCTGAAACTCGAGGTACGCCTCCTTATCATCTGGATATGATCTGTAAGAGGAACTCGGCGAGTATTTCTTTTTGGAAGACCTTTTCATCTGGCTAATCCTTTCGTTCTTCTCAATTCCCTTGTCTAATCCGTCAACACCATCGTTCATTAGATCCCTTAGACGTTTGTTGATTTTTCCGTTCGATCTTTCCCTAAAACGCCGAGCTCGTTGGCAGACGTCTGGACGGGATTCCCTTTTGCCCCTGCCCGATTCTTTGTGGTAGAGGCGTCCCATCTGACTGATAAAAATGCAGCTGCCAGGATGTTTGCATCCACAGACTTTGAGGCTGTGAACTTCGCCCACAATGCAGACCTTCTGTGGAACCCGTCTTATCGATGGCGAAGAGCCCGTTTGGCTGAGATCGTTGGTGAGAATGTCGTAGGACATCGGAGGATCATCCTGGAAGAAGGTAGTCTGGTGGTGACTAAATGCAGATCCATTGCTCTTTACCAGTGGCCAGGGTTGGATGTATGGACTGGGTTGATGTCCGACCCACAGTCGTTTTAGTGGCAAGTTAATAAACCTGCGAAACATACCAAAGAACACGGTTGCTGCGGAAGAGTCCTTCTGAGTGCTGCGGTTGCCAATGAAATTTGGATGGTTAATAAAAAAAACTAAGGCCAAGTTTACGTGGGGGCAGTCACTGGAGATTTTATTAAAAAAATAAGCAAAGTGAAATAAAATTCATGACAACTTCGAGTGCGAAACACATGATGGGTTTTCACGGAAGGAAATGTGGACAACGATGCTGATGGCCTGAGCGTCCACTAGAAAGGCAATTTGGTCAAAGGGGATCAATGTACCAATCGCTTTTCGCAGTACCTATAATTTTCCATTGCTGTCGTGCGAGGCGGCCAAGACCACGGTGACGGTGGCAAGGACGATAGCCCAGTTGCTACAGTCGATTACCTGGTCTGAAAATCTAGAGTCATATATCTAGGCAAATATATCCTAGCGTAGGAAATCCGCTGCATCAACTGAAGGACAAGCGGCCTTGACGACCGCCGTGGTCCTTAAAGCCTTTCTCCTTGGGCAAGCAATGATATTCTGGGCTCCTTAAAAGCACAGTTTTCCACCTGTCCGAGTCGCAAATTATAGGTTAACCAGACCTTACGTTCCTTCCTTTAAGAGATTAAATTTGAGGATACGTTTATTTTTTCTTCTTTTTTTCCTCTGCTTCGGCGGCTTTCTCCTTCTGATCGAATTCATCACATTCTTTCAAAACCCTATCTTCCTCGCATTTTTTCCGTTGTTCTTCTTCGTCCGCTTTCTTCAACTGTTCTTCCTTGTCCTTTAGCACCTTTAGCTTGGAGTTCAGTTCTTTTTCTTCGTTCTTAAGCGATTCCAGTTTCTTTTTCAGTTTCTCGCATTTTCTCTTCTTCGCTTCTTCGGCGCATTTTATCTTTTGGAGTTCCTGTTCGCATTTTTCTTTTATCTCTTCTTCTTCGCATTTTTTCTTTTTCTCCTCCTCTTCGCATTTCTTCCTCCGTTCTTGCTCTCTGCATTTCTTCTGCTGCTCATCCTCGCATTTTCCTTTTTCGACCTTTTTCATTAACTTCTCCTCCCTTTGGAATAGTTCCATACGTTTTTTCCTCACCTCGCATAATTTTTTGGAAGCGTTCTCTATGCACTTTCTTTTAATTTCCTCATCGGATTCTCTTTTACAGCTTTCGTTCTTGCATTGTTGTTTGAACTCACCATCGACTTTCGTAATGTCTTCTTGCGTTTTCGCTAGGACTTGACATATTTTCTTTTTTGCTTCCTCTTCACATTTCTTAATTTTCTCCTCCTCTTCTCGCTTCTTCTTTCTCTCTATTTCATTGCACTTGATTTTTTGCCTTGCGTCTGCGCATCTTTTCTTCATTGCACACTTTTCGATATTTGCTTGTATTTCCTTAATCTCGCACTCTTTATTTTTTTCCTCCTCTTCGCAGGACTTCTGCATCATTTTCTTCACTTCTTTAGCGGCTTCGCTAAAATCTACGTCGTTCTTTTCCGCGAGATCTTGAATAGTGGGGCATGCCTCTTTCCACTTCTTTTGAACGCAACTATCTCCACATTCCTTTTGTGCCTGGCACTTATTCACTTTTTCCGGTTCTCCAAAGGCATAGGCACACATCTTCTTGATCACCATCTTACGGCACCTCTTCTTGATTTGCGCACTAAGGCATTCTTCTATGGCAGCCACGTCAGTCTTATTCTTTTCCTGTGCTTTGCATATATCCTTCCATTCTTGGTATTCGCACTCTTTCATCTTCTGCTCGAATGGAGATTTTTTTGCATCTCCCTTGGGACATTTCGGCTTATCCTTGGTCTTCTTTGGGCACTCCTCCTTCTTGGATTCCTTATTTTCGTCCTTTGCACGTTTTTCTTTGGGAACCTTTTTGGGCTTATCACAAGCCTTAGCTTTTTTCGCCGGATCTTTACTTTTATCCTTGGGTGCTCCCTTACAGCTATCGATTATGGCATTCTTTCCTTTCTTAGCTTTTAGAGATTCTGCTGCTTTCTTCGCGGTCTTCTTATCGTCCGCTTTCTTGGGCCTATTGTCGCATTTATCCACTTCCGGCTTATCTTTACAGTTTTCCTTCTCTTTCTTACTCTCTCTTTCCAACTCGGCTTCTAAGAGCTTGGTGGTATCTTCTATGCATTTCCTAAGGGTTTCTGTGTTCTCTTTCTCTTTCTCTCTGGCCTCCTTGCACCCTTCCGCAGAGTCAGCCTTCTTCTTGGCCGGACATTCCTTCATTAACTTCTCGATCTTCTTGTCCTTGATCAGCCGCTCGTAGCGGAGCTTAAGTTCCTGCTCCTTGCAGTACTTCTGCATCACGGACTTCAGACAGACTCTCTTGACGCCGGCCATCACGCAGTCCATCATCTCCCCCATGGCCTTCTGCTCCTCCGGCTTCATGCACTTCATTTTCGCCTGCAGCGCCTTCGACGTGGTCCCGATGCACTTCTTCAACTGGCATTTTAGGCGGTCGGCGTCCCTCCTGGACGCCTCCTTCTTGGCGGCCGCCTGCTTTTTTTTCATTTCGAGTGCCTTTTGCTCCTTCACGCACTTGTACTTTTCGCTGTCCATGAGAGGTGGGTCACAGTATCCGCGCAGCTGCCATTTATAAGCTATGCCCATGGATTCGCGGACTTGGGGAGCGGAAATCCGCGTGAGCAGGCAGCCGGCAAATCTGGAGCCCATTGATAAGAACCGTGCTTAGTCCCCCAAAAACATAAATTTAAAACTAACAAACTAAAAATTTAGATAGATGGTCGTGATTTAAAAAAAAAAACGAATTTAGATCTGTTGCTTGAAATTGAGATGAATACTGGGTTCACAAAACATTTTAGGTATATCGTTTATTATTACCAGTTAGTTTCTAAGCGGTGTTCCAGGAAGCGCGGGAGTTGGAAAGAGCACCATTGAAACGCTCTCTCCTTGCTGGCGTCAACAATTTTCCAATCTTTGCGCAAACCTCAGAAATGACAACAACGCAGAGGAGCCACAACCACGACATAGTTACACACACATCCCATCGAGGGGCCAACGTCAGACAAACACTTTTGTCGAACATAAAATCGAGCACAACTTAATTAAATGCTAAAAGCGCGACCGCAGCGCGTCTGTGGCAACCAAAGGTGTGAATACGAAGGGGTTGCTGCCGGTGGGCTGGGCATTTCCGGTTTGTGGGTGGGGTGTTGGTGTGGGGTTGGGGTTGGAAACGCCGTTATCACACCGAAGAAGACGCTGACAGACGCTAACTTCATTTTCGGGGTACTGCTTCAAATTAGCAAACCTGTCAACTGTCAGTGTTTGTGAGTTGAAGTGCGGCCAGAAGTATGCGGGGTGGGCGGTTGGTTTGGAGGTGTGGGGCACGACTCCAGGCGAAAAGCAAGACAATGTGCCTCACCTGTGCTTCAACACCTTGCAGGAGCTCCTCCGTCCTCCCGCTACTCCCTCGCTCGGTAAGGAAGTTGCTCTGCGAACTTTGCAGTCTATACAGAAGAGGCCTCCATGGCCATGTGTGTGTGTGTCTCTGTGTGGGTATGCGCGGTGAATTATGGCATGTCTACTTCCGCCACCTGCCAACCCACAGACGGCCGCCAGCTCACAACCCCAGCCCCCCATTGCGTTGTTTGTAATTTGTTAATTTCCCGCATTTAGAAATTAATTTTCACTTCATGCGCCGCCAAGCAGACAACAGCAGACAGGTGAGTTCGAGTTGGCCTACCTTGGCAGCAGCACTGTCGCACATAAGTGTGCTTTAACTTTCTGCCACACGCACTCACACACACACCCACATACACGCGCACATACGGCGGCATTACGAACTTGCACCGCAATTACGAGTGGCACCCACTCAGCCCACTTCAGGACCAACCCACCCAGCGAGCTCATTGCGTATTTAAATTCCGTTATGTTGTCATTAATTTCTGCAACTTGTTCGGCAGTGTCGCTGTTAATTTTTAAACGAAAGCTCTGCCCGAGCAGTCTGCCATGTGTTTGACACGTTTACATTTTAATTGCGCACATGTGCACGGTGGGAAATGCGCATTTCATTGTCGATGTGAGCGGGCGCCAAATGTGAAATGGGTCTGCGGAGTGTAAAACTTTAATTGTTTTATTATGTCTGCCAGCAGGCAGGTGGGAAACATCCTCGGAGAATCACAGAATCGCTCAGCCCACTCTCGCGAGGAATTGGGCCAAGGCACTTGAATCGCCCAAGGGCTACAACATATAAAGAATAATATATAAAGATGGTGCAGGGTACTATTAGAAGTACCGAAGAAATCTCTTTTTAAATTGACTCAAGTAGTCTCAGGTTAATATGTAAGCTATTGCACTTTTCAATTTTAGCCTTACTAAGCCTTACTTTACTGTTCAAAATTGGATGTTATAAGTTTCCGCAATTCCGTTTTAAGTCATGGTGTTTATGGGACGTCATCTCTCACGATCTCTCGCGTATCATCTAAAGCAGCCCATTTGGAACCGGTTGTTCCTGAAGTCCCCCACTAATTTGCAACATGTATCCGTTTACTTGGGACAGCCAAGGTTCCTTAGCCACAAATCCGACGCATATGATGGTTTAAGCTCTAATCAATTGAAAACTAATAGCATGATCAATCAAGCAATTGATCAATCACAGCCGCAAAAATTCTACTACCACCACAGGATCTACAGAGCATCCCAACTGAAGGACCGTGCTTTTAGAAGAAACTTCGATCAAATATGCCTGAACCAACAACGTTCGTTTTGCAAAGAGGCCGATAAAGATAGTTGCTATTGCAAAAAGCTAGAGGAAGAAAACTGCGCACTGCAGCCCTTACCGAAACCGGAACCCAAAAAGAAATGCTCACGGATATCCAGAAAGCGAAAGCATTTACTCGAGCAAAAGAAGAAAGCGGCGAAATCTGAAGTCCCTCCAGAATCGAAAAATGAACCAAATCTAGACGAAGCCGTCGACGAACTGAAGTTCAGTTGCATGCTAGCTTCCGAGAAGAAAGACTGCGAGCGCAAGCAGTACAAGGCCCTCTGCGAAGAATTGAGAAAGTCAAAGCCGAAGGGTGATCCCAAGGCCGTAGATTCTCTTGTAAAGTGCATGCTTTCTGGCATACAGAAGGCGTGTGTTGTTCATGCCGAGAAGATGGTCTACCAGAAGAAGTTCGCTGAACAAATTGCGATTGAGGAGGCTATAAGAAAGGAAAGAGAAAAGAAAGAGGGGAAGCCTCTAGACTGCACTAAGCCGAGTGAGGATGACGAAACTGGCGCGAAGAACAAAGCTGAGAAGAAAAAGGCCAAGGAGAAAGCTGAGATAAAACGATTACTCAAGGAAATAAAGAACAAGTGCAAGAAGCAGCGTGAAGAAGCTGAGCGCAAGAAGAAAGAAGAGGCGGAGCTCAATAAAAAATGTAAGGAAGCAGCTGCTAAAAAGAAATGTGAGGAATTGGAGGCTAAAAAGAAATGTGAAGAAGCGGCTGCTAAAAAGAAATGCGAAGAGGCAGCGGCCAAGAAGAAATGTGAAGAAGCAGCAGCTAAGAAGAAATGCGAAGCGGCAGCGGCCAAGAAGAAATGTGAAGAAGCAGCAGCCAAGAAGAAATGCGAAGAGGCAGCGGCCAAAAAGAAATGCGAAGAGGCAGCAGCCAAAAAGAAATGTGAGAAACCAGCACCAAAAAATAAGTGCAAAGAATCAGCGGCAAAAAACAAATGTAAAGAAGCAGCAGCTAAAAAGAATTGCGCGGAAGCCGAAGCGAAAAAGAAATGTGAAGAGGCAGCGGCGAAAAAGAAATGCGAAGAAGCAGCGGCCAAAAAGAAATGCGAAGAAGCAGCAGCAAAAAAGAAATGTGAGGAAGGTGCTGCTAAAAAGAAATGCGAAGAAAAAGCGGCAGTAAAAAAATGCATAGAATCAGACAGTAAGAAAAACGGTGCAAACGATGCAGCTATGAAAAAGTGCGAGGAAGACAAAAAGAAGAAAACTCAAGAGGCCGAGAAAAAGGAGAAAAGCGAAGAAGCCGCGCTTCAAAAGAAATGTGCCGAGGCCAAGAAGAACAAGGCACGTGAAGCCGAGAAAAAGAAAAAGACAGCAGATTCCGAACGGAAGAAAGACTGTGATCTAGCCGAATTCAAAAGAAGATGCAATGAGCTGAAAAAAAAGATTGCAGAGGCAAATTGCGAAGAAAAGAAAGGCAAGTAGTGGGCCATCAAAAAAAAGAAAAGCTTAACGGAGGCGTGGGAGATGATGACCCAACCTATTATACTTTTGAGCTGTAATAAAGTTTAATATTAAAATTAAGTAATGATCTATCGGTTCCTAATAAATTTGGATTTGTATCTTGATTTAAGTCGAAATTTATGATGTAATACGTATCTGTGCGTTTACAGAATAAAGTTACTTTCAACACTAAAGCATTGAAGCTATTTAAGACTGGCTTTATCATCGGCCGGCTAAACCACCATTGTTCGGTCGAGGAAATGCCAACAGACCCGCAAAGTACAGACTTGCTGAAGGACAATGATGATGAAGAGTGGGCCGAGAAGGCCGACAAACAATTGTGCCCGCTTGTCTTGTTTATTGTCATCCATCATGCCAAGGCCCCTGGTGGTCGGGGAGATCGTCTTCAAGCCCCGATTTGCGGCTACCATCCGGCGGAGGTGGAACGTGGGCAAACGGGAGCCTAACGAGTGGAGTTTACTCATTCAGTCGAGTCTTCTCCAACCAGGCTCGGCCTCATTTAGCCGTTTTGCTGCGCATTTGCCATTGTCAACGATTCTGCCACCCGTTTGCGTTGCTCTTGTAACATTTCCACAAGGCTCTTTTTTCCGATGCTGCCGTAGTTGTTTCTGTTGCCGTAGCTGTTGCTGTTGCTGCTGATTGTTGCACAAGGATTTGTCAAGGATAAAACACTCGGGGCAGCCAGTCGACATCGTCGTAGTTGTCGTCACCAACGCTGCTTCATCATGGTTACGATTATGATTATGTAGCGACAGTTTTTGTGTCCTGGCCCGGCTGAAAGGCATTCGGTCATTGCGGAGGTCCTTTCACACGTGTTTCCCTGTGCAATGGTTATCGATTTTCCGCATGGGAATGCAATGCATCCGAATGCGATGCTAAGTGCAGTCCGTGCGGTCTTGGATTTTCCCATCCCAAAAATTGCACTGAGAATTTAAGTAGGGATAAGGCGTAAGTAGACTCGAAGTTTCTTTTGTGCTGGCAGCAAAACACATTTAACCAATTTGAAATAAGGAAAAGCGGACTCTAAGAATATGGCTTTCTATGAATAAGGTCTCAACAGCTTTTCTTCCAATAAAATGTAGGGTTTTTCCTGTATTTGGTTTCAGTGCAGTTATGCAATGCAGTTTCGCTTTATCTGCGATTGGCGACCTTGGAGCTAACATGCACCATATTTAAGTTGATCCATATGCTTTGAGCTGGCCTGGTGTGCTGAACTCTTTCCGTGCCCCCAATTTGGTGATTTGCGACAACCCAAATTCGTTTGCCAAACACATTTCATCCACCGAAATGCCAAATGCAAAGCAGGCAACCAGAAAGGCTGCGGTTGCCAAATTATATGCAACTGCGGTGACGTGGGCGTGGCATGCGGTTAGTTAAACAAAAGTGCGGTACCATGAAAACTGGGTCAAAATCCTGGGGGAGAAACTGTCACAACGCCAGACGAAAGCTACTAAATTACCTCGCTGCAAGAAACCATGTTACCTGCCCTCCCCCTCTCCCGCCACAAAAAAACCAACAGCCAAAGTTCAACAACAGTGCTACAACATGGGACATACGACAACATTGTCTCAAAAACACTCGACAAAGTTTCGGTTTCACTTTGGTTGTTGTTGCCACCGATTTTTGCCGTTTTCGTTGCCGTCAACTTCCGGCGGACCAACCTGTTCCGCTTGATTGTTCTCGTTGCTCTCGAGCTCCGGCTACGGATCCGGTTCCCTCGTCATGAAAGGTTAATGACGGCTCCTGTCAGCGCCGAAGGTCACATCTAACGCTTGCCGCCCACCGCCACCCACGGGGAGGTGGTCCTTGCGGGTCAAGCGTGCAGCAGGTAAAAGTTTCGTTTCCCCGGACAAAAACTCGACGGAAGGGCGACGGTCGATGGGGGGGATGGGGTAGAAAACCAGGAGCTGTGCTAAATACCAGGACTGCTGAGCGGGAACTCCGGGGGGTAGCAGAGCGTAAAAGTTAAATGAAACGAAACACGTTAATGGCCTCCGCGCGGACTGGGTGGAGAGCGGTGGTGTGGGGTGGATGATGCGCCATCCTGAAAGGTGAGAGGCTGTCCTGTTAAAGCCATGCCCCGTGGAAAGTGAAATCGCCGGCTTGCCAAGTTGGCAGTGCTGGCCAAGAGCCGTGTAATAAAATGATATCGTTGGCTTAGTTAAGTAGCAATAAGCTGGGAAAGTTAGCCCGAAATTCGTTGGGCGCCACCTCTCAATCACGGCGTTTCAGGTTGATATTAAGTTATTTAGGCTATTTAGACGCCGAGTGAAGACCTCTTTGGGCTTCTCGACTGGGTCATTAAAGCCAAATTACAGTATATTAGGTTACCGTTTTGTGCCGGGATGGAAATTCGACAGCCTTTTGCCTTCACAAGGCCCTCGCTATTCACAGGAATTCCACTACAACTAATAGTGGTGCTAATTAACATCCTTGAAGTTGTGGACCTTGGAAAATAGCCAGCTTAAAGCCATTCGATTTCCCTCCTTGCAGCAAAACTGTCGCCCAATTGTTAAAGCACACAAAGAAAACAGTTTCAAGGGAATCGAGGGGATGGAGGAGCCAAGACCAGCCAAAAAAAAAATGGAAAAAAAGTACAAAGAATTATGTATCACTTCGTTACGACTTACTTCCACTTAATTTATTTTCACTTGCTTTTAGCAGCAAAGGGCGAGCAAAAGAAAAGCAGGGCGGATGGGACGGCAACTTTGTCTGAGCCTCGGAAAACGAAAGAAGTCGAAAAGCAGAGGGAATCGTACATTATACAGTTGGTCAATAAAGTCTGCACACATCCAGGGCTTAAAAGTGTTGATATATATTTAATTTAATGAGATACTGTGGTAAGATATGTCCACTGAAAGACGTACAATACAATGATTCTGCAGATTGGAGTGTTGATTGGTTTTAGTCTATGTTAACAGAATGCCGAATCCATTGAATTTACATTCATTTAAATTTTAAGGAATTAAAGATCACATTTTTGCATAGCTTTTTGAAATCTGTGTTATGTAAGTGTAAGAACTTAAATTTGCATTGTTGCAAACAAATGTTGAGTGCGTTTGCAGACTTCACTTGCAACTCACCTTGAATGGTACTCAAACTTTGTATTCCCACTGTTTGATTTTGACCAAAAGAAGAAGACCAGGCCCACAGGCGTTGGCCAACAACTTGCAACAACTTCGGACGGGCTTCCCGTCTGTCTGCGAAAAGCATTTGACTTTGCATTTGTCTGCGACTGCAGGTTGCAACGCTTTCGGCCTTCACACCTTTTGTTGTCCAAATGCTACGGCTGCTCCCATTCCCCATTTCACATTTCCCATTTGCCCTCGACCATTTTCACCGGCGGGCTTTGGCTTTCGGAAAACGCCTTTCGAGTGCCCGGCGCATTAATTCTCAGGTGTGCAATTTAGTGTGCGGCCAATTTTGGTCGGTCGGTCGGTTGGTCTGGACAGGAAGAGGAAGCCCAAGAGCGTCTGTTACGTGTTGACCACACGCTGGTGTTTTTTTTTCAGGGGGGGGTAGAGAGAGCGTGAGCTTGAAATGTTAGGAAATTTTAAACGGAAGTTCGCGTTTTCTGCCCTTTTCGGCTCTTATTGTTAGCTGTGTTTCCGCTTTTCTGGTATTTTTGGCCTCACATTCAGCGATCCGTGCCCATATCCGGCCAAAACAACATGGCTTAAAGAGCTACATGCCACACTTCTCACTCACGTCTTTAACAAAAACTTTGGACCCGAACTTTACGCGAAACTTTTCAATGGACTACATTTGCTATGCCATGTTAAACAGCAAAAAAATGACAGCGTAGAAGGTTAAGACGAGAACTATGGCCAGCAAAATGGCGCCGGCTATAATTTTGAGAGCACGACAAAAGCGGTGGAAAAAAGAGAAAAAAATAAATATATATAAGGAGCGGACAACTTGAAAAACGTTTAATAATTGCATTTTGCGCAAGCAGCAGCATCGACTTCAACTGGCTCACATAATAAACTCGCTCAACCACCACCCACCGCAAGGCCATCCAAAGCGCCCACAGCTGCAGTTTGTGCATCGACACCCAAGCAACAAGACAATCAGCTAAGAGATACTCACGAGCCGGGGGAGAACAGGCGATGACTGGGCCACAAAAATAACCGAAAAGTAATTCCCCACAAAAGTAAACTTGAGCGTACAAAATTCGAGTTTTAAAATAAACTTGCAGCCAGCTCTATTTTTCTTTCTATCCATCGGATCGCCAGGGGATCCGAGGATGGGGCATCTCTGGAGTTGGTTAGCGAATAGACAAAAGTCGGTGGTGGCGGAGGGGCGCCACTTGGGGCACAAAAGGCGCATTTTCCATGAAAGAAAAGTGGCTAACTAAGTCGCCGACTTGGCAGCCGCCCCTTCACCGCCGCCACCCATCGACATCATCAGTGGCGCAGTTTCGAGAGCCTCAAGAGCTGCTCCTCCATCGATTTTTGTGGGCCAGAAAATATGGCTTTCAGTCGCTGCTATGGAAAAGTCGGACGCTCCAGGAATTAAAGCAGCTTCGCAAAAACAATGGCAGCTGTCTTAGAGGATAAGATGTGAGTAAATTAGGGCTAACTCATGGTCAAAGTTGTGGTGAATAGGAAAAAATTCAATATTTTAATCATTTTTAAAGATATTTTTGATTTTGTTGTAAAAATCCTGTAGCTATAATTCCAGTTCCGAATGGGCTGTATTTTATATGGGATTAATAAGGTGTTTTAATGGATTACATTTAATGATGGCATCAAGTTTGAAGAGATTTTAGCAGCATCAAGGATAGTATTCATTTAGGTGCCAGCTAAGTACAGTCAGCAGATTTAATATTATAATAAAAAGTACGATAAAACAGCGTGGTACAGGACTAATAACCTACAAGTGCCCATGAAACGGGTCAATAATCCACGGAATGTGGCAGATCATCATCTGATTTCATCAACGCGCACACCCCCGTAATAATATGAGACCCACTTTATTAAATATGAAATATGCTCCATCGCCGCTGTCGCCTCGTATTCGCCATGGCCAAAAGGAGTCGAGGGTCCTTTTAGCATGGCCAGCACGTAGCAAACGCAGTACGCTCAAATACATGAGATAAAATACCGGACATTAAGTCCCTGGGGAAGGACGATCAAAGCATTTTGCCATCCAAGGTAAAATGCCACAAGCGAAGGCCGCTGTATATAGAGTATAGTTTAACGAACATCTTGCTAAATTTCATGCTCAACTTGCGTGTGTCAAAAATGCGAAATTGAAATGCTTTAAAATTTAACATTTCACCACGGCTCACATCCCACCAAGGGGTAAGATGCAGCTGCCAGGATGCGGCAAGGACTCCGCACCGCACCGCACCGCACCGCACCGCTCCGTTCCGATCCGATCCGTGTTGGTGGGCAAACATTTTTATGCAAAAATATTTTGCATGTCACTCCCATCTGCCGGTTTGTTGTTGTAGCCCAGGGTCTGTGTATTTGCCACAGACTTTTGCATGCATAACAAGTCAGCGAAGCGGACGAACGGACGGACAAGCAAACAGAGCAAAAAATGGCCAAAAGGATGCGATGGGGGGAAATCCAGGAAAACTCGTGGTAGCAAAAGCCTCGCACACAACCAGACGAGAAGGAAAAGGCAGCGCCGGCAGCAGGAAGCGCATACAAAACTTTAGCGGCAACCGGTCGCATTTCGTAATCTTTGCAAATAAACGCGTGAAATTCCAAGGCGCACCACATTGGGGCATGCAGTGGGTTGGGCGCTTTTTTGGGTGGTTCATTGTGGGTTGGTGCTGCCACAGTCGCCAGTTGGCCGACATGTGCGCGCCATTTTTGGCATACAGCTCACACGCGAAATTGCGCATGCAGATTAAAATTCTTGAACGCGCATTTCCGTTTCCGTTCCGTTCGCTGTGTGAGTGTGTGTGTGTCGGTAAAAATGCCGGGCATTCTCTTCGCTTTTGCAGCGAGGGAGTGCTTGAATTTCCACTTCAGCTTTCGGTTTTTGCCCTCTGTTTGCAGTGCTGATTGCAACCTTGAAGTGACCCCGTGCTGAATGAAGTTGTGAGCGGTTGGGAATACCCAATAAAATTTGTATCGAATGCGACAGCTTGTTGGGGATTTACTGGGGATTTCCTCTCGTTTTGATTAGAGTCCTAAACGTCGCACGCCGAATTCAAATGCTGATTACATGGCAAAACATTTGTTCAAGTGAACTAATAGATTTCTGATTTAACTAGACTTGACTGCTGGAATCCAAAGCATTATTACCATTTCAATTCCTACACTTTAGTAAGTGGTTTTTTATTTTATTATTTACAAATTTATTTCGAAACTCTAGACAGGTTAAGAAAGGTAATTACTATTTTACCATTACCAATAGGCCAAATATATGCTTGTAAGCGAATAGATGCGACAAAATATGTGATTACAGCATTGAAACAAAATACAGTTTAGCGAAAAAATGGGAAGCGACCCTCTGAAAATAAATCACAGAGTCGCATATTAATCATACGCCGCGTGTCCCTAATAGACATTGACAATGGCATATTATTCATTGCATTAGAGAGGTGGAGGCATGATTTTCGCTTATTTACGAACCATTGTCATTGATATGCAGGACCTGCTTTCTGTCCAGTTTTTGGACCTGTATAATGCCAGAAACAAAAAAACAAAAAAAACTGGAAAACGCCCAGGATCAGCTTTCTTCGGCTTCGTTCCTCCACTTTTGGCCCCCAAAACGCACATCAAATAAAAGAAATGGCTTTGTTTGCTGCATGTGGCATAGAATATCAAGCTGATAAGGGGTATGGGAAGCGGATCCCAAGGATGGGCACGAGGATGTGGTGGAGCTGGTGTGCTGGCGCATAAATAATGTGACCTGCCTGACTGCGATTATCTGTGAACTATTTTTCACACGTTGCCGGCATACAAAGTGGTCCATTCTCTGTTTCCTCGGCAATATACGAGCTCCTTGGCCTGCTGAGGCCACTTGGCCCATTCATTTCCACATCCTGCTCAAACATCCACACACACACACGCTCACTCGCATAAAAAGCATATGTGTAAGGGGGGGGATTTTGGCATAGTTTTTTCGGTTGTTGGCTACTTACATTGTACTGAAATAATGAACAATAATATCCAGAGGCGTCGATCGAATGTCGGTCTCATGACTTCATCACTTATCCAGGGATTCGTTGGTATGGATTTTCCTGTTTGACGTTTATTCCGTCCGAAACCGCTCAGCTTTTGGGTTGGCACATGTGTACTATTGTAGAGGAATCTGCAAAACGGAGATTTAATTAGAATGGAGAGCAGCAAAAATGTTTTTAAGCCAATCAAACAGTGGAGCGTAGTAAGAAAGGTGAAAACGAAAAATCTAACAACTGTTTGCACATGAAAATAATTAATTTTCTACAAAAACTTTGTTGCATAACGTTAGGCGGATTAACTGGATGGAGGAGAACGCTGCCGTATAGAGACATCAGGCGGCAACATTTTCGACAGCATTTTGTCTGCAGTGTTTGGAGTGCATGGCAAACAAAGAGAGACGACAACGACAAGTGATGGGTGGGGGGTTTGGGGATGAACGTACCACTCGGACTCCACAAAGCGTGCACATACTTTCAACCAGCACTGTGACTATGGATGCCCGGGTTTTGGGTAGCGACACAAGGCAAACAAAATTAGCAGCAAAGCTGACGGAGCTGTTAACGAATTGACGTTGCCAGGACTCCCAGGACTCGCAGGACTCGCCCCTCCACTCATAACCAACGAATGACGCAGGACGACGCTCCTCGATTATGCATATGTGAAATCTGGCAAAGGACTGGAGACGTAGAACGTCTGAACTGAGCCCAATCAAAAGTCGGTTACAAAGTTGTCCAACAAGGGCTTACCAATTTGGAGTTGTTACATCTCGGCTTTTGCTATTTGCCGGACACAAAGGATTCGATTTACATCAAAAGCAATTTCGAGCACAGAATGCATGCATGTACATGCGAGGTGCACTGGGTGTAGACCACTCTATGCAGTGTAGTGTAAACTAATGCAACTTCGAATATAAGCATGTGCGGCAGCAAACAATGGGTGCAACAACTATGCGGCCACTATGGCACAACAATGACAGCATTGGGCAAACATATCACGCGATCAATTTGTCAAACAAGCTGCAGCAGCAACATCAACTGCTACAATAGATAGATGCAGCAACAGCAGTTGACCCCTGACCCCTAACCCCTGGGCAACATAAATGGAGCAACCGCTGCCATGGGGAAAACACTGGCAAACAAGTGGTGCGGATAAGGGGGACTCCCCCGCCATTGTGGCCCACAAAATTGACAGCAACAGCAGCGACATTTGACGCACATCATCAATATGTGACTCTGCATATGGCCGGCGCCCCCATTGCCCCTCGAATTTCTGGTATCCTCGTATTCTGGTATCCCGATACCCCATGACATGTCACACAGCTGTCATTATGCCGGGCCAACAACGAAATCCAGTGACAAACTATTACATGACGATTGTATGTTAACAGAAGCTCGAAGTTTGGCCAAAAAGACGGCTGGTAGCCAAGTTATCGGACAAAAAGCAGATGCATCGAAGGTCCCTCGACTTTTCTTTGCCGCATAAATCAAGCATATGGTGGGGAAAACCCATTAAAGGCAGGTGCTGTCGAGCGGGCGCAGCCAGTAGTTCTCCATTTTCCGCACATTTTCCGAGCGAAATACTTAAATGCCGGTGCGCTCTCTTATTTATGGTCAAAATGTGAAGTGCCCCTTGGTTTATGGGCTTTAAAGTGGTCCAGCATAAGGCGGGGAAAACGAAAGTATATGCACAAAATCAAGAAATATATATTTCATATATATTTAAGACCCTTAAACACCGCATTAAAATGTGGTTACTTCAAGGTACCTTTACATATGATTTCATAACATTGATAATAAATACAGAGATGCTTACCAACTTGCTAAATTTTAAGTAAAAGCTCCGACTATCGGATACCCATTACTCAGGTAAAAAACAAGGATATGGACTGCTTAGCGATTGATTATAAAACCCCTGAATATTTCCTCCTCTCTCGCACTTCATAATGCTATTTATGAGGTATCTGTTAGTCGACTTATGTAAACATTTTCAAGCTTAATTCCTCAACTTTTCTTTAAGGACCAGACAAGCACGCAATGTCAATCCATTGACTGGCTTTCAGCTCACTGAACAAATCAGTAATCGTGCGAACCGAAAGCTCTGCTAAACAGTTGAATAATTAGAAAATGCCAATTATAAGTGTTATTTTGAGAGCTGAGCAAACCAATTAAAATAAAAGCAAATCCGAAAGAGGAGTGGCTACAACAACTGACATTTTAATCGCCGCAATTTTAAAGCTATCATCAGCAAGCTCATGATGATGCCAGCGATACATAAACAATAAAAGCCAATGGTATGTAAATTTTACCAATTTACCGCAACAATGCAAACGATCCCGGAAAATTGTTAGACGGTCAGAAGAGGTCGACGAGGGCTGGGAAATTCGGATGAAATCATTTCGTCGAGCTTTGTAAAACTGCAAATGTGTTACAGACGAACATTTCTGGTTAACCGCAAAACATCAGGCAATAGAGGCGAGTGCCAAACGAGTACAGAGTTGGGTAAACGTAAATTAAATTTACAAAACCGAACTGAAAACTCGACCGACCATCAATTGGCAAGTTCATTTGCAGCTTGAATTTTTATTTCATTTCGCAGCTCGCCGCCTTGAAAAATCATTTTCATTGACAAGTTTCGCCCAATAATTGACGGGTGAAAAACAATAAAACAGTGTGGCACACTCCCATTTCCATTCCCGTTGCCATTTTCATTGCCATCTCCATTTCCATCCATCTGCGGTCGTTTTATTGATGGCAAATGAATTGCCAGTGGGAAGAGCTGAAAATAAATAAGGATTAACAGATCGGCGGGAGAATAGTCTTAATTTTTCATTCCGCCATGGCTGAATTAATATGCGTAATTAAATTTTTCGGCCGTTGTATTTGCTTTTAATTTCGAAACTTTTAATTGCATTTGCGCTGGGCAAACATCAACCGAATCTAATGCATTCCATTATTGCGGATTATTCCGATTTATGGTGATTTTCATTTCCACGCCTCGCATCAAACCAAAAACAAAAAAAAAGAAGAAAAACACCTTTAAATTGCCAGTTAAAGTTTTGCTGATTTCCCACCTGAGCAGCATCGACACCTGGATCCTTTTCACTCGGCCAGCTGACACTTGTAGGTGGCCCTAATCAAAGGCTACACTAAGCTGCTGCTCAGGATGATGGCAGGACGAGGGAGTGCTGTGCCAGGATCCTGGGACCCGGACAAATGCAAAGTTAAACAACTTCGACACTGTTGCCGCACAGTTCATTGTTCGGGCGGAAAATGGGTTTGGGGCTGAATGGGTGGAGGGAGTGTAGCTACCCTCATCCTCCGTTTCACTATCACAATTTCCACATCGACGCGCTGCGCTTTCCCTTCTCTCGAGCCACTTGAACAAATTTTTCTTTGTCTTTTGCATGCCCTCCTCCCCGCATTTTCATCCATTTTCCGCATTTTCCACCCAGCCCAGCGACAACATGACTTATGTGGCTTGGAGCGAAACAAATGTGGAAAGCACAAAAGTCAACATATTGAATAATGATTGGTAGGCGAAAAACGAGCCCCCCGTTTTTCGCCAGGGGAAAGAAAGTTAGAAATGGCTTTCCACATGTTTCCCTTTTGTCCTTTGCATGCATGTTTTTTTTGTTTTGTTTCATAATCATAGGCGATAAATTCTTGGAGCAAAAAATTAATGATGCGAATTTCTTTGGTGCTGCTGTTTGGGCTTTTATAGGCTTCCTGGATTTTAATCGAATTTTTGAACTTTTCGCATGTGCAATCGATAAGAAAGTCTTAGCATTTGATTGATAATGCTGAACGGCTTACTGCCTTCTAATGTTTAAATTCGAATGTGTAATTAATGGGATTAGGGCGTAGAACTTCAGCAAAGAACGCAGGATCAGCTTTAATTCAATCGACGAATGACCCAGAACAAAGACGGCTGAATGCCAGGTCAAATCGACAGACAAGTCAAGACAATGGCCAGCTGGGAACTGGCAACTGGCAGGTTGCCATGTGGGTTACCTGTAAACTGGACTGTGTCTCGGAGAATGCCATTCGATTACGGCGGAGTGGATTGGAGTGGAGTGCCAGAGAAGCCCCATTCATCCGATGCCATATTGAGGGGAAGGCCGTTCCGCAGACGGAAGCCAGAGAAGAGTCAAAAAACCATCAGGCGGGTAAATTGATGTCAACAACTAGTTGCAGACAAGTTTTCCACGGCAGTAAAATACGAATACAAAAAATGGCATAAGAAACAAACAAAAAATGAAAGAATTATTTACAATTTTGATTTGTTCTAAAGGTATCTGCTATGAATTCTTAACAAAGAGTTAAAGACAAATTGTGAAACCTATGTTCATGAATTTCAGCATATAAACTTATATTAAATCATTAAATTTACAGCTTAGTTAACAAGCTCAAAGATGCAACTTAACTCCATAGTTTGTAGGTTTTGACTTGTGCAAACTATCAATTTCTTTCTCTTGAAATGCTGCAAAGTACATAATGCAACAAATTGCTGCCCCGTAAACGCTCAATAGGTAATTGAGCCGTAAGAAGAAGCCACTTAAATTTTCAATAAATTGTTAAGGCAGCCGCTGAATGCCACTGATGATACACGAATATCTTGCTTCATATTTATGCATTCAATCATATAAACTTCGCTTAACGACTCAACTTCAATGTGGGCCAACTTTTTATGGGCGGGGGGCGCAAGGCTGAATAAACTCGAAGGGCTCGATCGGAAATCAAATTAAAATTTCATGCTTTAACATTGTGTTCCAATTACTGTCGCAAACAATTTATACGCATCTCGTGGAGCGGGAAGACCTGCCAGTGCCCAGCATCCCGATCCCAGGCCAAGAGCCATTTTTCAACCCAAAACTTTGCCCATCGCCGGGAGAATGCTATATGGTATATTGGTATATGTGGATGCTGTGCGGAGTGCGGAGTTTGGGAAATGGAAAATGGGAAATGGGAAATGGGAAATGGGCGGCTGGCAACCCAATTCGGGCTGCCAATGCCAAACGGGTCGTTGTTATGTCATGAAAAATGCATTTTTCAGTACACAATAATAATATATGTAACACAATAAATTGCGAAACGCAAAAAACGAGCTGAATGAGCGTGGAAAGGGGGTGAAGGGGCTACGGTGACTGGGAGAAAATGTTATAAAATTGTTATCGAGCGCATAATAGCAAATGTTGCAAAATAACTTTTGACAAAGTGCACTCAATATCACACAAGAGGCAGCTGAAGGACCTCCAATAAGAGGGTGAGAGTGTGTGTGTGTCAGTGACTGACACAATGAAAAATCACAGAATGCAAAGGCTGCGAAACTGCAGGCAAAAGTTAGTATTAGACGAGAAATAAAAGCAATGTCCACTGGGAATATCGCAACATAAATTGACACAATTCGATGAAAAGCCAAGGAGATCATTGGATTCGCTTGGCTTAAAAGTGGCAACACAGCAACGCAGCTGGAAAAAAAAGTGCTGGAAAAGCTTAAATGAAACTTGCGCATCGCCAACATTTTCTCGTCATCGCCTTTTCCACAGTTTTCCTGCCGCCGCCTGTCAAGTCGTGGGCATGTAAACCAAATTACGGCAACACATGTGCCGCAAAATATGCAACAATTTGGGGGCGGCTAGGAAAAGCGGGGGAAAACTGTGGGGAAACTGCGAGGAAACAAAAAGGAAAATCCCAGGCGAACACTTTTTCGCCGGCGTTGGCGTGGGCGCAAAAAACGACGTGGCACAAAAAATTGCAGTGCATAACTTTAGGCATTTTTCTGCAACTTTAAGGGCGGCTTTGGCGGCGGGGGCGTGGCACGTCTGTTGCATGCCTCTTTGCGCCCCGCAACAATAACCTGCATATGTGGCGCCTGAAGTTATGCCCCTCGATGATGGTGACGATGTTTGGCAGGATGGGGGGTATGGGTCAGAGTTGGCCCGTTTGCGCGCCAGAATGCAACTATTAGTTTCACATAGCTGGGCAGCGGCGACAAATTCCCAGCTAGTCACTAGGCCATTGTGTTGACAAGGCCGAAAATCGGGTCAGTAGTAAATCAACAAAACAACTCGGCCCTCGGCGAACAATGGCAATCATTGTTCTGCGGCTGGTGAAAAATGCATGGTGCATAGTTTTAGTTGCAGAATCCGCAACCCGTTGATTGCCGGCCATCGAAAATGTGCATGCGAACAAACGCGGAAATTTCGCATTTATTTGCTGGCTGGCTCGTGGTGGAAAGCAGTGGAAAGTAGTGGAAAACCAAATGTAATGAATCGATGAGCGCCGAAGCCAATTGTCGAAAATAAACGAAAAGCAATATGAATTCAAATCGGGCATGCATGGCGAGTTTTTGCAACAATTGCCATTTAAATTATGCAATAACTGTTGCTATCAAACTTTCAAGTCACTTAATAGGATTAGCTTTTGATGGCCGACCGAAGAAATGTCATTAGGTTATTCCATTGCAAATTGGGTCAGAGCAAACAGAGCAATCAATAAGTATAGTACTCGACTTTCAGATATCTACTAGTTACCTTCAAGCCAAACTACTTTTAACTATTAGTTGAGCAATTTATTTGCAATTTTGTTGCATGCTCTTAATTCCACATAACTATTTTATAGTAGGTTAAATACCTCGCGCCATTCCACTCGATTCCGCAATTTGTGTCTTTTTCGCGATATAAAAGCATTTTTGAGGCACTTTTTTGTGGCGCCCAGCACATCTGACGTTAATGGGTTAACTTTAGTGCTGGCTTAAAGCCCACATGCCAACATCAGCTATCAGCGCTTCCGTGCACACTTGAATTCACACACAAGAAGGGGGGTTATGATTGGGCGCGGGGTCGAAGGTTCGTGGGGTCGAAGGGTCGGCTAGTGAGAGGGGAACGCAGACGGAGACAGGCCGGAAAAGCTCTCGGCGGGAAAGTCCCGACTGGCGATTAATCAATAACCACTCAGCGGCTGAGTCCAACCGATTTAATGGACGCGGAATGGTGAAGTCGCCCGCTGTCTGCATTTTGCTGGAAGTGAGTGGAGTGGATCCAAATCGGAATCCGAATGTGTTAAATTCGCCGTAGGGCGCTCTTAGGCGCTGGCCGCGATGTCAGGCGGAATGCAATGAAAACGAGGCCAAATGCATGCTGCGGAATTTGGCCCCTTTCGGCGTGCAACAAGAATTTCTCATTTGGACTTCGATTATGGGTGGTCGCGCCTCGAGAAATTGAGATGGAGATGGAGAGACTGGGCCATTTTCGGGCATTAGGCGTTGCGCATTTTTTTTTGGCAGAGTGTGCCATTCCAGGTCACTGAACTCTGCAAACACAGTCAGTTTGGGAAAAACTTCGTGCTCCGTTTTCAAATTTCACATAGACAAACAATTTAAAATTTTAAAATGACCCGTTTTATAGATACACCAATAAGATTCAAACAGAAATGTGGACTACTTGAGCCGTAATAAATTCGAATTTGTTACTTCATTTTTTGCATGCAGAATAAACCGGTGGCATTCCATGATTAAAGTGTGATTTTTATCAGTCAAACGCTTAGAGGCAACAGGCCAAAGCAAACAGACCGTCAGATAGACACGATTGTCGTCATAAATTTCGGTGGAACACGACCAAGTTGGAGCCCAGCACGCAAGCACACACACACACACAGCTGCTGACCCGCCTGGAAGTAGGTAACACAAACGCCGGCTCACCTACACACACACACACGTACAGGTCACACACACACACGTTCAGGTCACACACACACACAGGCGCAGAGCGGAAGCCACATGAAACATGACCCTCGATACGAGCGCCAAAGTTTGCGTGCCAAACAAAACACATGGCCAAAAAGGTGAGACGGAGACACGGCAAAGATGAAAGCCAAAAAGTCACCTGCAAAATAAGTATGGTGATGGGTGCAAGCGAGAGGGCAAACGGGGAGGGAACGAGAAAGGGAGAGGGACAGGGACACTTGCTTGCATGTGGCACGAATCGCCAGGCGACATCGTAGCGACAAACATTTAAAAAAGCATTTCATTCGCATATCTACGCCATACCGGAAATTCTATATCAACGCAAATTGCTTATGGCCAAAGGAGATAGAATTCAGCAGGTGAAAAAATATGCTAAGAATTTGAGATAAAAAAAAGCAACAAGCTGCGCGCAAAGAAAACGAATCTAAAAACAGACAATGTATGGTAAATTCAAAATAAATTGTTATACCTGGTGTTACGAAAGTAAATTCTACAAATTTGTTACTCAAGTAAGTAACTACATATAGTAGTGGAAAACATGCCTCACCTTACTTGTCCTCTGTCCAAACAGCGGATTGTTGCGTCATTTATTTGGATAAGTAATATGAGACACCTTTCACTTGAAAGCTTAAGTCCCGGGAAACCCAGGTCTGAATTTCAGTGGGCAAGCTTTTTAATAAACTTAAGTGGATCAGGTCGCAAAAAAGGCGATGGAAACGCGAGCGAAACTCAAAAGAGGACAACAGAGACAAATTTTGTATTTATCCTTTTTTTTTTTTTTTTTTTGAGCGCTTGTGTGGCGTGCCAAGTGGAAATATAGCCAGCGAGCCATGTGAATTTATGTTTGTGGGTATTTGTTTTCGTGGCCATGTCGAAGCGTTTAACCCGCCATCGAGGTTAATTAAAAGCAAAGCGCGCCCAAAACTATGCCACGAATTATGCACTCCACACTCGCACACCCACACACTTACACACCCACCAACACACATATACATATACCAACCAGAGAACTGCAGCCCGCCACTGGCACTCTACGTCCACCCGATGAACACTCGGTCTCTAGGCACCCCGTGTTTTTTGACACCCTACTTGCGGCAATACAAAATATTCGAGTGTTTTACCGACGTTGTGTTTTTGTTACGAGTAAAAAAACCACCCGAGGCCTGCTGCGCAAGAGCCGTTTGGGTGAGTGGACGCACAGTCAACGATCGGCCGCAGGTCATTTTTTGTACGCCTAAAATTTGTATGGGTGGAAGCGCGACGGGTATAAGAAATGAAGGGTAAAAGGGAATACCCAGGAAAATTTTCGTGCTCATGTCTCTGCTCTTTGATGTACTCAATGGGTGCCACCCGTTTCGAATCATTGCCTTATTAATTTTTCACGCGTCGCTAGCTGAATACTCTAATGACAAATATTCTTATATAAAGTCATTTTTGAAATGAATTTTGTGACATTATGTACTATTATTTTTACTATAATCTATATTTAAATAATAATAACGTTAATAATATATATAATATATAATATAATATATATATATATATATAATATAATAATTAAATTACATATATATATATATTAGTAATATATAATATAATATATATAATTATAATAATATATAATAATAAGATGAAGGGCATATTTTACAAAGTCTAGAGCCACGCCGAAAGAATAGTGTGTAAACGTATGAAGTGTAAAACGTGTGGAGTTACGCATCTTGTCTGTGACTCGACTATCTACAAGACCACCCGAGTATTTTTAGAAACACCCGAGTATTTTTAGAAACACCCGAGTATTTTTGGAAACAACCATGTGTTTAACGGTAAACCCACAAGTGTTTTTGTCACTCATCCCTTTTTAGGCATTTGTCTTTTTCTGACTGTTTGTCTTCTCTACCCTCCGTTATGGGTGCCGAGTATGATCGGCACCCGCGACGCAGGGCACCGTATTGATTCGGGTGCGCGCACAACGGGGTGTCTTGTCTGCATGTGCAGACGTATACTGTGTGCTTGTAAGTACCCGCGATGTGCGTGGCGGGTAGCACCCGCACACAAAATTGTTGGGTGTGAGTCGAGTGGCTAAAAATGCCACCTTTGCAGTTCTCTGATACCAACACACTCACACACACACACACTCCCAGCGGAGGTCAGCGCGCAGAAAATTATAAATATAAGCTCATTAAAGGCTTAGTCGCTATAGGAGGTCGCCCCGCTACGACCGTGTCCATTTTAATTAGATAAAATTGCATTTTGCATAATTTTAAATGCCCGCACACATCAATAAATCGAGTTCTCGCCCGCGCAGCATGCAACTAATTTATGCCTTTGCTAATTAAACGACCCACAAAAACGATGCCACCAAAATGAGGCATTCATTTTAATTGCTTGGAAATACGAGAAAAATGCAAAATTCGATTTTCGACAGCGTCCAAATCAATTAGGTGGACACACAATTTTGTGCGGGCATAACTGGCCAACGCTGTTATAGAAACTGATGTCCTTCGGATTCAATAGCTACTGAAATTCACTAAAACTTCAAACTCATATCTTTACTTATTAAATTCGAAGAACTCTCTAAACTTTAGCTTGGCGTATTGACATATCCCACTTTGCAGCTTTTCAGCCCAGCAGCTATTTATTATTTACAAAGAGTTACTGCCTTGTTGTTCTTAAATCTCCGCAAAAACGTCTGCATAAGTTATGCAACTTGTTAGCATCCCGTAAAGAAATTCGCTGCCTACTTAGCGGCATGGCAATTACCGCTCGCCGCAACCAAGACAAACTACTCGCTGAAGGGAAAACCGGAAACACGAGGCCATCGTGATGGATGGGCGGAAGTGGGGTCGGCGGTTGCGACGTCGTCGGTGGTTGGAGCTGTCAATTATAGCAGTTTGCTGAAAGTTGCCGAGCAAAATGCTGCCTGCACCGCGCTGAACTACACAAACACCCACCATGTGCGGCCGTAATTAAACAATTAGCGAGGTGAGTGCCACTTAATTAAATAATTTGCAGCCATGCGGTTGTAAAGCAGTGAAAAAAACAACCAGCCTTTCGAGTCGAGTCTGCAATGCCCTGCCATCCTAATTTACAAAATAATTCAAAAGCTGGGCCCAAAAGCCAATCGCCCTGCTAATATTGTTCGCCACAGTTTGAAATATGACGTCTCATCAGCCGAAAGAAAGTTGGCTAGCATGCGGCAAATGGCGACAGGTGTTTCAACAACATTTCGTGCATGCCATAAAAATAACCCAAAACACACACACACACACCAAGTATGTGTACATGACATGTCTGACTTTTGCGTGAGTGTGAGAGCACATAAATGAAATTATGACATATTTAAATGGCATACAACAGGCAACAGGCTGGCTGGCTGGCTGGCTGGCTGGTTGGGTGGGGGAACCTCTGCTACACCCACTTCTGCACCGTTCTCCTGCTCCGCCGCCATGACAGGCGACTTCCGTTTCCGGTTCTGTTAGCCAAGTTCCCCAGCAGTTAACCTGAGCGCATGTTCATTTCTAGTTGCCGCTGCCTGTATAATTTACAATTTAGCACCATAAATGCTGTGTCGTTTTGCTTTTCTGGGAGGGCCCACGGGGCGTATGCGTAACATTGCGTGCCTGGGTCGGGTCAAGTGCGTGTGCCATGTTAATTAGGTGACAATGCTATCAAGGTGGCGCCGGCAATCGCTGACACGGCGGCTAGATTGGTTAGCTGATTGGCTAATTAAGATAAGGGAATATACAGCACGACGACAAATCAGTAGCAACTGCACACAAAATGCTAATGAGATTGCAAAGTAAGTGTGCATTTGCAAAATCACTTATGGGCTATGACACAGTTATTCCTAATGACAATTAATTATTTATCATATTGATAGATTAAATTCAAAATAGAAAACATGCATATTTTAAACAAATACCAAGTCAATAAAGCTTCCAATTCCAATCAGCTGGTAGCAATCTCATTTCGATCTATCCTTTGGCAGTCCGAATCCAACTGTCATCACGATAATCACTCACCTGAAACGATAAAATGATAATATGTCATTAGTAGCAGGCTTTGTATAATTTATACTTTATTTTTGCATCTACTTAAACAACAAACACGTTCAACGACAGCACTTTCGGCGCTTTGCCACCATCGTTAGTGTTTTTCCGGTTGTGCCGGGTCCACAGCAAAAGGCTTAAATGATTAATTAAGCGCGTCAATACATGCGAAAACAGTCGACATGTTGTGAATGTGTGTGTTTGTGCATGGATTTGTTTTTGCCGCTGATGCGGTGTGAAAATCACGTGTTGAAAATGGCGTGAATTCGTCGACTGAATAGCGACGTACCAACTCGCAGTACCAACACATGGACTTGGCCCAAAACACAGGTAGCATCCATGATGTACACGTTCCTATGGACACACGTGCGTTTGCATTTATTTTGATGTCATAGTTTTCGTTGGCGACGCTCTGATTTTAATATTTAAATAAATGCCGTCGTTGATTGCGCATACGACACGTTGTTTGTCATTTGCCCACCACTGCCGCTGTTTTTGTTGCTGTTGATTGCAGCGCGCTTGCTTGTTGTTTGCATAAGACAAATTGTATTTGTTTTCGACTTTACCAAAATCCCAATTATATGCCCATGGCAGAGCTCCATTTCGCATTTGCCAGCAATCCGGATTGCAGCCGAAAACATTAAAAATTATACAAATATTGTTGTCGCACTGCGAGTGCAATAATGTTGCTGCATAAAGCCATTTGATGGTCTGCAGCTGGCAATGAGTGGCTTAATTGATATACATTAGCAGAGCTTTACGGCGCATCTGGCGAGTGAGTCAGTCATAGGTGGGAAAATGATCCAGATAAAAATCACAAAATAAAGGAAAATCCTTTAAGCAATAAACACTATCCCGTTGCGAAACAACAACATCAAGCTCTAAGATCAACAAGATTTATTCCATTTAAGCAGCTGACAATTTCAATTTTAACTAGCACACTATTATACTTAAAATCTTGAATCGGTTGTGAAATATTCAAACTATATAAATCAGTAGGCAAGGCTATCAACCTCCAATTCGTTTGGTCTAATTTCTGTTGTATTTACCACATTATCGCTGACCTATTTAAAGGCAAAAGGTTACGGGGAAAAGTGAACCCATCTGTCACCAGCCAGCACTTTTCCATGACTGTGTAAGTGACACAGCGGCTCTAATTCATTATTTTCTGGGCGCATGCCAGACACAGGCATACGTGTTTGAACATATTATTTATGGCAAACAATTTTTGGCGAAAAACTCTTCAAACCAACCGCAAACACAAAAAAAAAAGAAAGGAAAAGGGGAATGCGTATGCAAATGGAATATCAATTTATTATTGCATACTTTTGTGAGCGGTCGCACTCGAAAATTAAAATACGACCGTCCAGACTGGAAACACTTTTTAATTTATTAAAAATTCTATTGTCAGTGACTAGGATAACAATAACCACAGGACATGCGTACTTTTTCACACTTTTGCCCGGCGCAGCCGTGGGAATTCCTGGTTGTCACACAATTTTTATGTCGCTGAACTCGCTCGACAGCGGCTACTTTGGATCCGTATCCGGGAAACAGGGGATCCGGGGATCCGGGTATTCCATATACGTACGTATACGTTATATGGGGATCCCACAATACGCTCTGCTCTGCTGCTGATGCCTTTTCACATGGTTTTGAATGAATGACACATAAAGTTCTTTTTATTTCAGCTGCGTTTTGTTTTTGCGACATTTTTATGAATGCCTCGAAATGCTCTCCCTCATTCTTTCTACATTTTTACCACCCCCAACCCTTTTTTTGTTTTTTCTTCTGTATTGTGTGTGGCTCAGCTTTGGGTTTATTCATGCGGAATGCGACGCATAGTTTTTTGCCAGTCCAACCGCCCCTCTTTTTGTTTGTTATTGTTTTGCCAACAGTTCAGGCCAAAACGCACACACACAGGCACACACGCACACATGGAGACATGGCTGGAAAACCCTTTTCAACGCAAATATGTTCCATTAGCAATGGCTCGACAACGATTTCAGTGTTTTTTCGCTTCGGTTCTCTGTTGCTTTTTTCCTAACTGCTAGCTGGTAGCTGTTAGCTGTGTTAGCTTTCCTTTTGCATTTTTGGCCTGGCATGTGTTTGGCTTTCTGTTTTGGTTTGTTGGCATACTTTTGCCAAATGGAAATTATAGTCTAGTGCGCCAGCCTTTTTAGCCATTAATTTATGGTGGCAGCAGATGGAGGTCACCCTGTCCAATCCCAAAAAAAAGGAGTCTGCGAACTTTAGACCCACTAGTCGGCGGTGCGGAAAGCCAAACCAAACCAAACCAAATCACATCAACTGAATCTGAATGTGAATCTGAATCGACTGTGTATAATCAAGCCGGCGCTGAAATCCGTGAAATGCAAACCATTCGATGGCTCAAAGTGCCTACCAATGGCCCAAACCACGCTGTTTTGGCCACCAAGGCAAACAATCAAACAAAGGCCCTCGCCGGACAAATAGAAAAATACAAACAAAATGACACGCAAATGCAATTGAATGCACTGCTAGGGCTGCTCCTCGCAAAAGTTCTGGTCAGTGCGCTATTGTTTACCTTCTTTTTTTTTGTGCTTAAATTTAATTGGTTTCCTATTTAAATTGCTTTGGGAGTGGCGAGCGCAGGGCCCGCAATTTTCCCTCGGCGATTGTTTGGCTTTGGGCCCACCACCCTCACTTGGATTCGTATAATTTGCCTTTGATTGCTGTCTATAAAATTGGAAAATGTGAATGAAACTCACATAAATTGGTCATCATTGTCCTTTGTTGTTAAGGCATATACAATATCGTGGTGTGGCATACTTTATGGCAATGGCACTGTGGCACATTTATTTAGATAACCAATTGTAGTTTTTCCAATTAAAATATTTCGTATTTCGCATTTCGTTGCGTACTCGGCGTACAAAATTGTGAAATTGAATTGTTGCCCCGGGAAAATGGCATCTGTGCCAGAGATTTTCATTTGGCAGCAAATGAAATATATACATATATATATTTTTTTTTTTACAACTGCGTTTTATGACACGCCCGGGGGCGTACGCAGACTTATGCAGCTCAGTGTTTGCCACTCCCTTACGCACTGTAAATTTACTTAAGCCCGGCAAACATTAAAATGCCTCTTAAATGTAAAGTAAATAGCCAAACGGCATTAATTTGGAGTTCGTTAGTCCCATCGAAACACACAGTTGGCGGAATAAAATTGTTCGACGAAAATAAATATTTATATGGAAATAGTTTTAGTTTCAGACACTTGTGCTGTCCCCTCTGTAATCGATACATTTTTAAAGCAAGGGCAAGTGAAATTGCGAACTTTTTATTTGCAAATAAAATAAATTGGAAGCAAGTGGATATAGAGTCATATTTATTACAGCAACTATATTAAAAAATATTGCTATCCTTTTGAAAAAACCACCAGTAGTGGTAGTTTGATTTGGCAACTTTATTATGTAGCGATTAGATTTATTTTGCACTGTTTCAAGTGCTGGCAAGTGAAATGCGTAAATCCTGTATCCAAATAATAAACCAATTTTCGCACATTGTTTTCGCAGCCGAGTTTCGACTAAATATCTAAGCCAGAACAAAATAAAAGGGGGGAATATAAAAATATATATTTATAACTCGTTAGCCCCTAAGGCCAACGGACTAGTCGGATTGGAAATTGAGTGTGTGTCTAACTGGATAATGGAGTCGAGAGCAATTGAAGCGCATGCACTGATTCCATAAGCGTTTTCCCATGAGTTTGTTAGTCTCAGTCTGAGTGTTAGTGTGAGTGTGAGCTCTAAGCCCGACCGAAACCCTTTTTATCGGCTGGCATAGCCACAACACACTACACACAACACACTACCGACCATAAGCCCAACTAAGCGGACGGCGTTTGAAGGGATTGCGAACGGCAATAGAAAGAAACGCATAAAATATTAATAACTGGATTTGCCCACTGCTGGCCAAACAAAGCCCAAATAGAAAATACCAAACACACACATACAACATGGAAGCGGAGGAACAGTTGGCTAAAACTGCTTGGGCCATAATCCCATTAATGCGGGGTCAATGCGCCCACGGTGGTCCAGCCAAGGGTTAAGTTGAGTTGAGCCCTTCAACTTGAAGTGGCAAGCCCAACTTGAGAGTTTTGGCCAACCTGCGATTGGTGCCCAACTGGTGGAAGGGGAGCTGCGTCCAATAAATGGAAAAAAAATCAAAATCAAAATCATGAGTACGGATACGGATTGGTGGCGTCAAATGCCGGACTCAATATTCGACGGAGCAGTAAAAAAAAAAAAAAACAGAAAAACAGGGACTGCAATACACGAGTTGTACGTGTAATTGAATTTTGTGGTGCGTCGTCGCTGGCGTCAATTTATTTGACCACGTATTGTGTGTGTGTGTGTGTGTGTGTGTGTTTGACCGCCGTTGGCAGTGGTAGGGGGGTAGGGGTAGGGGGATGGGTGTGTGTGTGGGCAGCGGGCTTGGGGCGGGTGGTTGGTCACTACGTGCGTATTACACGCCGAAAGGGTTATGGCCAGCGTAATTGTATTGGCCGGGCTAAACATGGCGCTTAGTTGTCTGTCTGTCTTTCTGTTAGTCGTAGCACCCAACCACCCACTTTTCGCCCGCCCAACCCCTTCGTTTCACACACCGCCCCCACCCCTCCCCCTGCGGTCTGTGTTGCACGCACGTTTCTAATTTTGTGCGTGGCTTGTTAATTTTTTTTCGCATTTCGCCGCTGTTCATTGCCGGCATACAAGCGGCCTTTATTTGGCCTAAATGAAAAGCTCTTGGAATTTTCCCTCATTTGGCTGGCGGCAGAAAACAAAAAAGTTCATTTAGCTATGAGCTGTTTATTATCCGCCAGTTGAGTTTCGATTTTTATGGCTGTCAATGTGAGCAGTTGGGTTCTTGGCATAGATTCTTTATTGAAATGGTGCTTGTAATTTCAAGAAACCAAAGTAATTAATATTAAGCAGAATTCCATTGATGAAAAAAATAACATAAAATATAACGTACTTAAAACAGGAGAAAGCTGTTTATTGTTGTATGTACAAATGCCTTTCATTAAACTATTTTTACCCTTACATCTCAGTTTAAACTTTATTAGCTAATTTCATACCCCATATGTTTAATTAATAATAGAGCCTCGCCAGAGTATCCCCTTTATAAGCAAGCCATGTTTGCTTTTTGCAGCTCAAACATGCTCTAAAGATACACAATTTGCTCTGGGTAAACAGAAATGTTAATCCGAAACTCAGCCCCTTCTCATTCGGCATCCGTAAGATACTTTTCGTGCTTGGGCCAAGCCAGCAAAAATGGTTTCACAAATCTCATGCATCAACGCTTGACAATGTCCGAAAGAGAGAAAGAGAGAAGCGAGAGCGAGCGAGAGACAGAGATTCAAGTCCTCCACAAACACTAAAACTGAAATCAAATACCTTCGCCCTTAAGCACAATTGACATTTTGCACATGACATGGCAAAGCGGGAAAGAAAAGCCGAAACAGAGCGAGGATGGAAAGGAAAAGCAGGTGAAACTCGATGCTGCACTTGCCCACTGACCTCGACAGTGGGTGGGTCTGGAAAATTGAGGAAAATGGAGAAAAATTGGGGGCGTGGCATGACATTATACGCTTGTTATAATCCCTGGCAACATTTTTATTGCAATTGTCAACCGGGGCCATAAAGCAGCCGAGAATCCCGACACCTACAACCGTTTTCCCTTCGTTCCAATGCGAGGCGACACAAATTGAAAATATGACAAGAAAATTCGCTTCAGCAGCAAGTAGGTCGGAAAAGCTGGCTGGCAAATGGGGGTGGGTGGTGGTGAGGGGGGCGTGGCCCCTGAAAGAGCTGCAACTGTGGCAGTTTGCTAACTTGCCAAGAACTGGCGACGAAAGCATATTGATTTCGGGAGCAGTGGGAAAAATGTTTTGCCAACGTTGCCAAAAGGAAAAATGGCAAAAAAGAAAAAATGCAATGGTTAGTAAAGGGTAAATTTCATGTGTGTGTGTGTGTGTGCGGGTTGCAATGAAAAGCGCATGCATCAAGGTGAAGTCAGCAGTTTCCTCCTTTCGACGACCGCTGATGCTGCAGATGTGCTCAGCCGTGCAAATAAAAATAATATTTTATCCACGGCGGAAAAATCGAGAGGAAGAAGGCAAGCAGAAACAATGAGTCGAAAATGCGTTTTCGCTTCGTTTTCGTTTCGGTTTTCCCGCTCGCCCATTGATATGCGCGAACAATGAGCCAGGAAACTGGGCGCCACTAAAGAAGCCAGAACCGAAACTCACCATCTATATATAGTGTGGTAGTTGCTCCTTGTCTATATAGCACTATATATCCCTCGGCTGACCCAGATAGTCGGACTCCATGCCGGAGTTTATTAGCTCGGCCAAGTTTACGAGCCGCTGCGCAAATCAGTGGCAGCGGATAAAAAATTATGGCACTTTGGGGCATTCCTAATAGTGTGTGAAACAGGAAAATTCGACTCGCGTATCAGCGAATGTGCGGGGAGTTCATTTCCACTTTATAGATTGCCACATGGTGCACAGAGGTTTTAAAGGAGAGCCTTAAGATTAAGCCAAGTTGGTTGGTCGATAACTATTTCATTCAGTTTAATTCCCCGCACTAAAACAGCAATGGATTTCCATAATTAATATCATTGAATATATATAGAAAGCAGTGCAAATCCTTACCAAAATCGTCTAAAACCATCCGCATAATGGAGCACAACTCGAGGTGCAGTCCACTTGGTCTACTGACCCAAGTGGATCGTAATGTCGTTATAATATTAACGCACAAAACAAAACTTTTATTGAGGCCAGTCGTTGGCGGTGGTTGGCTTGAGTTTCCTGCTTTGTGTTTCGCTTTTTTATGACCGTAAAAAATGCCATAAAAATGTTTAAAGTCGCCCAAATAGGCGCTAAGCAGCGCAAAGTGCACTTGTTGAGCGCGTTTCCAGTAGCTGGCCACCTCATTTCCTCGTTTAGCCGCTTATATTTATATTTTCATTTTATTATATGAGGCATTCATATTGGTCGAAAAGTTTTGCCACGAACTCTTGAGCTCCTGTTGATTTTAGCCGCATTTAGTGTGGATATTTTAAAGCCTTCTTTATGACGCAGGATCCATCAGCTTGTTTCTTGAAACTTTTCAAACTGCTCTCAGCTGGACTCTTAAGTGGGTTAACAGTTTTCCGTTTCTCTCGACCATAAGATTGGAGATATGCTCGTAAGTTTCGTTTTACGAGATCACCGTATTGTTTCACCCGGCATGCTGGTCATCATCGCAGGACCCATTTAATCAGCCTTTCTTTATAGCTTTCGCACTTAAGTGGCCGGCGCAAAAACGACTCCTGGCCACGCCCAAACGCCCTGCTGTATGCAATAAAAACTAAACAAATCGCTGCCAATGGCACTTATTATCACCTGAGTAGATTTATCACCTGCTGACCGCAACAGACCAAAAATTAATATACAAATAGCACACACACACACGTAGAAAGAGAGATGCTGAAAAGCAGGTAAACGACTGCCGTGTTTATAAATGGCAATTGAAATGTAACACGACGACTGTCTATGTGTGAGAATATGGCCAGGAGTGGGCGTGGCCTTATCACAAGCACTTACACAATGGCTGGCCGCCCTTTGATAAATTTACTACACAAATTGAGTCGCTAAATTAGAACATTTATTTTTGCTGCCCCAAAAAAGAAAGGACGATGTCTAAGGAAGCGAAAAGGAAAAAATCCCCCAAGTGCGTTTGCCACTTGATGTGGCATCTAAGGAAACCCGAATCTGCCACGACTCCCCACCCCTGCCCGTCCAGCAAAACCATCTCGTCCTTGTCCCCTTACCGCCCACCGAGCACCCGGTCATGTTGCCTTCATTATTTTGGACCAGCGCATCGACATCGACTGGCTGCACTTCATACTTAAGCTCGTCCAAATCTCGAGAGTGTAATTTATTGTTATCATTTGTTTGGCTAAAAGCAAAAAGACGACCAGCACAGCGAAGGACGAACGAGAACCCAAGAAATAACCAGCATTTCAGTTACGAACTTGGTAACTTGGGGATGCTCTTTGGTAGGATAGATATTAAAACTCATGGGTATAAGCAAACAAATTATCTAATACCAAACTATTCTACATTTAAAACTATTTTAGAATGTTAAAAATGAAATTATTTCAAATATTTACAAACGAAAAATACTAATACAATCACAAAATCTACAAAAAATGTCAAAAAGTATGCAGCTAACTGCATGAAACCTTTGCTATCGCAATAAATTACTGCATACTTTTAAACAGCTTAGAAAGACGTAGAGCCATAGCTGAGATGCTCTGATGTGTAGGGTATACGCAACGATTGTGCCATGAGAAAAAATTAAGAACGAAATAGAGGGCGTTGCTGCACACAGACAGACGCGTGCGCACGCACACACACTCACTCGCATACTCACACATGCACGGCATTTAGATAACTAAAGTAATTTATTTTATATGGAGGTCATGTGCTCACGGACATGTGAACGTAAATAGCAAAAGGAAGAGACATTCACACAGATACTAGACAGCGGACTATCCTGTTTGTGTGTGTGTGTTATTACTTGTATGTGTGTGTGAGTATGCTGGAAAATTACGCACCGAAACCGAGACATTTCCGCTCGGCACAAATTTTGTGCTGAGAGCAGCAGAAAACAGAAGCAGACCTGGAATCCGGATCTAGAGAACCAGGACATGGACATCAGTTGGCCCAATTTTATTGCCCACTTTCGTTGGGAATTAGCAAGCGAATTAACCAGAACTATAACTAGAACCAAAAACTAAAACTAAAACCAAAAACCAGTGCAATGTGCCTACCGAAGTGAAACCAAAAACCGAAGAACAAAAATCGGAGTCAAAGTTGAAAATTCAATTTGGCCCACAATTCCAGTTGCGCAACAAACTTAATTAAGTGTAGTTTTGGGCTCGGCGGCGGAAGGAGCGTCGAAGGACTATCGAATGTTTGGCGCAAAATAGTTGGGCATACTTTCTGGCGACCAGAAATGATTTAATTGGAAAATTGTTTAGCTAACTGAACTGGGCGCCTATCAAAAATGCATGGGCCAAGTGGTACAGAAGTTTTGTTTCGGGCCAGATTGCTAATTGAGCCGAATCTCGGGCATTAAAAATGCAGCATGCCCAATTTGTGCGTTGTAGAGGGGCAGCGGAACTTAATTAAAACGACATTTCATTCTAATAGGTCGCTGGGGGAAAAACACATACCTATGCACACACACACTCATCCCCCCAATTGGCCCATTAAGCTGGGATAACAATGATGCCAATAAGCAACAACTAGTGGGCCCATTTTACATGTGGCCCCAACAAATTATTACAAACCTAATGACCTAATATATAAATTTTAGCCCAACAATGGATACATGGAACCATGGAACCAGCGGGTGTGCCCAACATCCCTTGCTGATAAGATTTTCGGTGGGTGGGCGTTGGGTCACATGCAAAAAATGTACACATTATCTGAGCTGAGGAAGAAAAAAAAAGAAATGTGTATAAAATCCGGAAAGAAATTGCCCCTAATTTATGAGTGGAAAATGCGAGAATCCACATACGCACGCCAAATAAACGGCCCTATTTTCACTGGCTGCTAATATTTTACCAGGGTAATTTTTCGCCATGTTTTTCCATTGCATTTCCCATTTCTTTTTTTGAACAAATAGGCAAATGGCTGGGAATTCAACGGCTTAGCAGTGATACGAAGAAACCGCAGTTGGGGATAAACTTTGCATAGTTTAATCCAGAAAAGAGTGAGTTTAAGCAGCATGTGCATATAGTTTTTGTGTCTGAGTTTGTATGCACTCAAGTGGTTGCATTCTTAAATTGGATTAAGTGGGTTTTTACCATGGAGACCACTCCGGGCATCGTTAGCTTTCGGCAAGATATTCGCAGGCGTCGTTGTTGTTTTCCCTTTCTTTTTTTTTATTTATACTCGTTCCAGCTTGGCTTTTCGCTCGAGAAAATTCGAATTTAATTAAAACAAATATTAAAGCACTGTTTTCATTCAACATCGGAGATAAAGTGCAATTTCAGGCTGAGCGTAGATGCGAAGTGTTGTCCCAAAGTGCAAAACAAAGCAAAATATCTTTACCATTTCAATAAACTCACAGTGTTCTACACAAGTTCATGAGTGTTCATTTATTAAAAAATAATATAGAATACACAACTTTTTATGCAGTTAAGTGAAGTCATAAACAAATTCGTTTTAAATTTATTCAAGAAAATAGTACGGCAATTAGAAAAATTCTTTTTTTCTTCTTATATCTGAAATACAAAGATTTGGAAGTTTAGACCATAAGTGTAATCCCTCCTCTTGTCCAAAAACAATGTGGCAAGTGCAAAATACGGTTTAGTGCTTTATTTACAATTTGCATTTTCCCCAGAGAAGTGCCAAGGGAAAAAAGAGAAATGTTTAAAAACAATATGCACACAAATTCAAAAATAAATAACCAGTTGGTTTGAAGTCGAAGCAATACACTTTGGCAAATTAGAAAATCCCAAGCAAACAACGAGTCCAAATGCTTTTGTGAGTTTGCATAAAATTAAAAACAAATGAATCACAGAATCTTAAGAAAATAAAAAGTATGGCAAAGGAAAATGTGTCTTTCGGTTTGAAGGGGAAAAAGCGAACAAATGGGCCAATAAGTTTCGCATAAAGACTGCTTACTGACTGCTTACTTTATCAGAACAGCAAAGGAACTGACAAAACAGTCAATCAGCGACATAAATATGAAACCTGAATAGACACCCAATCCACCTGTACTCTCAGTTATCAGACTTGGCCTGAACGCGACTCTTTCACACAAGAACACGTCGCCACATTGGATACGACATCAACAATAAACAGCAAAGAGCTGCGGGAAAGGCGGGAAATGGCGGGAAAGGCGGGAAAAGCGGGTAGAACGAATCCTAAAGGACCTCTTCATTCAATCAATAGGAGTCGGGGGCTTCGAATAAAAGAACAGAGTAATAAACATTTCATTGAAGACGCAACAAAAAACGCATGGCGCGGCATAAAACAGCATCAAAAGAGCTCTGGGGAAAATCCAGTGGAGAGGGACAAAATGGCCGGGAAGGGAAGAAACTTGCAGCGTTTATCGGGGTAACACGAGACACTGGGACCGCCAACGCAGTAAAAATGAACCAGAAGTCATAAAAATTGAAAGCTCGCCTGGAGTATCGCAGTATACTAACCCAACGGTTTTGGGGTCTGTGGAAAAGGCCAAAACAACGAGAGAAATATGTATAATAAAGAAAATTGAATATGCCCAAAGGCGGTCAGGGAGCAAAACACCAAAGAAAACAAAAACACACAGCAAAACGCAGCCACACGGTCCAGACGCTCACTTTTGTCCCACAAAAAGAGGGGGAAAGCCAAAGAAAATGCTGCCAACCACCCGAAAAACAAACTAAACAAAACTGATTTATATAGTCGAACATGCTAATACCCTTTTTATGGTTATGAAAATAAATTAACTAGGAATTAACCATAAATGTGTCTTAAGGAATAATGTACTCCTTTTTGCGTTGCATGAAAGTGTAAATGTAAAATGTAAAATGTAGAAATCTTTAAGATATGTATCTTTATCTATATTTTGATGATAAAGAGCCACATACCCTTGCCTAGAGTAAATACCATGCGCTTGCGAATAGCGAAAACCAATTTCAGCTTGGTCTCTAAATGATCCTGCCACGCCCCCTTCCCCGCTCAGCCCCTTTCCACCTGCCTTTGAGCTGGCTTTGGTTAAAATGTAAATTTTATCTCAACGTTAAATGGCTGGGCTATGGATACAGATATAGTGACAGCTAAAGATACAGCCAGCGCTTTCGTCGATTGCGATTTTTATGCGACACAAAATCTGTGGCAAACGGCAGGGCTTCTGGCTCAATCTGCTTTTTACGGCAGACGCAAAAAATAAAAAAAAAGGGCAAAACTAACACTAAGCCAATGAAATTTACTTAGTTGGCGACATGCGAACGAAATTGGCTGAAATCCGGAATGGCCAAGGCCATGAAACTGGTTGGCCAAATGAGTTTACAATTTATTGCGGCATCGAGATTTTCTAGATTTCAAATTGTTTCTTGGGTTTTTGAGCCAAACATGCTAGTGATTACATAACTTTCTAACATAGAATTAACCGATTAGCCATTAACACTTCATACTATTTATATTTAAAGCGGCTAAAAAGGGGGGTTGGGGCATCACTCCTGGGGATTCGCCGCAGTTGGCTGGAGTCTTTGCGAAATTTATTTATAAACTCATTTGCATACTCCAAAACAAGAGCTCCCTCCACGCAGCCTAAGCTGTTTGCATATGCAAAACTAAGGCAGTGCAAAAATGCGAAAACAAGTTGGAAGATATAGTCATCTATATAAATAGCCAAGCGGAAAACTGTCGCACGTTTTTCGCTCCCATTGTCCCTTTCTGCTCGCAGATTTCATTTCGATTTCGGTGTCAAGAAAGTGCAGATCTATCTCGTCGTTTTCCCCAACGTTTTCCACGCTTTTCCCCCCAGCCTCAGCTTCTGAGTTCCCAGTTCTTGCTGAGAAATGCGCCACGTGGCTGGGGAGAAGAATAAAGTCATAAAATTGAATTGGTAATTTTTTGTGTTAAGAGTAGAAATTAAAATAAATTGAATTGCCGCTAAGACGGCAAAAGGAGCAGGATGGAAAATGCAAATGAGTGCCACATCGATGGCAACGGAGGCGGAAAAGTAGGGAGCCAAGGATATAGGTTCGCCTGATTTTTCTGGCCCACGAAATGAAAACAAAATAAAATGGAAAGGAATCAAGCAGAAAAAAAAAGAAACGGAAAGAACAAAAAAGAAGCAAAATCGCTTAACAACAAGACCGAAATGTTGTTGTTGCTCTCACTGTTTTTATTGCCAACATCCTTCGTCCTTTGTCCTTCTCATTGTACATTCCGCTGTTGTTGTTGGTGCCACCGCCGCTGTTATTGTAATAGGATTACTGCATAAATTAAAGTATTTGCCGTGGCATCATCAAATAAGATTTGCAACGCCCCACCCAACCACTCCACCCAGCCACCCTGTAACACCCAGCACCACCCAACCACCCACCTAACGAGCTACAATGCGCGAACATCAGAAATCGCAAGGATAAGTGCGGCGAAAGCGTAGAAAAACGCAGCAGGACAAAACAGCTAAGTAAATAAATAAGTGTAGGAGCAGATAGAGAGACAGACAGAGAGAGAGAAAGAGTAAGCACGATGCGGGCTGACTCACAGACAGAGATGGCTGGCGACTGCGAGAAAGAGACGGACAGAGTACAAGTGGCTGTGGGGACACGTAAAAGTAAAGTTTATTGCATAATTTTCGACGGCTTAGTTAAAGTGTAATGTAAACACAAAAGCCGGAAGATGGGAAAATGGAGGCAACAACGAGAGGCAGATATAGCTTGGCGTAAGAATGGTGGAAAGGTCAAAGGGAGATGAGACAATAAAAGTGCAGATTATAAGAAAATATGTCACTGAAGCGCTTATATTCTTTTTCGCTCCCCTCCTAAGAAACTCGCAGCTTAAGATTTTTCCATGACTGCGTAGGGTCAACCAAAAAACAAATTGATTTTATTAACGGTTATGGTTCGTATCATAAAAAATACTGACCCCACATGCAGTGATTTATGTTGACCAGAGTGCTTAACATGCAATTAGAATATCTTAAGGTAATAACACATATATTATGAAAAAAAGAGTGGATTTCCACAAGTATTTATAAGTGATAATACGCTTTTATAATAATTAACTTTCTGTACGCGAATTCTTTAGCAAAAACATGAGTACTCATAGTTCCTATTGCAATAAATCAAATCTGACGTTTCTGCCCAATGAGATTTTTAGTGCGTTATATCACACTGATTTTATAAAGCCAGATGAGTGAAAATTAATCAAACTACGCCCATCATATTTCACATCGCAAGTCGCCGGTTGTTCTCTGGGGTCCAAAACATCTACCGCAAAATGTATGAAATATTTATGGAAAAACCACTGCCCACCTCTGGAAGCTCTCATGCGCTGGGAAACATCCGCTGGCAACCGGGAAACCAGTGGCAGCGAAATCACTTTAGAAATTTTCAAACTAAACTAAATACGCGAAAGCCGCAAATTTCATTTTGATAAAATTTTAATTTGGCCAAAAGCACAAAGCCAAGAGCGCTCGTTAGCGGAGAGGAGAAATCTCGAAACGGAGGCTGTGACCTCGCCGCGCGCCTCAATAATTCAAAGATGTTAAGCCGCAAATTGGCATTGGCAGTGGCATTGGGGCCAAAAGTGGGTGGTGGCCACGGACCCGCAGAACCCGCAGCTGGGACTCAGACAGGATATATATGTGCATCCGCTGGGGAGCCCAAAAGGCAGCGACTGAAGGTCTGACACGCACGCATTAAACTCTATTGGGTGCTAATGTTTTTTCATCCCACCTCCTTCCCTTCCCCTACCACCACGCTTACAGACTTTTCATAAATTCAGCAATGAGCTTGTCGACACACACACACAAACATACACACACACACTCGCGCGCAGCCTGCGCCGTGTATGTGTAATAAAAATACGCTAAAATGTTTGTATCACACACATAAACACGCTGCTTATTGCCTACTTCCAGGCGCAAAGAGCACAGATACGCGGCTGCTTGCGAGGATCTGTGTGTGAGTGTGAGCATCTGTGTGTGTGAGTAGCTATGTGTGTGTGAGTGGCGCTTCCGCTGGGCGGTAATGTTGTGCCCGTCGCTCGTTTATTAAAATGCTAGCTTTAAAAATATTATTCCCGATTCGCGAATCTATTTTGGCTAAGACTAAATAAACTAAAAAGCATAGAAAATTAATATGCAAACAAATATGGCAAATTAATAATGCTCTTGCACCACAATCCATTTTTTAACTAATTCCAATATGCTTTGACAATAATTTATTTTATTTTCGCAGCCTTTAATGAAAATTTCCATTGATTCACGATTATATTTATAAGCTTATTGGAAATCCTTTTGAGCGTAAAAGAACTAGATTTTAAACCAATTTAGGCAAAATAACACATAAATGCATATTCATTTTTCCACAACAGCATTTATATAGGGTAGTTTATTAATTTGCACATGCACATTTGTGAACTTTCACATGCTAAAATCTAGTAACTCCTATGTTTTATGACTTTAAATGAAAAATTAAAATTTAATTAGGTTTTTTTCAATAAATTTAAAGCTAAAGTTACTAGATATTTGTTGACAACATCTGAAGTTGCCCAAAAAGACGGAGTTAGTTGAGGATTAAACTCTTTGCGTAACATATTTGCCCGCTTGATGTTATTGGAAATTCAAGGAATTTTTAGTGACTTCCTTTGGGGGAACTGAGTCAGTCAGCTTGCCATAAGACCCGTGCACCCATCCTTATCCCGATTCCCCCTTCACGATTTCCATTTCCATGGCCAGCAGCACCAGCATCTCGGCACATCCCGAATCCATTTGGTATATATGCTTATGCGCGGGCTTATCGGCGCTTCAAGTAAACAGACAGGCAGCTATAAAAATTTGCATTTGACTAATGCCAAATATTCGGGGACGACAACGACAACGACAACGCGAACGAGGGCTACGAACGCTATCCGATAAGCTGAGGCATCCTCAGCATTAACCCCCTACTGCCAACCCCTAGTGCCACCCCCTATTTGCCACCGCCCGCCCCCTTTAACCCGTGAGTCAACCCTTGCAGACGGCAGCAACAATAACAATGTCTTGAAGGAGATGCCAATGCGTTTACTGATTTTTTGAGTGCGATACGTGCAAAGATTTTCCTTTCTCTGCTTTTTTCCACCCGTTGGAAATGGTGGGGGGGAGGGTTGGTGGGGGTTGAAGTGGGCGGTGGGTGGTATGCTTTTATGCTATTTCCTATTAAGCTATTTGTTGCTGGCTCTCTTTTATCGCTCTTTACTCTCTTCGGCTCTATCTCGTTTCATACCCCACTTCGCCGCTTTGTGAGTTTGCCAAATTTCGTGTATGGCAGTTGCATTGCAAAAGATACTAAAAGCTTACCCCACACACACACACACCACACACACAGATACTAACACTCACATGTCTCGTATATCGATTTTCTTCACCCCCGATTTTCTGCACCCTGTGTGTGGATTTTTGACATGCCAACGCATTTTAAATTTGCATTTTTTGGCACCCGAACTGGCCAAAAATTTGAGCTAAAAGCATTAGGGCCATGGCTTTGCCAGCCAGTTTAAACTGCAGTTCAACAAACGAAATTGCCAGAATATGCCAACAATAGGACTTTGTTTTCGTTAGCAAAATATTGAAAAATATTGCAATGCAAATATTTCAAAATATGTATAAAAAATAATTCAGAAAAATTGCTCAAATTTATGGACGTGTTACTGAGGGGGGAATATGCATGAGTGCAAATGCAGAATATCTTTAAAGAATATATATATGTGTACATGTAACTACTGAGTTCTATGAAGTTATTATGTTCTTAAGACTTTATAAATAGGGAAATGTTATTTAAAACTAAAGAAACTAAAGATTTAATATTACAAACAAGCTTTCAAATGATAATTACATACTCCAAATTTAATTTTTTAAAGCCTTTCAACATATTATCTTCTCATATCCTTGATGTACACATACATACATACATGTGTAAGCACTTTTAATCTGTTTATCGCATGGAAAACGTGAGTGTTTGTCTCTTCTTAAAATTTAAAAGTTTAGTCACCTTCTGCAACTCGGTAGCCAAACCCAAACCCACACAAAGTGCCAGCTTTCTTGAATCCTGTTTTATAAAATTTATGACGAAACATACACAAGAATATACATAAATACTATAATAACTCACTGTCACGAGTTATGAGCTCGTACATATGTGCGTGGCACAACCGCAAACCTACGAGATTTGGAAGGTAACTTTTGGCCAAGTTGATTTATTTAGACTGACGTATTGGTAAGCATTTGAAAAAGATACAGCTGCTTAAGACCAAAGGTCCTGTTTTCCACATGCTAATTAATATTTTTACACTTTGCAATCACTCCCATGACGCACATTGAAATTGCTTTATGTTTTCAAGCGATGTCATTAAGTCTCGACACGCCCACAATTAAAAGCATAAGCCCTCGAAAAAAATACAGAACAGAACAGGATAGCAAAAAGTTTACAAAAATTATTATGAGCTCTTATAATAGATTATGTCAAAACGGAACCAAACCATGCCTGGAGTCAGGAAAATTCCTTGGAATTAATTTGAAAATACGAAATGCGTAGGGTGGCTGGCAAAATAGCTGTGAATTTGTTGTGTGTCACGTCCAGTCGAGTTTTTTTTTCATTTTTTTTTTTTCGCTTGGCATGGAAATTTTCATTCTTTATTTTCTCGAAGGCCATTTCTGGCAAATGGCATCTAAGCGACGCATAATGAAGACTCAGGCCGACGACTTTGCGATTTTCTGCGGTTGCCCCTTGGCCCAAAACGAAAAAAAAAATGGAAAGAAAAACCCAAAGGCGAACGTCTTTAAGAGCAAGGGAAAATGGGAAAGTATATACACACAATTGATTTAAGCTGCTCGGTTGGGACCCCCTTTCCTTTTCCCTTTGGCTTTGACTGGGCGTAATCCTATTTTTCATTAATCTAATTAAGCCTGCGTAGAGAGAAAGCATTTTCGGTAGACGAGGCCAATCTAATGAAATTATGGCCCAAGACAAAGGGCCGGAATGCAGCTCAGGCATTATCGATTTGCCGGAATTGAGGTCAATTAGCCCGAGATGAGGCATTTTTGGCAAGCGAAACTTGCCCAATTATCAAGCTTTAAATTTAATTCCAACTCTTGCTTCGGAATTTAAAGGCGCCAAAGGATTCTTGGAGCAAAGGTCTTCAAAAAGTATGTATATAAACGGAAAAATAAGAATTCTCTTGGGTAATCCCGCAGCTGAAACCTTGACAGCCAGGAAATATTTAATACCCTCTGCCATATTTAATAATAAAAACCTTTTAGACACTGCGCCAAAAAAAAACAGAATGTGAAAGGAGGTCCTTTGGGGATTCTGCAGGACGAGAAGTGCGATAAATGGGGACCAGAGATGAGCCGGGAATGGAGTGCAGGGCATTCAAAAGTGCACACTAAATGCTCGGGCGCCTGAAAGTATGCTTTCAATTGTGCGCAATTTAGTGCGACAGGACGACAACAAAAGGACCTCTTTTCACAGGCTACGTATATTTGTACGTGTGTGTGAGTGTGAGTGCAATTGTGCCAGTGTTAGTGGCCGACTAGGTGCGAACAAACACGTGCGAAAACGGCGCCTAAAACAGGCAGCACAAAAAGGCCAGCGACTGCGGCTCATTGTTTGCCATCATGCCCTCTGATTTCAGCTTCGCTCTCTGGTCTCCGCATTCTGCTTTCTGCCCTCTGCCCTGTGATTGCGATTATTATGATTATTGTTTACTAAAGCCGGGAGTGGAGCAGAAGTAAAGGCAAATATCATAATAAAGGTTCATGAAATAAAACGGCCTGCTCTGCACAGCAAGAAAGTTTGTCTTTAAAAGCATTGATATATGAAATTGCCCGTAGAAGAATGAGATTTGTAAATATTTCAGATTTTCACATTTCACAACACTTGCGGTGTAGGCAAAGTGCCAACTCTTTTGGCAAGTTAACTAAACTTTCTCTCCGTGTAGGCGACTTTTCTTCTGCTCCCTTCGGCCAACAATAAACATAGCTGCCACTCGCGTTGTTGCACGCTTTTTGGCGCGCAAAAACTTTGCCGCTCGCTCGCCATTTTATTGCTTGTCTTGCACACACACAAGCACAAACACACACACACACAAACGCACACTGGCACACAGCTTTTGTCATTCCATTTCGTTTCGTTGTCGTTTTGTTTTTTGCCCATTTCGCTTCTTGTGCCAACAACCTGCCACGCCTGAAATATGCCTGCTGCATACTTTTGGGCGCTGGGCATGAAATTAAACGCCAAAAGTATTTCACGATATAAATAATCCTACTTCTTGGAGTTCAGAAATCATGTGAGATGCAAACATTTATTTATGGAATACATTTGGACTTTGAGCTATGAAACCAAGCCAAACTAACCTGTTAATTGGGTATCACTTTGCAGGACCAGAATATTTGAATATATTTTTATTCGAATTTATGCGGAACACTTGAGTCTGCTCTTTAGACGGAAATTTAGCACTTTTCTGTCTTGTTTATCTTTTGGCCAATAAAACCGGGGCTTACTTTTTTTTTGTTTGGACTGTGATTACTCTTCTGGCGTTGGCAAATTAATGTTGCGCCTAGTCGACCGGACGCGGAAGTAGCTCCGGCGGAACCGGAAGCCGGAAATTGCGCGCACAACAAGCGACCCACCGAAACGCTGGCCACACTCACAGCACTGCACTTCACTTGAGTTCAGGGTTCTGTTGTTGTTTATGTACGCGACACGCAGTGAAACCGCAGAAAATCCAGCCGACTGACAGACAGCGCGGCACTCGATGCGTATTTAAAAGCGCTTCAAGTGCAATTAATAATGATTTTTACTTTTATTTTTATTTAACACACGCACGCACTTCACAGCGCCGCGTAATTAATTATGTTTGCCCAGTGCAGTCGCGTTTTTTCATTTCTGCATAGATTGTTTCAATGATTGCCATTTGCACATGGACTGCACTGATCTAGCTTAAGCTGAGCCAAGCTGAGCCCAGTTGAGTTGAGGAAAACTTAGTGGGGAAATGCCGGAGACTTTAACGCACGCCGCACGCTCCGTTGCGAAATTCGATTTTCCACCAAATGTACGTATATATTTATCTGCAATCGCCACGACGCACGTCCGCTGCTGACGACCAACGCTCGCAAACTGAACGGTAGTTCGAGCAGCGCCGTTATTTTGGGAGAGGTGGCCCACAGCATCGGGCTGTTATATCGAGTGTTATACGACTTGCCGCCTTCCAGCGAGAGAGCGAGAGAGCGCGCGGCGACTTTCTTCGATTTCTCCATTTCTATTTCTCTCCGCTCTCCACGCGGCGCTCTCTCGTTTTGGGCGGCCCTTTTGTTTGACGGCATTCGCCGGATTCTATTGCAATTGCCGGCAACGGAGATTCTCCAGAGGAAACTTAACTGCATTTGCTTATAAATTATGTCTTGACTTGGGTGTTAATGTGCACTGAATCGCTCAGAGTGACGGCATGAAAGAGTGCCAATCGGAGCCACTGACGTCCTGGCGGGCCAACAACTACAACTATAATCACAACGAGTATCCGTGTACCTACGACAAGGACACACCTGTTGGGCCACCTGAATGTGGGCAGGTTGGCAGGTGAAAGGGTTCTGCGCACGGCGAAGGGCATGTGGGGCAACTGCCGAAGTGCAGGGCCAAGTTAACAGCGTTAATGAATTGGCAAAATCAGCAGGATAATGGCCTAGAACTGTCGGAAGACTAAACAAACTACTCATTTATATGCTGTAAAAAGGAATGATATTAAGTAAAAAGTGCATATAATCACTACAATGCATCTTTTAATTCCTCAGACTTATTTAATATTAACTTATTTAACACATTATCTGCCAAAAATACCATTTATTTCGATGCTGTTTAATTGGAAGATTATGCTAAAATTTTAGTTTAATAGAATTAAAAGGTTAAATGAGAGCTCCTTAAAATGCTTAATATAGTAGTATATACAACTTGTATTTGATTTAATCTGTTTTCCTGAATTCCTTTTCTACAGTTTGTATACCCTACTTAAAGCTGACTTTCCAATATAAATTTCAATTAAAAATATTTGTTTAGCATCCGTTTCCGGCACTTCATCAGGAAACACTTTAAGAATGCCAACCCAAATCAATTGGTCTGCTGAAAGTGTTTTCCCCACTCAAATTCACTTTGTTTCTATATATATATATGTATATATATATATATTTAGTTAGGTATAGTTTAGAGTACTCCTCCAGTCAATTAGCCGCTTAATTGTTTTTACTGTAGACTGCTTGGAAAAGCGGCGGCGAAAGAAAGGCGACATAAATCACGTCAATGCAACGCCCAGAATTTACATAAATAATTGCCAGCGAGCGTGGGCAGTCGAGGGATAGAATGGAGTGGCATCCCATCTGGGATTGGGATTCAGCCCAGTCTCGCCTAAACATCATTAAAAGTATATATCCAATTAAAGGTTTCGAGTGGCTGTCGCCTCCTGGCAGCCCGACAATAGCTAAAACTACACAAAAACTACCCAGTGCGTTCCGAAAATAGTTGCAACTTGCGAAAAATATGTGAAAAATGAGCTGGCCAGAACAATGGGTGCGACAGAGAGGGGGGCACCATGACATTGCTATTGCAGTCACACATTGTCATAATAGTGGTGTTGTTGTTGCTGTTGCTGCTGCTATTGTTGCGGTTGCCACAGGAGCGAGCGAGAGGGAGCGAGGGACTCGAGGGGTTACGGGTTCAGATTTCGGGTTCAACTCCGGGGGTTGATGCTGCTGCTGCTGCTGCTGCTTGCTGCATCTGCCTGACAATTGTTGCCACTTAATGCGATTTTTTCACTGCGATAATCCCGAGTCCAGAATCCCGAGGAACTGGCGAAAATATGAGGAGTATCCGTGAGATTGAAGCACACATAAAATACCCGTTATTTATGCTGAGATTCAGATATAATCAAAACTAAAGTATAGCACATACAGATATTATAATCAAAACATATGGTCAATTATCAATACTAGTCCAATATTTTTTAAAACAAACAAATTTAGAAAAAATCACAAATCATTTATGCCAGTATAATATCTAATATCTAATGTTATATATCTTATATCTAATAATATCTTATATCTTATGTCAACTTACAAGAAGTTCTGTTATTGCATCGAAACCATTATAACCCCAAACTTCCTCCACGCATACCGTGCATAATGGAAAACCCCACAACGCGTACAATTTTCCGCAGAAAATGCAATTTTGTTTGCGTTTTCGCCTTGACAGTGACTTGCAGCGCCAGTGCGCCAAACCCCAATGACGGAGCTGAAAACTTGGATTTGAAATTAAATTTGCCACGCGTTCGGTTCACATTGCTGTTTGTTCAAGAGTTTATGTTTATCTATCAATGAACTCTGACCCCGGCAGCGGCGCTTCAGCGTTCTTAAACGTTCTTAAAAGCGCAACTAATAAGGCTGCCGCAATTGGCAAGTCATGTGGAAATATGGGAAATATTGCAGCCACTCCATATTCAACTACCACCCTTCATTGCAACCGAATTCGGGAAAACACACACCTTAGACAACATCTATCAATGTTTAATTGCCCGGACAGCTGGCAACCCTGGAATCGCTTAAGGGAGCGACTCTCTTTCGTGCTTTCCCGGCACTTTCCACTCTCTGCGCAGTGCATTTTCCAGCGAGCCAAGAGCAAAGTGCCAATTCTCTTTGCGTTTTGTTGAACAACAACAGAAAATTCATTCAAAAAACCGACAGCCTCAAAGTGCTTGTAGTTAAATAATTTTTATTGTTGTCCTACTGCTTTTGAGTAAAAGTAAATTTTGCAAAATAATTTTCCAAGGAGGGAAAACTGCCAGAGCGAGTGAGAGAATGAAAGAGAGAGAGAGAGAGAGAGAGAGAGAGAGGGAGACAGTGAGGTAGTGCTTCAAGGCAACGAACACAAATCAGGGAAAATATAATTTATTATTTCTTGCCTTATCCTTGAGACGCAGCCAAGGCGCATCGTCTTCTCTCCTTTTCCATGATGTGTTTGTCTTTTGCCCCCGGTCCCTAGTATTCCATAGTCCGTAGTTCGGAGTCCCGAGTCCTGGAGTCCTTTCTAAGAGCCCCCCTTCCCGACCATCGGAGCCATTCATTCCCACTCGCCGGTGGATTGCCCACCGCACTCCCTTCCACCTTTTGCCTGGGCAAAATTCTATGCTTAACGCCATTTTTGTGTGCGAGACACGATGACGACAAATTTTCAACGTGCAACCTGACACTGAGCTGAGATTTTCCAAATTCCTTGTCTTCACTTGTGCACCCCCATTTCCCATCCCATTGCCCCGCCATCTCCTTCGCTGCATGCATGCAAAACTGCCAAGGACTCCGTCTACCCGTCCCTTTCGCCACCTTTATGCCCGTCTCTCTCTCCCCCCTTCACTCCGTCTCCGTCTCTGTCTCTCGCTCCGTCTCCAACTGTGACTCCGACATTTGAAAGGATTAGACCAGCTCGTGTGTCGTATGGCGATGGCGATGGCGTTGGCAAGTGGTGGCGGCTGGGACTTGTAACGCAAAAAGTATTTGCACAACTCTCAAGTGGGTCAAATGATTAGGCGGCATGATGAAGTGCCTTGCCACTTGAGCCGCCAGCTCGTCCTTCGTCCTGCGTCCTTTGCCCCAGTCTCGCCCCACTTTGCCACTGCGCCCATCCAAAAATAAACAGTTTAATGTTTTGAATGAGCAATTGAATTTGATTATGCTCGGGTGTGGGTGCATGGATGTCTCGTATTCCCTCGCCAGCGAAGACATACCTCCACCCACAGCCCATCACCTCCCTCCGCAAATAACTTAAAATGCATTACGTAATGGGGTCTAAGTCAGGGGGCGGGCCAAGGATTTGCCCATATAAACATAGATGGGAGTAGTGGTAAGCGGCTTATGTGAAATAAGACAACACCTCACGTTATCGTATGCTGCGAACTAGGATTGCCTGTAATTTGACTAGTGATGTAATTATGCCGGAGTATGTTATTGCCGGGGATTACGGCTGGGTGGGTTCCTTAGCGGATAGATTCCACATTTATATCGCTTACCACTTGACCTACTCAATCTGAGTTCGATGGGGTTTAAAGATTCATTAATCTGTTTATATTTTGTTAGAACTAGGGAATTGACCAAAGAAAATCGCCAGAAATGTACACAAGGCAATATGTATTAGAATATTACTCCTAACCAATTAAAATTTAAATTACAATCCCAAATTATCGCCGGTAAACCTGTGCTGGATAGTATCTCTTCGAAAACCCACTGCAAAGTCCCAGCATATTTCCACATTCATTACTTGACATGGACAACAACAGGGACAGTAACAAAACAGGAAATTGCTACTTAAATTCAAAGCCAATCTCTGTGTTGGCAAATGTTCCCAAAAATAAGCCAAACAGAAAATAAAAGATAAAAGCCGAAGACAATGGCGGCCAAAATATGGCAGGGCCCAGAATAATGGAGTTGGGGAAGCTGGGAAACTGTGAAAAGCGGGAAGAGACTGGGAAAAACCGCCCAAGTAGCGACGCCATTTAGCGTTTTAAATCAGATTATTCCACAACAACTGTCAATAATGCAAAAGGCGAGGGCAATGGGAAACCCTCGGCGAAAAAGGACCTCTCCACCCACCTCGCTAAGCCAGGCCAAATGAGCCTTTTTGCCAACCACAAAACGAGGCGAGAAAATTGTCACCGAAAAGCGACGCGGCCATCGAATTGTGTAAATCAAAAAAATAATTGCGCCTGATAACAACATCAATAACAATAAGCGACGCTACCCCGAGCAAAACCAAAATCCAAAAAAAATCAAACAATAGAGCTCGCAATGGTCGACTAACGGATACCCATTACACAGCTAATAGAATAGTCAGCCTAAAATTGTATTCTTTAAATATCTTTTCTTTTTAAATATCGACAGAAATTTAAACCAAAATAATTTAATAAAACGATAAGACAAATAATACAATTTATTAAACAGACAGACATAATGACGGACATAAGAAAGAACATAAGGACGAACATACGTAGTGACATAAGGATTGATATACGGACGGACATACGGACATGTCCAGATCGACTCAGTTAGTAATCCTAATATGTACCTTAAAAGGAAAGCTTCCGTCTGCCTGTTACATAGTTCACAACTAACCAGGTATACCCTTTTAGTATACTACTAAGGGGTATAAAAAGAATCAAAATAAAAAGGTGAAGCCACCACGAATTGCACACAATAACCATAAAGGATAAGGGATAACGTTGAAAGGGGTTGAGCCTGGAGGGATGGGCGTGGCTGGTCGGGCCTTGTCAAAATACTAGACTAGAAGTCGGCGCTATTACCCCCTCGGCTAATTTATGGCTCACTCTCTTAAAGTTTTGTTCGAATTTCGGGCTCGTAAATCTTTTCAACACATACAAGCCGCACAGGGCACTCCATAATACACTCGACTCCGGCGAGTTTACTTCACTTTATGGGTAAGCCCCAGTCCACAGGAACCATCAGAACGCTCTCGACTTCAGCACTTGGCGGTGCCTTTATTTACTTCATATTAATATTAAGTTCATTGTGTCAAGCTGGCAGCGCGCCGATTTCTTATCATTTTGTTTTCTTTATTTTTTTTTGTATTTTTTTCTTTTTGGCCTGTCGTCCCCTTTTTAATTTTAGTCGCGCGCAAGGACAATGGCGGAGCGATGAGAAGGACACTTCTCACTTTTCCTGCTTGTTTGCCGCACCCGGGCCAAAGAGCTTATCTCCTGGCTGCCTGGCATTTACATTCAACGCTTGACAGCTTCCTTGGGGTTTCCAACCGTCCTCAGCCGTCCTCAGCCGACCTCATCCTTCGACAGCCACGCTCATCCATTCAAGACGAGTGTGAGAAGATTCGCCTTTGTGATCCGATATCTGCGGGGTTTTCCCATTTAAAGCGCCTTAAAGTTGTGCGCGAATAATTATCGGCAAATATTTGCCCACGATTTTCATACATCGGATAGCTTTATGTCGCGAAGGAATTGCAACGTAAGACTTTGGTTAAGTTATCAAAGGCTCTGCGCTGCTCGTGTATACATACTATATATATACATACTATATATATCAAGCCTTTGTGTTTTACGAATATTTACGTATTCGCTTTTCGAACTTTTTTTCCCTGGCAACTTTTTGCTTCCTGCCTTCTTTGCCATCACAAGAAGTTGTTGTGAGCTCCTGGGTAGTTGGGCATTTTCTTGCAGGAACTTATCATAAGTCGATTTACTTATCAGCTTAGTTGTAATTCCAATGTTCGCTACTTTAAGTCATATTTACACAACGAAGCAGCCCAATTGGCTGCAATACACAATCTAGCTTTAATTAAATGGAAAGATTTTCCTTTGAAACTCGATAGCAGTGTGTGTTTTTAAGAATGAACCGCTGTTCAAACCCCTTTTCCCCAAAAGGATTCATTAGCGAAAGGAGCAAGGGCCACAAGTGCGATGCTCAATGGAAAGGTTGACCAACCCTTGGCACTCATTTAGCACCACCTAGAGAGCACTTGCTGTCATCGATTGGTAAACCTGACATTGCGCCAGATGTGCCCAGGAAAAAACACAACCGAAGTCATCAAACAAATAGCTATATATCATAGCTCGCTGCTAATAATAATGCGGCCTGATTAAAGGCTCGACACGAGAGAGTTCCCGCCCACCCGCTGATAGAGGCTTAGTCCTTGGATATCCTGGAAATCCGGGGGGTGCGTGGCTTGATCTGCTTTCGCTATCCATTGTGAAAGTCGGGGATTCCGGGGGCTGGCATGGTATTTGCATGCCGCGAGTAACGTGCGCGTCATCATCATAATAATCATCAGAGCCGCAGTCACCATCAAAGTAATTGCAGCCACACTCCGCGACAATCCCCAATTGCTCCATTGGAGCGTGCTTGGAAATTATTTCACAATTTTTAATAGCTTCAGCTGGCGGCGTGACTGGGCTAATTTCGGGGTCTTGCCACTCGCAAATTCGGGCTGCTGGAGTTTGCCGGAGACAATCGCACATTTGGGAGCCCTTCAATCCGATGGGGGCCCAGGAACTTGAGGTTAACCTTCGAATGTCTGTCGGTTGAGGGGATTTCCCTGGGTCGTGTGATTGCTAATGAGTTGGGTAGCTTCTTACTGGGGCTCCTTACATGCAGGATAATCCTGCGAAAAATGTATCTCAGTCATGTTATTTGTTGTATTTTGGGTAGCCAATAAAATGTAGTAAAGTAAATATATTGCAAATGTTCTTGAGATTATGAAAAGAATGCCTTTCCATCAAAAGTGGTTACAGAAATGTATATTTAAAAGATTCACTTTGTAAGATATTTAAGATATACGTGGTAAAATATAGCTTTCTTTAGCAAAACATTACCAGCTAATAAAATCACAAAAAATAGCTTTCAAAAATTGACATTGCTGGACAGTCAAACACCATTCACTTCGCTCCATGGACATTGGCTTTTCCGGCTAAATTCGAGCAGGAAAAAAGGACCTCCGTTTCCAGCCGACCACATCGAGCAGCAATTTGGAAACTTCAGCTCAACTCGGCGGTTTTTATGGCATTTTATGGCCACCGCCGCCTCAAACCATCGCTTCTTTCGGCGGCTTGCCAACTGTTTTGGGCCATGGCCATTGCACATTGGTAGGAGATATTCTGGCATTTTCCTGGCCTTTTGTTTCCACTGGCGCTCTTTAACTTGTTGTTGTCGCATCAGAGAAAATTGAGTTAATTATCGTGTCGCATAATTAGAAAAGTTAAGCCGACTGGCCGAAAAGAGTACCTACCGAAGTGTACCCAAGTTGGCCATTGCCATTGCGTGCGGGTGGAAACCTTAATTTCACGCTCTTATGCGGAAAACGCATTTCAATTTTCCTAATTCCAGTTAATAACTCAACAAATAAGCCAGAAGGCAAAGAACTTCTAAATGCAAATATTGATAGATACTTTGTTGAGTGTGCCAAGTAACTCAGGCGAACTTCCTCTAAATGATTATTATGGCCAAGATGATGATGGCAAAATGCACGAGCATCGTTGGCAGCAGCGAGGGCGGGGAAAATAAGTAGCACGTCTAAATATGAAAAGCACTTGGCGGTGGGCTCGGGGGGAGTTACGAAGGGGTTAAAAATGATTCAAGTCGCCTTCACTTTGCTGCCAAGCCAAAGACAAACATTCCAAAGGCAACCAGACGGCGACGAAAAGAGACGGCACATCAGGCAGTTGGAGCGGTGCAGAAGGAGATGGCGAGGTTTGTGAGCGGTGGGCGGTCGACGGTGGGTGGTGGCAGCAAGGGGTTAGTAAGTAACTGGGCTGACTGCCCGGGGGCATAATGACAATTACAGTTACCGCGTGCCACGCAGCCAAAGCGAACTTTTTACTTTGGGTTTAAGCAAATAAATCCGTCCGAAAACGGTTTCCATTCCACCCACGCCTTGCTTCATTCTATCTCATTTTTCCTCGGCGTTTGTTAGACTTGCCCTACACTGAAAGAAAATATCGTGCAAGTACTGAAAATTCACATTTTCGTGTTTCTGTCTGAAAGAATCCTTTGACTAGCAGACATACAAAGTTACTCTGCATACTTTAAAGCACCTATAAGCCGCATAAAAATTTCGTTGCATACTTTTGCACAGCTGTAATGCTAATAAGAATTTCTGAACCAGCTTGTTTTAATCCTAAGTAAACAATTAATATAATTATTTAGCTACTTAATTAACTACACATTACTCAAGCTGCTTAACATTTATTTGCAGATGACTGATAACAGCTATGGATTTTCTTTCCGTGCAGCTTGGCATCCATGCTCAATGAGACACAAACAAACAAGCGGCAACAGCAGCAGCAACACCATAGAGACCGATGTTGCACAACCCCTCGGGGGTCGGCTGCCAGAGCCAAGCAATTCAAAAGGGGTGAATAAGCTAAACATGACCCCCAGCGATCCACGGATCCACAGATAGTGGGGTATATAGTGCTGCTGCGAAGGCGGTGAAGGAGTATGCGAGAAGGATACTGCTGGCTTTCATGTCTCCTGTGGCGGCCATCGACCACGAAAATAAAGCGTGGCAAATACAAATAGAAATAAGTCAAAATGTATCCAAGGGAAACACATTCGCAGCGGAAACGGAAACGAAAGCGGAGAAATGCGTCAGTTCACTATGCTCTATGTATGTATGTGCAGCATCTGCTGATGTTTGCTTAATGAATTTAATCTTCTATTTATATGCTTCATTTTTTATTTCAACATTATTATTTTTTACCACAAAAGGAAATGCGCGCAGATAGACAGCGAAAAAACAAACAAATGAAACAATTAAAATTAAATGCACCCCTGGGAGTCGAAAGAAAAAAAGTTCCTATCGAGGGTGAAAAAAGCTTACGACCGTTGTCTCAACTTGGCAATGCCCTCGGAAAATTAAAAACATTAACGGAGTCATTTGGGATTGTCCCAAAAAATATAATACTATGTTAAGAACTTAACTGATCTCAAGAAAAATGAATGAGCAAAAGGTAACAGAGCTAAGATTCTTTTTGAAATTAATCATAAATTATTTGGCCATAAAGAACGTTATCTTTTCTGACCACAAACCCGTCTTCTAATGGACACAAGAAATTGAAATATTCCGTTTTTTATGGTTTTGGGACACAATAAAAGCGCGTTTTTTTGGCAATTTGTTCAGCGTGCCCTGCCTTTGATCAGATTTACGTATCCCAAAACATTTACGCTTCGAAATCAAACAATTCATCACGAGGACATGGCACAATAGAACTTTTGCATGCGCTCCTAAAACCGCAAAACCAAATCATCATCAGTTTTATCAAACAAGCCATATATCCCGACTAAAATACCATTTGATAACCTCCAAACAAAAAAATACGGGTATTATAAAAACCAAACGTTGGCACAAAAAAAAAAAACGAGACAAGATTGGACAATTGCATTCGCTTTCGATGGAGATCCTGCGGTCGCACGCATAAATCTGTTGCTGTTTTTGATTTCACTCGCCGCGGATAATGAAATTAATCGTCTGTAATGGTTTATTGTGTGCGGCGATGGCGGAGTTTGTTTTCTGTTTTCTGGCCAGGCCAAAACGGCCACGGCCAAGCCAGCCAACCAAAAATGACCGACGGCCAGATACAAATTCGGTTTGATTGCGGCGTTCTTTTTTGTTCTTCGCCTCGAAAATATATTGAATTGCCATTGAATGTCGCGTTGCCATAAATAAGTCGCTCTAATGGGGCGCGGTCCATGCAATTTTTGTGATTTAGTGCGGGCTTTTTGGGTTCAAAGCTATGCCATCTAGGACCCTCGTCGCCAAGTCGTATATCAATGGATTACTTTAAAATGTCGAACCGACTGTCACGCTTCTAAACTAATAACGTCGTAGTAATCGGCATAAATCCATGAAAGAAAATCCCATTAATCCGGCCCCCGAGACATCAACATTTTTGATGTGCCCCCATCGATGCGGGCGATGAAAAGAAGAAAGGATATTCTCACAGGACACCAGCCACACGTCGGCCCCTTTTTGGTCTACTGTCTGCGGCTTATAAGCTTCATTCGCTGCCGCACACTTCAAATTCAAATTACTACACATTATATAATATCCTGCAGGCGCCCCAACACACCACACGTTCTCCGTGATGAAAGGAGGAGTTCCTAGAAAGTGGGCGGCAGGACATGTTGGCACAATACGACATAACAACGTGGCCGCAGGGCTGGAAATGTTCCTGCCGCTTGGACTTCAGTCTTACCACGTGGCTTTCCTGTCTCCGTTGCTTCATTTCAACTTGGTAGTTGATTAACAAGACATCATTTGAGTTTAAATACACATAGTAGCCGAGGTGTAGAAGGTACAGTGGGTGAGAAAAGTTATTTCGCTCTGGAATTGTCCTAAAATCTATTGTTAACAAAAATCTCTTACAGCATCATATAACGATTATTAAAAGTTCAATAATATAAAGTGCTGCGTAAAAGTATGCAACGAAATCTTTGGAATTGCTTGTTCTTAAGATTTATAATGATCATTATATCATTTTTGAATTTTTCTTACGCTTTTAGCGTAATGAAGTTATATATTATAATATGTGTTTCTTTTTTTTTTTTTTGAAAGTACCTTTTTCCAAGCCTTGCCATTGTTTTATCGCACCATGCCTTTGTGCGCATAAAACTTGGTGGAAAATACTTTTTCCAACAGTTTTTACAACGAACGCTCCACGTAGCATAACTGGCGCACACAACTGTACTTTCACACACAATTTCAAGTTATAATCAGTGCTCATTATTATACCAGACACGTTTTCAGATTTCGCGTGATTATGCGCCGCGGCTCGGCAACATCTTTGCGAGTTTTTGGGCAAACACGCAGGCGGCCATGGAGCGAAGTCAACGAATTAAACTCAAGTTTAAGTTTAAAATAGCTTAAGAGATACATTCTGTGTATCCAGCAGATAGGCGACACGATGAGCATGTTGCCCAGATCCTGACCGAACTGTATGTACCGCGGTATCCTCGATGCTCAGACCATAATGCTTATTGTTGTCATTTGCCCAGGCGCTCCAAGTGGGTTGGGTGGTGGATTGGTTGGTGTGCCGACGAAAAGTTGGCGAAAAATATGCAAATTATAATGAAAAACTTGACACTTTACATGCAAAGCAACAGCAAGAATAACGGCGAAGGCGGGGTCGAGATTTTCCGGAATGCTTTTCGGCCCGTCAGCCTCTCCAGCCCGTCCAGCCCTTCAGATCTCGGCTCTTGGCCTCCAAGCCGATTCAAATCTGTGGCGGGCGATTAAGCGGGCCAAATGAAGCTCTCGCACTGCCTCCGCATTTTAATTAAGCAAGCAGCCAAATAGCAGTAGTGCCACCATGTTCTTGCCCCACCATCACCGGTTGTTCGTTGTTCGTTGTTGGTTGTCGCCTCCGTGCGAAAAATGGCACAAAGGCTGGGTGGGGTGGCACTGGTGGCCCTGGTGGTGCTCATCACCACTGGAGATCCCGAATTCCCGTAGCATTTGCATAAAGTTTTGCTGCAGCTGCAGCTTTGTTTCGCCGGATTTTTGATTCCATCCACAAAAGTCAACGAATGTCTTCGGAAGTTATCAGAACTCGAGGTGTCAGGCAAATTATCTGGCTTTAAATAAGGCAACTTGGATGCGGTGTGAAACAAATTGGAGCCGTATTTTAAGCATGAATATGGAGATGTTGCACATTTTGACTGCGAAACATAACATACATTTAAAATTTGATAACTGGCATTGAACCATATATGGCAGCATACTTCTAAACAGCTTCACAAATTAGTTCCAAACCTTTAGCTAATGGCTAATGTAGCAGTAGTTAATAGTTAATTTTTTAGAAAAATCCAAAAGACCCGCTTACAGCCAAAAGAATTTCGTAATGTTTCTCCGCTGCCAGTTTAGCCCCACTTACAATCAACTTTTACAGCTCTTTTAACTCCAAACCTCGAAAAATTGGCCAAAACTTTCTACGATTTCATTCGCACACACTGAAAACACGCACACACACATAGCAATGGAAATTATGGCGGAAAATTACCTTAACGAAAGGGCTTCCGCAGCACTACGACTTTTGGGGCACGGTTGCAACCTTTGCGACCCAACTGTACCCGCTTGTAAGCCACTTGTAGTGCGGCAATGGCAGACTCTGGGCCGAAAACAAAAGCAATTAGATGTCGCCAACTGGCTGGCTGGGATTGTGGATGAGGATGAGGATGAGGATGGGGATGGGGATGTGCCGCAGGAAGTTGAAACGAGTGGGTTAAGAGCCGTTGCCAGTGTGTGGGTGTAGTTACGTGCGTGTGTGTGTGTGGCAGTGTGAGTTTTCACGCAGAGACCCAGTAAAAGTAAAAAGTTTGCCACCGCGATTTTCTTGGTGAAACTATAAATTTACAAGCCACAATCAGGGGCGCCTCCGTGTTATGTGCGTGTGGGCTTGAGAGTGTATTAAAAAGCGTTCAGGTGAACCACCTACGTGTTACCTACCTGTCCCAGTCCCTTCTTTTTTGTTCCAGGGACCTGACAATTTTCAGCACTTGAGCGTTTATTTTGCCGGCTCTACAGTTGTTGCTGTTGATTTTTATTGCCATCGTTGGCGTTGTTCAACGTTAGTTTTAAAAACTTTACCGCCGCCCGGAGGTCCATTGTGGGGTTTTGGGGCTTGGGAGGGGCTGATTGTCGAGGGTTAACATTGGGGCTGTTGGGGCATTTATCTCCGCCATTTGGTCCCCTCGAATCCTGAATGGATTTTAAGTGGAATAAGTTTAATGATCGAAATTATTCAACGTGTGCTTTGTGTTTTGGCAGTTGTGCCTGGTTTATGCCCGGCTTAAAGTGGAACAGTTCCATGTTTATGACAGACTCAAGTTTTGGGGCGTGGTAAAATAAACATATTTGGCTTACTGCTGCTAAGTGTGTCCCAAGTTTGTCTAGTTCTAAACAAACTAAACATATTTGGCTTTCGCATAGTGATTTATGGTTGGAAGAGATTAGTGACATATTGCAGTGCGTATTGTGAAGAGATTTATCTTAAAAAATTATTGTTTCAAATAGCTTAGCACTAAGTCTTAGTGCTCCAAATAAAGTTGACAACTTGTCAAACCAAAAAAAAAACATTTGTTACCCATCCAAATTATTTTTGTATGATTTACAGCCCCACAATGCGTTCTCCTTTGAAAATTCCACTTTTATGGCGCCCAACGTTTTGGCACTTGAAGATCGCTCACAATTACTCAAAGGATGCCAATACCCTCAAGCGTTTGGGCGCCAGTCCGCGAAATGTACGCGATCACCCCGAAGGATGTACGCCCCAAACTTTGAACACAACGGCCTTCACCACCCCCGATTTCATACACCCATCCACCTACAGAATTGTGGACGAAAAGGAGCAAATTGGACCCAAGGCAGGAAAAAAGCAAACATACAAGAATCCCGAGTACTACAGCTATTATCGCTACTCGTACTACGAGCTGAAGACAATTGTGGATACCATTAAAAAGAAGCAATCATCTAAGAAGTAATAACAAGACGCACCAAATTAGAAGCACTGAAAGAAATTTCATTAACAAACTAATATTAAATTCATATAGTTGCTAAGAACCATTATATCATCATGAGCCAAATAATATCTGCAGCCAATGGAGAACAATTTCTGTTCTCGAAATATGCTTGTCCTACTATTTTCGCTCAGTGTACGAGCTCCTCCGCTCGGTGACATGCCGCCTTATGACACTAATCGTATTAGTTGGCTGGTCGTTAGTTAGGCGGTGCTATCTGCCCCAAATGCGATTTCCGCACAATGAGCTGCTCGCCGTGTCCGTCGTGCAGTTTCCGGATTACGTGCGGCATTCTTCGCACAGGTGACATAATGATTCGGACTCGCCGGCGCCTCGCGGGCGTAATTAGAGGGGGGGTCAGCGGGTCAAGGGATCGCGGAGTTGAGAGGGCGCCGACTTGTGTGCGCCGGACAAAAGATGCGGCGATGATGCCCCAAAAGGGGGCAGGTGCACCTTGTAATTTAGCAAATCGGTTTAGCAACTCATCGGGAATAACCGGCATGGATGCCGTGGGGAAATGGAGCTCCAGCGACAACACGCCTTATTAAATCTACAGACATATTAGCCCCTTACTTACACTTGTAGGTGATGTTCATGGGTTTGGCGCAACCAGGTGGTCACAGGATGTCAGGCAGGAGCCTCTAACAAGCTGAAAATATATCAACAAAAATAATCTAATGGGTAACTAGTACCAAATAGAATTTAGCGAAAAAGGTTTCCTTGAAGTAAAATAAGTTTAATTGGGGAGATCTTATGTTTTCATTCAGATATGATATGATATTACATTCATATTAAACTCAACTAAATGAACTCTTAGAAGGAAATATAATAATATAAATAATAATATAATAAAAAAATATAATATAATAATATATAAAAGTAATAAAATAATGTACTATAATAATGCTCAGGCCCATTTTCGATATGAAAACATACAAGATAGATTTAAATAGAGTTCTATAATTTAGTTTCAGTTTTCAAGCAACTAAGTAATACATATATTATATATAGTTAATAACAAAGTTAATAATAAGCAATTGGAAGAGTAATTTCTCTGAGTGTAGCTTTTAATTGAATCCCATTGTCGGGTGGCATGGGTGTGTTTGTATGGGCCATTCGAGCGAACCATTCCCATTCACACATCCCCTACTTGGCAATTTATCAATTTTAATCGCATGCAAATTTTATGCAGGCCGCCATAAGACCCAAGTGACATTTGCTTTCGCTAAAGCTGGGCACACAATATTATTTCCAAGAAAATGGGGCAGGAGTATGTGTTTGCTCAGTTTTGTTAACAACTTTGGGCCATTCGACGAAGGGCTGCTGAAATGGCTTCTGCTAATCACATGGCACTCTTTGTGATTGCGACCCGCCCCGTTGAACTTAACCATCCTGCGCAACATTTGCATTTTGGCAACATAATTTTTGCTGTTCCGAAGTGCCTAAGCCTGAAACATGGCCAAATCAAAACATTTGCATAATTAATGAGTGTTTTGGAATGCTTGGTGATCCGCAAGGCAAACTATCAGTTGGCAGAAATTGGCAGAAAGTTCAAGTTAAATGTGTAAGCCATGGCAAAACCAAATAAGAAATTACTCGCATTTAGTGCGTAGTTTTACTAGTTATTAGCTAAAAATTTATTTCTCTATTTATTTTAACATTTTTTGTTAATTCAATTTTTAAAAGATTCATTAAGACTTTCCAAACAAAGCAATTCCTAACTCCATTCTTAACCCTCTAACTCTTAAGACATCCAGCTGCTTTTAAGTTACTATTAGTTACTTTGAGAAATTATTTATAATTTGGTCACACCAGCAAATTGCGAAACCCTTTGAAATAAATCAAAGTTTTCCAGCCATAATCCTTCGCAGAATAGTTGCGCTTTTGACGTGGCATTTTTTCCGCATGTCTGAGGATTCTTTGGCCTGAAAATGTACGACTAACGCTAATTTCCGTCTGGTGATTGATACGAGCCCCCGGGCCAATGACACACGTCATCCATCATGGAAGACAATGGGCTGGGCATCGTGGTGGAGTGGGAAAATGGGAAAATCGGGAAATAGGTGAAGGGAAACGCTGGGAAATGCGCTTATCATGTAACGGTTAACGGTGAATTGACTGGAAAAGTTCAAAGTTTTCGCCTTTGATTTGATGGATGCGTAGCGCTGGCAAGTGCCTCAAGTGCAAAATTAAAGCCACCGCCGAATGGATAGTTAAATACATATATCGTATTTATATACGTATATAAGTAGCTTCCGGCTTTATTTTCCAATTTACAGTGGCGGCAAAAGTTTGCGGGACACGTATTGCGATGGCAGCTGGGTTTGCTTAGCCGAAAAAGTTGAGCAAACAAATGCGAGAGCAACACGTAAAAACAAAATTGCAAATAAATTTTAATTGTTTTGAGCAATTAAAAATTAAATTTAAAAAATAGTGCAAGGAGCGAGCCAAGCGTTCGTTCCCCCTCACCCCTCTCCACCAACCGAAATGCCGCACACAAATTTGCGGGCTTATTCAATTTGCGCAAATGTTTGGCAACTACGTGAGTGTGCGAGTACTTTTGCGACCCAGTGTCCAATGGCTGTACTACTACTACTACCACTCCTGCCGTTGCTCCTGCTAAACAAATTAAATTAGACAACTTTTATTCATTCGTTTGACATTTTTATTTGTTTTCAAACTCATTTTGCGAGAGCAAAGGCTGTGTGGGCTGGACTTTTCGCAAAATGTCAGCAGGGGCGGTAAGTAGACAGTTGAACAATTAACAACAAATACAATTTGCAGAGTTTAGTTAAAATTTTTACCAACTGCTCCCGTTTAATTGTTTCACTTTTCCCCGACGACCGACCCCGCCTTCAATTGTTCGAATTTAATTAAATGCCATTTGCATAAATTCGTCATCCCGCCGCGTTTTCGTCTGTCAAAGGAATACAAAATTATATACAATTTATGACACTTTCTTTGTCCAGCGAGGGAGGGCGGGAGAATCGAGATAAGACTGCTTATCGATCGCTGATAGCAATCAAACCACTCGGAAGTGCTAAAAATCGTGATAATTATAAGTGTGTGGACTATAAAAACTGAAGAACTTCAAGTTGGCCCATCCAAAATATCATTCATAAGGAACTAAAATTTAAAACTTAAGTATAGTATGTGAAAAATATCCTTACTCATTGGAAAACTCCTTTAGATTTACTCTTTCTGTTGAAGTTATTACAAGAACACCTTGTCAAAGTGAATGACAAATACTTATAAAAAAAAACCTTGATAAGACGCTATCTCATTTCATCGATGCGTCGTTTTGGTTGCAATCGCGGCATTATCAGTTTGTCTCTTCCAGTGGCAACAACGAACGCTCCTCTCGAAAATATATTCGCACAAAACAATCTTATATCTTATCGGCAATGCCACTGAAATTTCATAGATTGCTGCTGCCGCTGCTCCTGTTCGCTTGTCAACTGCTGGCCGAAAGTGAATTGCTTTCCTTGGACCGATCATATATATGGGCATACTATCATTTCATCCTGCCAATCTCCTCCTGTAATTGCAGTTCCGCAGTGCTTTCACTTCACCTGGCTGGGTGCCTACTCGAATCACTCGAACATTCAGATGGAAAGCTGTGAGTCCAGAGTGGGTGACTTCAATGAAATACCCTGCGCAGAACCATTGGTTTTGACACGTAAGTAAGACCGCTTGGCAAAACGTATGTAACTTCTAATACCCTTTCTGAATATACCCTTTAATTAGCCGACGATACAGTGCCGGATGTGAAGGCTCTGTGGCAGAATAACACCGAGGATCGCGACAACTATCTGTGCCAAATGTCGCCGGGTCGTTCATGTGTGAAATACTCGTACATATTCAAGGGCGGAAGTAAGTCCACACCCCTTTTCCCACAATGAAGACACATCATATCCAGGCGAATAATATACGAAATCTTTCAGTACAAAACATCACGTACATGTGCGCCAATGTAAACAGCACCAACGGATGCTATCGACAGACCCATCCAACTGGTATGGTTGTGGAGGCATGTGTCTGCACCTCCCGTGTGGGCTTGATACCCTGTAATGGCTGCTCGAAGTCGCAGAGCGCCGTGCTGGGCTCGGCTCTTTGTTTGCTCGGCCTTTATCAATGGCTAAATAAATATCGCATAGTTTGAACTGCAAATTCACACGATTTCCGCTCTTTTGATTTTGACAAGTTTTTGAGCAATTTATGTGTGCACTCTTTTGTAGGCCATGTATTTTTGGATTTTTTACTGCCGCTGTTTTTTAACGCCCCTCCAAAAAAACTGCCATAATTTATTAGCTCGTCCATTAATCAATGGCAATGGTTGATGATGACAATGACGTCCGTTGTGCAAAATGCATTTCAGCATAGGAATTTTGTTAAATAAATAAGTGAAAATACTGCACATAAATCAAGCCACAAATTTTACCGGGAATTCATTTTGATGGGACTTAAGCTACTTTTTTTTGTTTTTAAGCCCAGTTACTTTGAAAGTATGAAGTGCGTGCAGTGTGCATTCCATAATCCTCTTGAAAGAAAAGGTTTGGCAAATCCTATCAAGTTGTATAACAATTAAATTTCCCTCAATAATTACTTTACATAAATAACAAATGGCCAGACATTGGGGGAAAGGGGCGGGAGTTGGTAAACAATGCAGGCGATAAACGGAAAACCAGAAACACAACTGCTGATGGGACACACTGCGTATGAGAAATGCAGCGAACAACCATCGAGGCGTATGCGTAATGGCAACCGAACTACTGGAGTGGGCGTACGGCTGTTCCGATTGGGAATGCCTCCCAGTGGCACCATCGGGCTCAAATAAACTAATTTTAATGCCTTCCATTGTGGCCAGAGCACGCAGTGCGGCTCAATTGGGATGCGAATGCCAGCGCCAGATTGGCGATGTGGAACGGTGGGTCGGAACTGGTTTCATCTCCCGAATTGCACAAGATATTCGAATATTTATTTATTTAAATTATTCAGCTCAACTCACAGGCTAGGCCAAAATAATAGTTATAGTTATAGCAAAAGGTGATATCATATATTTAATGAGGTTGTGCCTTAGTTGTTTCATAAAAATATTTTTAAATAGCTTGATATTATTTTTGATATTTTCTATGAAATTCCATCTAAGCTTGCCATATTCTTTGAACACTATTAATTTGAACGCGACTGTCAATTCGCAATGCAATACATAAAACGACCAAAAAAGAAGTGCAGAAACTTCAACAGCCATTTGTAAATTATGCCTTTATGCGTTTGTGTATTAACACTCGAAATTCGGAATTTGTTTTTTCCAACGCCTCTTTTGACAATATTTATTGAAATAAGTTCGTTTAAAATCCTGTTCCAGAAGCTATTTTTACTTTCAAAGAAATAGTAAAAAGCCTTTAATTATTCCTTTGAGAAGCAAAACTGATTATGAGCATCTCAAAATAACAAAATTTGCACCAGCAACAAAAATGACAAAAATGCAATTGACATATTTATTTTATATCTTGCGCTTTAATTTTGCAGATATATTTCTAACTAGCAGCCAAAATAATCTAATAAACTGTGCGGCATCCTTGCAAAGATCTTCAATGGTTTTTTTGTAGTTATAATAAATAATAAATAAATTAGTAATAATTAAAGAAACAAGCAACTTTAGTGGGTTTGATTTTGTTTATTGTTATGGAATATTTGCAGTAGAACTTGAAGCACTAACAGCTATGAAACGCACTGTCCTCTCAATGGCTAATATTTTGGATTTATGCATATATGTATATAGTATGCATTAGGCGAATCAACAGATTGCCAGCCATCCAGCCGACTGAAGAGGAGGAGCAGTGTTAAAAATAAATAGATAAACATAATTTGTGCAGTTGCCGTTTATTGGGTGGTGGTGTTGCTGGTGGCAGCAGGATTCAGACCCCGACTCCTAGGAGTCCCAATATTTTGCCATGTTTATGCAGTGTCCAAGTTGTTGTTGGCTATTTGTTTAGCATTTTGCCCAGACAGTTTTATGTACCGATAGATACGAAGGGAGCCAACAGTGGCCAATGCACAGTTTCGACGGGAGGTTAGATGGCCAATAATTTATTTGTCCGTTTTATTGGTTGTTTAACAAGCAATGGCAAAAATAAAACTAATGATAACCGAAATGTGATAAGCGCCGAAAGGGGTAATGACTGATTGATGTGTGGCGATAGGGGGATTTGGGGAAATTGATAGGTTTATGATTTGATTTATCAGGGCGTAATCCTCTAATAAATGGCCAAAAAAGCTGGGGATTATTTGCGGCTTTAGCTTAAAATTAATTGAAATCTTGGCTTAAGTGTGGCAATAGAAATATTTTCATAAAGTATTTTTTTAGTAATTGCTTGTGAATCATAAGAAACAGTATGTTTTCTAGTTCATAAAATCTAGTTATGCCATATTTTGTGAAACATTCGAACCAACTTCAAGATGGCATTCAACAATTTAGATTATTTTCCGTGCGCGCACTCATTCATATTCACCGCACACGCTCAATTATTCATTGGCAATTTTTTGCTGCAGCTGCGATTGCAATTTGCAAATGAACCGGTCGTGTGTATTTATTGTGAGTGTTTTGAGGGACAAAAACAACTGGGCAAGAACGAGCCAAGGAAACCGCAAAAACCGCACCGAATTTAGCACTGTGCTTGACCAGAAAAAGCGATGGATTTTGATGGGGGTGAGGTTCGATTGTTGCCCAGATCGAATGCATTTCAATTCAACGCCGCACGGTCAAGTGAAGCCTGTCAGGTCGCGCGGGGGTCACCAAAAAGGGGGTTGGGGCAGGTTATGCTGTGCAGAAAGAGTGCGCTAGCAGCGAAAGGCGCATCGAAATATCAAGTATACGCAGCGTGGCACATGACATTTCTTTGGTTAATTATACTATGTGGCAGCGAATCGAAATGCAAATGAAAAGCACCGCAGCGCAGGACCTGCCGTTAATTGGCAATTTATAGCAGATACCCAAACGCTGCCACGCCCCCCCCCACTCCTCAGCCCATTTCCACGTGCTCGCTCAAGTGAAAATTATCATTTGCCGTGAAACTAAATCTACGTCGCCCCACCAAAGGCAACAAAGCAAAAGGCAATGCTAGAAAAATGTACAGAGACACCCGCAAATGAATGAAGAGAAAGTAAAATTCTAAAAGGTACGGAAGCGAAGCGAAGAATTGAGGGAATGGAAAGCCGCACAAAGTCGACAAAAGTTTGGACCGCAAAAGGCAACAGCCATCCCAAACCCCATAACCTCTTAAATCGAGCGGGTGGTGTGATACCCAAGGAATATATAGACGAAAATCGAGTTAATTCATTGGACAGAAGAGGGAATGCCCTGAACTAGACTCGGTTTTACCTTTGTTCTTTTCATCGCGCTGTTAAATAATTTTTTTGAATTTTTTTTTTTTTATTAAACGAAATTATTTAACTGAACTAGACTTGTTTTTACCTTTGTTCTTTTCATCATAATGTTAAATATTAATTTTTTATTTTTTTTTATTTATCGAAATTATTTAATTGACTAGCCTTCCCGGACAACTTTATCTAATCGGTATCAATTTAAATAATTTGTAATACCTAAGTTATTTACCAAGAGTTAAATAAACTAATTGCTTAAATAAAAAAATATGTATGTATACATTTGTAGGCGTTGCGTTTTATGTCAGTTCAAAGCACAGCTCAGAAACATTTCATACCCAGCAGTCCGCATAGTCACTACAAAATGTCCTCGGAAATGCAGTGTCACTGTCGAGCATGCCGCTTCAATGTTTCCACCGAGATCATCGATCTGTGCAGTCCAGAGAAGCAGTCAGTGAAGCGCCTACGCCGTGATCTCGGAGATTTGGAGGACACTCCCTACAAGTGCCCCATATGCATGGAGAATGTGCGTCGACGCCAACCAGCTGCCACACCATGTGGCCACGTCTTTTGTATCGACTGCATTCAGAAGGCCATCGAGGATTTTAAGAAGTGCCCGATGTGTAACAAAAAAATCACTTATAAGCAATTAACTCGAATCTTTCTTTAAACCAATTTCAAGTTTGAATTTCAAGTTTAAGTTGCTACGTTATGTGTTATTAAATTTACTGCCTAATTATTTATAAAAAATTAACTCGAATCTAGCTTTACATTTTTTTTGTCTGTTTGTTTTCATTGCTTTCTAAACGAAATTCTAAAGAAATTAAAAAAAAAATAGTTTTTAAGAATTCATACAACGCATCGACTCCTTTCGCGCTAAAAAAAAAGGGTACAAACATGAACCCAACCAGCGATTTATCGCATTTTGCTGTGGTCGGCATTAGTTACTCTATTACGAATTTTATCACAATTGCAATTCTTTCTAGGCGAGGACACCACCGAAACGGCGGGCGCCAAAAAAAGGATTTCATTTTCATCTATTTTTGCCATCCCTTCTCCGCTGCCCTTTGGGCTGCAGCCAAACCAGGCCCACGGAGGAGGACCCTACCCCGAACCCAAACCTGAATCCGTAACCGTATCTCTATCTGTATCTGAATCTGAGTCCAGACCCACCGCTGCCTTGGCAACTGGCCGAATATCCGAATCCGAATCTGGAAATGCCCAACGCTAATTTCCACGCTATGCCTTTAAATAATCATAATTCGGCGCTTTTTGTTGCTGGTGTTGCGGCTACTGGTGCTGTAAATGATTAACGTTGGCTTTCGAGGGTTAATGGTTGGGGGAGACTCTTTAAAGTGCCCCTCCGTTGACTTGCATATTTTCAAGCCTGATTGCTCATTAGCAAATTCATTTGGCTGCACTCCAACGAAAAAGGGGAAGTCCCCGAGTTATCAGTTAGCAGGCATTAAGTGTGGAGGGCAAATGTTAAGCGCTTAAAGAAAAGTCGATGGCGTAGATTCCCTACTTGGAGGTGGAAAAGTTGATGGCTTTTCACAGAGTTCCATATAAGCTGAAGATTTTCTTAAGTAAATGAAACATCATCTTGCCATTTTTTTGTGATATTTTAAATGAATGGGATTTTATGAAATTATTGAACTGAATCGGAATAAGTCAAAGAATTCATCAAATATATATATTTACTTTTTTGGTAACAAGCATCTATATGTAATGCTCATTAACAAATATTTCTTAATAAAAATAATTATATGGGTGCTGCAAATATTCCATACGAACCTATTGCAGTGTATTGCCAAAATAGAAAAGTGCTAAAATGGTTCAAAAATTATCACTTTGCATGGCCTAATGACTTGTGCAAAATGTCGCCGTATTAAGATATTCGCGCTCTTCGCATTTTAGCTGCCAAGGGGTTTCTTCAAGTAACATCCTCCCTTATCTCCTCCCAAATCCTGGAGGAGTCGGCTTAATTGTCAAAAATTGGAGCCATGGAACGGAGGGGGAAGGGGGCTGATAGTTGATGAGCTGAGGGATGAGCATTAACCCAGTTAACCCATTAAAGCCGTGCCATAAATTCAAAGCCACAACAGGACAGCAGCAGCAGCAACAACAGGAGGCGCCTTTTGCTTTGTGGCCTTTTGTGGGCCAGGCTTGGCCCCTTTTTCGACTCATTAAAGCCAACTTCACGCAATTAGGCTAATAAGCCGCCCTCATAACAGTGCTGCAACAACAAGAAAAGGGCCAAAAGCAAGCTTGGAGTGGGTCATGTGATGGGGCAAAGAGCTGGAAGTTGCTGGAGCTGTAAAGTTTATATAAAACACTTTCCCTGCGCTCCCATTTTGCATTCTCGCTCAATTAACTAAAGTAGCATTTGATGTGATGTGTAAAAAAAAACTTAAATAATTAATGCTAAACCCATGTTAATTATAGTTGAATCCACCAATTGTGATGATAAGTGTCCGTTTATACGGACGGACAGGCAAACGGACGGACCCTCTTCGATAGCGAGATTATACAATTTATAAAATTATTAAATAAAGTAAAGTAACCATCAATGTTGCACTTATAAATCATTTAATTCTGTGCAGCTGGGAGACGATCCATAGAAGCCAGTCGAACTGCTTCCACCATTAAAAACTGACCTGGTCCATTGTCCGTAAAACTGTCTTCAATGTGTCGTAACCCAGCTGCTCACGGAACACTAAACCAAAAATTTGGACATGGAGACAATATTGTGAAAAGAACAAACACCAAAAACGGACACGTAACAAAAGTAAAATAGAACGAGCAACGTGGTAAACTAGCGCCACAGGTGCGGACGATCCAGAGCCGGAGACTACTTGCTATCCGGACAGGCCATCTGGTACAGGAACTGTACGATGGTGCGGGTGGGTCGGCCGGTCATCCGATCCTTGAGCAGATACGGCAGCGGATTGTGGCGCGTCAGCATGCCCACATTCCGGATATCAATGTGGGCCCAATCCGCGCAAGGAACCATTTCGTGCAGCACGGCGGCAGCGATGCAACTGGAGGCGGGACCAATGCCCCTATTGCTGATGTCAAATGTAAGATTCGGGGTCACCAGCTGCTTGAAGTAGCGCCACAAGGGCAGCCTCCATAGACGATCTCCAGTGAGGCCGCCTGCCTTCTCGAACTGCTTGGCTATGAAATTGGAATTGGTGAATAATCCGGCCGCCGATTCTCCGAGGCCAGCACAGACGCCGTAACCCACGGTGGCCAAGTCCACCACCAGACGAGGCTTGTACGTGGTCTGGGCAAAGAGCAGGGGATCCGCCAATACCACCGTTCCAGCTTTGCTCACATCCACAATTCCCATCGTCTTGCCATTCAGCAGGGTGACCACATCACCCGGCTTCACAGCCATTCCCGATGGCATATTCTCGCAGAGCGGCAGTACGGCCGTGATGTTTACGGGCAGGGAGAGCGCCGCTGCGGCTCGAATGGCGGCCACACAAACGGCTGCTCCGGCCATGCAGCCGCGGTACATATGCAGGCAATCCTTTGGCCGCAGGCACAATCCGCCACTGTTGTAGGTCAAACCCTTGCCCAACAGCAGAATGGGCCGATCCTCTGGCGCTGTGCCGCAGTAGCTGACTTCCAGGACCACCGGTGGCTCGCAGCTGCCCTTGGCAATCATTAGAAACGAATTGAGGTGATTCATTTCTATCCAATCCATGGATCGCACCTCCACGGAAACGCCGCACGGACACAGGGCATCCACCGCCGACTGGGCGAATATGGTGGGGGTCATTTGATTAGCCGGCGAATCGCTCAATCTTCGAGCCAAGTTCTGAGATTCGGCCTTGAAGAGACCCCTCGTCCAGGCATCCACATCCGGGGAGTCGTACAGATCCAGTTTGGGTACATGAGTGCGATCCTGCTTGCGCTTGTTGCTGTTGTAACGCCAGATGGCCAGGGCACTGCCCTCTGCCGCCTGCTCCGGATATTCCATGGAGTCCACAAAGACTTCCGTGCAACCCTGCAGTTGCAATGCCCGAGCACCGACGCCAGCGGCCACGCGGGCATTCTCCATGCCCTCGTCGATATTCTCCAGGTCATTGAATCCGGCACCTTCTTGGCCCAAACCCACCACAGCCACTGCCCGGAATTCGGCATCCACGTTCATGAAGACCTTACCCTTGCCCAGTTCCCCCTTGAGTCCAGTTTCGCGCAGCAGCTCGGAGACCTTGCCCTGAGTTCGGTCGTCGAACTTCTCGCCGCTGGACGTCATCTTGACATCCTTGCCCTCGCCCTCCTTGGAATAGACGCCCACCACCACGCCCTTGATGACAGTCTTGTTGTCACACTTGTCTGCTAGTCCCCTCCAGATTTGAGAATCTGCTGGCTGAAGTCTGTAGTTAAAAAGTGGTGTTCCAAACAGATTGTACGATTTCCAGGGTGCTGTGAGCTGTTGATATAATCTTGGATTGCGCGTAAAAGCACTGATCATGCGTGTGGATGCCATCTTCGAGAGACACGGTGTGTGGTTTCCTGGTTGGTCCGCCCTTGCGCACGTCTGGGTAGCTTTTTTAGATCACGAAGTGCCTAACAATTTTGTAAAGACAGTAGAAAGTGTGTTCCTCCGTTTGGCCTAAGGCTATACTAACTAGATCCACCAAAACGCAGACAATATATGACAGGCCCTCTTCGTTTGACAACAATTAATATCAAACTACCATTTAAGAATCTAATTGAGGCCAGAACATAAAAACAGGTATTACAATTGTAAAACTTTCGACACACATGTATTTACCCCAAAAAAGAAGTCATATATAAACATTTACTCTCCATCAGAGTCGCCTTGATTTGATGGCTTGAGGCTGCCGAAGACCTTGGCTGGAATGGCCTTTTGCTCGAAGCGCAGTTTCTTCATGACCAGGCCTTCCCCGTCGGTTCTCGTGGCCGCTGCACTGGCCTGGTTCTCGTTCGTCATCTCGTTCTCCTCATCGCCGTCCTCCTCCTCATCGTCTTCGTCGCTGTCTCCAATGTCGATCTCATCAGGATTGACGACCGTATCCTGTTTACCCTTAGCACCACCCTGCGTCTCACCGCGCACAAACATAATATTCGAGGCCGCCTTCTCGATGGGCTTCTGTTTCGCCTCGACTGCCGCCTGGCGAGCTTTCTCCTCCAGCAGCCGCATGGCATCTGGTCCAGCTCCTGCTCCGGCATCCGCAGCCGTTCCGTTGTTTGTGCTCAGGAATTGGGCGGCCATCATGTTCACCTGCGTATTGTAAGTGGCCTGCACGGAGCGCTTGATGCGCAGCATTTCGCGCATTGTGTCTTCGTTGCCGTGACGCACTTCGAACTCCTTCCACGTTTGCCAAAAGTCTGCAGTGATGCGGGGATCACAAACCTAAAGAACGCAGATAATAATTAGCTCAAGTGATGCAAAAGAAATCTATATAAACATACCTGTGAGCAATGAGCATAGATGGCCCTAGCTCGATCCACTTCGCCCAACTTCGTTTCCAACTCTGCGAACTTGACGCACATGTGTCGCATATTCTGCTCGGGCAGCGATTCAATGGCCTTCTCATAGATCTCGCGGGTACGTGGCAGGCCATAGATCTCGGCCGCCTTCTTCACGAATATGTTGTACATGTCGAACATCTCCTCCTCCTTGACAGCAGACGTGGCGCGGTCATAGACTGACATGGCATGACGGGCGAGACCGTGCTCCTCTTCCAGCTTAGCATACAGTAAATAAAAGTACTTGGCATGCTCGGGAGGACACTGATCCAGGCACTGCTCGAAGAGATCCCTGGCTCGTTCCAGTTTTGTGCCGCCATAACGCTCCAAAAATTTGGTTAGGTAAGAGTTCCAGATGTCGTATACATTGGGCCACTTGAACAGAGAGATGCCCTTCTCATAGGCCCGGTAGGCTTCCTCAAAGTAGTTGTGCTCCTCGAGAAACATTCCGTAATTGATAATGATCTGTGGCGTACAGATCTTCAGGTCGATAATCCGCTCGTAGACGGCTTTGCAGGTCTTGAAGGTGCCGAATGACTCCTCCAAATCAGCGTACATGGACCACACTTTTAGCGAGCGATGAAGGCGCGCCTGCACCGTCTCCGTATCATCATAATAGGCAATCTTTCGCTTTGGCATGGCCGTTGCTCTTTGCATCAGCTTGAGTGCCGCCTCGAACTGCTGCTGGCGTAGCTCCATCTCTGCCCATTCGCACCACACCGCCGCCAGATCCTCTACTTTGACATACTCAACCTCAGTGCCGCGTTCGAAGACCACACGAGCATCCTCAACCTGTCCGTTGGCCTCGTAGAACTTGGCGAATTCCACCCAGAGGGTGTGCAGCTTTCCGACCGCCTGCTTCGGCTGCACTGTTTGCACGGCCTCGGTGTACGTACTGATGATCTCGGCGGGCTTGTCCTCGTACAGTGTCACCCGCTTGTGCCACTCGTGCACGTTGTGCGGATTCTGGCGCAGGAGCACACTGTTCAACAGCAGCAAACGGCGCTCCATGAGGTATTCGAAGCGTGAGAGCCGCAGTTCGACGTCAATGTCGTCCTCCTCGGTGGCCGCCTCATTGGCAGCTACCTGCTCCATGCGTTTGTTCAGCGAGAGTTCCTCGAACTGTGCGTATTCATCAAAGACTTGGGTGAAGTCTCTTACGGTGGTCACCGTTTGAATGGCTTCCTCGTATATATCCCTTGCTCGATCAAATAAGCCGGAACGCACATAGTAATCCGCCAAGGAGTTCCACAGGTGGCCAAGCTGATCGGTGTAGCGACGCAGTCCACCGCGAATGATGGCGTCCACATTCAAGGAGTGCACCTTGTGTGGATTCTTCGAGATGAGGTCGCACAGTTCGTTCCACAGCTGATGATTGGACTTGCCGTGCTTGGAAACGAAGTGCTCGTTGTCGACGATGTGCGCCAGCTGCTGGGCAGCTTCATCTAGGCGGTCTGCTTCCTGCAGGTAGTCCACATACTCCTCTGTGTCCTCGGGGAAGAGTTTCAAATATCGACGGTAGACTCGAAGTGCTGTTTCCGGCATTTCAAAGCGCCGTACAAACTTCAGATACAGTGGCCAAATCCTGCCGTGCTGCGTGATGGGCAGAGCCCTAAGAGCCCGATCGAAAACGTGCCGGGTGCGGGTAACCTTGCATTGAGAAGTCATAAAGACACCGTAGTCCATCCAGATACGTGGCATTTTGTGCATAAACACGAGTGCGCGCTCAAAGGCACTGTTGACCTCCTCGTACATGGGATCCGTGGGTATCTTGCCGCGCACCTGCTTCCTGCGGGTTCTCAGGTAATTGTGCCAGATCTTATAGCTGCCAGGAAGCTCCTTAAGGGCACGCTCATAGACCATGTTAACACCATTATTCGGCGCCTTCGCTTTGTGGTCAATGTAGCGCAGCCAATGTTTCACGGAGTAGGCGTTCCGAAGGATTTCCTCCTCATACGGCACATCCTCCACTTCCTGTGTGTGAAAAACATGATAGTTTAGTTGTGGCCTACATATATTTCATGGTACTTACGAAATTGATCTCTAAACTCAGAGATTTAATCGTTTTTGTCACCATTTTCCGCGATTTTCATGAAATGCCGCAAACAATAATTTTCTCATGCGCGTCCCACGAAAACAGCTGATCAAAATGGCGTTGCCAGTGGGTTAGAAAAGTAGTGGTATTAAGATACCGCGGTTAATACCAAATTAATTAAAACCTAATTAACATATAAACCATTTTCTTAAAATACAGAAAAATTGCTTGTAAAACTAATATAACTTTGGCTTGTGTAAAAATGTTTAAAAATTCTAAATATCTTTTTTAAGTGCACCTTATTTAAACGTTGCAATGATGGATAAACCAAAACAATCGTGAATTTTCTAGAGTACCCATTGCGGTATATTTTACCTCCCTTTCAATTGGTATTTCGCCCTTCGCCCGCTGCCCAACACTGGCCGCAGTTTGTGAATTTTTCGTAAGCCCATCTGCAGATGTTTTCGTCGCTGCTGCCAATATTTTGACGTTCATACCGTTTGCGTATTTCGCAGAGACCAGTTAACGCTCTCGTAAAATCGCAAAAAACACACTTAACGCGTTCGTTTGTTCTGTTTTTGTAAACACATTGCAATTGGCCTGCATTTTGCATAATTTACGCAACGAAGCAACTGCGTGAGTGCACCAACCAACACACACACACACAGCCGTGCAAAAGAGAGCCAAAGAGAGTGAGGAGCGCAGGCGAGTTGGCAGCCAAAGGCAAAAAATCAAAGTCTGTCGAAAATCCACAATAAAAATAGATCAAAATGACGCGCTTGAAACATTTCTCAGCATAGAACGACTATTAATCGAATTAAGTTTTAAATAATACCCAACGACCGTGGAAAAACCAAACACAGTGGTAAGTAAAAGCGGAGGGGAAAACAGGAAAAAACACGTCACACAAGTGTGTGTGTGCGAGCGAGTGAGTGGGTGGGTGTCATAAATATTTTCGCACACACTTGTTCCTGCATTGATTTTACATTTTTTGCACAGGCTCAAACTTGTGTGCACTCCAGGTAAATCCAATTAGACTGGATCCTAGGTAAAAAAAACCACCACCGGAAAATCTATTTCCCCGCTTTCCGAACAGCTGTTTTTGATGGTTCTGAAAAATTTTCCACTCGCTCTTGTTGCCCGAGGGAAAATTTTTGGGCATTTTAGGTCCTCCCGTATTGAATGTAAACAGTAAACACACACGGAAGTGCGGAAAAGCGCTTAGATTTTCCTTGCCGGCTGTGGCACAATCTCTCTCTTTCCCGCCCCCTCTCTTCGCACAGGTGCCACCCACTAACCTGACACACTAAGCCGCCCGCCAGCAACAACAACAGCAACAAAGGCGGCTAAAACCACTCTGCAGCTTTGAGCCGCATGCAGCTTTTTTAAACAGCCAGCGGAAAAGCTTTATCAATCCAGTTGGCTAAAATCCCAGCAAAGATTCGGGTTTATTTCAAGGAAAACTCTTAATTCTTAAAATTAAAAAAGAACGTTGTGAGATTTTTCAAAAGATTTCAAACATGATTATAATCCTACTTTACCAAAAATGGTAATTAACTTAAAATAGTTGAAAAAACCATAGCATATTCACTTTAAAATACCTTTAAAATAGCTTATAGAATATCATATTGAGATGCCTTCTGCTAACAATATTATATCATATTCAATATTTTGTCCACTGAGCATGAGAATGTGTTGACCACAGTTTCCCCTGAGCCACCCACTGCACTTCAACGAATATTCCAGAAACGCTCGGAGAAAGCTTCTCTTGGCCAAAAGCAGCTTTCCTGCCGCTTTTTGTAGTCTCATTTATTGATTCCCATTGCTCTCTTCTGTTCTTATTTCTACTTGCAGCCAAAGCAACGCAACGACGCATAAACGCTAGTTAATAATAAAAGTTCATAAAATATTCGTATTTCAAACCTCTTCCGTCATCTAAAGTGCTAAAAATTCGTCACCATGTCGCGTTCAAGTAGTTTGTTTTTTAATTCGGCTGCCAAGTTAGAGACTAAAAACCTTAATTGATTCGATCAAGAAAAGTGAGAACCACCAGCAGTGAAAATACAACAGCAGCATAATCACTTTCGAAACCAGTTTTCGTAAAGAATCGCGAAGAGTGTTCCAGAAAAGTGCAACTTCACATTCCCACACAGTATATGCACTCACCATACATACATATAGGTACATATATCAGAGCATCCAGGGAAACGACCCACAGCACCCACTTCGGTTAATCACGCTTGGTAATTAAGGGTTCATCGCCTAATGGCAAGTTCGCTCAACAAGACGAGACACAGGCGCAGACTGGCTGCGATCTCGTTCCTATCGAATATCTCGTTAGATGGCACCCATCGGGACACCAAATTCGGCGCAACATTCGGCAGCAGCCTGCTCTGCAACCAGAATAAGAACCCATCCTCGCTGGGACTCGGCTCGGGGGGCTTTCATCCGCACTATCAGCAGCACCACCATCAGCGCAGCCACTCGGCGACGCACCACAACCACCAGAAGCGGCATCATACGCAGCAGCAGCAACAGCAACATACCCAACAGCAGCAGCAGCAGCAGCAACATCAGCAGCAGCATCAACAGCAGCAGCAGCATAATCAGCAACACCAGAATGGCGCCCTCTGTTCGCCGCTCCTCTGCAGCGCCGATGTCCACATGGGCATCGATGGCGGCATCGGGCTGGGATTGGGACTGGAGGACTGCACCACCGGTGCCAGCGATGGGGACGGGCATTTTAGTGAAACTGAAAATATGGGTCAATACCTGATGAACGTCCTACCGGCCGCCGATCACAATCGCAGCAGCATTGTGCCGGCCGAGAGACGCAACATAAAGCGCCCGACCTCGTCGGGTCGTCACAACCACCAGGCACCGGGCAATGGCAATATGGGCAATAAGCTCCAACAGCAGCAGCAGCAACAGCGGCAGGCACGGAGTTGCGCCGCCGGCAGCGGAGGATCGGGTGCCGAGAGCGGCAGCGATTCGGACAGCGTCAAGATACCGCTCAAGGTGTCCAATCTGGGCAGCGGCGGTGGCGTATCCGGCGGAGCGGGCAGCAAGCTATTGCCGCTGAGGGAACGGTGAGTAATCAGTGCACAAGTCATGTTTGTCATATCAGCGAACTATCTTAACTTATTATGGTTTCTAATCAGCATTGTGGTAAGCAGTTGCTAGAAGTTGTAATCAAATTAGTTAGTCAAAGTTTTTATAATAATATATCATAAATTAGGCGACTATAAGTAAGGGAACCTACCTAAATACTCAAACAGGAAATGTGTTAAGTTATTGCAGCTTCGAACTTATGTTTTTCCAATTAAACGATTCTTCTATCTTCTAGACTCTCAGAAATAGATTGACACGTGACGTCAAGTGAACAGTTTTTCTCAGTCCAATCGCAATATTTTCCAACCATAAATTAAAATGTATTCGCTGAATATTCCTTTGCTCATTGTTGATTTATAAATAATTCGAACGCTACGAGAAAATGAATCATGCCGCTTGATCACTGAACTTTTTTTGCGTTCAATTAAGCTGTCGTCATAATTGGCATCGATTTTTCCCCTCCCTCAAATTTGTTAATTGAAATTTCCGCTAAGTTTACGTTAGCCAATTGACACTCGGTCTCTAATTTGCTTACGAACAGAAGGCTCAGCTTGATCGAAAGTACCGCGAAAGCAAAACACTCAGCTGGGCGGTCTGAAATCGAAAATTATTTATAAACATAAGCTTGTGAAAATTGAGAGAGCACTTTTCCCGATTGTGACGTATTTTCGCAGATGGCGAGGGACTATTTGCACGTTTTCAACGCCTGATGCTGCATAATTGGAGGTCTGTTGCCGGTCGCTTGGCGCTAAAAATAACGCCTGCCCCAAAATAAAATATTTTGATCGGATTGGGGGAGGGGGTAAGGGGAATGTAATCAAATCGGCTTCATTCATCAACGTGTGCCGGCTCAATTAACGTAAATTAGAGAGCGTGCCCGGCCGAAAGCTGTGCAAACAATTGTTTGAATTGAATTGCATGTCGAGGGGCGTTCGTTTAATTCGGAACTTTTGTTCCGAGGCGCCAGGCATTTTGTCACGCACTTAAACGGCCTGTCAGCGTTGAATCATGGGTATTATATCTATCTAGGTGTATTAGCGCAAAGTAATTACGCAATGCCGAAATGCGTGTGCCATCGAAACGCTCGTAAACCGCTCGCAAACCGCCTTGAACTTACGCCCCCCTCGGGGACTTTCTTTGTCTTTCTCCGCGCATAAAGCTGGGCAAAGCTAAGGTGCATCTCAGAGCTTTCACTTCCAATGCCAGATACAAGTTCCGTTGAACTCGTCGAATGCGCTTTGGCAAACTGACCTTGTTTGCCACATACATACATGCAGCGTTGCAGTCGTGCTCCGCTGGCGTTTCGCTATTTCTGCCTAGCGTTTTCGGTTTCGGTTTCTTTCGCATGCCGCTGCCACTCAACTGGTGGCTAAACCGTTTTTCCGTGGGACTCCGCGGATACCGCAGGGGGGATGGGGAGGAAACTTATTGTCATCCATCCGCGGGTTACATACTTGTAGATATGCATTTGGCGTGCAGCCAATTGGCTTGTCAGCGACCTGTCATTGCCATTTGCTGGGGCAAATCAAATTCCCGGGGATTTGGTTTTAGTTTGGCAATAACTATGCAAAAGCTTGAGAGCGATTCTATTACTATACCTCTTAATTAATTATACCATAAAAAGTTTATTAATAAATATATACATTTGTACATATACGATCTTACTGCGCCATCAAAAGCTAAACTATCGAACGAGCTATAAAGATGCAAATTTATAACTCTTCGTACGCTGAATATAACAAATAGTCAACGAATATAATAGGAAAAACTAAAAATATATATAAAATATATATAATATAGTATACAATTTTATCAGGGTTCCTTGCACTGAGTTCTTAGATCCATTTTGATAAAGTCGAAAGCTCTAAATTTTGATATTTTAGCACCTTATCTTAGCGATGAACTATCAATAGATCATATATACAATGTATGTACACAGGACAATCAACTGATTAGATTAGTTAGAAAGATCTTGATATACGACGGATAGTCCTATCATAAGATCTTTTACACTCAGCAGGTTTATCTGGCATGTAGAAATGATCGAAGCCTCGAAGATTATAAAAGCACTCGATGAGATATCTCAGTGACGTTGAAGACTTTAATTAACGGGTATTTCTTGTGTCAGCTGATTTTAAAATTATATATTAACCCTTTTATATCATATAGATTGATATTGCGTTCATCATGACTCAGTACGTGAACAATAAATGGGAATTTCTTGCAACATCATCAAGTTACAAAGTATTTAAGCGATTTCAAATATGTATTCCCAAGTGCTCCCCAGCTTCTCTGATTTCGTGGCAAAAAAATAATAAATAAAAAATAATAATAAAAAAAATGAATCCATAAAGCAAGTTCTGTTTTTACCCACCAGTCTAGGGTTTCATTACTATTTCCGCTCCGGAATGGGATGACAATTTTGATGATGCCAGAATTTGTTGAAGAGGCAAATTGTTGCAAACAACAATATTGTGTGTTGTGCGGAATCGTTCGCATTTTTCGGTGTGGGAAACTTGCCACAAAAAGCTGCGCAGGCGCAAAAACAAACTGCGTCGCAATTGGCAAAACCAAAACAAACTACTTATGTCCAGTTTTTGTTTTGAAACCTGAGCTGCTTTATGTGGAGTTGGCCAATGAATGGGAATATGAAAGAGTGAAATAAAAATTAAAAAAACTGGAAAAAAATCCGCAACTCTACCGAAAACGTAAACAATTTTTTTATTGCCCCATCTATCATTTTTTTTGTTCTCAGTTCTCACTTCCTCTGGCCAAAGGTTGCGTCATGGCAATTAACTTGATTTAGGGGAGTGGCCCGGCCCTTTTTGTCCATTCAACAGTCAACGAAGGACCTCCAGCCGGCAAAAGGCAAAGCTTAGCATTGAAATTGAGCTTTTTGTTGGCCTCATCCTGCTGGCTGCCTCGTACCAATTTCAATGTCAATGTCGCCCCAGCCAGCCAGCAAACCTGTCCAAACAGCGAGCAAATCCTCCGCGTTCCCCCCCCTTCCCATCCCGTTCACTCCGCCAAACTGGGTAACCTTGAGGCAGAGTTTTATGCAATCGACGACGTAATAGGAACCGGTTTTCCCTGTTCTTGTTTGCTTTCGTTATTTTTATTCGCACTACTTGTGCGTTTCAGGGGTTCTAATCCTTATGTTCAAGGACACGTCGTTTCGAAAAGGGGTTTCTTTTGTGCCGGCGGGTTGGGAAATGTGTGTCAGTGGTGCGAAAAGCTTGAAGTGCATGCTGCAATTTGCCACTGCATTTCAGTTTATGCAAGCAACCCCTAAAACTTGATATGCTTGCAGTACAGAGAACAATAAGTTAATAAACACTGGAGGAAACTTGCAGTTAATTCTGGGAAAAGCTATGTAATTTTTTTCTGTGCATTTAGCAGCTCTGCTACAGTCAACACAGACCGCCATAAAGCTCCATTGTCTCGCTCGTCGGTGAAGAAATGAACGATAAGCCCAAAGATGACATAGACACACCTAATCCGTCCGATTGTAAATACATATATTTCTTGCACCGCCTTTGTGGACTTGATTGCACATATGTAGTAGCCGAAACAAAGACCCCCTTGCGATAAATAAAGCTCACCGCACTTCTTATCGACTAAACTTAATGCTCGCTGCTAGTAACTGCGACTTAATATATAGTTAATCGACACTTGCTCGAACTCCACGTCATTCTCAAGTCTCTTTATTGTGTTTTATCTGTTCCATTGTATTTGAAGGTAGTAAAAGCGGTTAAAAGCGGATAAAATGGGTTCCCGTTTCACTGATTTCTCGCTTTTCGCTCTTGCCAAAGTTTTTGCTCTTGAAGTTATGATCAGTCAGTAGAATGGGAAAACAGTGGGAACGTGTTATTATCTTCAATTTTTTTAATGCACACAAAGTATTGAAATCAAAAAGTGGAACAAAAAACTATTGGTTTCATATCGGCACACCATTGTGTTTCTTTGTTTGTGCTTTTTATCGACAGCCTTCAATTGGACTTGTAAATAGACAATATTTTTTTTTCTTTTTTGCCTAGTTGCTTTATGTAATTACTTTCGGCTTGTGTAAACATTTCGATCGACGTTTTTGCCCGTCTCGTCCGAAAATCGCTGGCGTTTTTTGGCATTCCGTTTTGCTCCCGCTGTTTGTTTACAAAACGCTTATTCTTTGGTTACGCCTTCCTTTCCTAACACGATTATTGTTATTGTTGCTGGATGTGTTTTCACCTTATCTAGAACACCATTTCGTTCCGAAATCCACTACTAGTATATGACCGGATTGATAATGCTGAAATCAATTTGCGTCATTGCCCGCCAAAACAAAGACTCAAGTGGCAATTGCTAGTTATTACTTTCAGTGTATCTTCTACTAGAGTCGTTTTAGATAATAATAGAGAGTAGTGGTTATTTCCAGTTGGAGTATCTTAAACATAAGAAATGCACGCAATAAGTACATGTTTATAAAAGTTGCATTTGCTAGCGTTTCTCTAGCGATTCGAAAGCGGTTTGCTGGCGTTTTTAGAAACTTTTTTTAATAAGTTGTTGTGTAGTCAAACATGTTTTAATACATTTACATATTTATTTTAGTGAATTTTTAGTTTTTGTTTGTTTTTGGCCTATCTAGCTGAAAGCTTTTATCAGCAGAGCTGCATTCTTAAGCTCATGGGCACGTGATCTGGTCAAACGATAACTTATATAATGAAACTTACTTCCATTAACATCTGTTTGCACATAGCCAGCTGATAGCAGCAAAAACAACAAGCCACGATGACAATAACAAAAGCGATTGCTGATAAAAGCGCGATTGACTCAGTTGATTTGATTGCTTCACACACACACAAAGAAAAAACCATTAAAATGAAAAGATATTGCAATTAAAATATTGTGTTTTCTTCGATCAAACTCTGGGCAGATTCATTTGCTCGCTCTCTCGCATGCAGACGTGAAAAGTATATTTACGAAAGCTTTTAGAAGCAGTTTTCGGTCAATATTTGCAATCAAAATAAAATCAGAGAGATAGTCTCTAGGAGAAAGACATATGTACATATCTTCAGATCTGCACAGCTGGCAGATAAGAGTTATAGGATTTCTTTCTTTATATAAAACAAGGCATGCAAATTTGCTAAGTGACTTGAGTTTTATATTTTTTCCTATATTTTTAACTTATCGGTTATGACAACAACAGAAGTCATATCAGTTTGTTCACGATTTAAACATTATGCTATTAGCAGAATATGTAAAGAATTTGATATAACATTCTGTTAATATTACAGTACTGTGAACTTTATCAAATCCTGTTATAAGAATTTTCTAACGCAATTCTGGCGATCTATAAATAGCACATGAAGAATTGAAAAAATTCGTTGAAGTTTCTTTCAATTCTGCGACGGTTCAAAATATGCTGAATCATTTTTCTTTCAATTCATCAAATCTATTGTTAGAATTTAAATATTGTTTGCTTTTGTCACAGGGGCACAGCACTTCATAGACGGAGTTTCCAAAAACGATATTGAAATAGAAAAACTATAAATACCGGACCTAAACATGCACACTTGTTTGAGTTGTAGTGGTGGTCTATAGACTCGCTCCCTCTCGCTCGCACACGCACTTTGCCCAACCTCTTATCAACGCACACACACACACACACACACACAGAAGCACACAAACTCATTAGCGAGTCAATAGTTAGACGAACAGAAAACACAAAAGCACAAAAATAAATGTTTGCTCGGCCCTTTACTTCTTCTTCGGCCAAACATACACACGCACACACACATTTTGGAGTTAAAGCCCCAACCATCCCCACCCTCTTCTTCTTCACTGATGTTGTAAGCATGTAAAACTAAATTCCTGCTGCTAATTCTGTGCGCCTGTTAAAATGCTCCAACTAATTAACGGGTTATGACAGCCTAGGCGCCACCTCCATCATATTTTTGGGTTGGGCTTGCAAGGGGTTTTTTAATGAAAAGCGAGCTGCCTTGCACTTCATCCAGCTAATTAACGCAGAATCGTCACCACGACGAACTTGAGGGGAGTTTGCGCATAGACCCCCCTGGCCCATGCCCCCTGTCCCCTCCCGCTTCAGAAGACCACACTTTTTTGACTGTAACCTCGACCTAGACCAATTATCCCAAGGTAATCAACCAGGCGCACAGATGCCGTGAAGATGTTGACTTCAGTTGGCTAATTGACTTGCGTTGCGGCTGCCCTTCGGCATTGCACATGTGTGTGCGAACGAGAGTGCGAGTGTGTTTGTGTCGATGTGTTTGTTTGATTTCCAAAAATACACAAGCGATAAGCAGCGGGCCTCTACTTTGATCGCCCTTTAAATGCACAAGGGAAAATCTTTCTGCCTCCGCTGACTTTTCTCTCCGTTTCTGCGGGCCTGTGAAAATATCGATCATTGCGTGAGGGGTGTGACAATGGGCCCACGCGATGCAGAGAGTTCCAGAGATGCTGCTCCCACAAGCCACACTTAAAATGGCTAAAATTAGCTATAAACTAAAAAAGATAGTTAAACAATTTAGAGCCAAGAGCTAACTAAAGCTAGTTAGAATAGAGTAAGTATAGTACTTATTGTAACATAATCATAATTCAAACCCCAACCTTCAATGCTTTCATTTTAAAAACTTAAAAACTAATAGCTTTAAAATAAATAAAACAATCGTAGCCTAAAAGTAAGATTTTTTCTTAGTTAATAGCTAAACTGACAACACTAGTCTCATCGCTGGCATTTGTCATTGAATTTATAAATACCGAAAAAAGCGTATTTTAAAGTAGCAACAACTTGGGGCGAAAAAACCACCTTCAAGGTCCAGCCCAGCGCGTTTTTGTATCGTTTTGTGCGCGTTTTTCACGCTACTTGCGTTGTTGAGCGCCTGTTGCTCCTTAGATCGCTACAATTCTAACCGATCTCCTGCTCCTCGCTTGCAGCACCTTCAGCAATGGGGCAAGCGATCAGAACTTACAGCCGGAGCGGAGGGCACGTTTGAACACGGCGCCGGGTATGCGGGTGGGCTCCAATTCGAGCATTGCCATGGGCGGCGGTCTGAAGCGCACCTATGTCTTGAGCGGATCGAGCGTCAGCCACATCACCGACGACAGCAGCACGGAGAGCCTGACTCCGGCGGGAAACTATGCGGGCAGTTTCCGGAACAGCGTCAGTAAGTCGGTCCAGATCAGCGATAGCCGGCGTGGAACCTCCGGCCAGCCATTGGGACTTGGACAGGCAAGGGATGAGCGAATGGTGCTGGTGTCGCGCAAGATTCCGTTCTTCATATTCTCCTCACTTCCCTACTACAAGGGCAAGAATGGAAGGTGAGTTGCAAAACTAGATTCTAATTATTAAATTGTAATAATATAATAATAATGTTCCAATTTGCAGAGCTGAGTTTCGCAAGGAGGATCGTCGTCGTCGGAATCCATCCACTTCGCGTCCTTTGAGCTCGATCAACGATGCACCATTCGATCCCTTTGATTTGCTGGGAATACAGAAGGCAGAAAGTGGTCAGGTAAGTCAATAAGTTTAGCTCAACTGGAACTGATCTTAATAATAACTACAACTTGTTATTTGCAGGACATATCATATGGTCATCTGCTGATACCTTCACGTCAGTACGAAAAGGAGCGCAAGAAGCATGGCAATGCATCGGCTAATCCTTCCATCTTTGAGAACCAAATGGAGATCACGAGCACAGCGGCGCTCAAGAATCATGGCATTGCGAGGTTGGTGCCGGCTTCCAGTCTGCCAGCATATTTTGGATCATCTTTCGTATCATTTTTGTTGAACACACATTCAATCAGCTCCATCTTGTCATGCCCATGAACCATTCGAAACATTCATTGAGCGTCATATTGCATGGTTAGCCATACCGAACGACCACTGCTAACTAATAATTCCTTTGTCCGATCGAAGAGCAAGTAGCCAAAGAAAGAATACAGATTTCCCCATTCCATTAAAACCTAAAAGTAAACATATAGCTTCTTTGTTAACTTCTCACATTTCTTGGTTATTGGAGACACTGGTTTAGCTCGTGTTTGTCAACAGCCACAAAGCTGACCCAGCAAGAGCTGAAAATCTGACTCATCAAGAGTTGAGCGTGATATTACCCAAACCAATAATTATAAATTTACTGAAGCTCAGCACATTGTTCGCATTTATATAATCCCCAAAATCGAAAGATATTTTTATCGCTTGATAAGCTAGAATTTTCAATTATTTTCTTTGTTTTGGTTCGGTAATAGTTGACCCAAAAAAAAAAAAACAAAAATAAAACCATTATGTGCCATTAACTTTTGCTAATTCATTTAACGCTTTGCACTACTTCGTTTCAGCACAAAAACCATAACCAAACGTCAAGGCAAATGGTAAATTTTGAAAACAGCTAATATGACAAAAAGAAAACAGCCAACCTAGCTATGTTACTACTAGCTTCAGTAGATGAAATGATGTAGTTCCAAAGCCTGGTCGACTGCCAAAAGCTTCTAGCCCACTAACCAAGTTCACCTATCCCCACATACACACCTCCAGCCACCCACTCTCGCACATATCCGACGAACAGCAATGCTTCGACTAACCCAATCCCGCCTTCTCTCACGCGCTATCTTAGCATATAATTCGTATTTTCTGTGCATCCTAATCAATCGAAATTGACTTCGCAGGTGCTTCACTTATGAGAACAACAACCGCAATAGTGCAACCAGTCCGACGCCGGACATGAAGCTGGATATGGACATAGAGAGTGTTATCCTGGGCGGAGACTCGTCGCGTGGTCAGGTGGTAAGTTAAATGGTTCCCTCTATTAAAGTATATCCTTACTAACTAGAGTTATGTCTTGTGTAACCCACAGTACTCCGCTAGCATTTTGGACGACCCGGAGTTGATTGCCGGAAAGCATCGCACGTTGCTGACCTTCACCTCGTACATGACCTCGGTCATTGACTATGTGCGCCCATCCGATCTTAAGAAGGAGCTGAACGATAAGTTTCGCGAGAAGTTCCCCACCATCCAGCTCACGCTGAGCAAGCTGAGGAGGTAAGACAAGGCATCTGAAAGGTTTCACTTCTAAAAGGAATGGAAATAGTTTCCAAGTTACTTCTTAAGAAAGTGAACCCAAAGTCTTCTTTCAGTAACCATTTAAAGGAACAATACTTATCCATTTACGTTTCACTTGCAGCATTAAGCGCGAAATGCGCCGGATCAACAAGCTGGACTCGCGCATCGATCTGGTGACCATATCGCAGGCGTACGTGTACTTCGAGAAGCTCATCCTGGCCAATTTGATTAACAAGAGCAACCGCAAGCTGTGCGCCGGCGCCTGTCTGCTGCTCAGCGCCAAGATGAACGACGTGAAGGGGGACGCACTCAAGAGCCTCATCGAGAAGACGGAGAGCGTGTTCCGGTTGAATCGCAAGGAGCTGATCTCGTCGGAGTTCGCTGTGCTGGTGGCGCTGGAGTTTAGCCTGCATGTTAGCCGGCACGAGGTCCTGCCGCACTATCAGCGGCTGCTCTACGAGTCCTAGGACTGGCCCAAGCGCTGCGCCGAGAAGAGTTTCCTGGCGGCAGCGCAGGCGGTACAGCAATTGTGTCGCAAGGGCAGTCGCAAGTAGGCGTCCGTACTTATAGCATACTTTCGGGTGTTGGGTTTTCAACGATCGTATTGATAATATTGCCTAGACTTAGGGCGTAGCTAAATAAGTTTTGCTAAAACAGTCACAAAACTACAAAAAACAAAAACAAAACAATTTAAAAAACATAAAAAAAAAAAAAACAATTTACATATACGAGTATATCCCAACATTACCTTTGTCCCTGATTCCTAGACTCCTAAGTGTTTATGTTTAAATATGTTTTCTTGGGTTTCTGTTATAGACATTTCAAAAATGAATAAACTAAAGTTAACCAAACGAAACCTACTTATGTATGCATTTGATAAATTAAGCGCTTATCAGCATTCTGTGCCGCCGACTACTGTAGTTGTAATGTTAATTTTATTCAAATTTCCACCGGCGACGATCTCTGCCTGTTGCCGTTTTTCTGTTAGCCGCATTACCAAAGCCAGCTAATCCGCCCCAGCACACTCGAAGATCCCACGTAGCGCAGAAGCTAATCGCCCGCCCTTAAGCCACGTCGTTGGGATTCAAATTGGATGGGCTTTGGCGGGGAACTTGGATGGCCCATCAATCAGAAATCAATAAATAACTGACGATCGATTATTTGCTAGCGCAACAGGCGCTCAGCGCCCGGCAACAGGTGGTCAAAAAAAAAGAAAAAGAGTTCTCTTTCGCTATAAACAAATACGACCGGGCGATAACCCAAAAATACGGGCAACTCAAACGTGCTGTCAGTAGGGGGGGGTTCGTAGTCGGATCCGCGGGGGGCGTACATACGTGCCTGCACATCGCCTTTTGTTGAACTCGCTTGTTGTTGTAGTGTCTGTTAACTCTTTTGTGATAAGCCACAATGTTTTTGTAGCTGGCTGCCTTTCGGGCGGCCAGCAAATGGGCAGAGGTGGCTGCCGCATGTAACGCGATGCAATCGCACTTAGCGTTTCGCCTTATCAGCAATATGGTTTTCGATTCTGGGGTTTCTCAATTGAGACTGGGAAATACCCAGCATATGGGTTTACTCACTGATTTCCATCCATTTACTAAAATACCCAATGATGGCTTTATAAATGAAACAAACTGTTTTGTTTTTTCTTTTATTTTTTTATATGTACATACATATGTTAATATTTTGTATGTGTATATATGTTATAGAAACTAAATGATATATTGAAAGTAATACATTTCTATGGTGTATTTACTTATGTATTTCCTCTAAAATATGTGTTATATATTTTTATAATTTCTGAAATGAGTATGATTAAGCTTATTTTTAAAGTATTTTTTTCAGTGTAAAGTTATTTACAAGCAACACTTTTTTTAAATTTAAATTCCATGTAGCTGACAGCTGCATTTCGAGAAATACCATTAAAAAGTAATCTGAGCTTCCGAAAAAATGTAATTACGCCAAATTGGTTAGTCAGCCAAAAAGCTCATTAGCGAAATGGCGAAAGATGGAATCGCTCCGGAGCAGAGACATGGACATGGACATGGCGTATCCTGTACTAACCTCCCTCCCACACTCCTCGAACAAAAGCCCGAACGCCACGTCCGCCTGCCACATGTAGCTGCATAATGAAAGCGCTCAAAACTAATTAACGCGAAAGCCGAGGCGGAACAGAGGGCATCCACACAGATACCATCCCCACCAACTGGCACTACACCCAGGCACCCAGCCACCCATCCAAGCCAACCCAACCACCCCACCGGTTTCGCATTCTCTCTTTTGGGACAGAGAATGCTGCTCGATGGGTCTGTTCGCCTGACATTCAAGTCTACCGCTCGTCTAGGCCACCGTGTGTGGCAGGGGTGGGGTTGGGGGTGGTGGGGGTGTTGACACGGCTGCCACAACCCCACCCCCGCAACAACAATGCTGGTTTATTACTCATTAGCACGCACGACCGTCCGACGGCGGAAGCCAGAAGCCAGCAACAAAGGCAAACGTGCCAAACCAGAGCGACAGAAAGTTTTGCAGCAACTCTAGCTCATTTATTAAGAACAAACATGCACTGAGAACAAAAACTTATTTTAATTAAAATTTAACTTTCTTTCATTAGCAAAATAAAAGAAAGGAATCATTTACCAAACTAAAATCAAGGGTACAAGCTTTTCATGTTTTGCTTTACTTGATATTTAGTCAATGTTTATGAGGGAGTAACTCTAAGATTTATTTTAAATTAAAATCACCGTTAATTTTAAATAATTTTACAGTGGATTTTTCGTTGACTAGTTTTTAAATGAAAAAATATCATATAGCTAGATTTAAATTCATTGCAGTTAAGTGCACAAGTGAATGATCTTTGCTATATATTTGTACCTATTTTCTCACAGTGTTAATGCACTCACACGCACGCACACTCTAATGAAACGTAACTTTTTCATTAAAGTTTCGCTTTCATTTATTAGAAATGTTTCTTGGCACCCCCGCCGTCGCCTCCGCTCCGCCCATCAACCCCTGGGCCACCCCCTGAAAAACATCTGGGCCCTTATCTTTTGTGGCCAGGCTTTTGTGGGTCGTTAACAGTTGTTGGCTAGTTAGTTAGTTGGCATTAGTTAAGTTCGCCATCCACCGATTGGATTGGAAAGTTCTCAGCAGCCAACGAACCATCCCGGCCACGTAAGGCTTCCGACGACCCCCAGAATTGAACTGAGGGACCGACTACTGGCTAAGCGACCAATATTCCATTTGCTGCTGCTGCCGCTGCTGCTTCTGCTGCTGCTGCGTTTCTTTCGCCGCCGCTGCTGCTGCTGCCGCTGCTGCTGCTTTTGCTGCCTGTCGACTGTCTGCGGTTTTCTGTGCGCCTGCTACTATGCGCCGAGTTAATTGGTTTGCAAACAAATTAACCAACGTGGGTGTGTACGTTTCCTAATTAGCAGCTTTTGTAATTAAATATGCCCGCAGCCATTCAGACCGAACGGTAGCGGGGTTGGGGTTTTTGGGGCTTTGGGGCTGGAGGGGCTTGGCCTATAACTATGCGTATGTGTGTGTGTGTGTGTGTGTACAATGGCATAACGGTTCATGAGGCGCACAGTGGCGCCGCCAGCGGGGGCTAATTAGCACTAACAACATGACAACCCCCGTTGGTCGACGCCACTGTCGAGTTTCAGGAGGGGGCACAACAGGATCGGGTGGTGGCCGTTGGTTAAGGGGGGTTAAGGGGGTGTGCCAGCACACTGACGTCCCAAATGAAAATGCATTTTAATTAGGGGTTTTTGTTGGGTTTTTGTTTCGAGTTGTTGTTGCCGCTGCTCGACTGCTTGCGGTTTCATTCATTAGTTGAATGGAGCCAGAGCAACTCGACAGGGTTGTCGAGCACGCCAAAAGGGATTACTGGGGAAAGCTGGAAACAGGAAACGATACAAATTGCATAATAATTAATTAATTAATTAAAATTAAATCATACTAATTGCTCATTAGCAAATTTTGTAAATTTTATTTATAATTTCTGTTAATTTATATTTATAATTTATGTTAGCCTGAATTGTTGCGTGGTAGGTTTCTAAATATTCATTTTCAAAAGGCTAAGCAAAGCAAGATACGTTTTTATATTTATATCGTATCTTTAAAATGTATCTTTACATTTGTCAGAATATTTTTCAAGCCATCCATCACACGCACTTGACAACCCTGACGAGCCCAGACGATAAGCAATCCCAATGGGACATTGAAAAAGAAAAAATGCCTGGTCAGTGAGCGAGGAGGTGGGTCCGCATATAGTGGAAGTTTTGATTGGGCCAAGAGAGATCGGTGCTGGGGGCTTTTTTCGGGCTTAAATGGATGCATAGCACCCACAAGTTTTGCGCTATTCATTAAAAACGCCGTTGTTGTAGTTGCTTTCGTTGTTGTTCAATTGAATTGGAGCCGGGAAAGCAGCCATCAGGAGGAGAAAAAAGGGTCCAATTAAAAAGCCACAACAATTAACGAGCCAAGTGAGTTAACTTGGCATAAGTGGAATTTTAATTGGCAACACGAGAGCGAGATGGAGATGCGGATTGGGATCGGGATTGGGATGTAGATGGCCAACGAGGCAGGAGCCGAGTGACTTGCCGAGTGCCGATAAGTGCCAAGGGAGTGGCACTGGAATCGGTGGTGGGGGCTAGTGGGGTACTATGGAATGAGGAGGGGGTGAGGTCTGGTATGAGGGATGGGGGAGCTCGTTATGGGTCTACACAGCCGACTGTCCCGGAGTAGTTAAGTAAATGAGCATTTTGTTCCACTAATGAACACTAATGAATATGCCAGAGACAGCACTTGGATTAAGCCCGGTTGGCACTGTGTATGCGTGTGTATGTGTGTGAGCGTGTGTCTGTGTGTGTGTGTGTGTGTTTGGGGCCTTTTGTTGGTTCGGGGTTTTTGTGTTGTTAATTAATAAACACGAAGCCTGGGGACCATTGTGTGCACGTACATGTGTGTGTGTGTGTAACAAAGTGTTTGTCTGGTTGTGCGCTCAGTTTTCAAGGGGTTAAAATAAGCAATTAGTTGGATTTTCGAATAGGCGCTCAGCAAATGCGCAGACGACGACGAGGCCAGAAACATTGGAGGCCATTCTGCTCTTCCATCCCAGCCGAAATGAGAAAGTTTCAAACTGTTGCCGTCGCTGCTGCTGCCGGTGCTGCTACCTCTGCCGTCGCTGCTGCCGCTGCTGCTGCTGCTGCTTCTTCTAACGAGGCAGCGGCGCAGGAGTTGGTCGCAGGAGGTGGTGGCAGATAGCGGAGGGACACTAATTGTACGTGGAGGAGGAGGTGGACGTCGAGTCGCCGGCGAGGGAGTCCATGCCGCAGGTAAGCCAGCCACGCATCCAGCGGGAGAGATTGAGGAGGGGATGGAGGAGTATTGGCGGTGCAACAGGTACACGGAGAACAAAAGTACTGCACGAAGATCAAAGATCACCAACAAAAAGATACAGGAATTATAATAATATACATTAATAATAAACAAATATTAATTACAATAAAAATAAGTTCTTTCTATTATTTATTAAAGTAATCATGCAATTTGGGTTATTAGGTGGTAATTACAAATATAAAATATTATTATAAAATATATGTATGATACCAAAGATTACTAAGAATGTTGGTAGTACTAATATTACAGCTGTATCGAAAGAATCTTTAACTAATATTAATACATCGATTTAGAACATAAAATTAATATACAAATATATACCACTTTATTACGCATATCTGTAAGGAAATTGATAAACATTTTTTCAACATTTTGCGTGTAACTATTTTTCGCAGTGTACTTTTCTATGTCGGAACAACCTTTCGTTGTTTGCCTGTGCGAAGCTTAATTGGCAAAACTGATGAGACTAGCAACTAGCCTGGACACGAACCCATGGCGAAAATGAATAATGGCCCGAACCCTCATAACTTTGTTTTAATTAAGTTAGTTCGAATGCGAAAACGTCTAGCCAGCATGCATACCGAAACTGGGTATACAAAATATAAAAAAATAATATAATATAAAAATAAATAAATAAATATATATAAATAAATATTTCTTATCTGATTATTTGCTGCACCTGGAAAGTCAATAAATTACCTTTAAAGGTTTGTAAAAATAAAATGCAAATTAATACATTTTCCCCATAAACGGGCAACAATATCTCAATTATTTTGCAGTACTTATAAGTGGTATATACAGAAATAGATGGGCAAGTCTCCAAAAATAGCTATTCTTACTACTAGAATGCGGCAACGATACGATACACATTCTAATTGCGATCCGCCCCCAGAAAAAGTCATATTCGCTGCCGGGTCGAATGAATGGAATGAATCACGTTAATCTGCTGGCAATCAAGATATATCTCTGTATTTTACATAAGACACCTATGACAGCTAGGCCACCATAACTCTGCTCCCGAGGCTTCGGGCTCCAAACTGCCATTGAGCCGCCAGACGCGATGACTTTATATGGCCAAGCGCCGAGCGACGCGCTGTTGTCTGCCGCCGATCGAAAGTGCGAACCTGCGGAGGAGGTGCACTGAGAGAAAATATATAGTGCAAAGCAAAAATTACATTGTGACATATGCTGTGATAAAAAATAAAAGATTCAACTGTATGAGATACAAAATAAGCTAGTAGACATTTTATAATTCTATTTTTTATAGTTTACGAAATATATATAAAGTAAAAAAACAAAGTATTCTGCGGTCGGAGTTCCTAACTTTTCCTATAAGGTACGAGACAACAATATATGTACTCGTAACTGAAAGCATTTAAAAAGTGGTTCTAACATAGAAATCCTCTTAGACATGCAAAGACATTTACAAATTGTTCCTAGTAGAAATATTCAAGTTTTTATCATTTCCATTATTTTTTCACCCATTTGCCAACAAACATTTTCTGTCAGTGTCTGAACCCGTTTGAAGCTGTCGGAAGAAACCGCGTTAAGATCCGCGCCCCTGACGTAAGCGATTCAAAATACGAGCAAAACAAATGGAAATCGCGGGGGTCGACTCTCTGCGGCAAATAACAATCATTTACATGACGAGTTTTGCGCTCAAACAAGGTGAAATCATATTTTAGAATAAGACCTGCTCGAATGCGACTCAATCGTGTTTGCGATCTCGGTGTGAATAGATCAAATTGTTGGAAAACTCAAAAAAACAGAATTCAAAAATGCCACTCCGCAAGAAAGAGGACTATATACCCATCAAGTGCGAGGGCTGGAACGGCAAGTTCGTGTATCCGGATGGAGCTGTTAATAATGTGTCCAAGATACGTCGCCAGAACCAGAACGTGACCAACACCAACAACTTCTACGGATTCAACACGGAACCCATTGTCCTGCCCACCGAATGGGATGGCACCTTCGTGAAGAGTGGCGAGACCCGCATCAAACAGGAGCGCAATCGATCCGATGACCAGGATTACTTTGACTACAATACCGAGCCAACGGTACTGCCCACCACTTGGAGTGGCTAGTTCGTCAACGATCCCACCGATGTGCGCATCAAGCCGGAACGGAACTTCTCGGATGCCAGGGATTATGCGGAGGCATCCCGATTCAAACTGGTCCAGCACTGAGTGAGATCCCGATCCTCCCGTTTCAATCAAACTAATCCTGCAACTGTTGCGTTTGTTTCGGTTTTGCATTGTAATTGTCGCCTAACCTAAGCGTTTGTTGTATTTTAATTTTTATGATATTTATTCGTATACTTAATAAACCATAGCGAAAAAAAGACACTGAAATACTAAAAAGTTCCGTTTCGCAATCGCCTTGGTAGTTTTGCAGTGGGCGGTGGCAATAATTAGTGACTTTTTATGGACAATAATTCGATCAGGTTTGCAAATTCATTTAAATAGCAAGGTATATCGATATATTGTCGATCAGATACCCATTACAGCTAAAAAAAAGTGCGAGAAAGAATTTTCAAACTTTTTTTTGTAAATCGATAAAAATTTGCAAGAAAAATAATAAAATTAATAAGAAAAAAAATATTTTTGAAAATTGTGGGCTTGCGTGCTTACTTTTACTTAGTAAGTGGTAATAGTATAATAATAATATAATATTTACTGCAATCAACAACAAAATGGGGATTGCCTTTTATGAGGTGTACGAAAAACATCTTTTAGATTAAAAATCCCATCGATGCATCATCCACTGATAATGTTACATACATAACAAATACATTAAGAGTGTGAATCCCCTCTGAATTGTCAATTAATACAACTACTTTCAAATTAAAAAATCTTGGAATGCAAAATTACCATTCATTGAGGAACTCATTTTCTAAACTGCTCTACACTTTGTACAACCTTTTCGAGTTGGAAAAACGCTGGTATTATTAGCACATCTTATTAGGTTGTTAAAAAATATATTACAAATTTTTGCAAAATATTTACTTCCTGACCAGACCCAACAGAAGGAATGTTCTTTCCATTTTGTAATATCATATTTTGAAACCATTCATACAAAGACTTAGGACAGTTTTTGTGTGACTCCCCAATCTATAAAAACTTCCTTATTGACAAACTTTGACGTTCTCATTAAATAACCTTGTTTAGAGCTTTAAGTTGGCCAACGTAATTAATTTTTAACTTTTCGCCTATAAAAGGCCCCGATAAGAGGATACCCATACAAATTCTTAGGAACAACGGCCAAACCTTATGTAAACAATTATTGAGTTGAAAAGTAAATGAAAGCCAATTCGGAGCTTGCAAATAAAATTCATTATGGGGCAGCTGATACGACGACTTTTGCAGGGGAAGTACGTAGAGTGATAAGAAAGTAGAGAGTATATATAAACAGAGGCTCCCCAATCGTTCGGCACACAGTCAAGATGCAGAGCTTTCTGGGAGTAGCAATCATTCTGGCTCTTCTGAGCCTGGTGGCCAGTCAGGCGCAGAACAGCTCCCAGTCCATGGATCTCTATATACTGCAGAATCAGCGGCAGTATGACGCGAAGATCAAACAGCTGGCAGATGAATTAGCCAACTTTAAGCAGCTATTTCAGAAGCAAATCAATGCCCTGGATGTGCAGGCGGATTCGATGCAGCAAAAACTGGAACAAGCCTCCGCCCATTTGGATCCCATTATCCTGATCGATTCCTGGAGCAAACAGTGCGTTCAGAACTATAGCGTTACTATACCCACGATCACCGTGGCCAGGGACTCCATTATCAAGTGCAAGGAAAGTATTAGTGGCATTTTAAATGCACCTGAGAGCACCTACAACACCCTGAACAACTACTATAAAAATAATGTGAAGAACGGGTTGGCGCAATGCCTAAAACTGCATCCAACTGCCCAGTTAAATTACACGCTCTGTGTAACCAAGGTGGTAAGTACTACAACTATCCATATGTGTAAGAGCAAAATCTTGAGCCTTCTCTTTACACTTGCAGATTGGTGATGCCAATAAGTACACCATTACCACACAGAATACTTTCAATACCAACCTGAAGAATTCCGAATGCACGGCTGATAGTCGCATCAGGAGCTCCTGGCAGTGCTCCTTTGGTCAGGTGTACTCCATTACCTCCAAAGTGGAACTGGCGCTGCAACTCATCGACTCCTGCATATCCAATAAGATGATCTGCGGATCTTTTGAAGGGCAATCGTGTCCGAATAAGTCATATGTTTCTCTGTCGGAGATCAATCCTCGCAACGATACCATTCAGAACCCCTTCAAGTTTGTAACCAATGATATGAGCTGTGTTGAGGTCCTGATCAGCAATTAAAGTATCCTTACATTAATCTAATTCATTCGAGTGAATGAAAATATTACAGCATTTATTACTTTAAATAAACATAACAGCACTGTAAATATGAACTTTGCTCTATGGAGATTTGATAAGAAAACTTGAAGTGCTGTTTCCAGAAGTGAATTCATAAAAATATATAAACTAAGTAGGTTATTTAGCAAAGCCAAGATAAATAAGTACATATTCTTGAAATGATTTAATAGCCTTTTTAATTAGCACCAAAAACTGGCAGCTGAGTAAATATGGCGAACTTTTATTGTTTATGAAGAGTATAAAACGAATTCGTAGCACCACCTGTTCCATCCAAAATAAAAAGCCTCATCACTTGGTTTATCAATTTTGCAATAAAAGAAAAAAAGGAAAGATGGCAAGTCCAACCAATCCACCAGGAGCCCAGAATCATTTCAGTGGATTTCAGAGCGCAAAATAAGATGACAAACTGGATTTGGACCTTTTTCAGGTACCCGCACGAACCATTTCTGGAATTTGAGCCACTCAAAGGGACCGACCGCTTCAACATTCCAAGCCTTAGAAATAATTCCCAGAATTTGGAGTCACATAAAACCAGAGATCGCTTTATGTGTGGGTTTTCATTCTAACTTTAACCACATTCCCCGATTCCACAATCTGGATGGCAGATGCGTGAGAACAAAGATCGGCACAGGCTAAAGAAAATCGTGGTTGGTGCTGTCCCAAAACCATGAAGAGATCTCTTGACACGGGCTGACCGTGTGAAATATTCGAGATGCTTGGGAAACCTTGGAAAATATGTAATAGGCTGACAGAAATATGAGCACGCCACTCCGGGAAATTTAAGGAAAATGGCATAGAGCAGGTAGCTAGCACATGTCTATCTCTGGGAAAATTCGTGAGAATTTTCTATCCGTGATCCTTTCTTTGTTGGCCCTTTTGGACGTTATGGGAAAATGCATTTTCAGCGTGTGAAAATGTTCAAAATTGCTTAAAATTTGTTAAGTTTTCGATCAGGAAATCAGAATCGAAAACTGCATTTGCTGAAAAATCTCGAAATCTTCAAGGAATTGCAGGTAGGACCTGTTGCACAAGAAGAAGGGGCAATGCTACTGATCCTTGATCTTTTTAAGAACGTGAGAATTCTTAAAATTTGAAGACACCCCTGAAGAATCATGTAATAGGCCCTCAGCAATTTCGGTAGCATTTGAAGAAGACAAGCCGAAGAATTCTACCTGCACGCGGCATGGGAAAGTGCAGCTGAAATCTTTTCTAAAAAGAAGACCTCCCACATAAAAAGAATCATAAAAAACGGGATGCCCTAAGAATTCGAACATGCAGCTGGTGAAGCTGTGGGAAAATGCGATCTCTACATCTTTTCCGATCGTGTGAATTTTCCAAAATTGTTGTGTAAATGGAAAACTCTGCTACCAGGGCAGCAGCGAAAATGATAGCATTACCACAGAGTTTTCCCAAAAGAATCTCTACCTGTTGCTCCAGACTGGAAAATGCAGCTGAGAAGCCAGCTGAAAATGCAGCACGGTACAAAGGAGCACCCTTTTTCCAAGAAACCTGTTGATTTCACATGGTAACCTCCCCTTCTTTGTTTAAAAAACGGTCTTTCTAAAAATAAAGATCTATTCAGTTGCAACCACTGCAGCTGTGGGAAAATATTCATCTGCTTTTGGTCCTCCAACAGTTTGTCTACCGTGTGAATTTTCCGCGCCAGATGTTCACAATGTAAACATTGCCACCAGGCAAACAGGAAAAACAGCAGAACGTGCCACTGAGTTTTTCCGATCGAGAGATCGATCGATCTTATACCTGCTGAAGGATCCTGGGAACTAGCAGATGTTACGAATCACACGATGATACGGCTTTTCCTGCAACCTGTTGCATGGGAAAGAAAATAAATGCATTTAAAATACATTTGAAATGCAGCCTGGGCAGATGTGGGAAAATGCATCTGCCGGTCGTGTGAAAATTGCAGCTTAATCAAGAAAAATCAATATTCATGCACCAGGCAAACATAAAAACAGCAGCACACTCAAAATAGTTTTCCCGAAGGAATGTTACCTGAACGGGAGTCCTGGGAAAGTGAAGATGGATTGAGATGGAGATGGCAAATGCGTTTCCTGTGACCTGTTGCTTGGGAAAATAATTAAACATTTTACGTAGTTTAAAAAGGTTATTAGGAAAATTTGTTTACTTAACCGTGTGAAAAATTCAAGCTATTCGGTAAAATTTAATTAAATAATACCAGGCCAACATATAAATTGTAGGACGATTGCGTTAGTTTTCCGAAAAGCAGTCTACCCAAGAACGAGTCCTGGGAAAATGTAAGTGGCACGGAGCACACGATGTTTCATTCCTGCTGCCTTTTGTTTGGAAAACCGAGGAAAATCTGTGGATGGTGAGCAATTCTCATGTATCGTGCGACCTTACATGGTTCGGGCCAAACAATTAGTTTTTTAAAGGAATGTTACCTGAGTCCTGGGAAAATTATGATAGTTCATTTTCATTCCAAAACCTGTTGCATGGGAAAATAAAAGGCGGTCGTTTATTTTTTCCCATGCAGATTGTAAACCTTATATATCAGATCGTGTGAAAAATTGTGTAAATTACAAAAAAATCAATATTCATTCACCAGGCAAACATAAAAACGTACAGGACTCTCAACGCAATTAAGGACTTGTCTTGCATAGAAGATATTGGAAAATGTGCATAGTTAAAGCAATTTTGTGGCAAATAGTTTTAGCATACTTTTCAACGGTATCAAGTGAAAAATTTAATCAGCAAAAGTGAAATTTTAATGACCAAGCGAACATAAACAGAAGCAACACAATAGAAATGAAAACCCTGTCTTCCATTCCTTGGAAAATCTTGATTTAGAGCGTGTAAGAAATTAAAGAATATTTAACCCCTTAACGAAAATTCTACCAGGACAACAGAATTTGCAAAGAGGTACAAGGAAAATGTTGTTCAAAAAAACCAAGTAAAAAAAACTATAAATATTTAATGGGAAAATCGTATATCTGCCATCGTGGGAACTAACTTCAAGTGGTGGTCGTGTCTGACAATTTTCCAGCAGGACAACAGAAAGGACAGCACGCGCTCTGAGCCACAATTCAAAATAAGTCCCAAAATAATTTCTAAGAACCCAGCAACAGGCCAAGGAAATACCACTTGTAGGATTAAGGAGAGATCGCTTCCTTAAGAAACATTAATCATCAACCGGATGTGATATTGCTCGCACTTCAAATTACATTTCCGTTTTTTAGTTAATTGAAACTAAGATCCGTAAAATTCAACAAGATTCAAGAAGAGCAACAGGCAATGATCCTTAAAAAAAGGATCCTGAGAAAAAATCTTTGGTGATGTGTGTTTAATTTTTATGGGAAAAGATGTTGTGGGAAAATTGCTCAAGTGGCTGTAAGATTAGGGACTTTCTAACAGGACAACAGGACAGTGGGCAAGTGTCCATACATGTTTCCCAGGCTGAAACCGTATTCATTGCCAACCGGACGAACGTATGCTATTTGGAAGGATCACCTGCAGGACTACGGAAGCGGAATGATAATCTTAGGGTACGCCTATTTTCAACCGGAAATGATCTTTGTTTAAACTAAAGGTCATTGGATTGATTTTGATTGGATGAACACAAAAAACGAATAAAAAAGGAACCGGAAGATCTTTAAATAGCACACTCTACCAAGCCAGGGTTTTCCTGGGAAAATGATAGAACGTGGGAAACGCATCCTGGTGGTGGTTAAATCTGTGGATTCTCTAACAGGAAAGCAGAAAGCTAGCACGTGTTTTAAAACGATTATCCTCATGACCTAAATCTGGTGAAAAATTTACCGGGTGGCATGTTAAAGAACACCTGCAGGATAACGGAAGTAGGAAATGCCTTCTGTTACCACTTGAAATCCTATTTTTTTAAACAGGAAATCGATTTCTGATCTTACGGATTCCATTTCCTGTACCAGCTTCCGTTTCTTTTGCAAAATAAACATAGATTATTTGACATGCATTTGTGGGATCCTTTTTATGACACGTTTTTTTCGGATCTTTTTATGCTGCCTTTTTCTTGGAACTCCACATGCCACATGCTACGAAGTTTGGGATAGGCGTGAGAACGAAATCGGCTTAATTAGTCGGTTTCTACTAGGCAAACAGCATCCGTAAGGCAATGAACAGATTTCAACAATCCCGACGGTCACATGATACGCGAAACCTTAGGATATCTTTGATCTTTTTATGGATTCCTTTGGGTTCGTTTGGCCCGCATGTTCTCCGATTCCCCGAAGGCGTGAGAATGCGGGCTATATATGGAATACTAATTAGTTTTCAATATCATCAGGCAAGCAGCAAGCAACAGTTGGGTAGGATTCCTTCAGGAAGTCCTTGTTCTTCCAACGAACTTAATATGCAAATTGAATTAAAGCATCATCGCTTCAATTAAATCCGATACCAGGCAAACAGTTTCGCCAGAAAGCGGATCTCACCTTTCCAGGATTTGCTGTCGCCGTCTTACCTATGATGTTTATTATAAGGTAGTAGTTCAAAACTACCACCAAACTATTGAGCTACAAGAAGGCATTCCTTCTCTTTCTCCTTTTTGTTAAGACGTTTGCAACCCTCGTGATTTGGACTGCCTTGAAAAATACGTCTTGTCCTCACCAGGAAGACAGCAAAAGCAGGAGGAGTGAAGATTACGCAACAACACCTTATAAATGAGGGTTGAATTGCTTTCATTCATAAGAAAGTAAGAAGTCGTGCCAAGTCTTGGCTTCCATTAGGGGAACAGCAGATTCATACGTTTCCCAAAGAGCATCTTCAACTGGATTAAATCCAAAAGAGGGTTGAAACTGTCACCTTCTATAAGCGGCTTTCAGCAAACCAAAGACAATAATTCAAAGAATATATTTAACAAAAACCTCGATCGAAGATCTTTCAGCTAATGTGGGCGTAATCCTTTCGCTGCAGGTAAAATTCCTTGCCTGGAGCGTGAGAATTTCAATCAATATTTTTTGGTTTAGCAACAGGCGAACAGCAAAAAGAGCCAGCATCCCTGCCTTTCCCATATCTTCATTTTCTCTTTTTTTACGCACAGAGCGTGTGAACGAAGACCCACAAAAAACAAGAAAGAACGTTGCAGTCGAATGATACCGACTATCAGATACCGAGTTCTAATCGTGAATTACAAAATATTAATTTTTTTAAAATATTAATCTTACGCCTTACGAAAGAAATTGTACGAGTATAATTGTAGAATACTTTATTCTTAAAACACAAATTGTATTAAAAATTATATTACAATAGAGATCGAAAAATAACAGAACTCACAGGATCCTACACCTGCTCACCATCCATATACCCCTGTATTTTGATAATACTGGGTACTCCACGAAAGCGAAACCCCAAAAACCAACAAAAACGAGAGTCGAGGATCGCGTGGGAATAAATGCCGCACCGCCAGGCAGACAGAGAAGCAATGGAAAGGAATGTAACGTATTTTTTCCCACAGCTCCTGCAGATAGGCATCTCCCTGTGGGACTGCGACTCTCCGCACTCTCCATAAAATTATATGCCGAGGCCTAAATTAGTTGTTAATTGTTTCCCTGTCCCTTTTTACGCTTTGGCATGTGCTCGCGTGAGAACTACGAATCGAAGCATTGGAAAAAGGACCAGGAGCGCAGAAGAATATGATGGTTGCGTCCACTTTCCAGCTCTACTCCACTCCACTGGTTGCAGTTGCTCTTAACGAGATCCTCGATCGTTACGTTAAACGGATGTGGACTCTGTGGAACGGGCCTGTGTGTGTGTGTGTGAGTGTTTGCGGAGGGCCTTAAGGTCTGTCTGGTTGGTTTGGTCGCGGTTCGCTGTGTCAACATCGTGTGGGAAATTCTTGGCCATTATCCGTTACAAGAACGAATGTTCTCTGCCGAGAGAGAGTGATCGTGAGAACTGTTTATGCTTAAGCGAAGATCTCGACCAGGAAGGCAGAAAGTCAGCAGAGGTTGAGATGAGACCGACTTAATACACGAGTTAGGCAAATTTATACAAGACTTTCGCCGGGCACTTCAAAAGTTGTAAACAAAGTTAGAACATTTTGCGATGCGAAAGTTAATAAATAAATATTTTGATTTTACAGAAAGAAACTTTAAAAGTTATACATATTTATGTATATAATTGTGTTATTGACCTATATTCTTTCATATATGCTGCGGGTTCTGGGCTGCTATACCGACCATAAAAAGTATATAAAGTATATATTCTTGATCAGGATCACTAGCCAAGTCGATCTGGCCATGACTGCGGTTTATAACAGCTAGAGGGACTTAAAAGAACTTAGCATTCTCTATTGTTATTAATTTATATGTGCATAATTAAAATATATGTGCATAATTAAAATATTTGTATTGTACTAGTTAAATCAAAATCCAATGGTGGCTTTTCTCAAAAAGTGTCTCTCTAAAAGTGTTGTCTTCTTTCAATTCTGTAACTAAATTATAAACTCCCAAGTATACAGTTCGTATATATTTCATAAGTCTTGCAAAAATTCAATCCAATTCCAACCGCATCATTAAGTAATTCAATTACGCACAAGCCAGCAATCATTTTCCCCTTCCAGCGCGAAATCAAATTCAAATTCAACCACCGGCAATATGGGAACTGAAAAAGAAACGCCAAAGAAACACGAGTTCCAAAAACATCTTCTCGTCCTTCTACAAACTCTGTTTTCCTGTTCGGACCCAAGACATTTACAAGCATCAAATTTCAGACAAAAGAAGCACGAAGACCTTAAGAAAGTGTGGCACGTGCCACAGAGTTTCAACCCCGAAGAGTATACCTTCCACATATGTACAACTAACTCTGCAATCAACCAGTTGCTTGCTAGGCTACCCTGCGTTCCTGTCCCTTTGACAGCCAATTAGCGATCATCAGCCAAGATTATCAACTGGAAAATTATAGGGTCTCAAATGGCCCGCGGCAAAGGAGACGCCCCTCGGCCGCACTCTCCACATGGATCGGATCGTCATGAAACGCGATCGTGGTGTGTGGTAAGTATGTTTAAGCGACTTAATGAACCCTGATGTTTGTCACGATAATTTCATGTTTTTCACTAGGCTCACAGCGAAGAAAGGAGGGTCTACGCAGTGCTGCCCCTGCCCCTGCCCATCAAAGACCCGCATAATGGTCTTCAACACGCATCGAATTACAATAGCCCATGATGATTGGAGCCAAGAGAATCATTCAAGTGCGAAGAGCGGAGAACTTGCTCTACCCTCCTGACAGCCTGTTCCAATTTCACGCCGTATTAAAATAAACAGGAAGCTGTCGTTCTCAATTATGGCAATTTGCGTGTGTAGAAAGTAGGGATACAAAGTGTTTCTTCAAGAAAGGGAAGGAAGTCGGTTCTTGGGTTGCTTGAACTGCCTGCGTACCAATTCTGCTGACCTGATCAAAATCAATTAGCAAAACAAACAAAAAACACATCCATCAAATCCAAAGTCTTTGTTGTGCTGACTTCCAGGAACTCCAGGAACTTTGCCTCGGGCCATCGCCTGCGGCTTAAAGTGCAATCAAGCCGAACCTCACGATCAGGGCAACAGCATCCCAGCCAGCTGAGATTTTGGGCCAGGAATATGTGTCAGTTACCTGGTCTACCTGGAGAAGTATGAGCTCGTCTTCGCCGTTCTGTTCGCCCATTCGAATGATACAGATTTAAGCCTTTGGCTGTCTTGTCTGCAGGGGATTTGCGGTGATCATGGGCCCCGAGGGCTCAACCGCAAACGGATCGTGGGAAAAGGTCAGGCACAAGCGAAAGCATCTTGGGAACCACGTGCCACGATCCATTGTTTGTCTAATCCCAGAGATCATAAGTCATAATTAGAAAACTGCCGAAGCATGCATAAAGTGTAGCAAACGAACAGGTGAACAGAATGCGCAGTTAGGCGAACGGAATGAATCTACAGGTAGCTAGGTAGCCAGCCAGGTACCCTCATCAGTTTATGAGCAACCTCATCAGCAGCATCCCATTATTATGTTGCCATGATTGCCACTGATGCGCATCGATGCATAATTTTCGAACAGGTTCACAGCAACCTTCAGGAGGCCAGCCAGGAGATGAAGAAAGTGCCCAAAGGCAGGGAGCATCGCTCGATGATGGGAAAAATCAGTGGAGCGCACTCGTGTGTATCCATGGAACAGGTTAGCAAGAGTTTTAGGCCAACGATCGCAGCAGGAGATCAACACCCGCCGAAGATGAGAATTTCCAAGTGCGACCTCGTTTTGGTGGGATTCTCCCACGGATGTGTTTGTCTCTGGATGAAAATCAAGGAACCGTAACCATTGCCTCTCATACGAATAGGCTGCCATGAAATGTAGACTCAGAATGTGCAGCATCTTTTTCAAAGATACCTTAAGATGACCTTTTTGGGGCTCAACTTTGACCTGCCGTCTGCTTGTGACATTTCTTGTTTGCCTGCTCGAATGCTACAATTTAAATATTTATATCTTTACTTTGTGCATTGATAGGGGTTTTATTAACTTACACTTATGTAAATCACATGCATGATGTTATAATGTGATTTATGATCGATTTGGTACAGAATGGTTCAGAATGTATTGGGATTTATAGATTCTAGCCTTATCCCATGACTCTGAGAACCTGTTCAAATGCTACACTTTTGTGACCTTTGACTCAATTTCTAAACAAGCTAAGGTCAGGCCGAGTGGTGTGCAGCATCCGTTGTGGAAATATTTTTCCTTCCCTTTCATAAAGATGATTTTGAAAACCAGTGAAGCGAAGAAAATTTTCCAAAATAAAGCAGGTGAACATAATTCTTAAATAGTCTCTGGAAAATTTTATTTTTCTAGCATAAAGATTTCCACTCAATCTTTAACTTTTAAAAGATGTGTTTATATATTGGAAAATTTTAATGAAAATGTGAAAAACCAATGAATCGTGACCAAGCCAGAAAATTCGAACAGGCCTACATAAATACCACGCAGAAATCTCAACGAAAAACTACCTGAATAAGAACCAGATTTCCATAGAAAACACATAAGGACCCACAGAATATACCTGTAGATAATTCCCTTTTCCCTCGATAGTTACATATTAGTTTTTTCTTGTTCTCCTGTTACATTGCTACAGTTTATGGTTATATAAGATCACATATATGTATCATTTCAACAGGCTCAAAGTATTTAAGAACAATTCTTTATTTATGTATGCTATAAATTTTAGCAGATACGGGTAGAAAATCACTGAAGTGCAACATCCTGCTCCAAAATACCAGGCATTCAAAGTAAGTAGGATATATAATATACACATGATCAGACGCAGGCCTAAAATCAATAGCCAAAAATACAAAAACTGGTTCTCAAGAAGAATCAGAATCAAGGAATCAGTCAGGCATAAAGAACTGGCTCAATTTAACAGGTAAGCAAAGATATAGAAAAGGATCCAACGAATAAATTCGATTTTAAAGCCACAAAAATTAAAATGAGATGCCATAAAAAGAGTTAAAAGTCACAAAAACTATAGCATTCGAACAGGTTTTCAAAAATTGTAGAAGGCAGCCACGAGAAGTGTGTGGGTGCATCGGTAATCCCTAAGGAAGTTCAATCATTGAAAATCGTTGAGCTGTGACCAAACGGATTAGGCGACCAGGCCAGCATCAATAACCAGCCAGATTTAGGTGGGAAATCTGCAAGGAAAACTATTTCAGGGGTCAAAGGGCAGTTCTGGGAAAAATCACTGGATCGTGACCTAACAGATCATTGGAGCAGGTTGGCAGAAAATCAAGGAGGCGAATGCCTAACTCTACAACAGAGCAATGGAATGGGCGATGATAATCTACCCTAATCCCATTCAGAAGATCACTGAAGTGTAGCCAAGCCAAACAGGCTGACAAAATTGATAGTAGGTGTATGTCGTGCTACTGCATCCAGCATCCAAAACGAAAACGAAAACGCAGCGCACCCAAATCTCTCATGCATTTGTTAAATATAACCCAGAGCCCTCGGCTGTGGGAAAGATCCATGGCGTTGCACTTGGTTGCACTGGATGCAACGAATGTAACGGATGCAGGCTGCACTGGCTGTTTGCCTGTTCGAAGGTCACAATCGGATGCACATCGAAAATAGAGGATGGCATGTGCGGGCCAATCGGTGTGGGAAAATGGTCTGAGATGGTTCATAGCACCATGTAATTTGAATAAATCCAGGCGGGCAGATTCACGGGGAAGTCCCCCTGCTCAAGTACACTCACTGCGGTCAGTATGTCAACATACACGTGCTGCACGATCATCCCACGCAATCCCGAAAACACATGTGAAACTGTCGCATTTCAATAGGTCAACAGCAAATGGAGCAGGTTTCCCATTTTTTCGAAGATTTTGTATCTTACGACACGCAGTCTAGAATTTATGTAGGCCTATTCGTAGTTGCGCAATCAAAACAAACAAATATACATTTGTCAAGCTCCGTGGGGGTCTCTTCATAAATTTGTTTGGGGAAAAACTATAGCATTTCAACAGGCAAACATAAGGGTACAAACAAAATAAAATGAAGACCCGAAAATCTATTAGCAGGTAGCTGGAAAATCAAACGTTGGTGCATACTTTCTTCACGCACTGTGCGCCTGGTGAATTTCCATTAGCCAAACAAACAGCTAAATTGTGTTAAGCATTCTCCATTTATTTAAACAAATTTCACGGGAAAGGCAGGAGGGCCTGCGTGGGCGTGTCTTTGCATTCACCAACTAGCAACAATAGCCCAAAAAACCAAATCGTAGCGGCACATTTTCCCAGACGATGCAACGAGGCGTTGAAAATCTACGTGTTTCGTGGGAGTTCCACCTGCCCAACTTCTGATCGCCTGGTGGTGTGTTACACTTGGCTACACTTGCATCCATTGGATGGGATGCTGCATAATCTTCGCGTGTCGCAACCCCGGGTCAACCAACCAACTTGATTCGCTTCGTCGCATCGCCACCAAAAATAATACAAATAATTGTGGAGCGGAACGCGATCGCTGATCGCTGCTGAGATTCGTGGGCGCCTGCTACAATCGTAGACCTTGGCTCCAAAAGTTGCCCAACATAGGGCCCCAAACATCTTAAGACTCCACATTTCTTTGCCGGAGCTCATCAGCTGCTTTCTCATTGCGCTGTTCACCTATTCGTTTCCAAGACCTTTGACTTTCGATTTTTCTTGATTGTCCTGCCCCAAGACCTTGGGATCCAAAATCTTCAAAAAAATTGTCACTTCAACATGCGATATAAATCATAATTTTTGGAAAAATTACAAAATTTTAGACGTCTACGAACAGGGTCACAGAAATTCTAGCAAAGATTCTTTGTATCTCTGCATTATTTTAGCTCGTCTACAAAACATTCGTGTGTGTGCATCTCACTTGCTCCAGCTGAAAGTGGGAAAGGGCGAAGGGCTTGCCTACTCGCTCCTGCAGCTGGTCTTCTGCGGTTTTTACTTTCCACTTGAGATTTGGGTGTGGTTTTTATGGGCTATTTCCAGTCAGAAGTTCCTTTTTCGTTTTCAATTTCCTATTTATTGGGCTCTCGTAAAAAGGTATAATACTTATCTGGATATGTACATACTATATAATAATGTGGTTAACATTCTATCTATTCACTGGTCTACATTTTCCAGAATATGTACATTTCCAAAAAGTATTCGTTTGCAATATAAATATTTCGGAACAACAAATAAACCATTAGTATAGTTTTTTTTCGTAGAATCCTTCAGTAGCTCGGATACTAAAATATTCCTGTATTAAAACTTCTTAAAATCCAGTGACTTGGCCAATCCAATCCAATCATGAATCAAATACTCAGAGAGCATTGAGCCTCCAGAAGGATGTTGGCGGAGGCCATCAGCTTGCTCTGCTCCACATCCGTGAGGGGCAGCTCAAACACGTGGCTGATGCCGCCCGAGGTGACCAAGCAGGGCAGCGATAGCACTACGTTGTCCTGTATGCCGCTCAGGCCCTTCATGTCCGTGCCCACGCATGCGATCTTTCCCTTCCCGCCGGACATTGCCTGCACGATATCCGCACAGGTGAGGGCAATGGCCCAGTTGGTGTAGCCCTTGGTTTTGGCCACCGCCAGTCCACCGGTGGTGACTTGCTTGTTGATCTTCGCCCAGTTCTCCGGATCATCGCCGCAGGCCAGGTTCTTCACCACATCATTCAGCCGGATGCCGGCAATGGAGACACTGGACCACACTGGCACCGCACTGGCGCCGTGTTCTCCGATCACATAGCCGTGAACCTGAGACGGAGGCAAACGAAGTCGATTTGCGATCAGGTTGCGGAACCTCACCGTGTCCAGGTGACAGCCAGTGGTGAAGCAGCGATGCTTGGGTAGATTGGTAATTCGCTGGACAGCATAGGTCATGACATCGGCGGGATTCGAGATGATAATGAAGGTGGCATCGGGACTGAGCTCCACCAGTTTTGGCACCGCCTTCTTCAGGATTTCGACGGTCTTTTGCATTGCAGCCAGGCGAGAACGATCCTTGCCGGACGGACGAGCTCCCGCAGTAATGATCACCACATCGGAATTCTTGGAGTTGGTACTATCGCCGCAGGGCACCACCCGAGCATCGTTTAGAAAGGCGGATGCGTGCTGAAAGTCCAGTGCCTCCGCTTGGGCCAGTTCGTAGTTAATGTCCAGGATGACCAGGTTCTTGGTGAGATTCCGGAGCAACAGCATGGCACTGATCGCCGTGCCCACCTGACCGGCGCCAACTACACTGATCTTCGAAATGCGCGGGCGCTTGAACTGCTTCATGGGCTTCATCGACTTGGAGAAGCAGGACTTGGCCGACTTGCTGGACATGGTTTTAGTATTCCACGTTTTGGCCTGGAAACGCGCCATATTCAATCGTATCAGCTGACTTAGTGTCATTTTTTAATTTTGAATTTTGAAACCGAAAAAGGAATACTGGAACTAAGCCTACGGATATTTTTAGTATCGCATTTTCAAGATAATCCTTACATTTGCTTAGATTAACTTGTGCAAAATGCTTAACAACTTTTTTGATTTCTTATTTTTTATATGAGGTTTTTATGTTATAATTAAAATTTTATCCATCTACGAATAGGTTGATATACAATTTAATTTGTATTTAATTTGTCTGTATTTAAAGGCATACTTTTAGGGAGATGTAAGGAAATGCTAATTTTTTTTTGGTATTTTACAGCACTAATTTTGTGTAATACACAGCCAATAAGTTGGTCATATTTTCGAATTCGACTGATGGTCTCACTGCTGGCCGCACATTGATTTTTCACTTCGTCTCGATCAAATCCGGTTAATAACTCGTGGAGATGGCCTCATCTCTTATCTTTCAGAACCACATGTTGTCCAATGCACGCTCAACTGCCTATTTTCCAGGGTAGCAGAGTGCTATTTTGAAGGACACATAGTAAACCCATCGACAATCTTACCAAATGTCTGGCCTATTTCCTGGACCTTGCATTTCTTTTAAATTGTCAAACAATTAGGTATATAATAAGTTAAGTACATCTGCGTTGTCCTATGCACGCCCATTCGCCCATTTTCTAGGGTATATGGGTGCTATTTTTAAAGGACATATAGAAATTATGTGAACAATCTTACCGAAACGTTTTGCTAACATCTTGGCACAGCTTTTCATTTAAATTGTTGAACAATTATGAATTCTATTAACTAGAAAGCGTTAGGTATTAACCTGTGGTTTAATTCACAAAATAGGCCACAGTTATGCAATAAACGCTAGAAAAAAAACGGTAGTATTTAATAACGTGTTGACTAACATCTGCGGATAAAATAGCTTTGCGTTTTGAGGTACTAACCACAGTATGAAAATCGATGTTAAATGCTATGGAACGTGCTTAACCCCTTAAGAACCCATGTGGCATTTTAAAAAATTATTAAAATTACTGTTTTATTGAAGTGAACCTCTCAAATCTGCCATAACCATAATAATATCATATCCATAATGATTTCCAATTTTCTTATGAAATTTCCAATTTAAACATAATAATATAATGTAGTCATATATAATAGAAATATACAATCGAGATCACTAAGCTAGTTGGTTTATATGGAAAATATATTTCATTTGAAATGGTCTTAAGACTAGTCACACATTCCGCCTACTTAAGTGCCTGGGACGCCTCGATCAGCCGCTGGAGATCATCGTTGTTGCTCAGGGCGTGCTGCACGGCCTTGAGCACCTGGGCGTCCATGGCCTGGGTCTGCTCCGGACTGAGTGCCAGGGTGCTCAGGCGCTTGGCAAGTTCCGCAAGCTTGGGTTGCCGCTCCAGAAAGATTTCCACGACTTGGGGCGAGATATTGGCCATTTTGGCCAACTGCTGGATGTGTGGAGGCAGGGTTGAGTATTTGCCCTCCGCATCCTCTTGCATGATCAGCTTGGGCGTGTTGAGATGTGGCTTGGTCACCGGAGCAGGTGTTGTTGTGGTAGTGGTGGTAGTGGTGGTGGTGGTCACCTGGATTGGCTTCGTGGTGGCCAGCGACACGGGACGCAGGGGAATGGGATAGTGATACGGCAGTGGCTGCCTAACCAGGATAGGACGCAGGGGTTTCAAGCCAGCAGGAGGAGGAGCCACAAAGACGGGCTGGAACGTGCCAGTTGGCGGAGCGATCAACGGCGCAGGAGTGGTGGTAGTGGTGACCTGACCAGACCACAGGTTGTACTGCTTCATAAAGTCGCCGAAACGTTGCATTAAACTCAGCTCAGGACGGGAATCTGCTGTGGTGGTGGATTTTTCTTCGGGCATCTCATCGTAGCTAGCATTGCCCGTTGTGTTGTCATCATCATCGTCGTCGTCATCAGCCTTCTCTTGTTCCTCGGCCACATTCTCCTCCTCCGCCTCCTCGAAGTGCAGCGCATCTAGGTACTGTTTCATCAAGGCCAAACCCTCCTCCGTTCCAGTTAGCGTGCGTATGTAATCTATGGTCTCGCTGGCACCATCCGTGCCAATCATCTCACCCAGCTCCTCGAGGCTGGGCAGATCTGTGAGGCCCAGCTTGTTGTGAGCAATGTCCAGGAGATCAGCAGGGTAGCCAGAGGTTGGAGCAGCCGTCGTGGTCGTCGTAGTTGTTGTGGTGGGCTTTATCAGTTTGTAGACCGGCAGGTTGTAGTACAAGGCGTTCTGTAGCTTGGAGTCCATTCTAGGTGGGAATTTTCTATTGATGTCCACTATAATAGCGCTGTCTTGTCCATAAAAACGGGGCAGCATCGACACCCTAGCCTGGATGCACTGCACCATGGCCAAGGACCAGAGAAAACGCATTAGAACACCAATCATTCCGTTCACTTCAAATGTTAAAGGACAACTAACGCATGATAGTTGAAAACCGTTTGAAGTAGACTTTGAACTCTGGCGCAAATCTCGTTTTAGGTAACCCACCATCTGTGCTTCCTCTGAACTCATGGGAACGTGCTGGAAGCCTACCTGCTGGGTCATAGAAAATCACGCATTTCCATTGAATTTTCCACCTACGCGACATGCAGGAATGCGATTACGCTCCGCTACCTGGTTTTTGTTAACAAAAGAAATGGGTTTTCAAGAGGGATTCGAATTTCAAGGGCTAAGGAAAACGGGGAAATCAAAGGAAACTAACAAGAGACCTAGATAAACAGTCTCCAAAAGAGAAATACATATAGAAATATCTTGGTATATTTCAACAAACTAAAACATGTTTTATTATCGTAATTAAACCTTAAAGTGGAACACTCGATGGCCACGCGTGTGGTACAAATTGTGGCCATCAAATCCAGTCACAGATCTCTTAGAAACTAGGAGGAATTCTAAATTCGCAAGCTTTGCCCGAAGGATGCGTTTGTGTTTGTGGGATAGGTTGTATTTACACAGGGTTTACGTACATGAATTTTGCAGCGAAAAACAAATTGCAAACAACTGAGAGACACACGCCATGTAAATTGGTTTATGGGGGGTACTGGGAATTTACACATGCCTCTGGGCAGCCGCATGGCTATCAACACTTCGACACGCCCACCAAGGCCGGGCGTATGCAACGCTCGTGCAGTTTGTAGCCCAGCTTGGTCACCTCCACCACGGTGTTGGCCTCGACGGTCTTGTCCTCCTTCTGGAACAGCGCCTCGTGCTGATTGGGGTCGAACTTCTGGTTGATGGGATCCAGTGGCTCCAGTCCGTGTCGCTTGAACACCTGCAGCAGCGAGGCGCGCGTCATGGTGAGGCCATCGTACAGGTTCTTCAAATCAGCATTGCCGCTGAGCTGCAATAATTAAGATCATTAGTAAGGGTAGCTTTAAAAATCTTAATGCTGTCTATAAAGTCTAAAATAGCTAATAAAACTTTGAATCGAAGAATTCCCTAGAGTTATCCACATATCTCAATTTAAAATACCCGAAGAAATCTAGAAGATTGTAATGTCATCTTCAAGTATTGGCAACAAATAATTACGAAACTCCTATCTCAACCTGTTGAACTTCTTTTCGAGCCCGAAACCTTAAGATACCCAAAAGCACGGCACCTAGCATGTAGTTCGTACCTTATCCTTGGGCACCGCCTGTGTGGCATGTCCCAGGGTGTCCGCCACCTCGAGCAGATCCTTGCAGAAGCTCTGGATGCCGAAGATCTTGGCGTCGCTGATCTGTTTGTTCAGTCGGTTCCTCATGTTTTCGCTGTCGGCGAGCGAACGCTTGTATTTGTCCAGTAGCTCGGCATTCTGCTCCTTGGCGGCGGCCAGTTCCTTGGTGAGTTTCTCCACTTCTGGCGAGGATTCGGTAGCCTTCTGCTCCGCCGTTTCTTCTGGCTGTTTCTCTGTGCTGTACAAACGGAGGGCACTGGTTGTGTGGTAGACGAAGAGGGTGAAACGGGAGGCAATGTTAGAATTACGTGCGAAACGACAAACGTGCGCCCTCATTACGTCACAGATAAGAGGAAGCAATGCGACCGGATTTACCTCATATTCTGGGAAGTGACCGATGACCTCAGGTGGACGAGTCGCCGGCCAAACATTTGCAGAGGTAAAGCTGCCTTTGCTGACATTATGCTTAGCTTTTTCGTACGTTAAATAAACTTATTTCGCTTTTGACGTAAAATCGTCGGCTTCACAGCTCTCCCAACAATCGACTTATGTTCGATAGTTATTTTTATCGATTGCACCCGGTGTTGTTGGCGCTTAGTGTGACCGCAGCGTAGCTGTAGAATGTAACAGTCAAGTCGGATGTAGAAAAGATGTAAGCCTGAATTCATTAATGTAAAAAAGGATTTATTTAAATCCAAAGAAATCAATAAGGAAAGAAATTAATAAGGAAATCAGTGCAAGAAATAAATAAATATTTAAATAGCAACAAAAGTACCAAAATGAGGTCAAAATTCTATGTATTTTACCATTTTACACATTTAACTCCAAAAATGCAATATAATTGCAAAAAATTATTAATAAAAAAATCCCTACTTGAGGAGCAGTAGTTCCTGACACCCCTGAGAATTCACCTTGGTCATAAATGGAAATTTTAAGCGACAAAATATTTCTTATAGAGAATGGACAAATGGAATATGCAAATGGCATATAAAAATGTGAAAATGTGTATCGACATATTGGCAGGCAGGTCCACTTAAAAACCCCACGATCGGTGTTAATGCAAAAATGGGCCTATATTCTTGGCGCTACCTTCGGACATATATTATTAAGAGTGCGCCACCGGCTATTAATCCACGCATAGCTTATAAATCGATCTCTTACCAGATCGGCCACGCCCCGGGGCCGCCAAAATATGGACCGCTCGAAAAAAGTTGCTCTGGAAATGTAAATATCGGGAGGCTCTTAATGAATTCAAAGTACGAGTGTACGAGGCGGGCATAGCATCTATTCAACAACTTACATCTCCGATCGCACTGCCAAGTATTACATATGCGCATGCATTGTATATATTTTGGAAAACGAAGCACGAGAAGTCACTTAGTTGGATCTCGCCACCGGAACAACGAGGTTGTCGTCTTAAAACTCGGTTTTTTTTTTTTCATACTTTTCCAAACAAAAAAAAATGCGTGAGGAGGATCTCCAATTGGCCCTCCAAATGGTGGCAAGTACCTCGGTGTCCAGTTCCCTGGAGGAGGAAAACGATGGAGCGGCAGCCACGTCGCCGGGCAACTCACCCAAGCCATTGAGAAGAGTCCTGGATTTGAGTGAGAGGCGAAAACAATTCAGGTGGGTGGAAAAAAGGGAGCTTAAGTGATAAACATAGTAAACATGTAGTTTTGACTAGTTAGTTTCAGCAGTGTCTATGGTAGATTTCAAATTAAAGAAAGAATCCAAGTGCTATTAATAGCTTTCTTTGCATTAAAAACACATTTAAAAACAATATATTAAATTATATGTTTAGATCTAATTAAAGTTTTTCACACAATGCCAAAAAATAAATACAAAAAAATAAAAACAAATACAAAAAATAAACAACAAAAATGTTTGTTTGAGAGGTTAAAAGCACTCAAAAACACGTACAAATTAGGCTAAAAATATAAACGGTTTTTTCACGTGCCTGACTAATTTGCAATGCCAAGTACACTCCTTTGTCCACATTAATTATGAATGACGAATGCTCTTCTGAATGACGAAGGTTAAGACATCCGTTTGGTTTTTAAATTTCGCGCTTGCTGCCGCGATAGGCCAAGAAATCGATGCTATCGATTATTTAATCGGCCTATTGACAGCCCTAGCCAAAACTTTGACCAGTTTTTTTTTTTGCATCGAAAGAATTCGTTAAAAATCAGTGCGGTATACTGCATTTAAACGGCAAATATAGCACGGCATTCCTCCAGATAGGGCACAGATGTGACCCTGATCTCTCCAAGCATCTGCCGTCATAACAGTGGGATGCCAGCGCCAGAGGACCTAAACTCCTCCGACCAAGAGGAATATTTTTGCACAGAAAAGGACGCCGCTGCCGATGGATGTCATCTGTTGCATGCCCCTGGAACGGTGGATGGAGCAACTGCATCCACCTCGGCTCCGGGACTGGGCGGCAACCACATGACCAGCAGCTGGTGGTGGTAAGGTCCCAATCACCTGCCCGAATTTGTAATCATGCCGTCTTACACACAACTCTTATCGGATTCCCATCTCACATGCAACAGCACAGTGGTGGCCGTACGAATAGGTGCTTTAAGCGATAATTCCATTGCCCTGGCACGCGACTAGCATTCAGTGTATGTTTTGTTTAATTGTTTGTGGTAATATACTGCTATAATCTTTCTATTAATTAAGTAACTATGCTGACATAGATTTTAGGGTAACAGAAATGCTATGATGCTTATAGGGAAGTTTATTAGTTGTTTCTAATATATTTGATGTATATTTGACGGTTTTTGCAAAATAGGCATGTACTAGGTCGTTGTGAGAGTTTTTTGTAAGCATGAATAATTAACCAGTATATTAAGTAAGTTAAGAAACTCATAGATGAACCACTTCACACAATCTTTCCTCGTAAAAGTTGAATAACCCATCTCAAAATGATTTTCTTGATTCTATTTAAACGAAAGAAATTGAAAAGCGATTTGGTCTAGACTTGTGCCAATTTCGGCAATTGATTCGCTTTGATAGCTTCGATGTTATCAATTGAACTGATAATTGATCGCCAAGGCCTCTGCGCCTGCGCTCTGCTAAGTGCGATCTGGATTGGAAACGGGAAGCTGTCATTGGCGCGGAGTAGAAAACCCAGTCCGCTGCGGACCAACGTGGTCAACTCAGGCGCTCAGTTGTTGCTCGCACTCGCGATCGCCCGGTTGACAAATTCAGGGCCCTCCGTCATTTCCATTATGGCCATCAATTTTCCGCCCAGTTGTGCGCAATAATCACTTAAGAAAAATCGTTGGAAAATTATCTATCCCTTGACATAAAGTTAAAGTAAACGAAACAAAAAAAGAGGCGTTTTCTTAAACACTCCATCAGCGTAATGCATTTCTGATTACCAGTTTGTGTGCCGCATTCGCTGATAAAACACTTTCTCTTTTACGGCCGACACATTCACATTTTTTGGGCTCATATTTTGTTGGCTCATCGATGAAAAGTGCGTGGGCGTGTTATTTTTAAAAGCAACCGACTCTTGTGTTGTGAAAACAAAACTCGAACCTTGGTCCCTTTTCCGCTGGCCAAAACAATGCGGTTCAACTGCATTCCATGAGCGCAAGTGTACGAAACTGCATTTTTCGGAGCCATAAAGTGGAGTTACTAGCAGAAATGGCTTTGTCGGACATTGATTTGGCCACCTTGCACGAGAATCGCTTGGAGCAGCGCTGGCACTACGGATTGCCCAATAGCCACCACATATACCATCATGATGGATTCAGTGCTATGACGCGGCTCTGTCTGGAGCGCAATCTGCAAAGGAAAGTGCAGCCGGACCTCAACGGAAACTGTCTGGCACGGGGACGTTCTCGGGAGAATGCCAATGCCATTGATTCGTCGTCAGGTGGTGGTCAACGCAGGCGATCCGGCACCTGGCCGTAAGTGGACAAACAGCTGAAAGGTGCCCCTAGCTATAAGATTGCATGCGAAAAGCATGGAATTCGTAATCCAAATACAAATCGGTACGATGGCGCAATAAGTGCACTGCCAAAAATAGGGTTCCTAGTTCCAAATTCATGTGGAGTAAAGATTTAATGTTCCATGCGCCACTTACCATTCGAACTATTGAAACAATAACTTTTAAATTGACTGGAATGCTGATCTTGTGAATGTAGACATAATATATATAAATAAGTTTCCTTTACAACGTTTAAATGTTTAACATAGCCCCCGTTTTTCTTAGTGCATCTACGAATGCAAGCAGGAAGGGGAATTGGAAATGCGATTCTGGGGAATCGTCTCCCACCAGCTCCCAATGTTTTTCTCTCGACTTCTGTCTGCCTTCGATGTCGCCATTTGCATAAGGTTGATTTACAGTTCAGAGAAGTTAGTCTGCATAGTGCAAAGGTGGAGAAAACAAGCCAAATATTCTGGGAATCCTGTAGAGATATTGAAATATGTTTCCCCTGCGTCCTGATCAGCCGCAGGCGGTTGCCTCGTTTCCGCTCCACAGCTCCTTGAGCATCGAAGAGTTCAACAATGTGAAGTGGGAGGATATAAACGATTGCAACAACAATTGCATTCGGGAGGAGCCAGTTCTAAGACCCAAAACCAATCGACATATTCTAAGGTCTTTAAGGAGCTACATAGGTACTTCATTGTATCCATACTAATTGTCCTGGTTTCCCACTTCCCTTACAGGCGCACTCGCAGCTTGAATGCACCCTCGCCTGTCCAGCAGTTCGGACCATGTGGGCGCATCATGAAAAACTCCGCCATGGTGATGCAGATCCAGGATCCGGCTAGTCAACGTCTTACCTGGTACAAGCCACCACTCACCGTGCTGGTGATCAAGAAGGTCAGCGATGCATCGGTGCTGGCGCCGTTCGTCTACCTGGTGGACTGGCTGCTGCAGGAGAAGAACATGGTCGTTTGGGTGGAGTCGGCCGTGCTGGAGGATGCCCAGCTCAACGAAAATGTGCGATTCAAGGCCATTCGGGATAAGCTAGTGACTTTCAAGTGAGTCTGTGTAATGGTAGAATGTGTGTATATATATATATATATTAATAACCTAACCATTAATCCCACAGAGATGGCCGAGATGATCTGACCGATCGCATAGACTTTATAGTTTGCCTGGGTGGCGATGGCACCCTGCTGTATGCTTCGCTGCTCTTCCAGCAATCTGTGCCTCCCGTCATGGCCTTCCATCTGGGCTCCCTGGGCTTCCTCACACCCTTCCGTTTCGACAACTTCGAGGAGCAGCTCACCAGCGTCCTGGAGGGTCATGCTGCCCTAACGCTTCGCAGTCGTTTGCGCTGCGTCATGCATCGCAGAAGCGATAGGAAACACGAGGCTAAGACTCTGGAGGCAGATCCAGATGGTGAGGCGCGACCTGCAGCCAACAGCATACTGGTGCTCAACGAAGTGGTCATTGATCGTGGTCCCTCGCCCTATCTGAGCAATATTGATCTGTTTCTGGACGGAAAGTATATCACGTCGGTGCAGGGCGATGGTCTGATCGTATCGACGCCCACAGGAAGCACAGCATATGCGGCAGCAGCCGGTGCCTCCATGATCCATCCCTCCGTGCCGGCGATTATGGTGACACCCATCTGCCCGCATTCGCTCAGCTTCCGACCCATTGTGGTGCCAGCAGGAGTGGAGCTGAAGGTTGGTCGCTTTACCCATAACTCTCATAGATTCGTTACTAACATCTGCTTTCAGATATCAGTATCCCCCGAGAGCCGCAACACCTCATGGGTTAGCTTCGATGGACGCAACAGGCAGGAGCTCTTCCATGGCGACAGCCTCCGCGTAACCACCTCCATTTATCCCGTGCCATGCATCTGCGCCCAGGATCAGATATCCGACTGGTTCGCCTCCCTAGCCGACGGACTGCACTGGAATGTGCGCAAGCGACAGAAGTGCCTGGACGAGCTGTCGGATCTGACGGCTTCCGGATCGGAGGACACGCTGGACGAGATTGAGAACATGAAATTGTACGATGTGTAGTGCGTAAGTCCCTGCTGCTATTAGAAACCGTAGGTTAGGGCTTTTAGTTGTAGTTCTAATGCTTCGCCCTCTTTTGCTTAGTGTGTAATTTTTGTAGTATTTTCAAAACAAATTGTTTAAACACATTTGCCAAATGTATGGAAATCATTTTAGTACTTTTACTGTTTAAAACGTCAATATTGTAAATTTCAGCTAGTTAAATATAAATGCAGTTGCAAACTGTAGCAAAAAGTTGTAGAGAGCATTGCTGAATGAATCTCAAATCTTTGAGAATTAACGTTAAAAAGTCCCACTTCTAAAATAATAAGCAATTGAATTATATTACTTAATAAAATAATACCTGTAAATTCAGCTTGTAGTTGCGAATTAATGGAATGTTCCAAACATTTTACCAAATTTAGCTCGAACATAACTTTAAAAAAAACATTGTCAAATTGTGCTGTAGATTAAGCCTGATTGCGAATTGATTGAAATGTGTTCTCCTCCAGCTTCGCCTTGTAGATTTCGCATTAGTGTAGTGCCAGCAAGCACACCCAGATCATCTGGACTGGTTTTAGAGCGCCTCTCCCAGGCCACTTTTTGCATGTTGTTCACCTCGCGACTGTCTTTGGATCCAATCGAATCGGATTGGATTGGATTCACGTGGTTGCCACGCACTTGGGCCTGTCAGAAAGCATTAGTTTGCATCGATTTGGGTGCGAATCGAAAGTGTACGTTGCTATCGCCGATGCTGAGGCTATATGCTTGCGCCCTCAGGCGGTACGAGCCATGTTCATTGCGCGGCTAAAATCTTGGGCCATTGTGTTCATGTGCGCGATCGTGTTTTAGCCGCATGTTTTCGCCTTTTTTGCCCGCCGAACTCAAGGTGTGCGCCCCGTTTTTTTGCGTGTGCGTGCGACAGGTGTGCTATGCGTGCCTATCTGGTCGTGTGAACTGCATAAAATCTGAGCGTAGTTGATGGCGAACGTTGCCAGCGAACGGTTGTAATTAAATATATAGGGAATTGTGCTCAGTTCGAAATGAATCCCCAAGATATGCAGCGGGCGCGGGAAATGGCCAATGGAGACGCCTCTACGCCTGGCAGTTCACCAGCTCCGCTGAGGAAAGCACTGCCCATCAGTTTGCTGGAAAAGCGAACTCAGTTTCGGTAAGTTCTGGCGAAAATGTCCTTGAAGTGCCGGGAGTTTTTCTATTTTAAACTTAAGTAGAGGTGTTATGTCTTTTAATATATCTTCAAATGAAAGAAAGTTGTTAAAAAAAAACTTAGAAATACTTGTATGAAGTGCTTTTGACCAGGAAAATTTAAGTTTTGTTTATAGTTTTAGGAAGCTCTTAATTCATTTATTGTGTGTTACTTTAAATGTACGAATCTATGGTATCTGTGATATACTTATTATTTAAACACATATAAGCCAGTAAACTATAAAACACTTGCTGTTTATTTTTTTTATAAACAATTTTTATAATAAGACAAACAGCAATTTAAACTCTCCCGGCTTAGTGTGACCATAAGGTGATAACTGCTAATATGGGTATTTTACGCTCCGCGCACAACTGCCACACAGACGTGAATTGGTGCAGGAAAAAAACAAATAACATGGAACCATTGAAACTCGCGTTCGGGAAATTGCAAATCAGGAGCTAGTCGTCGCCTAGCCCAGAATCGGGAAGTTGTCCATCGAAAGTGGGTGTCGTCGGCAGGTGCAACGCGTTAGTGGGTCAAGCTGAGGCCAACACAACACAACACTCACATTGGCGCACACATAAGTGCGCAGTCATACATATACACACACATACAGCTATAAGCAGGTGGCCAAAACAATGAAGTCCTCCAGCTCCATAACGGTTAACCCAGTCCCAATGACCACCCCCTCGGCCGCGCAAACGGTGCCGAAGGCCACCCAGTGCAATGGATCCTACCACGACGACCACGACAATCAGCTCCTCCACGTGAACAGCGTACGACAGGGACAAGGAGGCACTGCAGCATCATCAGCACCGGGTCCTGGCCTGAATAACGGCACTGCCAGCGATGACCTCCAGATGCGTATGTGGTGGTAAGTGGGCGGCTCATAGTTATGCCAACATCTGATTGCGGTTTCACGCCAGATCTGGCCTTTTTTTTGCTAGCTGTGGATCAGCTGTTAGGTTTTTGAATGTTAGCTTTGCTGTTTATATTTGCATTTGCTATATTGATCCCTCTGTAAAACTGTTAACTTAACAGATGTTTAAGTTATTGCTAGTTATTTAAAATCAGTTAGTTAGTTTGAATACTATATATGAAACAATGGAATAAAATTCTTTTACACTTGCGGAACATCACATTTCGAACTTAGAGGTTTGGTTTAAAAACAAAAACAAAACTTAATTACAAACGAAGACGAAATTTGAATTGTTATCAAATAAGTACAGCCCTGTTTTTCACAGCAGAGGAAATGTACCACCTACGTATACTATGTACATGCAGTATATAGTGAATTGTTGGCAATCAATTAGAGCTGGCGGGAAAATGCTTGGCTCTCGAGTGGCCCACACATGTTGTTTGGGTTCGTAATTTTCTGCGAATTTTAACTGCTGTTAACACGTGTGACGAATGTGTGACATGTTCCAGATGCAGGCCACTAAAATTGATTTTCTGCACTTAATTTTCGATTTTGTAGCTCACTTTTAGACATTTTCGAAAAGTATAGGTTTAAAGCTTCTGCTAACTTTTCGACAAGTAATAATAATAATTTCGTGCTTAGATTGTTGTTGTGTGAACGGAATTACGCGCTGACTGCATGCATCAATAATATTTTTGTGGGATTTTGATAGCAGCAATTAAACAGCCACTGGCCGCTGATTACATTTACATAACAGTGAGAGCACCTGTTGCTCTTAAGCATACATACATATTATGTATATGTACATACATACATACATGCATGTATATGCATGACGCGTGGCTGCGCTCAGCTGATTTCCAACCAGCGATGTCCGGCGAAAACCCGCCAAGCGATCTGGCCGTTCATTGTTTACAATCGCTCGGCTCGCGTACTTTTATTTTCGAATCGGAATCGCGCACAAATCGTCCAATTTAATCACCTTTTCGGCGTCGCAGCTCAAGCTCAGTTATCGCATATTCACCGGACAGCACGGTCGTGTTCGCTCTCAAACTCAAACTCACCTGTCGATCGTGGAACGTCGATTTGTCGATCGCTTTTCGACTCGGTCGTTTACCTAACTTACCCGCTTGCCGATCGCTGGTCAGTTTAAATGTTTAAGCCGCCGGAGTGCTGGAAGCTTCGCCTTGGCTCGAGCTAGTGCTAAGGAGAAAATAAAACAGATTATATAACGTGTAATTAGAGCACTTTGTTGGCAGCCACTAGTTAACGTTAACGTTAGCGTTGTTTTCTAGCGCACACATGACTTGGCATTTCTGGGCTCCGAGGCCCAAGCCCACTTTCGATTTCCTTCTACGGTCAGCAGTCAGCTGGCTAGCAATACATCTATCTACAGATACACAATCTTGCAGATACAATCTTGCAGATACAATCTTGCAGATACAATTCTTGCTGACTTTGCTAGATGGCTCTGCACCAAATTCAGCTCAGTCTGAAGAATCCACTCAAGAACTGGAGGTCACATTATACAATTCGCGTTCTCAGTTTAGTTGCTTAATAAAAGCTTATCATCTCAAATAAGTTGCTATCGTTAAATGTTGCTACTTTATTTAAAAACTTACGCTTGTACGTAATTAAAGTCAAATTTGAGTAGAAGATCATAGTTCCTTTTCCATTGAGTCCAATCTACTACAGATCATAAAGAATTTAGTAACCTTGATGAATTATTGTTAAAGTGAAAATTGCTTGTTAATTGTATAATAATCTATGCAAAGCAATTTCCCCCACTGAGTACATTTTAATAACAAACAAAGGTTGCACGTGTACTACGAGTATGAAAGTTCAGGTTTAGTACCTGCATTTGCAACTTTGGAACCTACATATATGAATTCATGACGAAAGGCGTCATTTGAATTATGTATATCATGGCAAACCCGTGTTGACATGTGGACACGTTGTGGCCAAGTGGTTCCACTAATCCGTAGGTGCAGTTCCCTTGTCCACTCGCCGATCCATTCAATGATAATCGCTGCACTTAGTCGATGCCGCTGCGCATTTCGCTGCTCGGTTTGTCCGTTTATTGATTAATTAATTTGTGCTCGCCGCCTATTTTGTTTCAGTTTTCTTTGTATAAGTCATGCCCATAAGTCATTTATAATTCGCTTTATGTTCGCCTCTATTGTCATAGTCCGATTACTACGGATGTAACCGGTGATATAGTGATATAGCGACTAGGGGCTGGTGCGGCTTGTGCCTTCCTTTGTTTGTTTGTTTGACTTACAGAAGCGTTTCAATGACTTGTGCTTACTTATTGCTTCCTGATCTGGGTAAAAATAGAAGAGCGGGCGGGCTTTGGATCACGCGATGCTATCACTTGGGTTATGCAATCTAATAACTATATAGTTAATTAGAATTTCAAATGCGAGTGATCACTGGATTGAAACGAGCGGGATGATTAGATTGTTGATGATGATTAGTAGTGGCAATTCTTTATAAAATCAATTGAAGAATTCTATTTCCCAAGTTCTCTCTGTACTTCCAAGCTCCAAGAAGACCTTCACAGGTACTTCCTCTGTCTGTTAAGACCTCCATCTTATCAGGCACTCAACAGAATCTTGCGGCGACCTCTGTTAATGAACTGCTGATGGGGCACTTTCGGAAAGAAACCGCAAAGATGGGAATCTTCAAGCTGATCGCACACACAGGTCACGATTTCTAGATTAATGGCTGGCGATACTGTTATGCCCAAGTGGGTTGTTGTTTTCCAAAGAGCTGCAGAGGAGACTGTTTAATTGTGGTCCAAGTGGACGTATTCGGAGTTTTTTTTTTTGGCTTGTTCAAAGGTTGTTGACCAAAACGCAAACGCGATCACGAACAAAAAAGATTTAATTATATTTCTCGTTATAAAGCTAACTGTGCTTGTTTAGTACGTCCGAGTTATTTTTTCGTGCGGCTTTGCCAGCGGATTTCTTGCCAATTGATTTATACTTGACATCGTTATTTGGTGCTGGCGATAAAAGTTGGCCAAGTCCAAATCCCGCCAAACCGCCCCAATCCCCCGCTGACGGAAGCTGGCTAATGACGCATTTAGGCCTTGTGCCGCTCCTTTCTAGCCATCTCTTAATGGCTCGCATCTCCCTCGATTTGGATGGCACTTGCGTCAAAGCCGGAACTACGTTGCTGGTCCGTTAGGTTGGCCAAATATAAAATAAAAGCAGCCAAAACAAACTATTCGATTGCTAATAACAAATTTATTTTGCACAAATTTCAAAAGAAACACAAAACCGGTTCGAATACGAAAACCCCAAAAAACAAAACTGATCGTTTTTGTTTATCAACTTTTACCACGCGCCACAGCAGTTACCGTTTTTATATCCCACAAAAGTGTATTGCATTCTTTTGTTACCAAAACTCTTAGCTTGGTTAACACCTCCAGCTAAAGGGAGCAAGGTTAACTAGGCTATTTACCATTGGCTCAAAATCAGGGCCATTTCAAGGGTGTGAGCTTCCAAGAAATGCCAAGCGAAATGTTTACCTGAATTTTCCAATCCAAATTTGTAGTGGCAAAATGTTTTAGCAACGCGAATCTCCTCTGAACGTTTTGAGGGATATTGAATAATCCAGCAATCAAAAGACTTGAACATGACGTGCCTGTCGGACATTGACCTGGCCACCCTGCACCAGCATCGTCTGGAGGAGATCTTCAGCTATAAGCTGGCTTGGAGTGGCACTGGCCACCAGCAGACCCAGTACAATGATCTCCTCGTCCGCCACAATGCCTCGCTAAAGCGGCAGAGAATCATCCAGCATGCGGCCAATACGGCCAGCACAAGGGCCAAGGATGAAGCATTCACGGATGATTGTGTGGCCACCAGTCCAGGAAACAATCAGGCCAAATCCGAACAGGATCCGGATGACGGCTACTTCGATTCCACGACACGACGCACGCGTAGTGGCACTTGGCCGTAAGTAATCCCAACTAACCCAGTTCACGGCAACACCGAAAAAATCCTGATAAGCAAAAGACAGAAACTAGAACAGTCAAACAAAAATAGTTATGAACTAGATAAAACTAAGAATATGATTCACAATTTAAATAAAAAACTGAAAGCCAAATTAGCTTAAGAATGGCAACGTATAAAAGCTAAAAGAAAGGTTTAAATCCACCAGGAATATTTTTTTAACAAAGTGAAACTTGGCTTATTTTTTTTATTGGTATAAGCTGACTTAAAAACCAAGTAATATTAACCCCATATATTTTGTTTTACTTCATGATCTCGAATTTTTTATATATTTTTATAATGAGGTCTTAAAATACATTTAATTACTAACAATTAGACCTTGAGTTCTAGAAATAACTCTCAGCCAACAAATTATTTTCGATATAAACAAATTATTGAGAAGCAGAAAAAAACCAATTATAAGAAAAAGAACAAAAAATACAATTAATTAATCATAGATGATGTATTTTTGCTCAGTGGGGTTTGTCTGAAAGTTATCAGGTCGTGCAGCATTTGTTCGCGGCATGTCCGCGATAAGAAGTGTAGCTCTGTAATCAAGTGTTTACCATGTTGTTGGTGCTTATCAGGTGTGAGAAGTGTGTGGTGTGCATTTAGGCGCTTATTGTTTACACATATCAAATCGGTTAATAGTACACATCAAACTTAGTATCAATTTCACAACGGATACTTTCCTATCAGCATGATTAGGCGAACTGTTATCAGTAAATTAGTTCTTTTGGGCTGCATTTGAAATCACGTATTTCTTAGTTAATTCATACAGGTAAACAAGTCCTTGACCTTTCTGCATAGTTCAGCGTTTGCTGCTGCGTGTTTTCATATTTCCATTATTTTTTTGGCCACTTAAAAACGAGTTTGTTAACACCTCGATCATTGGTACTACGTTGGCGCCGTCTGTTAATTTATGTGTAGGTTTTTTTTTCTCTTTGACAGCTACTATTTTTTTACAGTTTGTTTCGAAGAACTTGAGATGCCAGTTAGATTCGAAATCGGTGCCAGTTTGTGCTCGGCGCCGGTCATAAACCAAGAGCAACAGGTAGGCAGACAGACAAGCTTACATACAATATTGAAATATATTCAAATCGGAACGAAATCGGAGTGACAGTCGCTCGTGACCGATTCGCCGTGCCGAAATCCAAAGGTGTGCAGGTCAGGTGGCTTTAACCGCATTTGCATGGCTTGTCTGGACGGCAAATCGATTATTCATACATATGTATGTGTGTACATATAGTAGACCCCTCATTAAAGCCCTCGGGAAATTGAAAATGAACCGGACTTGGCGTTTACGATATGCCAGTGATTTAACGAATTTTAAAACATTGTCATGCTGACGTCCCATGGGCAATTACGTGTCTTCTTGTGCCGATCGATTCTCTAGCCTGGAAATTAAGTTTAGTCTGTATCTAGTAGCGATCGAACGAGTGCGTTTAACGGGCATTCACTGTGCAGCATGTCGCGTAAGTTAAGAAATGAATGTGAATTTCCACAGAAGTCGTTATCATGATTAAGTCGTTGGAGAAACAAGATCACATTCTGTCACCAAATCCTCCTGCCTCAGAACGTATGCGTCATCTTAACGTAATTTCCTTGACGGGCTCCTTTCGCTCAAGTTTTTTGTCGTTGCGCCTTGTCTTTAAGTGAGTCAGTACGTATTTTTATAATCACAATGGCACTATGTCCGTGATTGATTGATCAAAAAAGTGCAATGCGATTAAATTATGTTATTGATGAAGAATGATGTGTACTGTATCAAAAAAAAAAAAAAAAAAAAAAAAAAATGATTAAAATATAGTATTAGCACTTTGCATTATATTATCTTACTGTTGGTGCTTTGTGATGCTTCCTAACGATCAGAATGCTTGATTTATGGAAAAAGGTAATGTGTAGCGATTTTTTTTATTTACAGATATTTTAATATTAATAATACAAACCAACGATTTTATACATTTCTTCAAAATATGAAATTTAGCTAGAGCGAATATCTCTTCCATTTTCCTTAAATACTAAGATTAATTAATTAAATTTCCAAACCCAATGCATCCCACTGTTCAGCATCCACGACGTCCATGGTGCAGTGGTCCAATTCCTGCTAGTCTATCTCTATCTCACGGCTCATTGGTTTACTCTTCTCTCTCTGCCAGCTTTGTGGCTCTTTGTGCTGAGTCACTGCGAATTAGCACATCAATCAAACCCGTTAGCAGCACCCCCGCACACTCACACTCACACACTCGCACGCACAAAGTTCCACAGCAGAATCTCAGCATTGCTCTTGCTCCACCATTTCCATTTCCGCTCTCTTCGTGTTCTCTTTCGCGCTCTTCCGCTCTCTGTTGGCATGTGCAATTCCTGTTTGTTTGGGCCGCAGAATCAACAAGTTTATTTGCGCTGCTACGTGTTGTTGTAATGAAAACAAAAATATAAATTCGTTATACACATACCTTTATTTTGTGTTTTCGAACACCAAATTGGCCTGTCAGTGATTTTGTAACCTTCGAACGAGCAGCAGTCGCGCTCGCATCGGAATTCCCAACAAGTTTGTGCGCGGAGCACTACGTACCTGTCTATAAACGGATAATAAAAAGGGCGTGACCATCCAAAATAGCTAAGAACTTGGCGTTATGCAGCACCAAAAGTTAAGACTAGCTTCGGCCATGCAGCGCCAGATTTCCGAGGCTGAGGAGCAACAGGTGACCCCAGGGGCGCCCGATCCGCGTATTTTGAGGTGTACTCGTAGTGGCAAACCTTCTTTGTGCATCTGATCTTTAATGTGTTTCTTCTCTTTGAATATTTCCAGGCGCACTAGAAGTCTGAATGCTCCGTCGCCATTCCAGCATTTCGGGCCATGTGGTCGCATTATGAAGAACTCCGCCATGGTGATGCAGATTCAGGATCCGGCCAGCCAGCGTTTGACCTGGTACAAGCCACCTCTCACCGTGCTCGTGATCAAAAAGAAGGACTCCCAGGTCCTGCCGCCCTTCGTCCAGCTGGTGGAGTGGCTGGTGCAGGAGAAGCACATGGTCGTCTGGGTGGAGTCTGCCGTCCTTGAGGACAAGCTGCTGCGGGATGACGTTAAGCTGGAGCAGGAGAGCTCCAAGTTCCAAAAAGTGCACGCACAGTATGCCGGAGTAAGAGCGCGTTTCCTGCAACTCCGTGAAAAGCTAGTGACTTTTAAGTGAGTACAATTACGTAGCTAATTTGAGTTTATTAAGTTTTTCATTGCACCAACAAATGAGATTAGTTTTCTTGGAAGAATTAAGCTTATAAATTCAATTTTCGAATCCGCAGAGATGGCCGCGATGACCTGACCGATCGGATTGACTTTATCGTCTGCCTGGGAGGCGATGGCACTCTGCTGTACGCCTCCCAGCTGTTCCAGCAATCTGTCCCACCGGTGATGGCCTTCTATCTGGGCTCCCTTGGGTTTCTTACGCCCTTCCAGTGCGACAACTTCCAGGAACAGGTGACCAATGTCCTGGAGGGTCATGCTGCTCTAACGCTACGTAGTCGCCTGCGCTGCTCCATCCACCGCAAGGGCGAACGCCGCAAGGAATCGCTGCTCCACTCGGTGGGTGGTAATCTCCTGATACCGGGTTTCCACAGGCAGCTCAACTATGTGGAGCTCAACAACGGACAAACAGGAAAAGCTGGCTGCAATAATAACAATGGCCACAACAATAGCATCCTGGTGCTCAACGAGGTGGTCATCAACCGAGGACCCTCGCCGTACCTGAGCAACATTGATATCTTCTTGGACGGCAAATACATTACGTCGGTGCAGGGCGATGGCCTGATCGTATCGACGCCCACGGGAAGCACAGCATATGCGGCAGCAGCCGGTGCCTCCATGATCCATCCCTCCGTGCCGGCCATTTTGGTGACGCCCATTTGCCCGCACTCGCTGAGCTTCAGGCCCATTGTGGTGCCCGCCGGAGTAGAGCTAAAGGTGAGTTTGCTTATAATTAAATCCGCCACTTTACAAATTGAATTTTTCATTTTCAATTAAGAAACTTTTTATGACATCGAAGCTTATGTGGACTTTGGCTGTTTAGATCGCGACAACTAATAGCTTTCCCTTGACCTTGCAGATATCGATTTCACCTGATAGCCGCAACACCTCACGCGTCTCCTTCGACGGACGCAACGACCAGGAGCTGAACCATGGGGACAGCCTGCGAGTCACCACCTCAATCTATCCCGTGCCCAGCATTTGCTCCCAGGACCAAATCTCCGATTGGTTTGACTCCCTCGCCGAGGGTCTGCACTGGAATGTCCGCAAGCGGCAGAAGTGCCTTGATGAGCTGTCGGACTTGACCGCTTCGGGGTCGGAGGACACGCTAGATGAGTTTGACAATCTTCAGATCTACGATGCGTAATGGCAACCAAACCCAATCGCCGTTTGTTAGCGTGGCCAATTAGACTAGTTGTAGTCGTAGTTTATAGGGCTTGTGTGCTAGTGTGCAATTTGGTAGGCTTAATTATGTAGGGAAAATACTCTGTTGTACTATATACACGTTAAGTCGCTTGGTTGAAATGTTAAATGTTAATTGATTCCGATCGCAATGTTTGCTTAAGCTAGACCTATTCTGTTGATTCTTGTGAACAAAAAAAAACACAGCTTACGCGTAGCTCTTAAGTTTTTATTATTACATAACATACGACTAATTGCGTCGAGTGCTAAGTACTTAAGTTGACTCGCGTTATCTGTACAATTCGATGGAGGTAATAAAAACTGTATTATTTACTTAAAGCGCCACAAAATCCATTCCACTTGTGTTTCTTTTTTTGGTTTTGTTTTCGCGCAACAGGCAAATAAAAATGCAATTAACTAGATAAGTAGAGGGTGGAATGGCCGGAACAGTAGCCATCCATCCGCAAGGACACTTAAGACGACAAGGCTCTTGTAGAAGGGGAACTAATGGCTCGGCAATTGGTCAATGTCCAGGTTGCTAACTGAGAAGATGGATGGAGTGCAGAAGGGAGTGCACATTAATCATAAAATCACCAAAGGATTCTAAGTTAGAAAATGTAACGGATTAAATATGGTCATCAGATTATGACCAAGTACATCTTTATATTGCTTTGGATTGGCAATTATTTATTTGCTGCGCCTAAAAGTATGTCATCGTTCATTGTTTGCACAATGGTGAATGATTTTAATACTGTAGCTGACCGAAAAAAGTTTCTTTCCAACGATTTCTTAAGTGTAAAAGCCACACGATAAATCAAAAGCATAAAATAAAAGCTGGCAATAAATGTGACTATAAGTGTCCCTTGCGACCACACCCTCTAAATGCTCGTGCGAGTGTGTGTACGTGCGAAGTGCGTTTATTATCAATTTTCACGCTTTTCCTCGACGCCTTTCCACTTGCTCACTTGGCGAGCAACAAGTGAGAAGCCGAGTGATGTCCACAGCTTCCTACAGCTTCGGCATTTTCCTCTGATTGGCGGATAAAAGCAATGCGTATTTTTCGAGCCATCCGATTGGTCGTCCTTGGCCACGCCTTCTTTTCGGACACTGCGCAGGACTAGTCATCTGCCTCAATTATATGCTTGTGGTTCCTCAAAGTGAAAGAAACGGCTGAAAGCACATTAATTTAATTTTTCTTTTATTCGTTAGCCGTCTTAAATGGTTTGCTCTATATTCTGGCCTAAACCCGCTTAATCGGGTCAAATAGAAACCGCATTTATTAAAATGCATTCTATTAAAATAAGTTAAAGAAATTGAAGAACATCTATATTTTCGGCATCGACAACTTACTCAAGTTGTAGGATACTATATTATAAATTATTAGGAATCAATATTTTTGTAACATTCAAAAAGTACCAAATGTGTAGGATATTATAAATTAAAAAGGATTCTTTCTTGTTTTATAGTTTTCTCTCTATAATTTTCAAACATTCTAAGTTTTAAGAATATTTTTAGAATCCTTTTACAAAATGATCTTTCTGAGCATTCTATAAATATCTTCTTACCATAGCGTACTGCTTATGAGTTATCTGCCCAAAAAGTTGTAAGTGCCCGGCTAGCTCAGTCGGTAGAGCATGAGACTCTTAATCTCAGGGTCGTGGGTTCGAGCCCCACGTTGGGCGAAACACTTTTTTATAATTGATTTTATTACATTTTTGTTTAATATAAGTTTAAATATTTTATTCATACTAATAAACGTAAAATATTAAAAATAAAACCTATATTTTAGATCTACGTTTAATTTTTTAATAATTAAAAATACTTTACCCAATTCAAACAGAAACCCTTCAATGAGCCAGTCAGCTATTCACTTTCACTAGCAAGCAAGAAAAATTCCATTCAGCATAGCCAAATCCTTTTCATTCGGCTGGAATATAAAAACGCAATAATAAATTCAAAATATTTGCGGAATTTTCTAATGAAGTCGGGCTCGTTCTCCACTAAGACAAATGCCGAGCGTAAAAGGCGAACTGAACTATGCGAAAGCAGGAGGAGAAGCAGCTCCTCGAGCTTCCGATGCTGCTGAAGATGATGTGGCACGTGTTGATATTCCAATTGAATGCCACCAAATATGCGGCACCCACACAGGACTCGGCGTATCATCCCCCGACCATGGGGAATCGGAAAATATATCTCCACCACAGACATACCCACACGAACCGGGTGACATTTGAACTTTGGCCGGGGAATTACTGGCACTCGTCCTTTTAAATAGATTTCGCAAATGCTAATGACAGCTCGAGCTCGAGGATTGTGTGTAGCATTTCAAAACAAAAGGAAATTAAACATTTGCGGCCGAATGGGTTTTCCGGTTTCCGTTTTCCCTCCACTCTTTATTCTCGATTGTGATAAAAACTTGACCACCACAGAGGCCAGAGATTTCCATCGGAATGACCCGCATCAGTTCTAGAGGCACATTTGTCATCGATTTAACCCCCAAACATATAGAGCATATGAAGTTAAGCTGTCATATGTGGCCAATTCAATTTGTCAGGCTCACAAAAAATCTGAAACGTTCCTTTTTAGCCCCATTTTAATCCGCTCCCAAAAGCATTTCTGCATTTATTGTATTATTTAATGCCATCAGTCCTGGTCGATTTCTAGTCCATTAACTTTGAAGTTATTTTGGCGTCGCCACTTTAACACTTCGATGGAACTCTCCACCTTTTTTTTATAGCTCCATTGTAGTTGTTGCCCCCAATGCTATTTTCCCCCGATTTTCCATCCAAGACTTTTACACAAAGCATGTGCTTGAAATCGATTTGTGAGTGGCAAGGTTTCGTATTGGTTTTCTTTTTAGGTTCAGGAAAATGTCTTTAGTTTGCGGCATGCAATTAAAGGCTGAGTTACTTAAGTATAGTTTGTGTTCATCTAGAAATAAGTTAAATTAAATGGATGTTTTAGTTGAAAATATTTATTGTAAACAACTTCATATCTACAAGTGCAATTTGATTTTAATTCATAAGTAAGTTCCACAGCTGCTTATACATTTGAATATTTTTCATTTCTCATTCAAGGTCACCAAACTGTTTAAATGATCGAATTTTTATTCTAAATAAAACCAGATGCTGGTGCTAAATAACTTATACCCATTAACATAAATTACCCTATTTTCCCCCTTATTAATTTGTTAAGACTTCAAAGATGTTGGTGTTTTTTCTTTAATCAAGGTAATACCCATACCCATTTTGAACCGCTTAAGCCGCTTAATCTGTTTATGTTTTTTATACCATCCACTCTACACATTTTATTTCAGTTCGTTGCGGATGCCTGGTTAAATATCTTGACTTCTATATGCAAATTTTGGACCCTAGACGTGATCGCCAAAGCTACACCATCATCGTTAATGCTTATAAATATTTCTGGGCCAGTCAACCGAAGCCACCGGTGGCTTCTGCCTCTTACCCAATCTTCGGTTCAGTCGCGTGTCGTTTTCCAATCGCAGCGGTCTTTGTATCTGCGCATCCGTATCTTTATCTGACTTTTGCCATTCTTCGCGTGTCTCATCCGGCTAGCTGCATAAATTTACAACAGCTTAAATGGATTAATTGAAGCGGCCTATGAGTAAGTGTACTCGTTCGGTTTCACCTCCAAAATCCATCAGGTGGTTGATTGTATCTACAAATTGTTAGCCGGCAGCGAATTGCCACCGGAAATTGGTTAAATCAGTGCATCAACACGTTTCAATTCATATTTACTGTAAGGCCAATGTCCTGGGGGATATGCAATACACCTGTTACACCTGTTCGCCCGACAAGAAAACGCAAATTGTGACCTCGTTATGCGAAAATAAGGGTCGTGTGCGACTTAAAGAGGGTTTTCTTATGGTCGTGTGATGATGATGTTGTGAAAAGTGCGGGAAATGCAGAACTATTTAATGAAGTACTGCCGTCTGTCCTATATTAAGTGACTAAGATAGATATAATATGGTAAATTATTTAAGAGTGCTTGTGTTTGCAATATAAGCAGATATATAGATAACAAAGAATGTGTAAGAACCGGTTTGTTTAATTTCACATGAGATATCAATGGAACTAAAACATCTAAATATATTGGTTACCTGGAGTTTGAAAAACTTTTAATATGTAAATAAAAAAAGGATAAAATAAAAAAAATGGGTTCTACATAGACTAAGGCCCACTTTTTATGCCAACCGAATATTTTCAATGTAAGTTTACTTTACACCCCATTTTGCTTTCCTTAAAGACATTCAGTATTTGACTTTAGCGAAATGCGAAACCCATTGAAGATGTCCTTTCTGGTCCCCAAAAATTGAGTTGGCACTTAGGAGGCGAAAATCAATTAGGCATAATATGCGTGTGCCACCGCCTCCCACCATTTTAACTTATATATACATATATGTATATGTGGCAGGCAACCCCGAAATGCGTTGCATACTTACAGGCGTAGCGAAAATAAATTCAAACAGAGGAAACCCCAACGCACACACACAAATGTATGTAAGTAGAGAGAGCGAACACAATGAAGGCAATTGAGCAGAATCATTGCCGTTGGCAGTTTCCATCAATATGCCAGGATGGGAAGGAGCACAACCAAGTGGGTGTGGAAGTAAGGCAGGAACGGATAAGGATAAGGGGAGTGTGCTGGTGCTGCAACAGGCAGCAGACAACAAGTGGCAGCGCTGCCAGCTTCGTGCTGCGTCCTGACGACCAACCTACCACCTACCACCCCCGCGCCACGACCACTTGTGCCAGCAGGGCACCCGGCCACATCCTGGACGCAGTCGTCCGCCGTCGACGTCGCAGGCGCCTCGTGCGCCGCCAGCGGCCAGCGGCATTCAGCGCATCTGCGTTCAGTGCGAGATGAGATCTCGTGGCTGATGGACGTGCCCGTTTCCCACGCTCGCAGTGCAGCCTCAGCACCAGAAAAGACACTTGTGGCACTCACTCGCAGTCAGCTGCTGTTTTAGCCTCTAGTTTAGTTTTTGTTTCCAGCAACAAAATCGCACGCGGCAATTGCAACAAATGTGCGGCGAAATTCGTGTTTAAATCGCAAGCACCACGCAAGCAAGCATCTTCTGAAAATATGTGAAAACTTCAAAGATTTAAGGGTGTAAGTTTAAAATCGAAATTTAACTCAAAGTGATATTAAATTTTTATTTTATATTTTGTCATATAAAGCTTACTTTAAATTTAAGTTATTTTAGGTTCATTTAAAAGTGATTAAAATGCAAAAATTAAATTCATTTGCTAACAACAAAATGGAAATGCTAATTTCTTCTATTATAATTATAGTCTCTTTATAATTACATTGCAATGTGAAAAGGCAATTAAAACGTACTTAAAAGTATCATTGCAATTAAAAAAAGGTATATTCATCTGTAATATTTATATAACAAGATTGAATGACAACGATATTATAAAGTTGTTAAAGGTTAATTCCTTTAAATCTCCTCTCGTCTGCTTAATGAAAATCAATCAAAAATCAATCGAAATTTGCATTTTAAAGCCTGTTTATTTAGACCTACTTGTGTTTATTTATTAATCGATTTGAAACGAACCTGCCAGGCAAACAATATTTTTCGCTCGGTTCGACAACCGACAGCGTGGCGCACCGAAAAAAAAGAAGACAAATAAAAGTATTAACAAATATAGATGTAAATAGTATTTACCTTACTTTATGTTCCCTATCGACAAATAGCCGCAATCTCACTGACTGTGGCATATTTGGGTATTGAATAATAAATCCGCAAATATATTCAATCTTATTTGCTTTCAGCACTCGGTATAGTATATAGTAGTATATAGAGTTGCAAAAAGTTCAAACATTTTGATGTATTATTATTTAAGATCTTTTATAATGCCCACTTTTGGCCGTCTTTTGTTGGCCAACGACCTTGCCGCCAGCCCAGCGAAGAGCAAACAGTACTTCCCTCAAAGGAAAACCTCTTGAGTGCCATCACAAAACACTGAATCCACAAGTGGCGGCCACCGCCAGCAGAAATCTCTGGGCCACCGGAGCCATTGCAAATCCGCTTCAAGCGTCTTTATTTAAATGACTTCGTTTTTTTTCTTTTTTTTGTCGATTCTCCCACAGGAATACTCCAACAACGCACAACCTCACCCGCAAAAATCCGGCTAAAACAACCACCTGACTTCATCAAGTCAAATTTGCAATAGTATCTTTGGCATTTAGCAGACCAGACACACAAAACCCAACCCATCCGCCCATCGAAACCATATTTCCGCTGAACTTCCCTCAAAGAAAACTAAACGAGTCGTTTATAGGAAATTACTCAGGTAAGTTAAGAAAGAAATAGTGGAAAGTGGTGTTATATAGAGCAGATTTTGGAAAACGCATGAAGAAACTAAAGAATATAGTTTTTAAAGATGCAGAAGTTCCAACTCGCATATAAAACAATATAATTTTAGTATTTAAAATCAGAATATGAACGTTTTTCAGAGCTTTCAAACAAAATCTTGCAATTTAAGCGCAAATTATAAAGAATTGTTTTTGAAAAAGCACTTTTGTAAACCTTTGAATTGAAGCCTACTTTGTCACGTTCAACCAATCCACTTCAAAACGCCTTTGTTTTTGAGTTCCGATCTTTTTTGTTTCAATAGACGATTGCTCGTTGGCATCGATTTGTGCTAATTAGCTTAAAAGGTGCCTCATTTACACGCCCCAGCTATACAGAATATGTATCTCGCTACCGTTTTCCAATTAAAATTGCAATTTATAGCTAGCTGGTGAAAAAAAAATAAAAGTATAATCAGCTGCACCTTCGGGCGTCGGTGCAAATTTGTACAGCAATTAAATGGTGGATAAAAAGCCGACTTGAAGGGCTGCCAATTCCTGGTTGATTATACGGGAAAACCAGTTTATGGCCTTCCACAAGCCGAGGTCTCTTCCATCTGCCTCAATGTCAAGCTTAAATCGACTGGCTAAGCGCAGGCATGAGCTAGGTTTTAATTAATAGACATCTGAAAAATGGGCACAATTTAAATAAAGTTGCGTGCCGATGCTCAGAAGAGGCAGCAAGCTACTACATTTTTTAAACCAACGTCGCCAGTTGAGAAATCTTGGGCAATTAGCACAAGCTACAGCAGCAACAACAATTAAACAAAAAGCAACGACAAACAGTAATCAAAATAAATATCTGAGGGAACATAAATAAAGAATTAAACAATCGCATTCGTCACATCGCATCGCACATGCAGCTCAATTTAATTCAATGCAGGAATTCTATGTTATATACTCTTTTCTAATGATAATATGCAACTTAAACAGATTTCAAAACAATTTTATTAGTAAAACTTGAATTATTCAAAATTTGAATGGTACTAGAGCTTTTGAAAGAGTATTAAAACTTTAATAAAAAAAAATTGCAATAAATTCCCCTGGTTTACATGCATTATTCTTGTATGGAATAAAAACATAGTATAATACACGCGATACTCATGCACTTAAGAATTGTTTTTAGCAATTGAATTAAGTTCGATTATAATCAAATCGAAATGAAAAAGTTCAACTTTCAGGCTCTGAAAGTCAAACTTGAAAACCCAATGAATTAGCATAATTTAAAATCTAAAAAAAAAAACCTGTATCTTTTGTTTGAATCGAATTTTCCCACGCCCATAAACCGAAATCGCATGCCAATTGTTAATTAATAATTATTAAAATGTATTTTACACACTTTTCATTGTGCATTCATTTGAAATGCAAAGACCCATGCATTTACTACGCTTCCAGTATTTTTTGTTTAAAAAAAACCTAAGCGAATCTTTTTCGCTTGCTCAAAATAAATTCGTTTAATAATAAGCCGCCGGCGGCACGCTAATGTTTTTAGTTTGAGTTGAGATCGCCGACTTGTCGGTAGAATTGGAATCCGCGGAATGAACGATCCAACCCGAAAAAGATTCCAAAGTGAACCAATTGTGAAAAAGAAAGTGCAATCCAGACGATACATTCGCACTTCCCAAATGCAAATCATACAGCCTTAACTTCTGATTTTGATTCTGATTCTGATTCACTGGCCACAGAGTCAGCGGCTAATTGAGATTTCAGTGCGCGTTTCTGGCGGCTTTCAGTGATCATTAGCCATATATAAATATCAGTCGTTAAAGCAGATTCAGGTTCATTAGTGCACGTGATATTCTAGGGGCGAGAGTCCAGTTTGTGGAGCATTAATCTCCGGATCTATTCAATCAGGAAAAGCTGACAGGTAAATGATTTACATAATGTCTAGCATCATATCATTTCTTCTAAATAATCGAAGCAGCGAAGAGAAAGCTTTAAGCCTTAAGATTCTTTATTTAGAAATGGAATAGTAAAACAATAGCATATATATATCATATATATCCTAGAAAACAGAGCACATATTTGTTTATATATGCATAATAATACAACTTTTCCCTTGTTATAAATAGTTATCCCATTTGTTTGCCATTAAAAAATCTTCCCATAAACAACAGTAGCGCAATTAAAACAGAGATTAATGGACAAATATGGGGGCTAATTAAAACGATGCCAGTTTTCCCTTGTACTATAACTAACGCAACAGCTTTGTATTTAGGCAGCCAATTCTAGTTGATTTAATCAATTGAAATGACAAAATTCGCTGCCGTTTGTTTGTCACGCCCCCAAACGTGATGCAGTTGTATGAACTTTCAGCAGCTTCCTCGTCTATTTGTCAGATAATTTTCATTTGTCATTCAATGCCAACACTTTATCATTGCGAAGACGTCATAAACAATCAATTGTTCGACGGCACAGGCGGCATCAATTGTAAACTTGATCAATTGCAAAGTAAATTGAAGGCATTATGCAAAGACTATTGGCGGAAGACTTGATTCATCTTCGCCTTCAATTACGAGACCTTTTTTTTGCTAAAAGCAGTGGGTTAATTCAATTTTACAACCGAAAGCTTAAAGAACTCTGCATTTTCGACTCCCTTTTGTGAGACTTTTCGAGCGAATTATGCTGGCAAATTGAATTTGCGCCTGGCGATAGGCAACAGAAAATTTCAAAATAACAAATGTTGCGCATACGCCCCGTGTGTTTGGCTGTGTAGTGCGGGGTGGCAGGCAATTAAATAAATATTTAAATTTCGTATGATTCAATAAGAGTCGTGTTGCCGTGTGAAAGATACGCTTCTTAATTGCCAGCCCCAAGACTTGTAATTCACTTTTAATTAGCGAAAATCATTGGGGCATAAAGCGAGCGTGCGACTTTTGGATTTGATTTGGAATGGGAAGGGGAATGGAAATGCGATTGGGAATGGGAACGGCAAAGCTGCTTACTCTTGATTTGATTACATTTTAAAAAGACAATCGGCTTACTGCCTTGCCATCCGTAGCAACCAGCGGCTAGCGACGCAATGCAATCATCGACCGATGCGGGCAATGGTGGACCAAGAAAACACACGCAGAGCACAGCGCCCCAGAAGCAGTCGGAGATTAGCGAGACCACCTCCTTCACCGTAAACGCAAACACCACCACCACCACCAACAGCCAGCCGCAGCAACAGAATCCCGGCGGAGCCGCCAGAAATACGCCCAGCAAAAATCCCTTCAAGCAGCAGTTGGACAGCAATCAGCAGAATGGCAATATGGACCAGGAGTGCGGCATCATGGGCGTCGGCAAGGAGCCACCGGTACCGCCGCCGCCCACCTACCAGTCGCAGTCCTACGCAGGACGACAGCCTCCGCCGCCAGCGGATCAGTACCGCGAGGAGGATCCACGCGCTGCCGGGTCCTGGGCCGCCGCCAAATCCTGGATGGTCAGCTGGCGGGGCTCCAATCGTCTGGTGCTCGTCATCGTGGCCATAGCCCTGCTCCTCGACAACATGCTGCTGACCACAGTGGGTGAGTTTAACTATACAACTACCTGTGGTGGGGATACCTTAAGATACCTGGATACATATATTACGACGCATAAATCTTATTCCCTGCTGGCCATTAGCATTTCATGAGCATTTATCTCCCGGGAGCTGGTTATCCTTGCCAGTCAATCGCCTGGAAATTGTCCATTTCCTTGGGGAATGGCGCAAGTGGTGGCATAAAATTACCACTGAGCGGCACTTAAGCTAATGAACGCCTTCCTGTCAATGGGAATGGTGGTTGTCAGTACATCAATCCCAAGGATTCTTCGGATTCTTAGATTCTGTTCTATGCTAGAACTTCATTGAAAATAGTATTCTTTAGTCGGAACAAAGATATCCTTGGAGTACAAGCAATGCATCGTTTAGAGAGCAATACTTCAACTTTATTTTATATATATCTTATATTCAATTAAGTATAATATCTTCCACAAATTAATTAATTGGCAAAGCAAAAGGCATTCATTTTGACATAGGATAAGCAGTATCTGATATTTCGCAAAGAGCTTAGTGCACCCTTAATTTATGTGGGAAGACCAGCAATTAAATCAAATACCAGCCAGCAGCTAATCAATGCTGAAGTGCCCCTGCTTAGTCATTATCAGATGCCAATACGATGGCCAATGGAGCAGGCTGAGTTGGGCAGCTCCAAGTGCCGAGCCGTCGACAGTCAATTAAATGGACACGCACTGGAGGCGAAGACCCTCTCCTGCAGTTGACACTAAAACCCCACCAGGGAAAACTCTGCTGCAGTGGATGGGGCGGTCGGTGGTGGATGTGTCCAGCAGCAAGTGCTTGTGTCAAGTGTCTGGCCAAACACATGGACATTGAGTGGGAATCCTCCGGTCCTCCAGCCTGACAAATACAGCAGGACGAAAGGAAGAAAAAAAAAAAAGAAATAACCCGAAAAAAAGTGGGACGAGATTTTTCTTTGTGCCAAACGTTCATGAATTTAAATCAACAAGTTGGGCGAAAAACCAAGAGGAAATAGCCGAACCACTCGAGCAACTTGTTGAGATGGCACGGAAGTGAAAGTCAAAGGAAAAGTGGAAAAACTATTAGCTCCATAGAAGAAGTTTCCCCTCAGTTGACAGGATAAACGGATGGGAAAAGGGAAAAGCGGCTGGGCTTTTAGCGTTTGACTGGCGGCATTTCCACTTAAGTGCTTTCCCGATTCGCGCGCAAGGTGCTGAAGTGAAAATTGCTGCAAATACATTTGATTATTACATTTGATCTTTGCCCCAACGCAATTTCCCCGCTTTTCCCCCAGCATTTTCTTTTCTCGCATAATATTGTCGTAAATTAGATTTAGCAGGGATCCCGTGGAGATTTATATGGACCATGGCGCTATCCGTTTGACTCGATAACAAATTGAATATGCAATAAGCTCTTGTTTTATTGAAGAAGATTGAATAATAGTAGCTTAAATGGGGCTTACTTTGATCCCGGGATGTTCTGGATTTATACTTAGCCAATAAAAGGATTATTTTGCATCGAAATTGGTTGAACTGTGCAAATTGATTGTTTTTAGTGAGATTTGAGGATGATTGGACTGGACTTACAGCTTACACGTTAGTAATACTTCTTAAAACTACATATATTAGAATTATTTTTTTATTTAAAGGGAGCTTGGATTTTTTCTTTGTGTTGTTTATTACTTTTTTAGGGGTAAGGAACATATATTCGTATTTGATTATTTTAAAATGAACGTAGAAGTATTAGCACCAAAAAGAAACACTAGTTCCGTCTTTTCACATATTTTATATTAGATATACTGAATTGAATTTTGGGGTCTATCCAAAATATCCAACCTATCCTAACTTAGACTAAAAATGTTCAAAACTGCAATTCAACCTTGCGGACATCACAATGTTAGAGTACTCAAAATCCTTGGGCATTACTTCGCTTGCTTCTGCTGGTCGAGTGAGGCCACATCCACCGTCTCCAGCTTCTCCAGACAGACGCCCGGTCGCCTGGTGGGCGTGGTGGCCAGGGATCGAGACTTCGGACCAGTTGCACTTGTCGCCAGCGGCAGAAGCTGATCGAATCCGCCGGATGCGTCCTTGGTCAGCGAGGCGCTTCTGGAGAAGGGAAAGTAGGCATTCAGCTGACGTTCCAGCACATCCTTGTTGATGCTCGTCTCCCAGATTTGCTTCTGTATGATGCCACTGTAGCGAGCCTCAAAGCTCTGCTGATGGCGCAGCAGATCCGAGGCTCCAGATCGACCGCCTTTATGGCGTTCCCGCGTCGGTTCGCGCTCGCCAGGTGTGGGCGTGGCCGGCTTAAGGGGACTGCCCAGGGAATCCTCGTCGGTGGACATGCCGCTAATGGCCGGAAAATTAAAGTGCGCCGTGAAGAAAACTTTGCTCGTTAGGCCAACAATGGGGAAAACTGGAACTCCAATCGCCGCGAGAACCTGCCGCGTCCGTTGCAGAAACGCGAATAAGTCACGGCAGGCGGAACGACTTGTCTATAAGTCCGTTTAGGCCTGTTATGTGTGCAATCCGAAATACACCCAATATTGTTGCGCATTTTCTTTCTGCCGTGAGCGAAGGAAGCGGGCAAAAGTCAAACGTCAGGCGGGCCAACGTTTTTTTCTTGCCTCCAAAAGTAATTGCTCCCCCTTTGTCTTTTCGCTTGCCTTGAAGTCGAAAACTTTTCCCCGTTTTCCGTTGGCCACGGATTCGGATTCCGTGGCTGCCACCCAACCAGAACCATTTCCAGAAAGGTCACAATCGTGCGGCTTTCTCGGTGTCGTTTCGCTGTCATGCCAGACGCAATGACTCATTGAGCCCTGCGCTTATCCCCCACCATCTATAGCTATTGCGATGTATCTCCAAAATGCACAGAAAATAAATCTAATGAGTTGGGATTACTGTCCTTATATGAGCGAATTCTTCAGGATTAAATATCTCCTCTATGCTTCCGCTTATTTCAATAATTTTGCTTTGCTGGATTTCCTTTTTACCTGTATTAAGCTGGTAATATTGAAATCGAATCTAAACACCGACGCGTCAGTCATAAAATAATACGATGACGACGACAACGACAACTTGCCACGTGTGGCAGGTTAATAGTTTAGATTTAGGTGTTGCATGACGCTTGATGGATATCCAAGGCATCTCCTTCGCAACGGTTGACGGTTGTTATCCCATCAGACTGATGGATATGTAATGTCCATAATTAGTTTACGACCGCTTAGGTTTTAACTATCGTTAGAGCCATAAAAATAGTTGAGAAAAAAAGAATCTTTAAGAAAATACGTAATATACCTTTTCTTTTTAATACAAGTGTACATATTTAAGGCCAATACTAAAGTTTATAAAACTTCTCCTGCATTTTTTAATGAATTAACGTTACAAGTAATGCCTCGATTCCGTTCCAAACTTAAACTCTCTGCCATTCTGCGCAAAATTACCACATTCATTAGGGTAAAACTTTAACTTCAACTTTATGCCATTGTTAAACATGCAATATTACCACAATTACATTGATTACGCTCCATTCACGTGGGAATCCCCGCAGGATCACCCGCCCCCGCAGGCTAATAAAAAAACGCAAGAATCAACAATGAAGTCAGAAGCGAAATCAAAACAAAAGGAAATGGGCGTGGCACATGCCGCCGACTTTTCGGGGTAATCCAAAAATAAACTTACCAAATTCGATAAAAAGTAACAAACAAAAGAAACTTTCAATGGCAACGGAACAAAAACGAAAATCAATAAAACCAAGAAAAGATTGTGCGATATTAATAAGTAGTCCTCGGAAGCACAAGAAATACCCTTACAAAAAGAGAGCAAGACGAATTTTCGATGGTACTTGACTTGTAAAAAAATTATTGAATTTTATAATGCCAAGAAATTATGGTACATTTACAGATTCCACACTGTACTATACATTTTAATTGGTATTTAATTTTTTAAAATTTTATAGTTGCGGTTAGAGTATACCCAGTCTGCGAAATTATCGAATGTAGTTTGCTGTATTAGTCTAGCTTTTAACATACTATATTATTAAGTTGTTCTTGACAAATTTAACCTTTAGTTAGTACGGTTATTTTGGGAAAGCATAACAATTAGAAGTTTGACAGCTGCTTAAAGGTTAGATATATATATCAAACAATATTTTTCCAAAATTAATCGCACAAACAACGCAAAGTCAGTGAACCTTAGCAGTTTTTCATATTTAACCCATCCCAATATTAGTGATATATTACTTGCATTAAAAAGGTAAACATATAAGAGTTTCTTTTTATTAATAGTAAATTACTAAAAACAAGAAATCGTTCTAAAAAGTTCTAGAAATTAAATTAAATTTTTAGTAAGATGTTTGTTTTATCAATGACCTTCAGACAGGTACTTCAAAAAGTAAGAGTGACTACAACTGGCACAACTCACTGAAGCTGGTGCTCAGGGTATCCTCGCCAGAACCTCCCATGCCACTGCCCGTTGTGGAACCCGCTGCCAGCAAACCCTTCTTGGGCAGACTGGGCATGAAGATGTGCAGCTGTTTTCGGTTGTCCGAGGCGGCGGATGACCCCATTCCCCGGCCACTGAGCGGTGGCGTACGGCTGTCCTCCGGCAGTGGGGATGCAGTGGCTCCGCTGTACAGGCGCGCCGAGGCCAACTGACCAGCCAATCTTCTCGTGGTGCTGGCACTGCTGCTCAGGGTGCAGAGGTCGATGTTGCGAGCGGGTCTATTGAGGCGCACAGGCACGCCCTCCTTGTTGAAGATAATGGTTATGGGCTTGGCATTGGAGGCGGACACGGAGGAGCTAGTGACCTGTGGGGCAACGGGTGGTGGCTTGGCACTGTGCTTCCTGGCCACCGATCGCTGGTGATTCACTGCCGCAGCCGCCACGCGCTTCAGGCTCATGCTGCGATGGTGACTGCGCTGCATCCGCTGCGCTGATCTGGCCAACTGGGCACTACCACTGGCCGGCGGAGTGACCACCTTCTCTTTCACTATGTCAGTGCGTCCTGCCAAGTCCAACCAGTGGAGTACCCTTTCGGCCAAACGCTCCTCGGGATTATTTGCCGTCGTGGAGAGCGTGCTGGTTGCATCCTGTAGCGAACTCCTGCGCGACTGATGGTCGATGTGGTGGTGCTCCATGTTATAGGTGCGTCCGCGACTCAGCAGCCAAGCTCGTCGCTTCGACTGGCGGCTCTGCTGGCGCTGCTCTCCTCGTTGACCTCCACCCGTCGATGGGGCGGGGCCCGGACGCCCACCCAGGGTGGGCAGTGACTGCTGCTGCTGCAGCGTCAGTTTGGTGGCGTCCAAAAGGTACTCGTCCAGGTACTCCACACTGTCCTCCACGGACTGCTCGAGTATCTCGTAGGATTCCGACTGCTGGTAGTTGCCTGGAATACGGATTTTAGTTATTATTAGCTGTTCTTTTCCTTATCCTTATAGATGGATTCAAAGATAACTTTTAATCTTGTATAGAAACATCCTTTGAAATTCCACTTTTTCTAAAAAAACCTATGTCCAATTATGGGCTTAACTTTGTAAAGGACCTGCATCCGTTTAGACATAAGATTATGGAGCACTCACCTCTCAGTCTGGTCTTCTGTCGCTTCCAGCGCTGCCTCTGTCGCGGCTCGTAGTCGAGGATGAAGTGGCGCCTCCCGATCGCCTCCTGCCACACGGAGCGCACAAACAGCGGCCTGCTGGCCGACTCCCAAATGGGTCGCATTTTCTCCCGCTCCTGCCGCGTATTCTATGGCTAATTAAATACTGTGCATATTAAACGGATAAACAAAAGCGAACTCCAGCGTCCCCAGTTTGGGCGTTGAGTTGTCCTCTTCCTCGTCGCCGGTGGATGACTGGTTGCTTCGCCAGTTGCCGCCTCACTGCCGCTTCTGTTTGTCTTGACGACGACGACGCCAGTGTCGCCCGGCATGTCGAAGTCATGTATCTGGGTGACCTGCGGACGGAGCCACAGGGCTGCGGGAAATGGTTCTAAAAAGGTTAGAAGCTATTTCAAAGGAGCTAGTATATTTGGGTAAAGGAAGCATACAATTCTTTCATTAGAAACATGCTTCTTACTGGATTTAAAATAATCTATATTTTTTGATTGTAATCCTAATACCGTATAGTTTTCTGTTCCACCTGACATCCCTGATATCCTATGAATCTATCACATTTCCCGTAGCCCTGAATCCTGAATAGTGACTGTTTGTTTGTCTAGCTGCCCGAGTCGCCTTCCTTTTGGCATTGCGGTTTAAGTGTCTTCGACACGCGAAATGCAACCGAAGCGACCGAGTGACTTCCGCTGGCTGCTCCACCTGCCCCAAAAAAATCCACCTTCTAACCCCTAACATCCCACGCCATCCACTTTCTGACCCCGACAGCACGTGCTTTTTCGAAATTATCATTTTTATGTCAAAAAAAGAATCGGGAGACAGTTTAATGAATTTGTTGGGGCTGTCAGCTTGGGGAATTACTGTGCAACATTTTTTTTTCACGGCAGCACTAAATTCGCTTGTTAATCGCCAAGTGGTTAACCCCAATTAGTTAGATGTTGCCAAATTTGCATATATTTCCGGTTGCATGGCAGAAATGGCATGTTGTTGCCATGATGTTGGCCGACATATGTGACAGTTGAGTGGGATTCCAGGTCAGTTGAGACTTCCACTTTCGCTGAACTTTGGCACGAGGCACAAGGCACGGGCACAGGCTAATACCAAACTTTGGAGTTCAACTATCCATCTATCCAACCAACTGCTTAGACCCAAACCCCAATCCCATCGAGCATGAATGGCACTCATTAAACAAAACCTCCAAGCTGGCAGGCAGGCCATACATATATGGTTATGGGCTGTCAGTGCGATAACCACGAATAACTGTCTGCACAAGCAAACAAATTACCCCAACAATACTTCAAACTCGGCACACACTCAATTGGAAGAGCCACTCCGCTGGGAGCCAACCTCTGACCTCGGCCTAGCACTTTGGCAGGAAATGCAATTACAGTGGAGCCCGTTGAGTGGAGCTCCAGAGTTCTCCGGGTGTTGATAATAAATATAAACAGAGTCGAAGCATGCAATAAACAAATTGAATTTGCCCGCCGGAGACGACGAAAGTTGCATGCGGCTTTATGCTAGACATCGCAGAGTCCATTCAACGCATCGTTGTAAACGTGGCGTATGCGCAATTTTGCACTCTTTCCCTCAATTTTTGGTTGCAACTCAATTAGAATCGAGGGTGGGCGGTAAAGGGGGGCAATCTCTGCCAGCGGCAAGGCAATTACAAAAGTTTCTGGTGCCCGGAGAACGCAATTACCAACCGGCGGCCTGGTGAAAACTGCGCCCAGGGCGCACAAGAGCGTTTAGGTTAATTGTGAGCAAATTCTTTTTGTTGCAATCAAATTATAATGGTCTCCATTTTGCCCAAACCCCACCGCTTAGTGCCCATCATACCCGAGTTCCTGTACGACATACGACATCCGGATGCGCCGCTCGACAGCTTTCCACGCACACCATTAACGTCCAACGTTCCACCGCCACCGACGCCGTGTCCATGCAACAAGGATGGCAGCGAGGCGGCTACGCTCGAGATCTCCACGATTAGTCCGGAGGGTAAGTGTCTACGTAGCCGCTAATTGGCCAACAGTCTGCAGCGCAAGTCCTTGAATATCCACAGAGAACGAGACCTACTACCGGGAACTGGAGGAGCGGCACAACGAGCTGGTGGGCGAGACCGTCGAGGTGGGACTACTGTTCGCCTCCAAGGCGTTTGTCCAGCTGCTGGTTAACCCAATTGTTGGACCCCTGACTCACAGGTAAGTTCCATGAACTAATGGGATTATCTTTGCCTTACATAGATAGATTGCAAGAAGATGAAACTGATTTGTGACTTTAAAGTATTTATACTTATTTATACATCTTCCTGATCACATATTTATACTCCTTTAGGATTGGCTACAGTATTCCCATGTTTGCTGGCTTCGTGATAATGTTCCTCTCAACGATAAGTAAGCTCCACTGGTAACTTCTCAGCACTAGAAATGGTATTGAACCCATAACCTTTTCCCAGTTTTCGCCTTTGGACGATCTTACCTGGTACTGTTCGTGGCGAGGGCACTGCAGGGGATTGGATCATCCTGCTCCTCGGTTTCCGGAATGGGCATGCTGGCAGATCGGTTTACGGACGACAAGGAGCGTGGAAATGCCATGGGCATAGCGCTGGGAGGATTGGCTTTGGGCGTGCTAATTGGTCCACCATTCGGCGGCGTGATGTACGAGTTTGTGGGCAAATCGGCTCCATTCCTGATCCTGGCTGCCCTGGCCTTGGGCGATGGCCTGCTGCAGTTCTTCATGCTGCAGCCATCCTTTCAGAAGGCCGAAACGGAACCACCCTCGCTGAAGAGCCTAATCAGTGATCCCTACATCCTGATTGCTGCTGGTGCCATTACGTTCGCCAATATGGGCATCGCCATGCTGGAACCCTCGCTACCGCTGTGGATGGTGGACAACATGGGAGCCACTCGCTGGGAGCAGGGCGTGGCCTTCCTGCCCGCCTCCATCAGCTACCTGATTGGCACGAATCTCTTCGGACCGCTGGGACACAAGATTGGACGATGGTTTGCCGCCTGCTTGGGATTGATTATCATCGGAGGATGCTTGATATTTGTAAGTATTCTTTAGTCTATCTATAACCAAATTTTGAAATTTAAGTAGTAAAAATCGTTATCCACAATGTTGCTTATAATTTTTATTTACATATATCCTTTTTCAGATTCCCATGGCCACTTCGATCACTCACCTAATCATACCGAATGCAGGTCTTGGCTTTGCCATTGGAATGGTGGACTCCTCGATGATGCCGGAACTGGCCTATCTGGTGGACATCCGACACTCGGCGGTCTACGGCAGCGTTTACGCCCTGGGTGATGTGGCCTTCTGTGTTGGCTTCGCCGTGGGTCCGGCCTTGTCCGGATCGCTGGTGAAGAGCATCGGATTCGAGTGGATGTTGTTTGGAATTGCCATACTCTGTTTCATGTATGCTCCACTGCTGACGCTGCTCAAGAATCCGCCGACCAGCGACGAGAAGAAGGTACGTATGGCCAGGGAGGCGGCTGAGGCAGCTGCAGCCGCTGTTGCCGCTTCAGGGGATTCCTCTGGAATCCCCCAGCTGACCGCATCCTGCCCGGCCATCATGCATGGTACATCTGTTCCCGATGCGGATGCCGAGGCGGGCAGGACGAATGAGGCGTACGAGAGCGAGAGGCTTTGAGTCTCGACACATTGCTTAATTTTAATTTATTATTATTTTTCGTAAACTTAGCCATTATCATTGTTTTTAGCCTTAAGTTCAGCTTAATTTGTTTGTAATAAAACTATTAATTTTTATTTAAATCGCTGCCTGAGTTTCATTTTGCACGATACAAAACCATACTAGGAAATGCATTAGACTAACCCATACCCTTTTCCATTTCATTTCTGTGATTTCAGTCTTTGATCTATGGACGCGATCGGGCTCAGGTACGTTATGTAACCTACCAAAACTACGAGGAAGACGAATAAACAAACGATTTAACTCCAACGCAATGTTGCCAAAAGTGCAACCAAAAATCCAAAAAAAAAGGGTAATAAAATCAAGAAAAAAAAAAGCGAAGATCAGAGAGTAACCGTAACCACAACCAACAATATCAGTAATATCATATGAAATTCCAATCCAAATCGTTATTCTTGTTCAATGTTTTACCCAAGTTGCACTATAGTATTATACCATTGATCATATCAAGAAGTAACCTCCCCCCAAAAACTTTGCACATGTTAAAGTAGAGCACACAAATTTGAAAATTTGAAAAGAGAAAGTTTAGTGAAAGCAAGGCTCTGCGATGAGCCAGAAGTTCGATGAGACGGGTAGGAAGGAAAAAGTAAGTGAGGATCCTAAGAACCCTACTACATATTGGAGGCAATTTAGTGGCCAAAAAGGTTTGGAAACTATCTTAATTTTTGTTTGGAAGTACAGATATATCATATATCGACTTTACGAAGAGCTTAATGAGCTTGTGAGAGTCCTTCCTTGGAAGACTCTACTCCCAGCAGGGAAGGATTAATTGCCGATCCAACAAGCAAACGCCCGCAATTGCAATGATTTAATGGAGGAACTCCAAGTAGCGAGGAACATATAGAAAAAATAGTTTGGAATATTATTTTGGGATTTAGCTTGGTTAAGAATATTTAAAAGTCAAAAAACAGCAATGATACAACTAATTTTGGCGTTATTCTAATATAGAAAAGTTAGTGGAGCATATGGGCGTCTTCTGGGACAGTTTAACTCTATATTCTAGAGATGATCTGTTCCAAAAATCACACATATAATTCCCCACTTTTCCCTTATATTATTATAAACGCATCAAACGCAGTTTATCCGCATACACGCTAATGTTAACCTGACAGGAATCTTGGCTTTCCTGACTGCTGCTCCTTTCCGCGGGCGCTGGTGATGATCCCCTCATCCTCACATGGTTCAGACTGAAGGCTAGATCCGTATCCCTGGACCGAGAGGTGGTTATCCTAATGGGCATATTATTCAGACAGGCGACGCAGGTTTGGTTTCCATTTAGCTGCTTTTGCTCGCTAACGTGGTCATTGGATGAACGCCTCATGCTGCAGTTGCTCCGACGCCCGGTCGTGGTCACTGTGACATGGACATTGCCATTCGAAGTTCCCGAACTACTGCGAGCTAGATCTCTTGGAATGGTTGGAGTAGTTCTAGGTTGGGAATTGGAATCAGGGGTTGAACTACGACTGGAGCAGCGTTTTGACCTCCGATTTGGAGTGGATGAACGGGAGGTGGGTGTAGACGGAGCTGCTGAAGAGGGTGATGGGGAGCTGCTATTCCGGGTAAGGATCGGCGGGGGTGTAAGTGAACGGGTAGCGGAGGAGACACTTCTAGAATCCTGACTTACTCTAGTCTTTCGTCTTTCTTTCGGTCTGGTCGGATTCTCCAATCTCCGTGTCCTTCGGGAAGATAAATCACAAAAGGCCATTCCGGGCAAACGATCATCAGAGGTGGTTGTGTACAAGTGCGAGGTCATTGGAATCGACGGTCGGGGAGGTATGGGCTCTTGACTTAGTAGATCCATTTGCTCCCGACGAAACTGCTCCTGGAGGGCACACAGACGCTCGTATTCTCTGTGCCGCTGGGATTCCCGCTCCAGTTCCCGCAGTCGCTGCCTCTCGCGCTCCACTTCCAACTCTAGGAGACGCTCCTCATCCCGTAGACGCTCCAAGTGGCGGAGCTGCTCACGATCTCGCTCCCGCTGGCGGGCACGCTCTCGCTCCTCCTGAAGCTCCCTCTCCTGCTCCAAGCGTCGGTCCTCCAACAACTGTCGATCCCGCTCCCGTTCTCGTTGGCGCTCCGCTTCCCGTGCCTTCTCTCTCTGCCGGAGCTCCCATTCCGCACTCGTCCGAGGTTTCGTCTCGCTCACACTGAACTTGGAAAGTCGCTTGTCGATGCCAAAGGTGCCACTGGATCTGGGCGTACAGCGCACCGGCTTGGACTTGGTCCTCACCTTATCCGTATTGTTCAGCAGATAGGCATCCGTTGCGATCTTGATACTTACATTGTTGTCCACCTCAGATTGCGAATCTACACTGCAGATGTCGATGCTGATCCCGCAGCCGCTTCTTCTGTTCTGCAGATGGGCGTTGGAGTTCATGGAGAAGGTGGTGGTTGAAGTAGGAGGCACACCGCCGCCAGCTGATCGTAGGAGATTAGTTCTACTCTGGCACAAAGTCGTGTTGCTTGGACCCCGTCTCATAGCCTCGTAGCGCACACTTTGACAGCATGTCCTGAGGAGCGGGGAATCCGTGGCTGTGGGTGAACGTCTCGTCTGCGGAGCCACCGGTACACTCTGTCTCTCCGGCGTTGTCACCGTAGATCCCAAGGGCATATCCATAGATTCCAGCAGTAGCCGACGCCTATAGGAGCTAGTTTGTGGACTCTTTTTTGCCGGAATGTACTCGGGATCCTGGCTGAATCTGGGATTGTGGTAGAAGGTCTGGAAGGAGGCCTTCTTCACCAGTGCCGGCGGAGTCGGTGGCGTAGGTCTTTGATAGTTCTGGACCGGATAAAATGGCTTGTCGGCATAGCGAAAGTTATATGAGTGAATTTTGAAGGGGTCTCCAATGAAGACGTCACTCGCCTGGCGGCGCGAAGGATCTGGGACAAAAGAAGGCCCTGGGAATTAGTTTTGACAGTGCTTTGAACCTGGAACAGCAACTCACTCGGTATACGATTCATTTGGAGCTGATAATTTTGAGTTTTCCAAGGTATGCGAGTTCGAAATTAGCGTGCCAATCATATAAATAGGATTTTTTTTTAGAAAATATTCAAATGAGTCCAAATAAATAATTTTTTTTCATAGGTCTAGAACCGAAAACACAGGTAACTTTGGTTTTCGGTTCTGTCTATATGATTCTCGCTACTGAAATCCATTAAAACTTTTTGGCAATACGGCGTAGAAATTGGACGGAATTAATGGGCAATTACTCCACAACGGAGGCCCGCCTTCCTTAAGTAAATCAATTTCATATTTCAAGTTGTTAAAGTTAAATAAAGTATCTATATAATCATTGAATCTTGTAAAATTGTTGCCCACATTAGCACACACACAAGTTATCTGACAAAAAAGGGAATATTTGATAGGCTTTTTGGTGCCAAATGGTACGTGGAATATAAACACCATTCCATAGAAATTGAAAATATATATAGGGTATATAAGCGTTCACAATTTTGAATAGCAGTCTTAGTTTATATTTTAGTTTGCACTTATCTAGTGAGAAATAAAGTCGCTAAATTGGGTGTTCTACAAAATTTAGACATATATAATTATATGATTATAACTTCAATTCTTCCCACCCAAAGTTTAGGTTCTTAGCCCATAAGTATTACCGACTTTGTTTCATCACTTCAACAGATCGTATTGGATCGTAAGGATATTGCCGCAAGGCACTTGAATGGCTGCAAGTGTCCTTAAGCGTTGTGATCACCATGTAAAATCCTCTTTAAAACTAATGCCACTCTTTATTGGGCCACGAAAATCATTATTTTGAACGCATATAGCCCGAGCAATTCTAATCGAAGGTATTGTAAAGTAAACTATAGCTCTGTAATGGTCGAAAATGGTTCAAGTAAGCCGACAAAATGTAGTTAATCGCAGGTATACAATGAGGTTATATTGACAAACTGTATATACGAATAGCTGAAATACTTGCTGATTATCATCGTTGTTCTATTGTTGTGAAAGATGAATTACTCAACTATAATAATACCCTAGATCCATTCATAGCACACCAGAAATTCTACGCTGTGTTCGTTATGACTTTTCACGCTTTGAAGAATTGCCGAATTCAATCATGCAACACGCGTTTAACAACTAAGGTACACTCTTCAATGATTGCATATTACGACAACCTAAGAAAATAGACATTGTACAGGGTATGCAAATCCAACGTACATATACGATATTTAGCAAATGGTTTTGTTCGGTTTTCATAAAGTTGTTGTGTAAGTTTATGCTTTAGCCCCCCTTCTGGGGGCCCAGCATTCAATATAAACGTGTGAATTAGACAATATAGCTTCTAACTGAATAGTTCAGCATACTCTCAATACATATATATTATGCGTAATCAAGTCGTTATTGTTGCCTAACTATGTTCAAATGTTGCATAAGTGTTACGTAACTAACAATTCAAAAAAAAGCTGGTATGGGGTCAAACAAACAAACAATGCTAATGCAACTAACCAAAGCGTTTTGTGCACAGTATTCAAATATTCAAAACTATCCCTAAATCGATATACTAAACGTTTACTGTATGTATTTGCTAGCTAAGATAACCGCACACACATACTCTCTCTTCAAAAAGTTCGTATTCGAATGACCGCAAATAAAACCTATAGTTTAGCGCGAGCATATTAGTCAAAACTGTGTTTGAAAAATATGTATAACAGGGCATATATTAATTAGCATAAAACAAGCTACTAACCACGTATATGTACTATAGTCCTTTAACGATTATCACATTTTTACTCAAACCTTGAAACTACATACATACATATGTACTCATGTCATGCCATGCCATGTTTATAGGGTGAGAACCGGGAGAAACCAGAACACAAACATACTTATATGCTATTTATACAGAACAATGATGACCAAGTAGAATATATAACTATACTTAAAGAAAACTACATATATACGAAACTAAATACCTACTATCAATACAATCAACTAATATATGCATTACCTATACTGTAGTCATTCGACATGTGTTTATTTCATAGAGATATTGCTAACTAAGCTGATACCGATATTGTGAAAAACCAAACTAAATTGCGTTGAGTTTAATATACTCGCCCATCAATAAATTTGAAACAATGCAAATGCAAATACAAAATACAAATATGTAACTGAAGTTGTTGGTGAATAAACAAGCTACAAAACAACACAACGTCCCTTTTCATTTGTGTTCAATGGTCATTAAACTTTATTAGGTATCTAAATTATTTACACTCAATCCAAGGAAAAGTTTACAACACAATTACAATGCTCGGCCAAAAATTAAAATGGCCTTATAACTGAAATTCGCTATGTATGGTATATACATTTTGTGTTTAAATTATTTTAATAGGGTAAACACTTTACTTTAAGGTCAACTTTTAGAAAGCCAAAATTAGAATATGGTAGGAGAAAAGGTCAAGAACTCCTTGAACTTATAAACTAATTCATGTGTGACTATATTTGCACGCCTAAGAAGAAGGCTTGGACTCGTCTATCTGTGAGGTTTCGTGCTTTTCCTTGGCAAAGTCGATGATCTGGGTCAGGCTTTCGCCCATTTCCTCCAGCACCTCGCGCTCCATTTCCTCCACGGACACATTCTGTTTCTCGTGCATCACAATCCGCGATATCATGCACATGACGGTCGCCTGAATGACATCGTCCGTCAAATATATATTTGCGCAGTTCTCGTTCGATTGCTTGTTCTTAGCTTTGTCCTTTTTCTGACCCTCGGCACCCATCAATCCGTCCAGTGAGTCCATGTCCACGTCCGGACGGTCTTCCATGTTTCGACAACCTAAAGAATAATTTGATTGATTTGATTGGTTTGATCATAGATAAAACAGATTTATCAGTTTACTTACCAACGCATTTACATATGCTGGTGCAGGGAATCTTCGCTTCATAGCACTCACAATAGTTCTTGAGGCAGCCCGATCTTTTGCAGTTGCAACCTTTGTTATGCAGTCGCATGTCACCTGAATTGGGTGCCGTAATTTTGGGTCTGTTAAAAAAAAAAGGAAGTAGTTATAATTAGCACCTTTGGAACTCATAAGCTTTCCCTTTCAAATAAACTTACTTAAAGGCGCTGGGGTTGCGATCGAGGCAGCTGCGAATAGCACGCTCCCGCTCCACCTCGTAGTCCAGATTGTTGAAGCAATCCTTGCAGGTGCAGTCCTGACAGAACTCGCCGTTTGCGAAGCAATCGCAGTAAAGCTTTAGACACTGCGACTTGCTGCAGTTGCAGTGCTTTCGCCGCGAAGTCATGCCGCCCAATTGATCAACGGCCCCGGCTGCTGCCGGGGTTGCTGCGGGTTTTAGGACTTCAAAGAGCGGCTTGGCGGGCACGTTGGCCTTCGCCCCCGGAGGCAGTGTCGGCAGCTTTGGCTCGACCTTGATCGGCGACGATTGTTCGGTAGGCAGTTGCTGCTGCCTAATCTTTTGCTTGGCCTGCGCTTGGAGTTGCTGGTGCTTGGACTGCTGCTGGGCACCCATATGCTTGAAGCGGTGCTGTTGCGAGGAAATGGATGGCGGGCGTCGCGTCTTGTTTTCCACATATCCAGTGTATCCCCGTCGCATAGCACTCGTCGATGATTGGGGCACACCCGAATTACAGATCATGTACTTGGCCCCGTTGCTTCCAGTCGTTTGAACATAGTTGTAGATTTTCTTTGGGGAGTTGGAATTGGGACTTGTGCTGCTAGACACCACACGCTGTACATTCGCTGGCCGATTAATTACTTTCTGAACTGGCTGGGAAGCTGCCTTCTGTGATCCTTGCTGCATGGTAATAACGTAACGCGGCTTTTTGGCCTCAGGACCCGCATCGCTGCTGTCGCTGGCTTCACTACTGGCCGAGGCCGATTGCTTTAGCTGCATATTGAGATCGGTAAGACGGTGTTTGCGTGGCAACTCCTGGCTGCCACTCGGTGCGGCGCTGCTGCTCGCCGCACTGGCTGGCTTTGAGGCGTTGGTGATGGCGCCCAGCGCACGCTTTAAAGATAGAAATTGAGTTAGAATGAAATAAATATGTACCAACACAAGTAACAACCTTTGAGATCAACGTCTGCACGGAAGGCAGCGGCACAATGCTGCCGCCCATTGATCGCATTACAATCTTGTTGGTGCTGCCCATGGGAAGGTTTGCCTTCGATACGGCTGCAGATGGAGCTGCTGCTGCGGATGTTGTAAAAGATGTGGCAGGAACACCAGTAGCAACCGGTGGCCTCACCACAGTGATCTTCTGAGTTTGCACTGTTTTCGGCATAGACGTTGTTGCACTTGTTCCGGCGGCACTCTTATTGTTGTTCAGGACACGTACATATTGTACTCCTCCCTTGCCAGGCATCTGAATAGCGTGCAATCCGCTCGACGTGGAAGGTGTCTGTCCGCCCGTCGTGTGGGATGTCGAACTGGTGGCACTCGCATTCGGTGACAGCTTAATGATGTTCTTGTTGGATACAAGAATCTGTTTGCCGCCACTTTGAACCAACATCTTGCCCGGTGTTGCGGATGCACTGGCAACAGAGCCCGTCGCTGGCTTTACAGGAGTTTCTGTTCTAACCACTACCTGGCCAACGGGCTTGTTGAGCACCACATTTCCCGAGGGAGATAGTTTGACAGAAGTGGCGGAAGAGCCTCCTGGTGTGACTGTGGTGCCAGTTCCCTGTTTGGCGTTCATTAGCAGCGAGGGACCAGCCTGATTGATCTTGATAATTTTGCCATCGGCAGTGCGCACCACCTGAATTTTGGTGGGCTGTGCCAGAGATCCGGATGTGGTTGCCGGCGTGCTGGAAGTCGACGCCTTCGCAGTGCCTCCGGCCAGCGGTTGGATGCCCTTTATGGTGAAGGCTGTGCCGGGTACCGAGGTGCTTGCTTTGGGAGGAACAGCTGCCTTGACCAGACCCGTGCTTGCCATGGTCACGCCCTTAGAAAGCACTGCCTTCTGGATACCAGAAGGCGCCACGAGGCGTCTTATACCACTGCTTGGTGACCCTGTCAACGCAGTGCTGCTTTGTGTTCCAGGTACAGACTTCTGGACAAAGATGACTTGGCCATCTTTCGTCCTAATCTGGGTCAAGTTGCTCAAAGTCTTGGTTATGCTACCCGTTGTGGATTTGGTCGCTATGGTTGTGCTACCGATCTTTAGCGTACTGCTGGGTATTGGTTTCAATTTGTTTAGTATCTTTACGTCTGTAACTTGCGCCTTGGCCGGAGGAGTACCACCGGCAGTCACCACCTTAATGGCGTGCGACTTCAAAACGGTTGGTCCGGGCGAGTTTAACCTCTTGTCCTCCAGTATGTGGACCACGTTCTTCTTGAACTGCGGCGTGTTCAGGGAATCGTTGGCCGGATCGGCCAGATCTTCACCGCCGCCATCGTCTTCCTCTGAGTCCAGGGCTTCTATTTCCATGTGCTGGGAACTCTTGTCCGACGTTGGCTCCAAAAAGTCTTCAAAACTCAGCTCCGGCAATGGTTCCGTGTCGTCTAGGGAATCTGCGGACAAAATAAGTTATTAATTACTTTGCAAACAAACGTTTACGATGTTTGAATCTACCGGTCAAGTAGTCTACGCGGTAGGAACTAATTTTTGCCAATTTTCAAATCAATTTCAAAATGTTCTTTATCATCAGCTGCGCTCAAGGCGGTTGCAGCAGTGTTGTGAAATGTCGTAGTCAGATTATTAGCGGGCTTGTTTGATTTTATCGGATCCATTTCGATACCAGTCTTTTACGGATGCCGTTAACCTAGAGCGATAATCAATCGATGAGTGGCGCCTAAATTAAATATTGCCCTTTATCAAGGATTAAAAACTGTGCTTACTTTATATACATTTATATAAGAAATATAATAACAAATATAAAACTTAAAAAGCGGACTATTTTAAATCCAATTTAAGATCCCTACTAATATACCAAGTTTTAAAACTTCGTTGTCCATGTGTTTGTTTATATTTTACTCGATTGTGATTGGAGCGCCAACAACTTATACAATATGCATAAAAATCGCTTAAGAATATGATTTTAGTTAATGACTGACGGCGTTCCGGGGATCTACTTCTTAGCCGCCTCCTTCTTCTCGCGCGCTTTCTTGCCCTCCGTCAACTCGGATCGCTGCGATTCAGTCAATGGGGGCAGAGTGCTGGTGACGACACCAGTGCCCAGGGTCAGGTTTCCGTCACGCAGCGTGAAGCGCTGTCCCTGCTCCAGGACCATTGGCCGGATGAGGCGCAGAATGAGCTTGGTGTCTTCGCCGGGCATGACCATCTCCTTGTCGGGAATCTGCACCTGCACGGCGCAATCCCAGGTGCGGGAGAACATCTGTAGTTGGATGAAGGACATGAAGGGCTTTGTGCGGCCGCCTTCATCCTTGGACAGGATGTACACCTGGGCCTCCAGCTGATCGAGAGCCTTCACACTGCCCGGCTTGCACATGACCATGCCGCGCTTGATGTCATCTCGCTTAACGCCGCGCACCAGAGCGCCCAGCTGATCACCGGCTTGCGCCTCCTCCAGAATCTGGTGGAACATCTCCACGCCCGTCACCGTCGACTTAAGCACCTTGTTATAGCCCACGAACTCGCACTCCATGCCCTTCTTGACCACTCCGCGCTCCAGGCGACCAGTGACGACGGTGCCGCGTCCGGGAATCGAGTACACATTCTCAACAGGCAGCAGGAAGGGTTTGTCCAGCTCGCGCACAGGCGTGGGGATGAAGCTATCCACCTCCTGGAGCAGTTTCAGGATCGCCTCCTTGCCAATCTCGGGGCTCTTGTCCTCGAGGGCGCACAGCGCCGAGCCCTTCACCACAGGGATCTTGTCACCATCATAGCCCATCTCGGTAAGCAGCTCTCGGATCTCCATCTCCACCAGGTCGACCATCTCCTCATCGGCGGCGTCCACCTTGTTGATGAACACCACAATGTGATCAATGCCGATCTGCTTGGCGAGCAGCATATGCTCGCGGGTCTGGGGCATGGCACCATCGGTGGCAGCCACAACGAGAATGGCGCCATCCATCTGGGCTGTACCGGTGATCATGTTCTTAATATAATCGGCATGTCCCGGACAATCTGTGTGGCCGTAGTGGCGCGTCTCCGTCTGGTATTCCACGTGGGCTACATTGATGGTGATACCACGAGCCTTCTCCTCGGGCGCATTGTCGATTTCATTGTATTTCTTGCTCTCGGCCAGCTGCTTGTCGGCCAGGACCTTGGTGATGGCCGCCGTGAGCGTAGTCTTGCCGTGATCCACATGGCCAATGGTGCCCACATTGCAATGGGGCTTGGTTCGCTCGAACACCTTCTTCTCGTTGGCATACTCGCGAAGGTACTGCTGCATGTTGCCGGTCCTGGGCGCAGCAAGTAGTCCGTTTCTCTGCCAATCCTTGCAGGCAGTGGAGGTGGCAGTGGCACCCGCCATACGCAGCATTCTGGCGGAGCTCATGGCGCGCCGGCTGCAGCGCAGGGCCAATGACATTGATGCGGTGGACCGGCAGACGGCGGCGGCAAATGCATGTGACATGGTTCTGGGCTTCCTATTGGCGCTTTTAACTAAAGGTGTGTATTAGAATCTGCGCTACGCGATGGATAGCTCCTGCTGCACTTACGAGTGTAGATTTAGCTGTCCTGGCAGGGGGTAAAAAGCCTTTTCACAGGTCGAAGAAAATCTTACGGCTCGAAATTGCGTAAACCCTGAAATGTGCTGTGCGCCAGAGTTGCCACCTCGTGGAGGTTGTCCGATAGACCACTCACTTATCGATACGTTAAATTATTTTCAAACAAAAACATTTTATAATGGTAAAATAATTTTAAAGAATTAACCTAAATTAAAGAAGCTTAAAAGGTTATATATTTACTTTGAAATAGAATTATATATTTTGTTGACTACCACTTTTGCATAAGAATATTGAAAGGGGTGGCAGCCCCTTGTTGACGTTATTATTTGTGCGCGTTTTTTTCCACCCATTAACCACCCATCTCAACAACTCGTCCAAACTCATAAGATGCACCAAAGCCTAAAATAACTTTCTTATTAAATATATGTGCTTGCCAATTCTCTAATTGCACGTTAGCATACTTTTAACAGTGTAAAATTATTTGCCCCCAAGACTGTACCCCACTAAAACACCAATACAAACATACAAATGTCCATGTGTGTAACACCCTGTCTGGCAACGCAACGCCTTGGGATGTTCCCAGATCGTTAAAAGCACTTTTTCGTTTCGTCAGCAGAGTGCAAAAAATTACGAAAAATCCAAATTCAGACCCATTGCCAGATATATGGAAGCCGCAATGCAATATGGACAAATAAGTCCGCTTGTTGGTGTTTGGGCAGAGGGGTAAACAAGCGAAGGGGGAGCCGCTAATCGAGGAGATCAATTTGCGCGCCAGCGAACGGCCCAACTGCCATGGCGAGTACACGCTGTACCAGAAGTTGAAAATTCAATTTGAAATATGAAATGATCAAATCCTTACCCAAATTTCCGACACTAGTGTCCATGCTTGGTGTGTACTGTGTATGCTCTGCCGCTGGGGTTAGCGTATTGTGTGTTGGGCGCTGTTTTGAATGCAGTGCGCGATGACTGCGGACAAAACAAAAAGGAAATCTGCACACTGGGAAATGTGAATGCGTTGAACTCAAAGGGCGTCGCGGGCGAACGAAATGGTCGCGAGACGGTTAGTTACTGCGGTGAGATGCGCGTCGCGATATCACTGCTATTTGCACTTTCATTTGGCGGCCTTATCAGCGAGTATTTACAATCGAGTGCAACAGCGAATTCAAAATTCAATTTAAATTGCCGTCGAGTGGTCTTTCTTTACTTTTATGAATCAGAGTGGGACCGTAGCGCGACCGTTAAATTATACCGCCACACATAGTCAGATATACTGAAATTTGCTTAGGAAATACTGAAAAATACCTCAAAATGATACGGAGCCATGAAGGTGAAAGACTTGGGTAATGTTTTACCAAAGACTCATACCAAAACTAAATTCTTAAAATTTATTTAGACAACTTGAAAAATGCAAATAATATTTTGATATTCATTTTCTGAAACACCAAATATTAAAGTTTGGTCTGTAACGTTTTACTAGTTGAGTCGCATAATAAAATTTCTGTGTTGTGGAATTAAATTGTTCATTTTAAATTTCGACCCCCTTTCAATAAGAAAAGCATTTCAAATTTCTTTATTCTTCTCTTTTTTATTCCTTCAACTATGCTAATTTTTAAAACCAAGGTATGTTAGATAATTAAAAATAAAATAAGCTTTCATTTTCACAGAACATAATCGTCGAACATTTAAAACGCCAAATGTAATTTTCAACATCTTAACGAATTAACACTTAATGGCATCCGCAAAAAAATATTAAACTAAGAAGATAAAAGTATAAACAATTCCACAACGGACTATTGCTGTCAATAGACAACACTACATAAACTCGGAGGAGGGACGCAGATTAACCCGCCGGTTGCGCAGCGTGTACATGCGAGGAGTTGCTTCATTTTCCTGATTGGAATCCCTTCCGGGATTCTGCTCCAGGGATCTGCGTTCCGTGGAGGCCTCCAGCGACATGTCCTCCTCGCAGTCCTCCAGCTTGTCGGCGCCCACCGTCTCGTCGTTGCTAATGTTTCCCTCCTCGTAGGTGAACTGGAATCGCCGTACGCTCTTCTTGGCGCTGAAGAGCACACCACGGTTCTGCCGCTTCGTGGTGCCGGGCGTCTTGAGGATGGAGGCCCGCGGCTTGGGCGGCGGCGTCTTGGCAGCGTTCTGCTCGGCGGCCGCAAGGATCGCTGATTTCAGGAGCGCATTTGGTGCAATCGACTGACGCCCTTCGCCGGTGGACATGCGGAGTACTGTGCGGGCGGGCGAAAAGGATCGGCGGTTGCGAACTACGATTACGCGAGGCGAACTGTGGCGCGTGGACGTGGAGGGCAGGCCATCCTCTAGGATCGGCTCCTCCACCTTGGTCTTCTTCATGTTGGCATGGGCTTTGCGGAGGAACTGCTGCAGATTGCTGCTGGGCTTGGCCTTCGATTTGATCTTCATGTTGCGACTTATCTTGTGCTTGGGCTTCGGCTGTTTGGGTTCCTCGGCCACTGCATCCGGATCCAGCCAATCGTTGGCCTTCCAACGCTTCAGGTTGTCGAAGCGCTTGTCCACGTTCTCGCTCTGCAGGCGCAGCATGTCCCACCAGCCCTCCAGATCCTCAGGCTGCACCGGTTTCGAATCCTCGCTGCCATCGTTTGGCTGACGGTTCTTGCCGGTCGCTCCAGCCTCGCAACGATCGATCAGGCCGCTGAACTGCATCATCTTCTTGGTGGTCAGCAGACGTGTTTGGCCGATGGTCACGTTGATCATGTCAATGCCGCCCGTTTCCTGCAGCCTTGCTTCATTCTCCTTGCTGTACGCCTCCCATTCCGCGCAAAGCGCTTCGAGACGCCTGATCTCGTTTTCCAACTGCAGTCGGAAGTACAGAACCGATTCGATGGCACGGCGAACTTCCAAGGGCGATTCCTCATTGGACAGGTAGAAGCTATTGCGTTTCTCCTTCTCACAGCGCGAGTTCACCTTTCCCCGCGAGACACTAACAAACGGACTGAGATAGTTGGGCATGCCATTGGATTCGCGACGTGGCGGTGTCTTCGTACCCTCTGGCACCAGAGTGGAATCTCCACTGTCTCCTGTAACTAAAATGAAAATGTGAGTGAGTTTAAGATTTGAAAAGGCGTATCCCAAACTCACCCGTCGTCTGCTGAGGATCCAAGATGAGCGAGTCCTCCGCCGGTGAATTTGCCACTGAGTAACGCGTAAAGTCGAACTTTTTCTTTGCCACCGGACCGGACGCCTCTTTCTTAGCTACCGGCAGCAACTGCCTTTTGACCGAACTTTCTCCTTCAACTTTGACCGGTGCCACCGGGCTCAACAAGATGCTGTCGCCAAACGCCTCCATTAGATGACCGCTGCTATTGTTCGACTTGCACTGCGTTGATGTGGCCTGGTCGATGAAGGGATTATGGATATCCTCCAGCGGCGTGTGAGGCGGTATATCTAGCGTGGCTGCCTGCAGCAATTCGGCTTTGAGCTGAGGAAGCTTTCGCACATTGTCCTGAAGCCTTGTGTACTGGCTCTTTATCTTGGTGGCCTTCATTCGCATGGAGTGACTTGCTGCCTTGCTGGTCGCTCCAGCTGTGTCCTTGAACTTGGCCGCGGCACCACCTCCGCCACGAATAGGCTGTGGTTTCACGACATTCGCCCGTCGTGTCACTGGTGCCCTGTTACCCAAAGGTTTCTCGAACGGCTGGGACAACACATTGGCCAGTCTAGCTGTCCGTGGTGCCGGCGGCGCAGGTAATCTGGGTTTTGTGCTGACCACTGGTGGCTGTTGCCGTATGCCTGGCGTTTTCGCTTTCGTGACTGTCGCTGGGGTGGGTCGGGATATGGTGGTAGTGATCTTCTTCGCTTCAACCGCAGGCTGCCTTACACTGGTAGTTTGCTTCGTTGTGTTTGAAATGGGTCGCGCAGCTGCTTTTTGCCTGGCCAAGGCAACCGGATTGGTGTTTTGACGACTTGGAGGCACTATTTTTGTTACAGAAGCAGCTGATTTATGCTTGGCCAAGGCAGAAGATGCAGGCACGGTATTGGATGACGGGGGAGCTGCTGTCACTTTGGCCGCACTTGGAGTTGCAGATGTTGGCTTGAGTATTGAAGGTTTGATCGGTTCTGCAGCTTTGGCATTGCCCGTGGGATTGGCAATCACGTAGAGGGAACACCGCTTGGGAGGCTGGAAACCGTGACTTGACTCCTTCTGCTTTGCAGAAGCCAGATTATCGGGAACCCGAAATGTTTGCGATTTGGGCAAGACCTTTGATTGTTTTACGGTCGGCACATTGATGGCTGCGCCTCGACGATTCTGGTCTTGCTGCTTATGCTCTTTGGTCTTGGCTGTCTTCCACTCCATGTAGCGTTGTAAGTAGAGTTTCTGGCGGGAGACCTTCGGGTTGGATTCCTTCTGCTGTTCTGCGGGCTTCGTGTCCAGCTGCTCCGGACTCTCCAGTTTGGGTGCCACATTTTCCTGGGGCAGAGCAGCTTGGGCCGCTGCCAATTGCTTCGTTTTGACCGGCGTCGGGCTCACGCTGATGATGCGGTTCTGGTAAAAACAATCGTCCCGTTTTTTGGCGCGCGCCGCATGCAACCGATCCCTGTTCTCCTGGCAGTGATTGCGCGGGCTCAGAACCAGCGATTGCTCCTTGTACAGTTCCTTGTGGCGCTGCATTGCGACTGCTGTGACGGATGGGCGAGTCAAGCTGAAGGGTCCGGTTGGATTGAATCGTAATGCTGACTTTTCCGGCGAAGCGTCTCCTGTTTTGATTTTTAAAATGGCGAAGCGTCTTGCGGTGTGACCAGGTGATGGAAAACTACGAACGCCCTGCGGTATGCCTCTCCCACAGTGTTGTGTTCAGTATATTTTCATGGCATAATAAAGCGACCCCGCCACAGTCACGCTGCTATGAAAATAAAAGTGAATTACAAATTTAGCAGTAGTAATATGTTAGCCAAACCGCTCCCGCGCCTAATTAGTGTCGCTTAAGCTTGCAGCCACCCTAGCCCTTTGGAATTGTAAGCCCGGCGGCCTCTTTGCACATGCCAGAAACTCGAAAATAGTTCGCCGCAACTTGTGCATATAGAAATATAAGCGCCGCGTGTGCGAGTGTGTGTGTGTTTATTGGGGTTACAAAAAATAAAACAAACAACGTCACCGCGGCAGCATTGCCAACAGCAAGCACCCACGCCCTAGATTGCCAAATGTTAATTGTGTTCTAAGCGAGACATTGCATATTATTTAAGGCAAATTACTTCGCATAACAACAAGTAATAGCCAAACATCGTATAATTGCTTTTGCGGTACCTGCTTTTCCCCGAAATTCCAAATCGCAAGCTGCTGGCAACGCTGCCACGCTCAGTTACGCACACACACCCAAACAGTGGCCGCAGAGAAGAGAGCGGCTCGTGTCTGTGTTCATTCTCTGTTGCTGCTCCGCCTGGGAATGTCGTCGTCGTCGGTGTATTTTTAATCGCTTTCTTCCCTTGCCTTCGCACAAGATATATTATTATTAACCGAACTGAGAAAAGCGCGCTGCCGAATATCCATGATTTATCGTTTATATAATGTGCGCTAACTAATCGCGGATTCGTCTCGTTTCGTTTTCATTTCCACAGCACTGAGTAGTGAGTGAGAGAGAAATTCAAAGAGAGTGAGAGAGCAAGAGCAGAGAACGAGCGTGTGTGTGTCTGTGCCTCTGTGTGTGCGTGTGTGTGGTGCATCAAGGCTGATAAAACTAAATCCAAAACTACAATTGCAACTAAATTTGAAACAAACTCCGAAAGCGTTTTCTAACTGCACACAAAACAACACAGCAAAATGGAAGCGATTGCCAAACACGATTTCTCTGCGACGGCTGACGACGAGCTGAATTTTCGCAAAACTCAGATCCTGAAGGTGAGTGCGGTTCCAAAATCATCAATTCCCCTCCTTAAATCAAAATATCTGCATTTATTCATAGACAGGGGGGCGTGGCAGATCCTGCATGCATAATCCGCTGCGATGCAGCTGCCGGCGTCCAGGTCGTTGCCTTAACCCACATCCTAGGTTCAATCCCCAGACAGATTTTGTTACTAAATCGCGACCAAACAGACAGCAGTCGCAAAAGCTGGCTAAAGAGGTTCAAAAGGTGCACTCACAGAAGGCAACACGAAAGGGTTACGACTCATGAGACACCGCAGCCCGAATACTCTTACTAGAACCAAAAGATTCAGTCAAATGTATTCCACTATCAGTATAAAAACCTTGTAAAGCATTACATTCTGAAATATTGTATGTTTGCACTCGAAATCTATAAAGACCTTATTTTTGACCCCATTTAATCTGCATATAGTTCTGATTAGCATTACAAAGTTTGAAAAATGATGTGCAGATTGGGTTTCTAAAGCTATAAACATGCATATATGAATAAATCTATATACTATACTTTGGAAATCTAGCATTTTTCACTGTTTCCTTGAATGAACTTATTTATTGTTAGGTTTCCTATAGTATTTATATACTATTTCAACTTTTCTATTAGTTTTTTTCCAATGCTTGGAAAAACCATTCCAACAGTTTGTAGTGTTGATATATTCGATGACCCCTTTGACTTTGCGGAACTTTGTGGGGGACATCCGATGCTTGCCCGGGTTGCTTGTATTCCCTGGCTTTCTGGCCAAGAAAAGGCTGCTGGCAGGCTGCGATTCGATCTTTTTCGCCGCCGCCGCCTTGCTTCCTTCCAGGTGTTTGTGTTTGTGTTGGCTCACTAGCTCGATGGCTGGCTGGCTGGATGGGTGTCCTAGGCCAAACCCTTTGTTTTGGCTGGCGAATTTTCCGGTTTCTTGTTGCCAGGGCGCGCTGTAAGCTGATTTTCGTTGCTGTGTGTCTACCTTGTCGTAGGTTAGTCACAGCAGGAACCCAGGCCCGTGGCAGGTTTTCTCCCTTTTTCTGCCTCTTTTTTTGCGCCTCTTTTCCATATGCCGCCGCTGCATTTGCAGCATTTGTTGCTGCTGCTGATTGATGGTGTCAATGACTCGCCGAAGAGGCTTCTTTATCGCCACCCGAAGGTCAAGTGTGTGCGCTGCTCCCGTCCATTAGAGGGGCTTCTACGCCGTAGATGAGCCCTCTGTCCAGCTGCACGGGCTTATCAACGGGTAAACAAACCGCACTGATAGTCATAGTTCGTTTAACCCATAGTTCTCTGCGCTCCATTGATGCGGGGGATAAAGGCAGTGAGAAATAGAAATACATCTGTACATTATCTGTACGCATATCTGTTCGAACTGCGAGCGCATTTGTTTGTTTGCCAGCGATTAGTCACTTTTCGATGGCCTTATCTGAAAAGATGCCCCAATCCAGCAAACATACAGCTGGCATAGGAGGCGATAGAGAGAGGAGCGCTGTGTGAATCATCAAACATTTCATTGGGTTTCGTTCCTTCCAGAAAACTGGTTTTCAGGTCAGCGCATTTCTTGGATATTTGGAGCTTCATTTTCCCAGAAACATGCCACCGATTCTAACGGCCTTGTTGTGTTGTTTGGGCAGCAAAAGTGGCCACGTTTTATCATAACAATATGAAAACACACACGAAATGGGGATTCTGTGCTCAACTTTCGCTTGTCGCGAAAACAGCGAAAAGTGAACGTTCGTGTCGCTTTGACACTTTTTCAGTGTAGAATTTCCGAAACGACAATAGATTTTTTTCTCTAGTAATTACATAAGCATACGAGTATAAACAATTGATAATAACAATCATGGCCACTACGTGCCTGCCTTCCGAGAGCGCCGCTAAATATTTATGCATTATCCAACAGGCATGCACATTGCCTGCACTGAAAAAAAAAAATTGTGCACTTCCCTTTGCAGTTGGGAAAATAAATATGCATACGATCATGGAGTATTTGGGAAAGATTTCAGCATAATTAAGTTTATATCATTTCTAAACCCTCTGGTTTTTTCCAGTGCTCAGCGGCGAGAAAACTTTCTGTAATAGACGACGAATCCGTGGAAATGAATTTCTCGGCGGCTGTTTTCAATGAATGAAACAATCTAAAAATAAAATAAAAATATACGATGAACAATGTCTGGGTGGGTGACAGATGCGGGCGGGATCGTCGGCGATGGGGGGTGGATTAGAACTATGGAGCTGCCAATTAGTCGGCCAGATACAGCTGAGCGGTCAAAATCCCACTGCCACAGCCAACAGTGAGCACAATAATTGGGTTTTACATAAGCTGGAAACGACATTGACACCCCATCCACCTCCAGCTCCACACCACCCAAATCCCCGCCACATTCCGACGTGCGAAAATGTAACCAAAAAACGCAAAACAGCAGTATACGAATCGAATATGGGATATCTCATATATACACATGTATCTGTATCTTTAATTAACAAGAAATCGATCTGTGGGTTAAGGTATTTTGTTTTTTTTAACCTCGTATGATAGTCACTTGTATAATTATCGATGAGACATTCGTGGGGTAATTACAAGTTGCAACTTCAGAAAAGTAACCAACCCTCAACTACACAGTATCAGCAGGGGTTTTTTTCTTTGGGTGACTCATTTGAATGCCATTCCATTATTCCAACTTGACGTCAAGCGATATTGGAAAATAACAAAGCTGCCAAATAAACACCGAACTGCTCAAGGGAAAAATGACAGAAACACATAAAGATTGGAGTATGCCTTACTTAAGACTTAACTAAAAGGCGAAATCCTGACCTTTGCACAATAAACACATTTCCTGGGTATTTGTTCAGCGATTTCCTTGGGAAAAGCAAACAGATTCCGAAAACTGAAGGCTGCTGGGCGCCGTCAAAAGCGAGATTCATTCATAAAAGCTCAACTCAGTCAACTTCGAATCTGGGAATTCCCAGTGGCCAAGCAAACGCCGAGACCTTTGCAGATAGACAATCTTCCATTTCGGCTGTCAATCGTAAGATATCATAAAAAGTAGTCGCCGATTACGCAGGCAGCAGCCTGTTGTTGTGTCATTGGCATGCGAAATGGGCTAGGAAAAAGTCCATTAGATAGACAAAAGTGAAATTCGACCATTCGAGTGAGTGCTCCGTTTCACTTAACATTCTTATCACATGTCGCGGCCATAATGCTTGCCTATTTTTAGCGTTTCGCAAGAAAAAGATATGAGAATAGGGGAGATAATAGATACCAAACCATAAGCCTATCTTCGCTGATTGCGCACTGACACAGTTTTTGGGAACAGCGCTCAATCAACAAACAATTGGAAACTGTTCATCGAATCACTGGGGAATCGGGCCAGTCGCCAATAAACAAAGCGGAAGAATGTCTCGATTGATCCACATTGTCTGGAGCGAGGGCGATTAAAGGGGTGTGGCCCTCAAAATGGAAACAACGAAGGCAGGTTCTTACAACGAATTTTCGGGGATCGGATTACTCACTGTGCATCTGGTTCCTTGGTTTCCATCGAGAGAAACGGCAATTAAAATCAGATGCTTCATTGAATAACCAAAGAACTTACTTTACATTATCTCAGCCGTATGAAGCTGAATATATGATTGTTTTATTAGGCAGGGGTAGAAGATTTAGGTATTTTATGTCCATTAAGATCATTTTTTTCACCCATATCAAGCTTAGTTTATTAGATATTTACATTACAAACCCATTGATTTTTGTTGCTTAAACCTAAATCCCTTCTTTTTACACAGATATTAAATATGGAAGACGATTCAAATTGGTATCGCGCCGAGCTGGATGGAAAGGAAGGCCTCATACCCAGTAATTACATAGAAATGAAGAATCACGAGTAAGTCGAGTGCGAAATTCCCATATCGAGACCCAAATGATGATCATTTCTATTGTAGCTGGTATTACGGACGCATCACACGCGCCGATGCTGAGAAGCTGCTGTCAAATAAGCACGAAGGCGCCTTCTTGATACGCATCAGCGAATCCAGTCCCGGCGATTTCTCCTTATCAGTCAAGTGAGTTGCTTCAATGGCACCAGCTTTCATATGTATGATCGAAATTCTTTGCCCTCTTCAGATGCCCCGATGGCGTTCAGCATTTCAAGGTTCTGCGCGATGCTCAAAGCAAATTCTTTCTCTGGGTGGTCAAGTTCAACTCCCTCAACGAACTGGTCGAATATCATCGGACGGCGAGCGTGTCCCGGTCGCAGGATGTCAAATTGCGTGATATGATACCTGAAGAGGTGGGTGTGCCGTCCATTCCATTCCATTCGGATGAGTTGAGTTTGCCCAGCAGACATGCAGATTCGTTTTAAAAATACAAATTTCGCATAACACATTGAGGTCATGCTTGCGTACGACGCCGCCTCCACCGCCCACCCATTTAAACTATAAACAAACAGCGATGCCAAGAGTATTAGATTTGGATTCATGATGTCCGACCGATTTCTTTATTGCAGATGCTCGTGCAGGCGCTGTACGATTTTGTGCCACAGGAATCCGGGGAATTGGACTTCAGACGCGGCGATGTCATCACCGTCACAGATCGCTCCGATGAGAACTGGTGGAACGGCGAGATCGGCAATAGGAAAGGCATCTTCCCAGCAACTTATGTGACGCCATATCATTCATAATAAGATAACTTCTAAGGAGGGACGCCACACACAACCCTCTCCGGGAAACGCGGAAAACACAACACACACCCATAACGATTAGGCAGCATTATCAGCAATTGCAAATAACAACAAGAAGAAACTAAGAAACACAAATTTTAAATATTTATATGTACAAGAAGCGTGGACATAAATTCTGTAGACAACGTATACAACACAAGTTTAAGCCTTTAAGCCGAATGCATTTTTTACGTTTTGACGTTTTTTGATAAAACATTACATTACGATAACATTACGAAATCGTTTAATAGCAACTGAGTGACACTTTAAACTAGATATGTAAATTTATTTGTGTATGTATAGCTGCGGCCGAAGAAAAAGGCATTTGATCGGAGTTTTCCTTTGCAATCCTTCCGCACAGAGAACGAAACTCACTGCTAGCATCTTGGCCGCAACTATTGGCATATGCAAGTATGTCTACATACCAGATGGCACTATTATTATTATTGTAAACAAGCGGATTTTTGATATAAATATATAATTTAAGTTCGATAAAGAGAAGTTCTGTCCTGTGCTTTTGAACGAGTGTTGAGGATTGTCCTACATGTGCTCTTTAGTTTATGTTTTGATGTTTTGAAGGAGTGCGTTTCGCAGCGAGTGAACACTTATATTATTATGATTATATGATAACGAATTACCAACCAACCAACCTAATGCTTAACACGTTTTATAGAAAACAAAACAAATTCACTATGAAAAGAAAACTTTTGCCTAAATGTCTCAAAGCTGAAGACAATTAAAACAAAATTTATATTATATTATCGTAAATGCCTACCACATAAATTAAATTAATTTTTGCATCGCTGGTTACTATATGCATACATGCACGCATCTATAAATAAATATGTATCTTCTTAAAGAAAATTGAACACGATATTAGGCCTCGGCTGCACATGCAACTTTTGCGGCGACTGTAAATTGATTATGTGAAATTTTGTCCCTTCGCTTTAAAGTTAAAAATTGTCAGTAATTATAATTTGCAATCCGTTTTCTGACCACAAAAACTCCATTGACGAAAAATGAATCTTGCAAAAGGGAAAAAAACATTTGTGACATGTGTAAAAAGTTTCAAACTGCTGCTATATCATATTGTGCTATAAATTATTACTACTACTATTTATATAATTGGTTGAGTGTGCTGTGTGTAACCTTTTTTGTCATCAGCAAAGCGAAATAGTTGCACGTTCGAGCGTTTTTCAACTACATAACTATATGCATTAACAAATGTAATGAGAGTTGCCAATATAAAGTAATTTAAACAACAACAAAATGCTAAAACGAAACATTTTAAGCCTATTTTTTTATCTATATATAAATATTATATATCGAAGCAAATACATTTATACATTTTCCTAATATCCACCAAACTAAGAAACACGACGACGATGCCTCATGGAAACAACACATCAAAAATAACTTTTGATAGGCCATAGTTTACATAAGCCGCAATTTATATTGGCCAGCAGCTGGACGCACGACAGTTTTGTACTTTTTGAGCATATTTGCAGGCGTTGGCGAGCATTTCCCGGCCCAGAACCAGTAGTAGCCGCATATTTAAACATAAATTCTAATCGTAACAATAAAGCAGGCAATTGACAAGGTTTAGATATTAACTAACAAGCGAATACACAAATGAAACATTGCATACGGTATGTTAAGTTGAGGACGTAGTTTAAGCAACAAACTGATTTATCTAATAAACTATGATATATACATTTGAATTTGAATTGGCGGCTAAAAGGGCGATTTTCAGTGCAAGTCGTGGAGTTATCGATAAGTGGTCGATAGTCATAGACTAGTAACGGGCTATTAACAGGAAACTGTAAATGTGGCTGTTTCAATAACAGAGCAAATGATCGTGTGCTATATAGTAAATAATTAAGTTGAGCTACTTAAATTTCAGAAATATTAAAAATATGTGTTACAAGCTGCACAAATAATATCGCAACGATATTCAATAGCTATGAGCAAAATGCAACTAACAGAGAACACCAAGACTGCTGTTAAATTGGGCTGAGTCTGGGCTAAGTGTTATCGCAAAGATAAGAACATCGTTCTTTTCTGGTATTTCATTGCAAGCGCAGATGGTTTATTTTGCAGTCACAGTCGCGGTCACACTGGTCATAGGCAATAAGAAAAAAAACTCGACGGCACGGTTGTCCAATTAAGTTAAATTTTCTAAGTAAACATACAAGTGCAGATACTCCGTGCGCATCCAAGCGTTCGTAAAACTGACCACGCCGCAGTTGACAAACGCAAATCATAGGCGCGCTCCGTAGTTGCGCCAGCATCGCGCTCCACGTGTGAAAATAGCCAGGAAAAGCGAACACACAAACGCACACACACGCACACACACGCACACGCGCGCATACGTCAAGTACACGTACACAAATGCGCGCGAGGGAAAAGCGCTAGGTCAGAGGAAAGTGAAAAGTGAAAAGCGTGAGGAGAGCGCGACGACGCAGGAATCGGACGACGTAACCAGGTGGGGGAAAATGGCGCTGCTCGCCTACCGGGACAAGCACATCCTGAGTGCCCAGCAGCTGAGGAAGCTCAGCGAGCACAAATACTCCTGCTTCAGCGCCAGCCTGCTCGATCCGCTGCTGCAGCCGTGGTGGAACTGGCTGGTCGCCCAGACGCCCCTTTGGCTGGCCCCCAATCTCATCACCATCGTGGGACTGATCCTCAATGTGGTTACCACCCTGATATTAATCTGGTGAGCTCCACAGAACCTGGTCGCCATTTGCCGGTTACCCCGGCAAATCAACTTCTTGGGACTCAATGTTTAGCCAGCAAATTTCATCACATTTTGCGGGGATCATCATCAGCTGCTTTGTTCCATCTATCAGCCGTCACTTGTCGTTCGCAGTTTGCCGCACTGGTGTGCCAGAAAGCGAAATTCTTTGCTGATTTAGAAATTGTTTTCTAAAAACCATAGCTTTTGAAGCTTAACATCTTGGATTCATTGATAAATTGAGCAATGTTTTCGCCAACTGTAGTAGTTACAAACACTCAATACTCGTAGGTTTTTCATTTGAAATCCCAATTAGTCAGTTAAAATATTAGAAAACAGCATATAAATGCTGCTAGTTAGCTAAACAAGAAAATCAGGCCACCACCCGTTCGCGTTTCGTAATGCGTGGCGATAGCGTATCATTCCATAACCATGCTAACTAGCCAACTGACTACACGAGGGTGGCGAGGAGGCACTGGATTCTGTGAAACACCCGAACCTGGACACAAACTATGCCAGCGATAAGATAGTGAGGGCGTCTCGCCACTTTACCCATCCACACACGAACAGCGCGAATTATAAGTAATCGCAATCATTGTCGTTTGTCGCCATTTATGACGCATTTCTTTAGCCTGAGGGCGTTGCAAAAAAGGCAACATTTAACGATAAGTAGAAAGAAACAAAGGCGGCTAATCATCGCTGCATCTCAAGACTGCTAAAGTACTGCATTGAAAACCAACAGGTGTCAAGAAGTAAAGCATTTCACAAAGCCGCAGCCTGATAAAGCAAAGTTCACTTGAGTTAACCCCGGGGGCACATTTTGCATTTTCCAATTGTTTGCCTTTCAATTGGGATACCTTTGATTGAATTAGAATGACAATTTGCATTTCTAATTGATTTTTATGGGCCTGCCCAACAAAGTCCGGCACTTGAGCATGTTTCGCTACTCCAAAGCTGAGAAACACAAATGTTGCCGCCATAACAAGAACTAAATTTAGAAAGAGACTTTCACTGGGGCTGTGGAGAAAACCTTAGCTTGTTTCTCTAATGATATGGCCCAGAAAGCAGTGTATTTCCATATTTCTTGATCTTTCTCACCTAGTGAGTAAGTGAAAAAGTGGTATGAAAATAGTAAAACACTGAGAGCTTGTTGTTTTTAGCAGCTGAATGTGAGCTAAAGTTAAGTAGAGGGGCAAATGTCATGTGAATTTAATTATTTAAAATATAGCTATGACTGTTTGAGAAATGTAATATTAATAAACCACTTGGTCAAGCCCACGTGTGCCCATTAGGCTTGATTGCTTCTGAGCGCTGGCATGTCAATCAAAGAGGCCGAAAAGTATCTTACGTATCTTACTTCGCTTCCCGGCAGATGAATCAGCTTTAAAGCTGCTCACGTGTCACCGGTTCCTGTTATTTAAAGATGGAAATACATGCTATAGAATCTATATACTCATTCACAAAACGCCGCCAAAAGAGCAGACCGGTTCTATTTGCACTTTACCTATTATTATTATTATTCCACATTTGTTGGCACATTCGTATTTGTTTTAATAATTTCAATGATTCTTTCTGGTTGCCAGCCAGACCGCTCGCGGATTTAGCTGAACCTTGTCTAGGTCAGTGGAACTCGATAAAGTAGTGTCGATCTCTGTGCATGCTGATGATTCAGCTGGAATGAGGCCTTCTCTTCGCACCGCTCGTCGCTGGTAGTGTACCGAAATTGCGAGCCGGAAACGCGAAGTCAGCTGATTCGGCGACGTTTTGTAGGAGATAGCAGTTCGCTTATCGGGCACATATTCCGAGTGGCTGCCGCAAAGTAGTGATTTCTTTTTTTTTTTACTTACTTTTACTTACTTTTTTACTTTTACTTTTGATAATTAAGGAGCTTTGCTTGGGAACTTTGCTCATCAGGCGATCGTATGCTGGCTGACGTCAGGCTTTGGGGGGCTAATTGACATGGAAACACACGCAGCGGTTTGAAATTCTACGCTTGGCAGACCGCACAGTTTTAATTCTCTGTATTCTGTATTCATTTATAAATTACAAGAAATTATGAAACTCCACAGAAATGTAATACGGAAATGTCAACATAAATAAACGCGAGTGCGTAGTCAGGTTACAATAATATTTAGATTGGGGTTTTTCAATTCAAACTGCAGTTTCTTTTATAAATTGAAATGAGACAAATAATCGGGGGTTTTGGGGTGGCCTAATCAATAATTCAAAAGAAACTATTCCCATGAAAGCTCTGTTACTATTGACTCGTTTTTAATTATCTTGTTTTGTAAATCCTTTTTTAGTTATAGTCCAAATGGCGTTGAAGCTCCGCCGCGTTGGACCTGCTTGCTCTGCGCGCTGGGTCTGTTCATCTACCAGAGTCTGGACTCCATCGACGGGAAGCAGGCGCGACGCACGAATACCTCATCCCCGCTGGGCGAACTTTTCGACCATGGCTGTGACTCCATATCGACAGTGTTCGTGGCCCTGTCTGCGTGCATCTCCTGCCAACTGGGCCACTATCCCAACTGGCTGTTCTTCCAGGTGAGTGGATAACGCACGAATTATTCAGAGCGCGTTAACTTCTGGACTTCTCTTGCAGTGCTTCTGTGCTATTGCGCTCTTCTACTGCGCCCACTGGCAGACGTATGTGTCTGGAACGATGCGGTTCGGCAGAATTGATGTGACGGAGGCTCAGTTCTCGATTATAGCCATTCACTTGGTTTCGGCTGCACTGGGTCCTGAGATCTGGCTCACCAAGGTAGGCGAGGTTCTGAAGGCGCCCAGCGAAGATGAGTGCTACCGGAACTTCTTTGCATACCCTTTAATTATTTCAGTAGTTATGTAAGCATATTCTTAAGAGTTTTATTTCGTTACGTTTATCCTAGAGTTTAGAGGTCGAGTTTTTGTTTAGGCTGCTTAGGTTTAAGCTCGGCTCGGCTACCTTAAGTTCTGTTCAATGCGAATTGGCGTGCTAGTTTAGTTTTTGAATTCAGCTACCCAATCGTTGAGTTCCCATGTTTTTCTTCTTTCGTTTAGCATGGTTAGGAAACCACGAAAGATGTTAGGTTATTGAGGTACCCGAACGAAACACACAGCTCTCTGAAATATCTATGCATAGTTGTCATATAGATTCTAGTTGAACTTTAACCACTACCAGTAATTGCAAATGTCTAATACCTTCTACTTCTATGTACATATTGCGTACTGTGCGCTCGCCTCTGTAAACAAACCTGCCGAAATCCAATGTCTGTCGCGGTAAAACCACTTAACAAACAACAAACACCAACAAACACCAACACCACACGCACATATAACACTCAGATCGGCATTGGCAGTATACAGCTTTGGTATGGGCCGGCAGTGACGACCATTGTGTGCGGTCTGCTCTCCCTAACTTATGTGTTTTCCGTCATTAAAGCCGGTGGTGTTGGCAAGAACGGCTCGACAGTTGCTGTAAGTCCCTAACACCCCCCACACACACACAAACACACACAGAACACTACTACCAGTACATACAAAACAAAAATTAATTTTGGCTGCTCAACAAGAAAAAATGAATCGAAATTGGAAGAACTTTCAGTTTTCAACTAGCTTTCTACTTGCTGACCAGCTCAGCTGAGTTTCGAGGAAGGTGCGTGGCGTGAGGATAAACCCTTAACCCCTCTTTATCCCAGTCTTTTAACCCCCAGTTGCTTGCCTATTTAATCTGTGCCGTTGTTGATTCGTGTTCATGTGTCTTTTGGTTCGAACGGCCCGGCTGCTGCAAACATAATTACTACCGCTTTGTTGCTATTGACACCACGCAAACAAGATCTATTCGAAAGCAAAACGAGAGCATGCCTAAAAAAAAACAAAAAATTAAAAAAAAAAACTCATACACAATAACTATTTTTGAGGCTGCTGAATGCGAAACTTAAGCTAATTTCTAGTAAAGCCTAATATCGATCTATGTATTTGCCCTGTCCAATTGTCCAGTTGACATTTTTGGTCCTGCTATAATACTATTTATGTCTTTATTGTCTATCGGTTCTGGAACTACATATCTATTTAACCCAAAAGTAATGTTAAAATCTACTCTATTTCGTATATATTCGTAAGCATAGTTTGTAAGTTAGCGTGATGGGGTGTTCACAGTTTGATGCGACTCTTAACACTCCACAAACACTCCTTTAGTAATCCAAACATTTTAGCAACTTATTACCAAACCTCTTTACCTCATCCTCTGAATGTAGTCGAAGATTCTAAATTTAATCGTTTTCTTGCAATCTTTCATCTTTACTAGATACCAATCGTGGGCCTTTCATGGAATTACACAATATTAGTATTTATCACATTCGGTTATGCCTTGAATATAATCAATTTCCTAAAAATGTTTACTCAAGGCGGCAGTGGCAAAAACGGCTCCTCAGTTGCTGTAAGCATTGCACCCAAATCTCGCAACAACGAGGCGGTTATGAAATCAGTATAAAAAGATTAAAAAAACTAAAAGCGGGTCATTAATCAATCCGTAGCCATAAATACCATCCTTAACTAATCTTTGGTTCTGCTTTTTGGGTTCTCTACTAATATCCTTTTTGCATTTTCCTTTGAACTTTGAATTCGATTTGGAAATGGTTTGCAGTTTCGGCTCGTTCGGTGGAGGGCTCTGGAATTTGGTTTGGCCCCTAGCACGCGATAATATCCTAATCATACCTCCCCCCTGAAATCGACTAAAACTCCATATCCATTGAATGCCATTGAAAGCATGCTGCTGCTTGGGTTTAACTAGTTGTTTAAGTGGTATTATACTTTAATTGAGTTACTAATCGAATGACACTTATTGGTGTTTGTTATTATAGTTATTTATTAGCCTAAGCATATTATCTAGATCTGGAGCTTGTAAAACGTTATCCTTTAGGTTTTTAAGCCACACTTCTGCTACACCGAAAGCAATCTGGAAAAACCGCAATTGTTTCGCAATGACAAATGAAATTTTAATGCGCGTCGTTCTTTTCTTCCGCACGCAATCAATCAATCAATGAATCAATCGATCCAAAACGAACCCCAAAACCCCATTACCATCCGCATTTATTGACATTGGCAGCTGCCGCACTTCAACTGCGAATCGCGATTTCTGCCAATTTATGTGGCCTGCGGCGTTGATTTGATTCTAGCACTGCGCTACACGAAATGCATTTTGACCGAAGGTTGCGGCAAGAACGGATCATCGGTTGCTGTAAGAAACTAACGTTTAAGTTGTAACCGCAGAACAAGACCCATCGAGATAGCCTCGTCCATCATGTCCTGGTGTGCAGTGCGTTTGGGAGCAGAAACATACTTACATATGTACTTCATGTGGTATCCTATGTCTTATGTGGCTTAAACGCACTGTAAATCGGCTTCAGTAGTTACAGTAGATACACAATATACATTACAGTACAGTACAGATCTGATAGCCTGAACGTCTTGCCTTTAAGTACCTAGAGTAATGCTACTGTTTTCGGTCCAAGTGCACGTCCTTGTTTATTTATTTGTTTAGCTCGTAGTTCTTATTTGGGTGACAGTTTGGCATGGCATGTAGTTTGTTTTAATTTGGGCATTGTGCTTGCGTTTGGTGACTTGGCTTCGTATACTGACATTTTGCATTTTAAAACCCACAACAACCAACCGAACCACCCACCCACCTACCCACCCACCCACACACCCGCCCAATAGCGCTAGACCTTGTAAATAAAACATGTGTTAAACAAATCTGTAAGCGCAATTTCCCCTCGAGTGTGAAGCATTCATGTCTGGAGGGGAAATTGCTGAACCCCGAACACCAAAAGCCAAAACAATTTTTGTTCACTTTTGTTTGTGCACAATCCCGGATTCGTTGTGACCCTTGCAAAATGTGCCGTAGATCACAATCAACCAACCACCCATCAGTCGTTTGATGTCGTCCCACGCGCACAGCGGTGACACTTTGCAAGCGTACAACGTGCCCACAGATCGATGGCCACTAACTGAGTCACTTTCATGCTCCCACAGGGCACCAGTGTCCTCTCGCCCAGCATTCCGCTCACGCTGGTGGTGCTGCCCGCCCTGATGATTGCCCAGAAGTCGCCGCAGAACCTCTTCACCGAGCACGCATCGGTGTACATCATGGCGTTCGGCATGGTGGCCGCCAAGGTCACCAATAAGCTGGTGGTGAGTGCTGCAACCTTTTCCTACTATTACTTTACACACGTTGCATTAATCACTATGTATTCCCATGCAGATCGCCCACATGACCAAGGCGGAGATGGAGTATCTGGACTGGTCGCTGCTCGGCCCCTCGCTGCTGTTCCTCAACCAGTACTTCAACTGCATTGTGCCGGAGATCTGGCTGCTGTGGTTCACGCTCATCTGGGGCACCCAGGATCTGCTGCGCTACTGCGCCCAGGTGTGCCTCGAGATTTGCCAGCACCTGCGCATCGATCTCTTCCGGATACCGTACACGCCCAAGGGCGCGACCCAGCATCCGGCCACCGCCTCGGTGAGCAGCCAGAGCAACTTTGGCAGCAGTGCGGACAAGAACGGCGGCAGCGCGCATCGGAAGTCGAAGAGCAAACCGCACTAGGCTCCGGTTATCCGCTACATTAATTAGTAATTTTACAAATTTACGTCGTTAGAACCGAGGGATACTCGTAGGAGCAGGCGAATGGGGAGCGCAAGTAATACAAACCAACCCAACAAAATTCACCGTCGATGTTTTGGCTAAATAACCATAACCAAAACCACTGAGAAACAACCAAACGAAATGAAACTAAACAATAAAGCAGATAGTGAAGTTAGCGAAAGGGCGAAGCAAGATGATGTTGCTCCTACATTTTAGGATATAGTTTACAACGCGTCGTTGTAGCAAAGAAGGCAAAGTGGCTAGGGCTGCTGGGAGAAAGAACTGTTGCAGTCTCCGGATATCAATTATATGGCTAAATATTTAAAGAAAATAAATACCAATATTTTGTATGATTGTGTAAGTTGTAATAAATCTAGACAGCAGTACTTTTACTGCGCCAATTCACACATGTGCAAATGCCAAAAAGAGAGCAGAGCCGCCAGCCCGAAAATAGCTCGACGAAAGCTCAACTTACGTTTAAGTCCTGTAACCAACCACCCATTGGCAATCGATCCATCCCACGAAAGACAGCAGATCAAGTGCGAGCGCAGTTGTTGAGTTCAGTTGAGGCCAGTATCTATATCAATCTATCTATTCATGTTACTCGTTTAAGTGCTCAGTTCTCTACTCATCGAGGTCGTCCGAAGGGCAGCGACATTCTAAATGGTGACTCATTTCAAAAAGCGCACTACCTACCTTGACTAGGCCCATAATTTAAGTGCGTTTCGCGTGACTACATCTTATGCATCCTAATCCTAGCTGAAAACCTATGTTTGTAGCTCGCACGGCGCTGGCCGGCAACTTTATAGTTAAACTATTATGGATTATGTTTTATGTTGTACATGAAAATGGAGACGAAGCAAGCAGCAAGAACTAGAAATAAAACGAATTGCTATACGTAACTTAATGACATGTTATTTATTTGGTGGAGTTCATCCCGATACCTATAAAAATGCCGAGTTATTTGAGTGAATTGATTACTTCGAACAATTTGAGTGAAATTAACAATCTTGTCAAGCAAAAATATTTATTTAAAGCTAATATTAATGGTATAAAAAAGGGGATTGAACAATTTCTTTTAACTTTTCTTTACGTAAACACTACAAAGAATATACAAAACTATTCAAACAAATAATTAAACTACGCCTAAACTTCTCTCTTGGACTAAGCTTGCCGACCCCGGTCGCAGATGTAGGCCATCAATGCCATGTCGCGCACCTCCAGTGTGACGCGATTGCGATGCTTGGTTAGCATGTAGGAGTCCGCGAGCCGCTGCGTCAAGTACATTTCGCAGGACTCTTGCATGGCCATTAGGGCGCCCTCGGTGACCCTCAGCGGCTCGCCGTCGCTGTACTTCATGATAAACTCCCGCACCAGACGCGAGAACGGCAGCTTGGGTATCAGTGTGCCGGGATGGTGCTGCAGTCGCCGGATCTCGCGATCCATCCTCTTGGCTCTGCTCATGGGATTGGCCGCTTTGCGCCGCCTGGTCTGGTTCTGCGCAGCAACTGGCCCTGCTGCCCGCGTCTTGCTTTCCTGCTGCACGGTCAATCGACGCGTCTGCGACGGTCTGGCTCTGGGATGGCGATTCTCCTGGTCCTCTTCCTCGCCACTGGCGGAGCTACCATTCGTTGGCGACTGCCTCCGTCCGGCGTCCCTGCGCATCGTCGAGGAACGCCGATTGTTTTCCTGAAGCGTCAGTTGGCTGGTGGTGAACTCGAGGCCGTAGTCGGTGCCGTCTTCTGGCTCCGGCGAGCGGAAGGCTGTGTCATCGTCGTTCGGCGACTTTGAGTTGTTCGCCGACGGCCTGGGTGCGCGCTTGACTCTACTGTGTCGTGGCATTTTCAAATTTTGTGTACTTGTTTAAAATAACGAAAACGAAATTTTTGAAAGAATTCCCGCTTTTTGTGTGACAGTGTGACCGTATCAAGCAAAGCAAACAATACCCATTACCGATGAAACGAGGATTTCAATGGGCACTGACTAACTAAATATATTTATAACAATTGAGAATTCAAATATTTTTATTTATGAACCAATTAATATTTACGTAAATACATGTTATTTATTTAAAGAAGTCCAGTACTTTAATTTAATTTGCAGTGATCATGTATACCCCCCACAAATCGATTAATTACTACTATACAGCTATCGGCCGACTCCCATCCCTAATGCACAGCTGATGCGAAATTGTTTACCTCGTACATTTTTAGATAATTGCCCTATTTCGCCATAAAAACACATTAGCAGAGCACTGAAGACACACCCATGTCGGAGGACCATGGCAAAGACTACACTCTGGAGTCCGACTCCGAGCTGCGATTTGAAATCGAGCAGAAGGACGCCAAAGTGTTGGTGTCCGTAAGTGGTCCAAAAACCTCTTCGGATTACAATAAATTCGTAATTTATAAGCAAATTGTTGATTTCAGCTGGTCAGTGGATTTGCGGAGCTGTTCGGCACGGAGCTGGTGAAGAAAAAGCAGTACGAGTTCGGTGTGGGCGCCAAGGTGGCCATCTTCACGTACCAGGGCTGTGTGCTCCACGTTTCCGGCAAAATGGACGTGTGCTACATCTCCAAGGAGACGCCGATGGTGCAGTACGTCAACTGCCATGCGGCACTGGAGCAATTCCGCATGGAGGCCGAGGAGAAGGATCGCTACGGACCAGTGGCCATGGTCGTCGGTCCCATGGACGTGGGCAAGAGCACTCTCTGCCGCATCCTGCTTAACTATGCTGTGCGCGTGGGTCGTCGACCGCTGTACGCCGACCTGGATGTTGGACAGGGCTCGATAGCCATTTCCGGCAGTGTGGCCACCATTCTCATCGAGCGACCGGCGAACGTCGAGGAGGGATTCGCCAAGACAGCGCCGCTGGTCTATCACTTTGGCCATAAGTCGCCCAGCGGTAACAGCGTGCTGTACAATGCCGTGGTTTCCAAAATGGCCGAGGTAACGCTGCAATCCCTAAATAGCAACAAGCGAAGTAAGTTCGGAAGGTGTATCAAATCTGAGCACTTTTCAATATATAAACTGCAATTTTCTCCATCTTCTCAGCAAAAAGCTCTGGCATTATTATAAACACTTGTGGCTGGGTAAAGGGATCCGGCTACGCGCACCTGTTGCACGCGGCCAAAGCCTATGGAGCCTGCGCCATCTTCGTCCTGGACCAGGAGCGACTATACAACGAGCTGCTTCGGGATGTGCCCAAGGAAGTTCATGTGGTTCTCCTGCCCAAGAGTGGCGGCGTCGTCGAGCGCAGCAAGGAACTGCGACACGAGGCGAGAGATCAGCGCATCAAGGAGTACTTCTACGGCAATGCAAGGGCGCCCTTCTATCCGTTCAGCTTCGAGGTGAAGTTCCAGGACCTGCGACTGTACAAGATCGGCGCACCGCCGCTGCCCGACTCCTGCATGCCAATTGGAATGAAGGCGGAGGACAACAAGACCAAGGTGGTGGCGGTTACACCCACGCCCGCCCTAATCCATCATGTGCTGGCACTCAGCTTTGCCGAGTCCGTGGAGGACGATGTGATTGGCACCAACGTGGCCGGTTTTTGCTGCGTGTAAGTGCTGCTGAACTTAAACTTCATATTAACTAGCTATATATGATTGTTATTTAAATATCCTTAGAACCGAAGTGGATATGGAAAGACAGGCAGTGATGTTGCTTTCGCCGCAGCCGCGACCTTTGCCCCCGAACGCCCTGCTCCTGTGGTCGGAACTGCAGTTCATGGATAATCACACCTAGCATTTGTAAATGCTCTGCTCTAGATGTAATTTAAGAAATTTTAAATTAATGTTGGCGTTACAAAAAATACAGTTTAGATGTGAAAGTAGTCAACTTAAAGTTTTCCACAAGTTTAACAGCTGAAACAATTTAATAACATTTTGAAAAATCAATTAATATTTTCTTAGTTGCTTATAAAAGAATAGAACATATATACAAAAAATGTTGTAATTTCTAAAAATGTAAAACTAATATAATATTCATATATATATATGATATTCATGAAATGTTTTATATAATTTTTTTTCCAGTGAAGTCCCTCCAAAAAAAAATGGGGTTGGGTAAAAGTTTAATTTCAACATATTTGAAATGTTCGTTTAGCGCCATTTGATGAAAATATATAATTTTATTCAAAAATAATTAAAACAAAATGGTGTTCTGTCTTTTTAGCAAGGTTTCCAACCAACCGTGTACTCTACTTCCATTATATTTGGTATATTTAGAACACTGTTTTGGTATTTGGTAATATTTAGGCAAATTAGGGACAGCCATACTGGAGGCTGCATACGTCGCCTCAGTGCGGTCACACTGTTCGAAAGAGCGAGACGAAAAACACGGCAACACGGCGAACGGAAAACTCAGTGAAAAGTAAATCAAATATTTACAAAACATAGTAACCACAAAATGGCTGCGCTCGGTCGAATTGCGTTGGTTGAACAACAAATAACGATGAAACGGCGACGATTAATACACTTTCAACGGGCATAAACCATAGATACTGTGGAATTTGGCGTGCTTTTCGTGTTTGTTGTGCAGCATGCGAGATATTGCTGTTGTTGTTGTTGGAATGTGTATCAAATGGTTCTAAAAACAAAACAGGAGATTTTCGGGCATCTAAATTTACGGCCTGCTTGAAAGACGTTCTGTTTTCCCCCAGTGTGTGTGTGCGTCTGTGCGTGTGTGCGCGTGTGTTTGTGTGTTTTTTTCTCACTTGCTCTCTGTTGCTTTGTTGCTGCTGCTGCATTTTCCAGCGGCAAACGGCGTTTGTTTTGGTTGCGTCGTGAAATATTCCACTGGAAAGTGCAGCGCAGCGCCTTTCTGGGAGTTGCACACACATACGCGCACACCGCAATTCGTAGATTGCCGGCTTGTTGCGCCGTGGAAGCGGCAAAAGAGGTTCCCTAATTACCCAGAGTCACCTTATCACTTACAGTATTTCAATTTGGCGACCAGTTGGGTCGGAGGGGGTGGTGGCGGTGTGGTGGCCCTCACACAGTTGCACAATTGCTTATCACTCGCTACTTAACGACAACAACAATTGGTGGCTCGCACACATGCAAACAAGACGATCACACTGGCCAACAAAGAAGCGGGAAACTCAATTGAAAGACTGTAATAATAACAACAACAGCAACAGCTAGCTTACACTGCGCAACAAAAGTGCGAGCATAGGAACTGAAAGTTATTAACTTACACGTGATCAAAACTAAAATAAATTTTAATCGTATGGTAGTCATAACAGTTGAACCAATATATATCTATTAAAAAAGATACGTAGTAACTACAAACTAAAGTAACTACAAACAATGGGGTTATTTGATACCCTAGGAGTGAAAGATTCTCGATAGCGACCTGTTTTCAAACCACCCTCTCTCTTCCACTTGCAGTTTTTCCGTGTGATTATCATGTGGGCCTAACAAAAGACAAGCGATCGGGTCGCGTCATCTGTTGTTTTTGCGCCAAATGTCTTAAAATTCCGGAGATAGTGCTTCCAAAATAAGATGGCTCTCGAGCCATACACAAAGTCTGCTGAAATCGAACCTCAATTGTGCCAAGTTATAGATAATATTCAAGATGTGACAACGAAAGCGACGACATGCGCGAAATCTAACAGCGGAGTGGGCTGGCGACAAATGCTGATCGGCTTTCTACTGATTTGCTTTGGCATCTCAAACAGTTGGCAGTACAAAAATGGTAAGTTCTGTGCTTTCATTTCGAACAAAGGGCATCGCTTTTGCCAAAGGAGCTGCGAACTGACAAGCATTTGATGGCAGTTCGATTAATTTGACGAGTAGCGAGGCCTTTGAGTTCAAAAAACCGCAGGGATAGACAGTTTGTAATGGGAATGGGGGTCGCTGATATCGCTGCTTCATTTCCCTCAAAGGCTTTTGTACTACAGGTATCGCTCGCTAATGTGAACCAATGTAGTTGCGTGATTTCCAAGTGATTGAATTATAAATTGAGAGTGATTAGTTTAGTGATTTCTCTTGAGGCATGCGATATGTTTTTCCCATATTAATATATATATTTATTGGTTTCTAATGCCATAACTTAAAAAATAGGTATTTTAGCAAAAATTCAATATATATATGAACAATTACCATTCAAATTAAATATTTACATGCAAATCTTGATGGTAATGTTCCTTATTTTAATTCTTCATTCAATTTAAAAGCTTAAAAAACCATAGACAAAATAGACAAAAACTGCATTTAAGGCATTTCGCCTGTTCGAGTGCCCACTGTATGCGTTTGTTTATGTGGTTTCAACTGCACTTTTGAGCTTCCCGCTCCCCGCCCCTCGCCCAGCCTTTTAGCCCCTTCCTTTGCCGCTTTGCGTTTTCCTTTAAGCTCTTTTTCGTGTTGTCAAAGCCCAAAGGCTGACAATTTCTCGGCGCAATGCTTTTATGATTAAACAACTACTACTTATTTAGACTGTAGTACGCACTCAACTTGATTGCACTGCGCATAATTTAGTACCCCCTTCTTCATCTACTTCTACTACTACCACTACTACAACAACTCTGCGGCCCCACCAAAAACACTTTTCCACTAGATGCGACGCTAATGAGCTGAAAAAAGCAGCTCACTAATAATTCAGCAGTTGTAATATGGCAAAGTTGCCCGGTAATTGCCGGCATATTTCAAATGCAAAAAGCATTGACCCAGGCTCAAAAAGTGTGCACTCAGAAAAATGTTCAATTCTCATCAATTCAATCTATTTAAAATCTAAAAGTTAATCGATAGATCCTCTCTCTATATGAACTGTTCTGTATAAAAAGCACTTGGGAATTATAAGCAAAGTTGAGATATGAAGTCTAGAAAAGAAACTTACAAATTTTTTGGGCTGAATTCTATAGAATTGAATTGAATTGAATTCTATAGATAGATATTGCATGACTCCTTGAAAGTTTTTCCCAGTGCAGCTTAAAAAAGGGGCGCAAAGAACTGAAGCAGAAGGGACCTGCAGGGGACAAGTCAATATGGAAATAGCAAATGGACAAAGGCCGTCCAAACATCGTTAAGCCCCAAAAACGCTCGAGTGTTTGGCTGAAAGATAAGCCTTCGGATTCTTCGTTTATTTTTTTTATTTTCCGGCTCTCTCCTTCAGTTGCAATCCGGAGTCTTTTTCGGAGTCCGGAATTGCGAGTACTCCAGCATGCATGGAGGCATCCACAAAGCAAGTGCCGCCGCACCGAAAAGGAAGCCCGAAAACTTTGTCGAGCCGGGTGGGAGGAAAAAAAGCGCATCAAATATGTACACAAAGCTCCGGGAAAAAAAACCCATCTCCCATCATTCCCGGCCGGCTCTCTGTAGTTGTGTGTGGGTGGTTTTGGGTGGTTTGGGTGGTGTGTGGATGGATGCTTACTTTCTTTAACACTTTGACGCGCGCACAAAGTGTTTTTTTGCCAGCGTTGATTTGCCGCCCATGACACCCGCTCCACACCCACATTACCCAACGGCCACCCGGTTCTTCTTTAAAACTTGTTCTTTTTTGCAGCTAACTGACGTTTTTGCGCGCTGCTGTCATGCCGTGTAGGGGATTCCCCCTTTTTGGTCCCTTTACGTCAGCGCTATTTGCTTTAGCTTCTATTTACTACGCCGTAGTAACGCCAGTTTAGTAGTAATGGGAGCACTTCAAAGGCGATGGCTCCTTTGACGCCACATCCACCGCCCACTGACGGCATCCTGCCATCCTGGCTGACATCCTTTGCGTCCCCGCGGGACACTCGACATTTCACTGTTGTTGACATTGATTTTGATTTCATTTACGTGTGCACCAGTTCCACTTTCAACTTTCCAACAGCCAGCTGACATTGGCTTAGAATGTCAGTCAACACTTGCCACACTTTGTCTTTCCACGCGGGATTTGTGTAGGAAGCATAAGTCGCATTAGTATTTCCCAATTATCCAATTAAAAATGCCCAACTCAATTTAGTCGTGCGTAAGTTTAAGCTCGAGCGTAGCAATTAAAAACTTAATTTGATGTTTAGCATTCTATCAGGATGTTAACTATAGCATGAACTAGTTTAATTATATAAATGTAAAAGTGTTTCATACAAAAGCTGCCCAAACTAATAGCCTTTAGCAAAGAATCACTTCAACTTTACTCTTTGTAGGAAATAAGATAATGGACTATGATTAATTAGGTTTCTATAATCTGTTTAAACCTTTTCACATTACGTACAATGGCAATTATGTCAATGTAATATAGTTATAATTCCCAAAAATGTTACCTAATTTTGCATAATTATAAACATATTGCCCGCAAGGAATGACACCAAATGAGCTCTTGAATTGCAATTAATCAACTTAACCTTTAATCATACTATTCAAAGCTCGCTTAAACTTTCCACAACTGGCAGCTTGTTTATTTAGTTTGCTATCGAAATGCATAGCTGTTAAACAGCTTCCTGCCAGGAATTGCATTCAAATATCTGCTTAAACTTAAGCCCAATGAAACGCCCGAACGAACGGCAAACACAATTGGGCTTTAACTAACCCAATCATCCTGGGAGCCATCTGCATTCCGTTTGCAAACTGCTAAAACCAAAGGCAAACTCTCGGTCCGCCGGCACAAATGTATCACTTTGCAATTTAAACAATAATGTTGTGGTGTGGTCAGTCCGGCGTTTGTGTAATGCATCTGTGCCTGCCTGCCGCCCGGCAGTTCGGTTGCATCCACATCATCATCGTCGCATCATGGCATCATGGCATCATCCTGCTCATCAACGCGACGAACGCCCTCCTCTGACCACAGATTTGTGTGTGGGCGGGTTGGCCTGGCACTGACCTCTGTGTTGGCTGATTGGGCTGTGCGTATTGCGTATATATTACACAGAGAAAAACAACCCGATTTATTAGTTTTAAAACTAGAATTGTAAAAGGAAATAAAATGCTGTGTAGTTTCAAACTGGCTGACTGTAGAAACAGCTTCTTACTTAACCAAAAATGCTTAGAATATTTGTAAAGAATTCGCTATAAATTCTATTTCCCTGTGCATCTGCGTAATTGGTTTTGGTATTGCCAGCAAATTGGCTACCATATGCAGCGCGGTTGGCATATGCAAATATATGTGTATGCAACTGCCACAAGAGCAACAACAAAACGCATCGCGAACCCGTCCAACTGCTTTTGGCCAACTTGTGCATCCTTCTTGCCGTTGCCGTCGCTTATCACTTATCGTAATCTTGTAATTACGTGTGTTCCACAAATGTTAATTGCAAAAAGGGAAACATTGATAGGCTAAGGGCATTCCCAGCTGGGTTATCCACCATCTCGATTCCCTCGCACTTCGATCCGCACTCCTTTGCAGTTTAAACGAGTTGTTCGCATGGCAAATCGTTAATTTAACGATTGTGTTTATTTTTTTTGAGGATCTCTTTAATAGCACATAAAACCATTCAGAACTTAGACGGCTGTTTCATCGGGACTCTCGTCGTTCACGTCACTCGGTAGACCTAGTTCCACAAAATGCAGGGTCACAATCAACAGGAAATATATTTCCATTGCTTGGGGTGGGAAAAGTAATTAATTTAAAACCAATAATTAGTTTGCCCCATATATCTTACCCAATATGGGAATGAAAATCAAGGCCAATATAAGGTGGTTATAGGCAAATGAAAGGGACAGGATAACGATCAAGTAGACGAGGGCCAAAAATATCGTTTTCAACATCCAAATCAATATGGGTATTCGACCAGACTAATAACTAAGTATGAGAAACTAACTAAACTTATAAAATTAGCTACTTACATTCACGCTCAAAAGCAATCCAATATCCGTCAAAAGGTCGACCAGCAGGACTAGGATAACCTGAATACGATTCTTCATCATTGTAACAGTGACTAGATCGTGGACTTCGTCGCCACTGTGTTTTTCAAAATACCAATGTCGAACTGAAGAAAAGTTAATGAAAATTCATTTAACGATCACAAGCAAAATGCAATTTACAAACAGGCCCTGGGAAATAGAAGATAGTCAGGTGATAGAACAGGCGAAGTAAATCGATTATTACATAGGAACTTGCTATCACAACTACACCAGTGCTGATCGAGTAGCAGCAAAAGAATTTGTTTAGCAAAGCCATGTTGGAAACAGCTATTATTGACTTGAATTTTCTCCTTACATATTGTCAGTTTTAGAAAAGCCATCATATATCTACATAGGTGAGAATAAAGTAATACGACCATAATTTACCCAACAAGTTGCCAATTTAAAGGCACCAAAAATGTCAGCAAGTAATTAAATTTCTATACCCATTTGCATATCTGCAGGCGCGCAGGCAACCCTGTTCTCCGTGCGCCTGTATGCGTGCGTATCTGTGTGTATGGGGCCACTTAACATAGCCGTTGGCTTTGGCCAACTAACGAACTGAACGAGAAACAGAAATAAAAACAAGGGGACTCCTCGACTCCGGAAACATTTAGGGATGGGGCGTTGCACATGCGAGCAGATCAGAGTCACAGATGAAGTCACAGTTTTCAAGTGTGAACTGGTACGAAAGATACAAATATATAGAAAGTTTTAAGATTAGGCCAGTTGTGTAATATTTAAAAGTTTAATTTTTATTATTAGTATTTTATGCTTAAATATTCTAAAGTACTATAAGCAAGTAAGTGCTTATTGTTGTTACTGTCAATAAACGATAGTTTCTGATTTGCCCATCACTAAGTGGCATCTTGGCCTTGTCTCCCTTGCTAACAAGCTACCCACTCGGTCCTCTCCATCGCCTCCCGCTGCTCGTGGCCGCAGTGGCTGGTGGGGTTCCTTTTGGTTGCTGGTTGTCGTTGCTGCCTCCGCCGCTTTAAATGTCTGGGCGTTCGTGCGTTGCCTGCAACGCAGCAGAGCAGCGCATAAACATGCACATCGTTAAGAGACGAGACCGGGCTCAGACCCAGGCCCAAAATCATGGCCCAGACCCTTTTGGACCGCCAGTCCCCCCTCTCCCTGTCCCACTTGGCCACTTGCGACTCGTTTCCAAGCCAAGCCGGTCATTTAGAGGCCAGGCCCAGCATGCCTTCCACCACACATATCCGTACAATCAACAAACCTGGCCAGAAATGTTTTTCCTCTTTTTCTTCTTTATACCTTGTTTTTTTTTTCGGTTTTTTTTTTTTTTTTTTTTGGTTTTTGGCTTGTTTTGGCCTTTTGACTGCTCTTTGTTTTCGTGTAATTGTTCTGACTGCCCTTCTTGTTTACGTTTCATTGGCTCCCAAGTTCCCTTCCTACTTAATTTTTTTTTTTTTTTTTTTTTTTTATTATTATTTTTTTTATTTATTTTTTTTTTGGCCAAAGATCTGAACTCCATATGGCTGTGGTCGAGTCTCGGGTTTCGTTATCTAATATTGCTGGGAGGAAACATTAATTCGCAGCTCGTTGGCAGATCCTTCTTCTTCATAGTCCAACTGCCCAGCAGTCTCCCCGTTCGACGAATTGCTAATTTATTTCACTCTGGTACCTCGGAACACGCTTCCTATCTAGACGGCGGAAAAAAACCAATTTAAAGTTTATTTATGGCTTTTATTATTTTATACCCTCTCTATATTTGGCATTTTTCCTGTTGCTCTTTTTTCGCAGCTGCCTCTTCGACTGGCGTTTGTCAATTTTTAACCTGTTGTGCATACTAATTTGTCCAGAGCTCGTTTTTTTTTTTATATCGTATTTGATTTTCCCTGGAGAGGGTAGCTTCTCCATAATTTAAGTGACACTTTGGATGATTTGTGGGCCAAGCGAAGACGCCTCGATTGATTTTTTAATTAACTTTGGTCGAACGATAAATTAAGGCTGCTTATTTTTTTAGAATATCCTTTAACTTCGCCAATCAAAACTTTGTAGACTGGCAGCCAGAGAAAAAAAAAATTCACTGGCTAACGCATAAATTAAACCACGATGCCGAATTCCAGCAATCTCCTGGATACATCAGCATCATTAGTTATACATAGGTCGAAAACAAGCCAAGTGAAACCAGAAAACCACAAAAAGTAATTTATCACACAGATGGATCATGCTTAGTTTTAATGGTTTTTGATGGACAAAAGGGAAAGAGTTCGATAACGTCAGTAAAAAACACGACCAAAAGAATGGTATTGGAATACGAAATTTTTTTTTTTAAGTTTTTTTTTGAAATTCGAAAGGCTTGTTCGCTGAATACGAAAGCCATAAAGTGTAATGTAAATTGTTTATCAAGCCGTTTGCCATAAATTCATATAAAACTGCAATGCGAAATTTAACTGCAACACGCCAACGCAACGAAAATGAGCAGACACTTAAAGTAAACATCACATTAAATGTAAACAGGCACTGCAAGAAAAGTCGGTATATTCCTAATGAATATTCCTTTATAAGGCAGTTCCATACAATTATAATGTATATTAATCTATAATCCATTATAAAAATATACAACTATCTTATAAAGACACTGATTTCTTTGGTTTTAAATCCTTTTATTTTTTTAAGCATATATTTTTGTGGCCACAACTTTTTCTTGCCGTGTAGTCGAACTCATTTGTGCGTGTCGTTTGTTTGGGAAAAAGAGTTTCTGAGCGCAGCACAAACAAATCATTGAAACCGCTGCTGCGAGTGCGTGCGTTTATATCTATCAATAGGCCCCATTTGTAATTGTTGCAATGGCCAGGCAGTTCCGGTTTGGGCCAATGGCATATCATTAGGCATTGGTATCGGAATCGTTGGTCCAAAGGGTTATTGCAGGGCAACAAATGATTCTCTAATGTGTTGATACACAAATTGTTCGCCGTTTGTGTTTAATTTCTCCCTTATGGGCCCAGCATGCTAATTAACAGCAAACGAGGGAGATACCATCCGCAGCATCCGTTCCCTTCTCTTTCCACTTCAACTTCCTCGGCAGATACGTGGATGTATCTGCTGGGTACATGTATCTGCTGAGCTTTCCCCGTACTCTGCACACACATTCGCAGTCGAGGTTGTGGTATGTCATGCCATCTTAATAATGACATTTATTTGTAACGTGTTAAGATACTAAATTGCTCCGTCCACAACATGCAACATGCTGCACATAACCATACCTGTGAGCGATCCATCTCCATTGGCATGTGAGTCCGGAATATCTGGAGTTGGATTGGATGGGGTATGAATACACTTATATCATATGCCCAACGGATTGCGGTTTTTCTTTCCTGTCCTCACCTGACGACGCAGTCCGGCCAATTTCCAACAATTTGCAGCCATTTTTGCCGAGGAACAGCAACATTGGCCAGAAAAGCTATAACAATTTCCATGACTCGAGCTTATTAACTTTGGTATGCGTAATAACTTTAGTGCTGCGCACGGTTACACTGGCTAACAAAAGTTTAGGGACAAGCTTATGTTTGCATATGATAAAATAAACTATAATTAAAGTATACAATTGAAGAAATGAAAAAAGTCTTGAACATCCAAATAAGAAATTAATAAAATAAACTGATGAGCGATTCTACATAAAAAAGAATATTAAAAAAAATAAAACTTTGCTTTGTCTTTTTTGTAACCGAACATTATTTTGCTAAAAGTTTTAATGGAGTATTAGAAGTTGGAACCTTAGTGAGATTTTCTAATAGAGATCAGAGTTTAAGCTAAAAGACATCAATTCAAAAATATAAACAATTGTTTCAGGCATTAGAAAGCTACTTATTTTTTCTAATTTGCTGTTTCATAACACCCCATCCTGTTGGCCAGTGTACGTTGAACCCGGACACCTCCTCCGATTCAGTTCAGCAGTCATCCACAGCTGCCGTGGTGCGTGTGAGTGAGTTCCTCCGATGGATCTTGGCAATTGTTATAATTTGCCACATATTGAAATTGAATTGCCTGGGCTTGCAACAACGCGCTGCATGTGGCTGTGATGGTGGTGGTGGTGTTGTTGCTTGTGGGTTTGCATGTGGCACTCAGTCACTCGCTCACCTTCACGGTAAATGCAGTTGAGCGCTTGACTAATTTCGCATTCATGCCTGCTGCACTGGGTGCAAACAGCTTATTTAGCCGGGTGCGTTGATGTGTGGCTGCTCCCACAAGTTTCCGTTTCCACTTGGCCACTCGATTGGCTGTGGACAGCCGGCTATTTGCCTGCTTCACTCTGAAGGAATACACACTGCTAATTGGGCTAAAATCAAAGTTTATGCCCTAGGATGTGAGTTTTTGAGTTGTGAGTTAGCAAATTCCGACATTTTAAAGAGGCTAAGCTAGTCTTTAAATATAAAATCCAGACTTGGGGTATATCCCCCCCAAATGGCAGCGATATAAATTTCGCTTATGACACCTCACTTGACAACGGACAGGCGGTTAAATATATGCATAGGAAGGTGTCAAGTCAACTCAACTTAACTCCACTCCACTCAAGTTGGCGCGAGGCAAAAGAAAAAAAAAACACGTTTTGCGACTAAAGGGGCGCATTTAAATACGCTGGCAGCAGATTCGACGCTTTAAAAGTTTAAACAAATCAGCTAACAGTAAATAACCTGTTGCGTTTGCGCCATTAATGTCGAACTTCATTATGTTGATATACGAGCGGTGGTAGTATTAAGTAAAGTTTTGGCAGCACTCCTTGTGATATCACCAAAGTAATTTTACACCAGTAGACAACAACTTCATTATCGCATAAGCTCCGATTACAGAGAGCCTCCCAAAACCCAAATCTTAAAAACAATGGGTTTATAGAGGGGCGAGGGGCACGAACAACAATGCAAACATAATCATTATCGAGATTACGGCCAAATTTATCGAGAGCCGCAGTCTCCAAGTGCTTAACGAGCCCAAAAAGATGCCTTCATGGCTTGATTTTGTGTATGCACTGAGAGAAAATCGAGTAAATGTTTTGTTTAAAATAGATAAAATTCCAAAGAATGTAGATTTAATCGAGGAACCAAAATATAATCATTCTGTTTCTAAATTTGCAGAGTATAGGGATTCTTTGGCAATATTTTTATTGTATTAATTGGAAATATATATATTATTTATATTATATTATTATTATTATATATTATTATATATATTTTTTGATCAGTTTAATTATTTTGCTCAAATGCGGAAATAAGGCAAATAGATTATAGATTTATAAGATACACGCTTCTTTACATATTTTGAAGAATACTTTCAGTCCGATCTACTGCACACTAATTTCGCTCACTGTAACGATATCTCTTCTTGCTGGAATCGTTTGGCTTAGCTTGTTTTGGGACACGTCTTGTTTGCTCTCCTCGTTTTCCAGAGTTACCTGCGCTACCTGAGTTCCCCCAGCTGTTCACGAACTTGGACTACGCTACTGGCTGGCGAACCCGAGAGTTTATACCCGTACGTACGTAGATCCTACTCCACCGCCCTAATCACATCTTGGTTTTGTGGCGGCGGGAGAGGATTGTGTTTGGGTTTTCGACTTTGGGTTTTGTATACGATTTTTTTCTTTCTGTTTTCTGGGCTGTGCCCACAAAACGCCTAGAGGCGGCAGTCGCACTCGCCACACAACAAGCTGTTTTATGGCCAAATCCAAAACCAAAGCCAGGCCAAAGCTCGTTTGTGTATCTGGCTTTGTCCCTAAACAAAAACGAAAACAAGACAACAACGGCGAGCGTAAAGAATTTGTATAAATAAAAGCGTGTAGGGGGTAACAAGCGAGTATAATAATTAAAATGAAATCAGACGGACGGCCAGAAAAAAAAACCCATAAGCTACGAAGAGGATGGATAGATGGATGGTTGGATGATGAGGATGAGGTGGAGCAGGCATAGAAACACCTGAACTCCGTTAAAAATGCTAAATTTGTCAACTGAATGCGAACATTGTGGCCGATTTATTTGCATGTGAAAAGCAAAATCTGGCCAAAATTCAAAGCAACTAGTTTTGGGTTACTTGTTCTCTTTAGGATTTGTTATAACTTTTGTTATGCTAAGTGTGGTAAACATAAATTTGATTTAAATTAGCATGCATATTTTATTTGCGGATTTTCCGTAATGCCAACAAATATATTGTTAAACTGCGAAAGCGTTAAAGTTCTCATAAAATTCTATGCGATTCTACTTGGATTCTCTAGGAATTATGGCTTCATAACAACAATTCAGTTTTGTGTCCAGACTAATGGCTTTAAAGATGACTTGACTGCTGGTTAATGAATTTGTAATGCCTGGGATGTCTTGAATGTTTGCCTTCATCGGTGACAGAGCAATTAGTTAGCCGGCACTTTCCACCTGGGATGGCATAAATCTGAAATTGATTTATAAATTACCGTCTGGCAAACGCAGCAGCAGCCACAACATCGAGCTAAGAGAAAAAGTAAATGGCAATAAAATATCAATTTGCAAAAGCTGGTCGCTCCTTTTGGCCAAGATGGGTATGGAGATGGGAGCGGGAATGGGTATCCAAGTGGAGATGGTGTTGGGCATCCTAAAGGCCAAGGCAAGGGGCCAATTGCAATGGTGATTTGTTTGCCGCGTCTTTGGCCGGCTGCTCTGCTCTCCTGCTTGGCAATTTACTTTTACAACACCCAGGACTGAATCGGGATAATTTATGCTGCAATTTATAACCAACTCGGGATCTGTGGCCTGCTCCGCCTCGAATGCCAGCATATTTCCATACATGGCCCAGACTTTGGACCGCATGTGGCAATTAACCAAAAGTAAATCTCGTTGTCAGTTGGGCGCTGTAGAAATTTTCGATTCCAATTCACTTCAATCAGTGTGCACAAATACTTGTTTCGCGGCTGGCAGGCAGCTCAATAATTCAATATAAATCAATTCCATCTGCCATGCGGTGCTAATGGCCACAAGTGTAGTAGTCCCAATCCCAGAAGGCAGACTCGTCTCAATTGGCAGACTCGCTGCTGCTGTAGACATTTTGCCTCTTTCCTTTTTTTTTTATTTTTTATTTTTTTACATTTGCAATTCCAGGGCCCTCGAACTTGTAGTTGCTTTATTTGTACACATGTACAAATTTTTATTTTGCACAAATGTTTGCTTCTGACAGCTTCAGCTTCAGCTGCAGCTTCGACGGCGGGGCACGAAGGTGGAGGCTCCACTGTGGCAGTGTGTTCTCGAGGACGCGCCCGACTTGCTGGCAACTAATTGAATGTCAATTTGTTTGTTGCCTCGCTTCCAGCTGCCAACTGCCAAGTGAATGTGAATGTGAATGTGGATGAGGATGTGGATGTGGATGCTACTCATTTCGTATGCCTGTCACAAGACTTCATCTGCATTAACATATTGCCTCTTGCACAGCCAATATTGAACTTGCATTATAGGCCGTTCTGCAATCCCTTATTTATGCATTTATTTACTCAACTTATTTATCGCCGTGACCAACTTACCCTCACATTGCTTTTTGTTTTTTTAGATAGACAAATATTTGGGCAGCCGGGTGGCTGTTACCTCTATTTCCATGTGGGTGGGTATCTGTTCCATAGCCTCCGGCGGAATTAGGAATTTAATTAAAGTAAACCACAATTTGGATTAATTTGTTATTGGAAAGGAAAGGAAAGGGGTTGAGCATTTAAATTTATCTTAGGGGTGACTGATTAAATGTAAATAAACAAACGCAAGGGAATTCCCTTTTTAAATGGAGAGATATGCGCATAGATATGATAAAAAGGATAAAGTTTGGAAAAATAATATAATACTGCAAATTTGTTAAGCGAATTATTCAATGTTTTCATGCTTTGCAAGCAGTTGGGAATAATTTCCTATATTTTAAGCTGCTGTTGATAAATTTGCTTTCAGTAATGGGAAGATGTTCTGATAAGGTTGTAGTCCGTTATCGATATCTATATATATACATACATATATATGGCATACAAAGTAAACCCTGGCATGATGAATATAATGAGCCCGTGCCCAACTGGCTGCAAATTAATTTAAATCATCAAGCCGGCGCGCAAGAATATTAAATTTACAATTTTCCTTAATTTTTTCTGTGCGCGAGTACATGGCCCACCTGCTCCTCCCCGAGTTCCGCCATTCCACTGCCCCACTGGGTGGTTAGCCCCCCGGATTCGCCGGGAATGGAATTCATAGCCAGCGAGGCACACAGCCCCGCAATCTTGATGGGCAACACTTGAGTGCAGCAACTACAACTACTCGACTGCACAACTACACAACTATGCTCGTGTACGGCGGACGAACGAGGCATATTGCCATAAAATTAACGGATCCTAGGTGGATGAGGCAGTGGTCTGGTCCAGGGGACTGCACTACGAGGAGGAGGAGGTGGAAGTGGAAGTGGCAGGGTTCGTGGGGCTGCAGAAAATATTAACACGATATTTTTCAAGCGAGATTGCTGAACTGCACTGCTAATAAAGAAGACCCAAACTGTCTAAGCTCTTAATTCAATGCAATTAATCAAAAGTTGAGCTCATTAAGCAAAATTGTAGCTTGAGATACACCTCATTATATACATGTTTACATATTGAATAATATTGTAAGCATTCTGAGCTCATAATTCATCTATTCAGCTTTGTTCGTTAACAGCAAGTACTAGAGTCAAAAATCAAGTTAGTAGCTAAATGATTATATATTATCTATTTTAGATTAAAGAAAATCGTAATAGGATTCCCCTAGTGAAAAAAATCGTACCTTTTTTACCTCGCATGGAAGTCTTAATTAAGAAGGCTTTACATATCTGGGTCACGTACTTTTTTTTCTCAGTGTGCTGATGCGGCTGTTGGGGCTGCTGCTTCTGCTGATTTTGCTGCTGCTGCTGTTGCTGTTCCTCTGACCAACCCACATCGTTATAATAATATGAATGGTGGTGGCCCCAGTCGTGCCGTCGCTGGCTGTGTGGGCGGGGCCGCCTCCATTTTCTACCTTCCACCTCGGCTTGATTATGAGTGAGTGCGCCACAACCATGGGAACACAAGCGATCCGAGGAGAACGCAGACCAGACCAGAGCAGAACAGAACGGAACGGAACAGAAACATTGAGCATGGTCATGTGCTTGGCAGGCCCATTCCCCGCCAGCTTTCTGGCTGCTGACATGTGGGTACAGTGTTTCCTCGACAGCCCAACCCCACAACCAGCAACCCTGCATATCCTGCACATCCTGGCATTGCTGATAATGATGCAGCGCTTTATACGCTGACTAGGCTTGTATCCTTCGGCTGCAGGAGCAGTAGCTGCGCTTGCATTTCGTCCTCTGCCCATCGTTGTCACGTATTTGGCACAAGTATTTAATTAGGAAGTGCTTACGCTTCAAGTAAGCACTCAAACAATGCTTTTTTTTCCTACGCCAAATCAGCACAGGACCAACTTAAATTGCTGCACGAGAAATTAGAACTTTTAATATACTTAAAGCTTTAATTAAGCTGTACAGTGCAGTGGCTAGCCATGCTGGAATATTTTAAAACTTTTAATCAGATTTTCATTAAAACTTGTTGGCAGCCAAACTAAATTTAAAATGGCTGAAGACTTTCTTTTAATTGGGTCAAACCAAAGGGGAACAGGACTTAAATAGGATTACCATAAATATTTCTAACCAACCAAAGGAGTTGCAGTTGAAAGTGGCTTAAATAAAAACATTTTTGCAAATAGCTCGAAGCAGAGATATTATTTCCTTCTCACAATGATAATTGGCGCAGTTGATCGACCACTTACAAGCCATAACAGTGCTTCGATATGCCAAGCAGCACCGAGTAAGTGCCTCTTGTTGGGAATTGAAGTTCGTCTTCCTTGACTTGAAATTGATGCAAATTTCTATGGCCCCAAGGGCTGATGATGGACGCTTGGCAAAGAAATCCAAAGCAAAGCAGCAGCAACTGACCTCTCCACACCTTCAAATAGAGTGAAGCAACCCGCCCCAGCCGGCACCCATCCCCTGGCTCAAGCTAACGACGCCGATTTGGTTTTGGGCCACTGTCATTTCCAGAAACGAATCTCCTTCAAAGAGCTCTTGGCCCACTCGAGTGTCTTTGGCCCCTTGAAGCCTCAGGCGTCTAACCAAACCAATGAGCTGAGGAAGTATTCTCGAATAAAAACGAGCAGAGTAACTCCTCCGCCCCCGATTTCACTGATAGATGTACCTTGTTCTGGACTCCATGCCATGCCATGCTCCTCCAGCGGCGCTATGCTGCAACTGCAACGCAGCATCTTTGTGGCATAGAGTTTGCTGCTGCTGCTGCATGTCTGCGCCTTTTTCCATGTTGTGTCGTCTTGCTGCCGTTGGTGTGTGTGTTTTTTTTTCCGTTTTCTGTTTTCTGTTGGGGGCACAGCACGTTTTCCGTTTGGAAAAGATAACAAACCCAATCGTTTGTGCAACATTTTCAACAGTTTTGGCACGATTCCTACCACAACGCTTCTGCTTTGCCTCTCGCTGCCTCCCACCCTCTCTGCCTCTTTCTTTTGTCAGCCAGCTATCTCTTTCTGTGTGGCACCAATTTGGGGAATTCTTTTTGTTGCTGTAGCTCTGGAGCTCTGTACACTGAGAGAATGGGGGTATGGTTCTTGAGAATTTCATAGAGCTGCTGTCTAGAAATCTTTAATACAGCATCAGCTTAAAATATGATTGTTTTTTGTACTTCAAGTACAGTTTTGAGATACATGAACTTTTTTTTTACGGTGTAGCTTTAGCCTGGCCAGCTTCTTCTTTTGCCTGCTCCCCCGAAGCGCGAACGAGTTGAGTTTTGGCAAGTCTTTCCCTTCCGAACGTGCAAATTGCATGCTGTGCGAGTTAATGGCGTTTCGCTGGGGATTTGCCTGGTTGGGGGCGGGGAAAATGGGTGTTGATGCTAACGAGTTGAGAGAAAATAAAGTTCATGACTTCATTTTTTTTCCACAATATTTTATTTGGTTGAGGGCACGTCTTCTGGGGCTTTGTTCGTGATGGTTATGCTTAGCATCATGCCCACAGATACACACACACACTGGTAGAGAAATTCGGGCTTGGGGTTGAACAGGCATATCCATCTGCATAATATTTAAATGCTCCATTCCATCAAGCAAATGGAAAGATCGTCGCATCCATCCACCGCCCATTGTAATATAATGTTGAGGATTTTAAATAAAACATGAGTTGCTCCGTCCAGGAGGAAACCCAAACAATGGCTGAGCAAAATGATTCCGGCCCCTTTTCGGGCACGATTGCAATTTCCACTTTTGGCTTCGACTGGCGGCCATAGCCGTAGCTATAGCTATCGCTGTATAACTCCAATCCACAGCTGCATCCACTGAGCTCTACTATATACTCGCATTGCGTTTTGTTTCGCGTCGCGTCGTCGACTGGAGTGGATTGGAGTTGATGATGTTTGCCCGATAAGTGGGCTGGTGGACTGGAGGAGCATCGGGCTGTGGGCAATTTTCAACGAGCTGGGTTGGGCTGATGATCTCAGATGCATCCTTCAGTCTTATGATGAGGCTGCCTTTCCGGGTTCTCGGTGAACTGGGGATTTTGGCATAAATTTTAATGCCATCATGAGCTGGGCGGGCTTAGATTATAATTCAACAACACTGCTATGATTTTATACTATAAAAAAGGCAGAAAACAAATACTGTTTTATATTAGTTTTTATTCTACAGACTTCTAGCCTTACATTAATTTAATAATATTTAATCCAGCAAAATATAGATTGCCGCCTGAAATGCAATCAGAATAATGTGAATTCGAGGAACTCAAGCATAAGATTAAAGTTCTTATACAAGTGCTTATTATTCGCAGTTTTCCCAGTCGTCGTTTTATTAATGTTGTTTTGATCAAGTAGTGGCTGGCAGCTTGTTAACTGCCTCAACGAACTCTGATGAGGATGTGGATCCGGATGCAGGCAGTCATGTTTATGTTTAACTTTTTAAATGTTAATGCTGCGAGCCGAGTTTTAATGCATTTTAAGTTGCTGTTGCCGCGAGTTCGCCTGTCCGTATGTCCAGTTGTCCAGTTGTCCGCATGTCCCGTTGTCCGTTTGTCCGTTCGACTCGCTTCAGTGGACATGCCATCAAAATTCGCCATGCTGCTGGCTACTCACAATTTTCCATGCACATTATCGGGCCAGGAGGAGCTGATTTCCATTTTGGTGTGTGTTTTTTGCGCCACCACAGAGATTATTTAGCATTTTTCCCGCATCCGTCGACGGGTTCATACGATTTGTGGCTTGTTGATTTTTCTCATTCAACGCTCCATCGCTTTTTGCTTGCCTGCCCAGCAAACCCATTCCTCCAGCGTTCAGCAACACAATCATTATGGTCGCGCTGCCATCCGTCCAGGTTCCAGTCTTTTAGTTGGCAATTGGCGTTGGCCGGGGCCATCGCAGCGTATTTATTTTAACGTTAATGGCCAGTTGTCATATCGGGCGAGCACAGACAGGCACCCCGCAGCCACATCCCTCATCCACATCCTCATCAGATTCCTCCCTCTACTCCTCCACCGGATTACGCGCCCCGATCTGTTCCGCAGCAAGCGGCGATTACATTTTAAGTAGGTGTGTGAACATTTTCGTGTCAGTGGTTTTGCTTTTAATTTAAAGCTGTCAGGGATGCTGTGTAGCGAGATTAACCAGGGTTGTCCACATTTTGGACAGCCCTTTTGGCTCTCCTTCAGGGTTGTCACGAGCATCTATTGTGCAATTTAATTAAAATCGTAGGATTAAAGCTTTTTAAGCCGTTGCTTTTATTACTGTGAGATAATCAAATTGCAATTTATTTCTAAAAGAAAGTGGATAAAGTAATAATTGGAAAAGCATTCAATGCCTGCAGGATACTGGAGTGCTTAACACACTGTTGCTGGTCTATAATTTCAATTTTCACTTCGACATTATTGTATTTAGTCAAAGAAAATACATTCGGTCCTATTTAATTAAAACTTCAAGCTTGTAGTTAAGCTGAAAGCAAAATCAGCTCAATATACATATTCTGTCCCAGCAATGGAGTAAAAAAAATCCGAAATGAACACCAGCAGCAGACCAAAAAGGTTCGCGATTTCGGCTGGGATCTCAAATTGCAGCCAAAGGAGAGAAGTCCCATCTCGTCCTTGATAACCATTAACAATTTGGCAAACTGGAAAGCAAAAAAAAAAGGAGAAAAAGGGAGAATGACGAAAAAACAAGACAGCCAGGCAAACTTCATCATCATCGGGAGCAATGGGGAAGAGCTTCATCATCAAGGTGATCATGGGGACCATGATTATTATTATCGTACGCAGGCAACCAAGCATATGTGTTAACTTGAAGTTAAGTGGATTCGCTGGAGGATTCTCCGCTCCTCTAGAACATCTTGCATCCATTCCAGCTTCCCTCTTCGTGTTGATAATTTAAATGAGTGAACTCCTGGGTCCGGATGGTTGGTTGCTTTGCCTGGGCTGGCTTGGCTTGCCTTGGCTTGGCTTGGCTGGCTTGGATCCCAGACGTGGTCTCCTCTGGTATCTTCGCATTTTTATCTCTTTACCTTTTTTCGTGGGCTTGTTGTTCTCATGTTTCCATCGTGTTGTATGTAAAATGCACAGAACACGGAGCAGGGAGCACAGTGGATGGAATGGAGATGGAGATGATGGTTGGGATGGAGGCCAAAGTTTGCCCGCAACACATCTTAAATTTTCACAAAATTGCTTTCTTTCCTTGGCTTTGTTCGGCTTTGGTTTTGGCTTTGGCTTTTTTGTGTGTTCGAGGAGTTTTGCTTGAATAACTTTGGCTGGCTTTCGTGGCAGGTGGTGCTCCTCCTTCGCCTTCACAGTTCCAATTCCCCCTCGTCTCGTTTCCAGTGTGCCGAGTGCTCCTCCTGTTGCTCAGTTTGTTGGCCATTAGGGCGGAACTGGCATGTCAACGCCTGATTGACGAAACAATGAATAAGTTGTGAATATTATGCAGCTGGCTCTGAGATTGAGGATGTGGAAAAAAGACAGCAGACTGTGATGCAAATGATGGGCTAGAGTCTTGTAATTATAAAATTAAATAAAAGCGTACTTCCCTGAAAAAACAGAGCACTTGTTTGATGAAATCTCAACAAGTTCACTCAAAAAAATGCTTTCCAAAAGCAAAACTACTAAATTTTGAAAAATGTATTATCTAGTTGGAATATATGTATAGATCATTATATATAAATTCATTTCTCATAATTTTAAAGTCTGGAAATGTACTCTATCTTAACTTAAAATCACATTCAACAAATGGCAAGAGCAAGTTGCCGCTATAGAGGCTTCACTGTGGTTTGAGAACGGAGGCAGGGCGAACCTAATGGAAAAGTTTCAGGAGCCCAGACCTGGCCAAGCTCCCTTTTCGCTGCCACACTTGTTAACGCCTTTGGACTCGGATAGCTGCCGTCTCCATTTACTCGCTGGAATTGCATTTGCTGCCAACGAAGTTTTCGCAGTCGCAGCTCCTCGTTGGCATCGTCATCTGGTCTGGCCTGGCCTGGTCTTCATGGGCTGGCCTCAACTCTTTGCCTCTTCGCTCGCCTCGTATCCAACTTCACGTTTTGTCCCGCAATTTGCCATGGACATTGCTGCAGCTTGTCGTCTGTCGTCTGGCTGCCTGTGAAGGTGCGAGTAATTGATAAAAAGCATGTTACATATATAATTTATTGAGCATTCAGCCGGCTCTTCAGCTTCCAACATTCAGCATGATGCATGTTGAGCTGTGAGATGTGGCGAACGCCTAATGGACGACAGTTGATAACAGCCTCGTTTATGCACGTACAGTTCCTTCTCATCGGGGGATCTCTTGGAAAACTTTGTTAACTTAAGTAACTGCATTTCATGATGTAGCTTTCAATGGATGGCTGACACTTTGGGTTGGTAGATAGCTGCCTTGCCTTATTTATTTATTTATTTTATTTATTTTGTTCAATTTGATTATGAGTGCCATGCTGAATACCCAGTTACCCAACAGCTCTTCAGTTTGGCAGTCGCAAAAAAAAAGGAAGGCTATGACAAAAACCAGGGCACATTGCTCCCTTCAATGGTATTTTAGTGCAGCTTTTTTTTGCCCTCTGCTTTTGCACATTTAATTAAAAATTATTCATGGGCGAAATTAATTATGGAGCGTGGCAGGGAGTTTCTACAGCGCAGTGCAAGAAATTGGGGATGCGACTATAATAGTTGATTTTCTTGAAAATTACAGCACTTCATCATGAACCGATGATTAGCATAATAATGGGGAAATTTACTTAAAAAATCGCACCTGCTTCACTTAGTACGCTATAAACCAGAAAAATAAGCAAAATAACTCTTTTCAATGTGCATTATTAGATTCTGTAAATTATAGTATGCTAAAAGTGGCAGCAGCTCTTTAAAAAAGCAATATTTTTTAACATGAAAAACTGAAAACCTTAAGCAGGTGCTTTAAAAACTACATAATAACTTGCTATAACACTGGCATCTTAAAGATGCTATAGCCAGCTGATTAGCGATTCCCCCAGTGTAACCTCAAAGTCCTCGATGCACTTCGTCCTTAGCGAACAACAAGTACAACAACAATGAGCTCATGCAAAATGCGAGGAACAAAAACCACAGCGATGGAGGAGCAGTGCCGCGTGGCATGAGCAGTGGCATACCGTACGGATGCTTGACTAGATGGATGCCCGGCATCCTGGCATCATGGCAGCCAACTGGTGAACTGTTCTGCCATTCTACCATTCTGCTGGCTGCCTATTTAGCCGGGCCAGGCTCTTCAACACATTTAAATAGCTGCAACTTCCGTTGCAACTAGTGCGGCTAGCTGCCACCCAAAATGGGTGCAGGACTCGAGTGTTGCCAGTGCCGGGATGCGGATGGAGTGGCAGCATCCTGCTCTTGCACCTCCTCCTCCTGATGTGCTCACTTAAAGTTTACTGCACCACCACCATATCCCCGATGCCCACTATCCGCCGGATTCGCTGAGTTTCCCGAGATCCCGCCCCGCTCCAGTTGGCCAACAATAACAGCACTTGCACTCATTTAGCATTTAAGTGCAGTTGTTGCTGCCTGCTGGGTGGTGGCAGTGGTGGAAGCGAACTCACCTGGACCATGGGGGTCGCCATGTGCTGCCGTCGCGTTCAAATTGTCGACTCGGTCATCCGAATTATGCCATTTTGCCACAAGCCATTGGATGGGGGAGGAGGCGGAAGGGTAGGTGGAGCTCCCGGGGCCGGAGCCGGTGCCAATCGTCAAGCCGCATCATTCACATGCGCATCCGTTGCCCATTTCAATACCCTCGCCGGCTCCTGGTTTTCCATCGCCCGTTGCCATTCCCATCTGGCAGGCGACTGGTACTCCTCCTGCTCCCACTGGAGCCTCTTGTCCCGACCCGAACCCAGTTGTATACATTAATAATTAAAATATTTTCCCAAGTTTGAATGAAGTGGTGCAAGCAGGAGGAATCAACGGGTTACGCCACGGTTCCATCTCCGGCTACGTCTGCATTTCAATTTCGGTCGAGTGTGTGTGCCTGCACTGCAAGAAAAAACATATGAATTGTATTCAAACCAAGCCAATGGAATCAGAGACTTGGGCATTTTCAAGGCTTTATCAAGCGATTTTTATAGCCAAGTGATTCCTTTTATAGCCTTGTCATCTGAAGAAATCTATCTTTTAAGCTGAAAAATCGCTTGGAATGCTTGTAAGCTGCTTTAGGGTTTACAAAACAGGGACTTGGATTATTTTGTTTGGGAAACCTTATTCAAGTTTCAAGTTTTTCCACACTTTTTCGCTTGGTGCAGAGGAAAACGAGATGGTTGTTTGGGGGACTTCGCTTCATGGCTTGGTACTCGACTTGATGAGCATGTCTGCTGATGTTGTTTTTGTTGCTCCTGCTGCTGTTTTTATTTTTGTTTTTGTTGTTAATGATGTTGATTTCTTAACGCTTCACTGCCATCTGCGGAGGAGCATAAAAAATATGTGAATATTATAGAAGGATTTGCAGTCAAGTGCTGATCCCTCGAACAGCAGCGTCATCTAGCCGCAACGCATTTCCATTGTCAGCAGCCAGGGATTACGTTGCACATTACTTCCGAACATAATGATATAGGATTCCCGCATTAGCACTATTATCGAACAATTCCCGAACAGCTAGGCAAACACGTCTCGTTTATATATGCATATACATAGGTATAGTCGCTGGATGTATGCAAATATTGTTGCATTTACACACTTGGCACATAAATCCTGTTGCTCCACCCGTGGCCAACTAGCAACTGCCTGGTGCTGGGCGGGATGGGGGCTGTCCGCAAAAGTGGGCGTGTGCACGCTTGATGGCATATGAGCAGGCAACCAAGCAAGCAACCAACCCACTTTGCAAAATGTCACCATTTTTGTTTTCGGTCCTCCACGTCAGTTTCTACCCCCCAGACCCCACCTTCCGCCAAAAGCCCACGGTGCTTGATGGATTACTCGAGAGCCTGCTGCTCCTCCGTCTGGTTGCATAAATATTGCAAATGCCTGACGCGCTGACAGGTTGGTTGATGGCAGGGATCGGGGGGAATCAGGCATTGCATCCCGCGCAGCTCAGCTCCTGTTGCCTTGTGGGTCAACATTTTGCAGCTGAAAGTGGACCTCTTCTCAAAATGGTCTAGTAAAAATACTTGAATTGCTTAAATATTCAATGGGCGGGTATTTTGTAGCAAATTTTTTTCCATATTTTAAAAGGAAATTGTTAGTTTATAACATTGCATATAACAACCCAATCTCCAATCTGCTTACGAGTTTTAATAGATTTTTAAATTACCACAGCTTTAAAGCGTATTTTAATAAATATTTTTTGGAGCCGCCCATTAAAGTTACGCAGTCTATGGGCAAATTATTATTTTGGTGGCAGTGCAGTAGCCAAGCGGCTGAAATTTGTTCCACATGGTGCGCCTCCATGAGCTTATTCATACGCAATTAGATCAGCGCTGCAGCGAACAGAAGCTCGGAGTGCTGCAGCCACCCACCCGACGAACTTGGCCAACCATTCGCCCACTCGCATATGTGCACATCCATATGCACATGTTCAGGCACATAAATGGTAAACAAAGACCTGCCTGGGCGTATAGTTGCGATTGCATTTACCATTTACTACGCCAACAATTCCGGCTCTGCCATATTGTTAACCACTCGAGCCCGCGAATCTTGTTGCTTATTTAATAGTTGCTGCCAATTGCTTAAATATTGCATTTGTTTATTAAAAGTTGCTTAGAAAAAAGTAAACCGAACTATTTTACTTTAAGTTATAACTTTCTTAAAATAAGTGCGAGAGCCATCATAAATGTTGCACTATTAACCCACTCTACTATACTCCCATTTACTTGCAGTTCACATGCCCAGCTCCTCATCCCTGATCGCCAGCCCGCCAGCCAGTGCGTTCGTCAATACGCCGGCCACCCTGCTCTTCACCACGCGCCACGACATCCAGGTGGCGAACATCACGAGGCCCACGGGCGGACCTCAGATCGATGTGATCGTTAGGGATCTGGCCGAGGCGATGGCCATCGATTTCTACTACGCAAAGAATCTGGTCTGCTGGACGGATTCCGGACGGGAGATCATTGAGTGTGCGCAAACGAACTCATCCGCACTGCAGCCGCTATTGCGGGCGCCCAAGCAAACTGTGATATCCACGGGTCTGGACAAGCCCGAGGGCCTCGCCATCGACTGGTATACGGACAAGATCTACTGGACGGATGGCGAAAAGAATCGCATTGAGGTGGCCACGCTGGATGGTCGCTACCAGAAGGTGCTGTTCTGGACGGATCTGGATCAGCCGCGAGCGGTGGCCGTGGTTCCTGCTCGCAAATTGCTCATCTGGACGGATTGGGGGGAGTATCCGAAGATTGAGCGAGCCAGCATGGACGGGGATCCACTGTCACGCATGACATTGGTCAAGGAGCATGTGTTCTGGCCCAACGGATTGGCAGTAGACCTAAAGAACGAGCTTATCTACTGGACGGATGGCAAGCACCATTTCATCGATGTGATGAGATTAGATGGAAGCAGTCGGCGAACGATAGTCAACAACCTAAAGTATCCCTTTAGTTTGACCTTCTTCGATGATCGTTTGTACTGGACGGACTGGCAGAGGGGCTCCCTGAATGCCTTGGACCTGCAAACCCGTGAACTAAAGGAGCTAATAGACACGCCCAAGGCACCGAACTCTGTCAGAGCATGGGATCCCTCACTGCAGCCTTATGAGGATAATCCCTGTGCTCACAACAATGGAAATTGCTCACATCTTTGCCTGCTGGCGACAAACTCGCAAGGATTTAGTTGCGCCTGTCCCACCGGAGTGAAGCTAATCTCTGCAAATACGTGTGCTAATGGTTCGCAGGAGATGATGTTCATTGTGCAGCGAACGCAGATTAGTAAGATATCCCTGGATTCACCGGATTACACTATATTCCCGCTGCCTTTGGGGAAGGTTAAGTACGCAATAGCCATAGATTACGATCCAGTGGAGGAGCATATCTATTGGTCCGATGTGGAGACGTACACGATCAAAAGAGCTCATGCCGATGGCACCGGGGTGACCGATTTTGTGACCTCCGAGGTGAGGCATCCCGATGGCTTGGCACTGGATTGGCTGGCTCGCAATCTCTATTGGACGGATACGGTGACGGATCGCATAGAGGTCTGCCGCCTGGATGGTACGGCGAGGAAAGTGCTGATCTATGAGCATTTGGAGGAGCCGAGAGCCATTGCAGTGGCTCCATCGCTGGGCTGGATGTTCTGGAGCGACTGGAACGAGCGCAAGCCCAAGGTGGAGCGCGCCTCGCTGGATGGATCAGAGCGTGTGGTTCTGGTCTCTGAGAATCTGGGCTGGCCCAATGGCATTGCCTTGGATATTGAGGCCAAGGCCATCTACTGGTGTGATGGCAAGACGGACAAGATCGAGGTGGCCAACATGGATGGGTCTGGCCGACGCGTGGTGATCAGCGACAATCTGAAGCATCTGTTTGGCCTGAGCATCCTGGATGACTACCTATACTGGACAGACTGGCAACGTCGCTCGATAGATCGTGCTCACAAGATAACAGGCAACAATCGGATAGTTGTTGTGGATCAGTATCCAGATTTGATGGGACTAAAGGTGACACGTTTGCGGGAAGTGAGGGGACAGAACGCTTGTGCCGTGCGGAATGGTGGATGCTCGCATCTCTGCCTGAATCGTCCCAGGGATTATGTCTGCCGGTGTGCCATTGATTACGAGCTGGCCAACGACAAGCGAACATGTGTGGTGCCAGCTGCTTTCCTACTGTTCTCCCGCCAGGAGCACATTGGTCGGATTTCTATCGAGTACAACGAGGGTAACCACAACGACGAGCGGATACCGTTTAAAGATGTGCGGGATGCACATGCTCTGGATGTTTCTGTGGCCGAGCGAAGGATTTACTGGACAGATCAGAAGAGCAAGTGTATTTTCCGCGCCTTTTTAAATGGTTCGTACGTTCAAAGAATTGTGGACTCCGGTCTGATTGGTCCTGATGGCATCGCTGTCGATTGGTTGGCCAATAATATTTACTGGTCAGATGCAGAAGCTCGTCGCATTGAAGTTGCTCGCCTAGATGGCAGCAGTCGGCGAGTGCTCCTGTGGAAAGGAGTGGAGGAGCCACGTTCCTTGGTTCTAGAACCGCGAAGAGGCTATATGTACTGGACGGAATCGCCAACAGATTCGATTCGCAGAGCGGCAATGGACGGGTCTGACTTGCAGACCATCGTAGCGGGTGCCAATCATGCCGCCGGACTAACCTTCGACCAGGAGACAAGACGTCTGTACTGGGCCACCCAATCGCGGCCAGCTAAAATCGAAAGTGCTGACTGGGATGGTAAGAAGCGGCAGATTCTGGTTGGCAGCGATATGGATGAACCGTATGCGGTGTCCTTGTACCAGGACTATGTGTACTGGAGCGACTGGAACACTGGAGACATTGAGCGAGTACACAAGACAACGGGTCAGAATCGCAGCCTGGTGCACTCGGGCATGACGTACATCACCTCGCTGCTGGTGTTCAACGATAAGCGCCAGACAGGTGTTAATCCGTGCAAGGTGAACAATGGCGGTTGTTCACATCTTTGCTTGGCTCAGCCCGGAAGACGGGGCATGACCTGCGCCTGTCCCACCCACTACCAGTTGGCCAAGGACGGCGTCTCCTGTATTCCGCCCAGAAACTACATTATCTTCAGTCAGAGGAACAGCTTTGGGCGATTGCTACCGAACACCACGGATTGTCCAAATATTCCACTGCCCGTCTCTGGCAAGAATATTCGTGCTGTGGACTATGATCCAATCACTCATCATATTTATTGGGTAAGCAGCAAGATTATCTAATTAAAGAAATAACTTTAACAATCGCATAACTTCAAACGTAGATTGAGGGCAGAAGTCACAGCATCAAACGATCTCTTGCCAACGGCACCAAGGTCAGCTTATTGGCTAACTCGGGTCAGCCTTTTGACCTGGCCATCGACATAATTGGGCGCCTGCTTTTCTGGACTTGCTCCCAGTCCAACAGCATCAATGTAACTAGGTAAATATCTAATATACCCATTAGTGTAACAGATATGGTTTAATAATACTTTGTACTTCTAGTTTCCTGGGCGAATCCGTTGGCGTCATCGATACGGGAGATTCGGAGAAGCCTCGCAACATTGCAGTGCATGCCATGAAGCGCCTGCTCTTTTGGACGGATGTTGGTAGCCATCAGGCTATAATACGTGCCCGAGTTGATGGCAATGAGCGCGTGGAGCTGGCTTACAAACTGGAGGGAGTAACTGCCTTAGCCTTGGATCAGCAATCCGATATGATTTACTATGCACATGGCAAGCGGATCGATGCCATTGATATCAACGGAAAAAACAAGTAAGTTTGAAAGAAAATTATACTTATTTTTAAATTAACTATACATTTTTTCCCCCAGAAAAACACTTGTTTCTATGCACATTTCGCAAGTGATCAACATCGCTGCCTTGGGTGGCTTTGTCTACTGGCTGGATGATAAAACCGGCGTGGAACGTATTACAGTGAATGGCGAAAGACGATCTGCCGAACTGCAGCGACTACCTCAGATCACCGACATCCGGGCCGTTTGGACGCCGGATCCGAAAGTGCTGCGAAACCACACGTGCATGCACAGCCGAACCAAGTGCTCGCACATCTGCATTGCCAGCGGTGAAGGAATCGCTCGAACCCGCGACGTCTGCTCCTGCCCAAAGCATCTAATGCTGCTGGAGGACAAGGAGAACTGTGGCGCTTTTCCGGCCTGTGGACCGGATCATTTTACGTGCGCGGCTCCCGTATCGGGAATCAGTGACGTGAACAAAGACTGCATCCCAGCCTCGTGGCGTTGTGACGGACAGAAGGACTGTCCGGACAAGTCGGACGAGGTGGGTTGTCCCACTTGCCGGGCAGATCAGTTCAGCTGTCAGTCGGGCGAGTGCATCGACAAGTCGCTGGTGTGCGATGGCACCACCAATTGTGCCAACGGTCATGATGAAGCCGATTGTTGCAAGCGGCCAGGGGAGTTCCAGTGTCCCATTAACAAGGTAAGTTTGTCTTTTATCACCAACACATGAGTTGCATAATTAATTAATTTGAAAATCTTTTAGCTCTGCATCTCGGCCGCCTTGCTCTGCGATGGCTGGGAGAACTGCGCCGATGGAGCCGATGAATCCTCGGATATCTGCCTGCAGCGTCGCATGGCACCTGCTACCGACAAACGTGCCTTTATGATTTTGATTGGCGCTACGATGATAACCATATTTTCGATTGTCTATTTGCTGCAGTTCTGCCGCACGCGTATTGGAAAGAGTCGAACGGAGCCTAAGGATGATCAGGCCACTGATCCATTGTCACCGTCGACGCTGAGCAAATCGCAAAGGGTTTCCAAAATCGCTTCGGTTGCGGATGCAGTACGCATGTCTACGCTGAACTCGCGCAACAGCATGAACTCCTACGATCGCAATCATATCACAGGCGCCTCGAGCTCAACGACGAATGGTAGCAGTATGGTGGCGTATCCAATCAATCCACCACCGTCGCCGGCAACCAGATCGCGTCGTCCGTACCGACACTACAAGATCATCAATCAGCCTCCACCACCCACACCCTGCTCAACGGACATTTGTGATGAGTCTGACTCGAATTATACGAGCAAATCGAACAGCAATAACAGTAATGGGGGAGCCACAAAGCATTCTTCCAGTTCGGCGGCCGCCTGCTTGCAATATGGCTACGATAGTGAGCCGTATCCGCCGCCGCCGACACCACGCTCCCATTACCACAGCGATGTGCGCATTGTGCCGGAATCCTCCTGCCCGCCATCGCCGTCATCGCGGAGCTCCACGTACTTCTCGCCGCTCCCGCCCCCGCCATCACCAGTGCAGTCGCCCAGTCGGGGATTTACGTAACATTTTGAGAGTTACATGTAAATTGAGAGAAGGAGCAACATATCACTTCTTTGCATAGCTTTTCGTTTTATGATTTTTTTTAATGTTTCCAACTCTAATTGCTACAACTGATTTGTAAATATGTATGTGAGTTTACTTGGTCATTTAAGGCTTTAACTAATTTTAATCATAGCTTAGAGAGAGCGTCCATGCCTGAAGGACTTATTCGATCTCGTTAAGTTTCATTTTGCCAGATAGCCCGAAATAGATTGCAGTATAATGCTTTGCAGCTACCATACGCAACAATAGACTGCAGATTATTAGCAATTACCTTAGGTCTAAATGATGTAATATGCGATAGGTGAGTCTTTTGAAATTCCGTGTGCCAAATTTTCCGAAACCTGACAGAAAATTCACAATTGGTTAAAACCTAAGTACGCAATTTTCATTTAAATGCATTTAACACCTAGAGTTAGTTTAATATTTAGTTTAAAAGTGTAAATAGATAACTATATTATGAAGCAATATTGACGGATATGCGACTAATTCAACTGTCTTCTTAATTGTTATAAACACCAAAAAGTGCCTCATTAATACATGTGTTTTTTGTTTAATCTTTAATCCTCCTATATCATTTATTCATAGATAATACAAATGAATAGTTAGTTATTCATACGACGTAGGTCTTTGCAATAAACAAATTGAAGTAAATTCATATTTATAGTTAATTTTAGTGAACGTAAAATGTAACAAACAATATTTTTAATTGTAAAATGCAGTATTTTTAAAAATTAAATATTGACTTTTATTAATGGTTTTCTTAATTGTCTAACTGGCACTCCTAGATGGCGCCATGGGGAATGTAGAGTGGAAGTTAATATCGTGTAAAGTAAAATGTATGTATTATACACTTATTCTACTTTATGGTAAGTTCGATTTTATAAAAAATGATATGGATTTGAATAGTCTTTCAAAAATGCAATACAACGCAAACGCACGGATGACTAGTATTTACTAAATAAAAAACAACATTTTACATAAATGTTAGTTTATTATAAAAATCACAACGGTAGAAATAAATACTATTCAACAAAATGGAATGTTGTCGGTAAACAAAATAACACAGTGCTGCGTATGCAATTGGTATGTACATATTACACGAACGTTATGAATTGACTATAGACTAGAGTACAAATGTGATGTATTGCAGTGGCTACTTAAGTTGGTTTCATGCCAAACCAACTCATCTTCCAATTCAATGTGTCGTGCAGCAGCTTTTCCTCCTCGGTTGTCAATTGAAGTAAAGTGGATACGGCGCGAACAAGATGACGAGCTTCCACCTAAAGAAAACACATGACATCGAAGTAATTATGCAGGAAACGGATGAAATTGCATACCTCGCGGCTGGTCAAGAACTTAACAATTACGTGTTTCAAATATTGAAAATTAACTTCGTCCATTATGACGCAATTTCCCTTGTCGCCAGTTGAAAATGCCTCCAGCGATGAACTTGAGATTCTGTGACCTGGTGTCGTTGTCGGATGAGATTCACTGTCCGTGGATATCTGCGCACTGCGTAGTTCCTTTTGCACGGTTTTCTTCAAGTCAATCAAACGCTGATTCAGTGTTTTTATTGTCTAACACAAAATTGGTTAATAATATTTATAAAAAACCATTCATTCCAAATCTTACCTTATTCTTTTCGATTATTTCCAACTGAACTCGCTCGAATTCGGTCAACTTGTCGGCATTATCCTGTGCTGTGCTGCTGACCTGCTGCAACGTTTGCCGCGTCTCGGATATATCCCTCTCCAGCTGATTATTCCTCTCCTGGAGGTCGGAGGCCTCGCTGCGCTCCAAGCGCAACTGCTGCCGTAAAATGTCTTCGCTCTGGGCGATTTCCGCATTGCGAAGTATTGCAGTCATTTTCTCCTCTCGTTCGATTTCCAGTTGCATTATGGTTTCGTCCAGCTGCTCCTGCTTTTCAGTCACCTGAGCCCGTAGCTTTTGTGCCACCTGCTCGGCATTCGAGGAGTACTCGCTGAACCTGTCATCCGCTGCCGTGAGACGAGTCTTGAGATCTTTTACCTCTGTTTCCAAATTTTGCTGAGAACATTCGGTTTATTGGTTTACAAAATCTCCAACAATCAGTTTGGGATATTGAGGGTAAACATATATGCGTGCATTATTGAAGGAAAAAGTTTACCAAAAAGTTTGCCAACGATTAAATCAGTTTAATGCGAAAAGGAAAACATTTACAATCAAAAACTACATAATAGGTGTGGTTGGAAAATTCCAAGTAAACCAGGAGCTTAATTGGTAGAGTTAGTACTGCATTGTAGGTTAAATTAGTGTTACAAGTCCCAATGGAAATCGTCAGAATCGGGAGGCATACTCACAGATTTGTTGCGCTCAAAGAGGATTTGCTGCTCGTTCTCCTCTCGGCATTCTTTCAGGGCCACACTAAGTTCATCGATTTCCTCCTCCAGCAGCTTGACCTGCAATTAAATTGCATAAGTATTGGCACTTAGGTATTACTATCTAACCTACCTTATCGTCACGCTGCTTTATTTCATCTTTGGCTTTTTCGAGTTCGAATGAAACCTGCTTGCGGCTTTCAATGGCATCGTCGCGGGATTTAATGGCCTTACGCTTTTCGGTTGTCTCTTCGGCCACTTGCTTTGATAGACGACTAACTTGGGTTTCCAGCGCCAGATTCTGGCCACTCCACGAGCCTTTGATGTCCGACAACTGCAGATGTGCCTCCTCCAAGTGCTGCTCCAGCAGTTTATGTTCCCGAATAAGGGCTTGCACTTGTTGCTCGGAGTTTAGTTTGCCCAAGGACTCGAGTCGCGACTCTTCGACGATCTTCATGCGCTTTTTGAGGTGCCGGTTTTCCTCCTGTACCGCCGCCAGTGTGGTGGTCAGCAGATTCTTCTCCTGCTGTGTGGAATGTCGCAATTGCTCTAGTTCATCGCGTAGATCTTCGGCCACGGATTCAATGGGACGCAGCCGTTCTAGTTCCTCGCTCAAGGACTCGATTTGCTGGGTCTGCTGGCGCATGAGACCCATGCGATCCACCGACTCCTGCTCCCGAAAGCTAAGCAGATTCTTCAGCTTATCAATTTCGATTTGCTGCAGATTCTGGATCTTCTCCTGCTCCTCGCAGTATATGTCCTTCTGCGTCTGGGCCACACGCACACTCTCTAGCAGAATCTCGTTGGTCTTGTCCACGCGCGTCTTCTCCTCCTGCAGCTGCTGCAATCCTTGCGTGACGGTGGACAGCTTCGTGGTGAGCTCGTTGCACTGACTCCGCAACTGGCACAGTTGCTCCGACTGCAAAAAGAGTAAAGGTGTTTGTTTATCCGTGCTTTTGTTTAATGTGTAAGTATACACAAATAGACTGTTTTTTTCGCTCAGTTTACCTCATTGTAGAATCCGCCACCGCCCACATCATCAGCTGAGTTGGAATTAATGCTAACGCGGCGACTACGTAGCCGGTAATTGTTGTTGTTGTTGCCGGGATAACGTTGGTTGGCCGATTGGACCACATCATCGCCGGTTTCCTCCTTGATCTTGTTTTTCAGTGTGGCAAACATTGTTGGGTTTTCCGAGGGGGAGCTTTTTCTCTGTTGCGCTGCTCTATTTTCTGTCTGTGTATTGACCCCGACTGAAGTTGGCCTGCTTGTGGCTGGGGCTGACGAAAACGTGCCCACGGAGCGTTTATAGCATGGCGTTATATCTGGTGGCCGTAGTGTTCCACTTGCTTATCAGGCGAATGCTAATTTTCGTAAACCGTCGATGTTGTTTACCATCGATAAGAATCGACTTTGCAGTAACGTAAATCGACGAACAGAGTTGCCATACCGCTGTGTTAACTTTTCCCGTTGCACGGCAGTGCTGCCAGTGCGCATGGCTGCATTTCGATAACTGACGCCAGAAACAGCTGTTCCAGCGCGCTTCATTTTCCAAACAGTAAAAAAAAGTCTATTTGTTAGCGTCCTTTGTGAAATTGTCAAGTGTTAGAATTATTGTGTGCGAAAGTTAACTATTTAAGGACCTCCCATGGACCAGTCTAAGCAGGTTTTGCGGGACTATTGCGGCGACGGCAATGGTACCTGTACATCGTCCTTGAAGGAAATCACTTTGATTGAGACCGTGACCAGTTTTCTGGAGGAGAATGGCGCCTCCGAAATCGACAAAAGGGTCCTGCGCAAACTGGCCGAGGCGCTGTCCAAAAGCATAGACGAGTAAGTCCAAAACACCAGTATAAACAATAGCTTACCAATAAGACTTGTGTGCGAACCCATCGAAATCCCTTGCAACTGCGAGTGCGCAGCAGATGATCGCCATGTGCCCACTGTGATCGGGAACTAACGCTCTCAGCTGGAGCTCTCCCGCATCCGTACTGCACGGACCCATAGGGGGAGGCACACTCACAAGCACAGGCGTACAATTACCCACCCCAAAAACTCAAAGAGAGGAAGAATAACACATCTGCACTGAAAAAAAGTTCCGGGTTCAAATTTCCATCAATTTTTATTTTAAAATGTTTTTAAATACATTTAGTGATTTGGATTATTTTACGATTTTAAATGAAATAAGATTTATTTGCTACTCCTATAAGTTGTACGTTTATTTTTAAGATTGTAAGCTTCATCACTTTTTTATTTAATAGATTTTTAGGTTATAATCTTTAGATTTACTATTGGCAAAAATAAGTTTAAAATGGGAAAATTCCATTAGGTTATAGTCATTTATTTTTTCTTATACATTATAAAAATGTAAATTAAAAAAAAAGAAATGAATTGAGGAAACAAATGTAACCCTTAAGTATACATTTCTGTATTCTGCGTAGCCAATGAACTGAGTTTGCTGACCGCTTTCTCGCAGTGTACGGCATTGAGAAATGCGTAACATCTGCTGAGCGCATTTTCCTTTTTCCTCACAGATGAGTCCGAGTTTTCCGCCCGTTCGCTCTGCCTTGGGTCGCTCTGAATCGGTTGCATCGCAGTTTCAGTCAGTTATGTTCTAGCTTTCGGTTTATTTGGACGTGCAGAGAGCGTTTTTCGGTTTATTTTGCTTGCCTCTCCGGCTATCAATCGTGCCATATGTACATACTATACATACATATCTATATACTCACTTAACCATATATATACATATGTAAATAGAAACAATCAGCGGGTCAAGCGTTGTGCGGGTGTGTGAGTGATTGATTGTACATACATATCTGTACATAAGTGCAATTGTTTATATTGCATTACGAGATACAAAAAGTGATAGATTGATTTGTAATTGATTGCATTCGTCGCTGTGGATAGGCGATTCATTCGGAGAACGCTGGTGGTTCACGGATAAAGAAAAAAACAAATCGAAATACACAGATATATAAAGTACAAAGTGCTCGGATGTACAATAATGTAATATATACTTAGAAATACTAAAGATATCTGTGCTTGTGCCCCCTGATGCTGATGCTGTTGTTGTTGTTGTTCGCTTGTCGTTTTTGTCGCCACGATGCTGCGGCTAATTTTAGTCGGAGAAAAAGTATACGAATTAATTTGTTTGTGAAATAGAGCATTCTATGGCTCAATCCACAGCCGCATCAACCTATATCATTATCAGCGATTTCGCACTTCCGGGAACTCTGAATTTAGTCATAAGTCGTCTTATCAGACTGCAGTTTCGTCGTATGTTCCGTGTGTGTGTGGGTTAGTTATACACACACGTGCATTCATCAGGGGTCATGGACTCGTGGAATTAACCCCTATGGTGTAAAAACCGAACAGAGCACCTCTTTTGTTGCCCTTCCAAAATGCAACGCTGAGTGTTCCCTACCCTCGAAAGAATCATCCTGGTTGGCAAAGTACAGTATCGGTTGTATGCCATTTAATTTGAGGGATCATAAGTCGAATTTATCATGCAAATTGCTCATTCAGTTTTGTATTTTTCGCATTAATAAAGATATATTAGTCATAATTTAATTGAGTAATATGCTCGAATATTTGAGAGTATCCTCTTAGGCGTTGTTTTTAAAGATTCACATTTCCTTTGTTATTTTGAACAATAAACATATTGTATTTGCATATTTTATCAATATTTTGAATAGGTTGCCTGTTTATGACAGGCATTTGACATCCGGGACAAACAAATGAAGGTCACTTGTAACTCGCATTATCCCTACCTGTCCAAAAACCTGCAAGATTCAGTGCGTCCTTCATCATATGGTTATTGTCTTAAGATGCTTTCCTCGCATATCACTCGCTGTTGGCTCGATCCACTTCTGTTTATTGTTATTGTATTTCTTTGTTGATTAAGGCAGGCGCCTTTGTGTGTCGTTGGCCATAGTTTGACACCCACTCGAGGCGCGCCAGGCAGCCAGGTAGATGAGTCTGCGTTCCAGGTGAGGTGAGAATGGGCTGCTAACTGCAGTTTACCTGTCGATGTTAGGGCCCTAAAATGCATTCGCGGCAAAGTTCAGGTGCTAACCGAAGAGACACATGTTCCAGCACGCTTCCAATGCACACCTGTTGTTGCCAATGACCAGGTCGCTCAGCTGTCGACTTAAGCCATTGATTTTCATTACCACCATAGTAACCAGCGATAGCCGAATGCCAAAACAAAACAATGAGTGAAAATGTTTGGCAGAATTTTCTCGTCCCGTTCACAATTTGCAGTTTCTAATGCGGTCGCCGTTTTGCTGTTTGCTCAATTCCCAAAATAAATAACGACCAGAGGTGCGTGGTGCAGTGTGTGTGTGGTGGGTAGTATCTTCAACGATGCGGTGGCCCACATGTGCCGTCGTCCAACCCCCAGCCTCTCGGGGATGCATCCCGTCCGTAGAAGCGCCAGACTCTTTGAAGCTTCTTCCGCTCTACGGCTGAATGCTCCTGATTGCCGCTGCGCACGTCGCATCGCCCAGCAGCCCATGACTCATGGCTGCCCGTCCCTTCGAAGACGACATGGCGGATACGTAACGAAGTTTGGCGTGCGCCGCGAAAGTATTTAGGGAATAAAGCCAAGAACAACAACAACAACAGCAGCAGCCAGGGATGACGTGTCCACCCCGTGTAAAAGCAAACTAATTAAATCTCAAAATTAGAGTCGCTGCAAATATCTACAGAAGAACTGAAGCAAAAGTGAAAAGAATATAAATAAACGCTAATAAGAGCGCAAATGCTAAATGAAACATAGAATATGGCGGGCATCTTTCGATCTACCTCACTAAATCACTCGGCGGATGTACCTGGCTCCCCATTCAAGAGATACTCTCTGAATTCCAACAACTCAATATTCTGGTAAGTTCTGTTTTCCATAATAGTTGGGCCCACTGTATGTAATCTATACTCCCCGATTCACGGCGGATTTAAGGCGCGGAAGTGTAATCTCATCCATTGCTACTTGTGGTTTTTGGAAGTGCGATCATTCAAGTGTGACTTTAGCTGAAATTTAGTTCACAGCGCAATTGGGCAAAATCGAATCAAAAGAGGTTGATTGCCGATTTGGGCAATTATTGGGTGTGCCTACAATTGATAGAAAAAATGTACGGTGTGGATCATAGTTTTAAGATGCTATTCATAATTTCGATTTCGATTATAGGCATTTCATTTTAAAACTTAATTGGAAATATTTCTAATGGGATATACATAAAAAGGGATATTTCCTTTTTATTATTATTATTTATTTTTTTATTATTTTTATTATTTCTTGAAATCATTTTTGAATGATAAATCATTAAACTATCCCACTGTAGGTGTTCATTTGATTGAAAATGTTTCTGTTACTTTTCCGCACCAATGAACATCTCATGAAAACTGGGTAAATCTCTTAATTAGCCATTATATGTATGCTCAAAATAGAAATCTCGATCGTTTCCAGTTTACTTTTTCGTAAATGGGAGAAATGTCATTAATTAATAGTAGATATTTAGTATTCAGAACAAAGTGCAACGCAATCATCAAACCTTGTTGCAATTGTCCGTCTATTTTCTAGTATTTATTGCCTATTTAAGTCATAAGCCGGGCCAAATAATGTAAACCGGTTATAGAATCGGATTAAGCGCGCTAGCCAAGATTGTTAGATACTATTCGAGAGCTACCTTGATGGCCGGAGTTGGAGAGCCACTTCGTGACTGGAGCCCGCTTGGAATGGTCCGATCAAGTTGGTCGAAAGTGAGAGTACTCCCGTTGCTGTGGTTCCTGTTCCACGGGATTCCCCTGCTGGCCATTCGCCTGCAGCCCTGCGAACTAGCTGGCCAACTCTATATACTGGATGTCCCGAAATCGGAATTACCCCTATGGCTTTGTATTGCCGAATTCGAGAGCCGCTTCAACACGCACGTTGTGGGCCAGGCCAATGCGGATGGATCGCGGGACTACGGACTGTTCCAGATCAGCGATCGGTACTGGTGTGCGCCGCCGAATCGAACGGAATACTATGCATTCAACGATTGCAATGTTAATTGCACTCGCCTTCTAAGCGACGACATCACCATGGCCGTCCAGTGCGCCCGTCTCATCCAGAAGCAGCAGGGTTGGACGGCCTGGTCCGTTTACCCGGAGTTCTGCAATGGCACATTGGATGCCATCGATGAGTGTTTCCAGCCAGGGAACGCCACAGATTCTGTGGCCAGCGACGAGCTGGCAGAGGTCAAAGATAGTTAGAGATTGTCTGCCCATTAGGTCATCACTGCCGAAATATGAGAATTTATGTATGCGAAATTAAAATCTTAATTACCGTTTAAAGTCGTCTTGTTTTATTGGATGTTGTGCTGCGAGGTCACCACAGCGAGTTGCTTTTAGTGAGCTTAATTAACAGATTTCTCTCTCTTTTTTTTTACAGCACCAGTCCGGGAGCCCTGCAAGATGTCACCATGGAGAACTCATGTAAGTTTCACGATGAATATGTCAAATATTTCCTGCTTTCTAAATGATTATATCAGTGGCGTTAGAATTGAGAGATCTTTGTGAAATTTGCCTGTTTTTCCACTGCCTTTCAAGCAGCCTATGAACTTAACGTTATGTTTTATTAGAATGGAAACCATTGCATATTAGGATTCCGTTTTGGCTACACACACGAGCATTCCCACATTTATTCGGCCGCGCTGTTGGCGTTTTATATTTTATATGTGGTTGCTCCCTAACGTCTAGATGAAAGCTATAAAATCATGAATAGTAATCGTTCATCGTCCTCGCAGAATTCGAGAAATCTAAAGATTTTTAGTCAGTAAAGATATCCATAGACACTCTAAATCAATATTAATTCCACCGTTTCCTTTTGCAGATGCCAGTTTTGACGTTCCGCGACCTCCAGGTGGCGGCAACTCTCCCTTGCCGCCGCAGGGTCGCTCTGTGCGCGAGTTGGAGGAGCAGATGTCCGCGCTGCGTAAGGAGAACTTCAATCTAAAGCTGCGCATCTACTTCCTGGAGGAGGGTCAGCCGGGTGCCCGAGCAGACAGTTCCTCAGACTCCTTAAGCAAACAGCTCATCGATGCCAAGATCGAAATCGCGACGTTGAGAAAAACCATCGATGTAAAGATGGAGCTGCTCAAGGATGCCGCTCGAGCCATTTCTCACCACGAGGAATTGCAGCGCAAAGCGGACTTAGAAAGCCAGGCAATAATCGACGAGTTGCAAGAGCAAATAAACGCCTATCAGGTGAGTTTTTATCTGCGACTTTTCTGAAATCAGTAACCAATAGCATTTGCTTGATTAACTAGGTGGCGGAGTCTGGTGGTCAACCTGTCGAAAATATTGCTAGAACCAGGAAAATTCTGAGCCTTGAATCGGAGGTGCAGAGATTGGAGGAGGAACTGGTGAATAGCGAAGCTCGTAACGTAGCGGCCCGGAACGAGCTGGAATTCATGTTGGCCGAGCGCATGGAATCCCTAACAGCCTGTGAGGGCAAGATTCAAGAGCTGGCCATCAAGAATTCCGAACTGGTAGAGCGTATTGAAAAGGAAACAGCATCCGCCGAGTCATCCAACGTAAGTAAATCCGTTTAATAGTAATTCCCTTGTAGAGTAGGTGGAGTATTTGGTAATTGGGTTTGGGGAATCCATGTATACTTAGAAGGACATAGACTCTCTTAAGGTTGAAATAGAAGTCTGTAGGAAGGAGAATCAGGAACTGGTGACCTCCATTCGATCCCTAAAACATGATATGAAGCGACAAGCCCGCTCGATGAAGGAGGCCGCCAATACGATGGACGTGCAGCGTCATTCCATCCAGCTATTGGAAGTGAGTCGCAACCTTCCACTTCCTCAGCCATACCCAGCTCAACTAGTAATCCCTCTCCAAGGCCACAATCAAGCGCAAGGAAAAGTCGTGCGGAAGTATGCAGAAAAACGTGCTAAACTATGAGGCACTGATAGCCAAGTTGAACGCCGAACTGGAGACTATGAGGCAACAGAATCTTTACTTCCGTGAGCTCTCCGAAAACCTACAACAGAAGGAGGTGCGGCAACTGGATCGCGGCGTGGCCACCGTGCAGCCGATGCGCATGAAGGCGGATGCCGGGGTTGGTATCACATCTTCTCTTGAACGTAGCGGCAGCACATCCTCATTGCATTCAAACTTCTCATCGATCAGTGTTTTGTATGGGAGTCAGGGACCATCGTCGCACAAGAGCCTTTGCCATTGGAAAGGCAGTCAGGTGAAGCCCTTACCATCCAGCGAACAGTGTGATCAGCTCCTAAAACGTCGTCGTCCACAGCTGCAGCAACAAACAACGTATCCGTGTCCGCAGTACGTTTATCATCAGGGCCACCACCAGACCAGACATACCCAGTTAATGGCCATGACGGCGCCAAGTACGGCGTTCTACAACTATTCGCTGCCAAGCTTCACTGGATTCCGGCAGTACCTTTGGCGCTGGGGCACATAGCCCTCAAGATCATCTTCTTGGCTATGCGGGTGCACTCCTGCCTCCAGATAGCCCATATCCCTCTTAATGTGTCTATTGAGGTGGGGCATTCAATTTCCGGAATTGGTCTCCCGTCCACCGGCATTATGTACTCTATTTGATCATCCTTCGTTCCGGTTTCGTTGATCGTTCAAAGAAATCCAGTCCAATGAATCCGAAGTTGTCCATATTCTATCAGACAGTGTCGCTCCCTCAAACGTCGACAAATTTTTTGTTAAAGTGTATTCAATTTGCTCACATAACACCCCGTCTCAATTTCATGACTGTTCAATTAAACGTATCAGATAATTCTAAGCTAAGGCCTTTTTATTTTTGATTTCACCCAATGCTGTAGCCATTTCCGGTTTTCTCTGCTCACTTTCAGGCCAATCGAGATCTTGGCGCCCAACTTGCGGATAAGATTTGCGAGCTGCAGGACGCCCAGGAGAAGCTCAAGGAGCGCGAACGCATCCACGAGCAGGCGTGCCGCACCATTCAGAAGCTGATGCAAAAGCTGAGCAGCCAAGAGAAGGAGATAAAGAAACTTAATCAGGAGAACGAACAGTCGGCAAACAAGGAGGTAAGGCTTAATTCAAATATTTGCATAGCTTTCTTAATTGAATTTGCAAAGATGAATTGAGTGACTCATTCAACATATGTATGAACTTTTTGTGTTTGCTTTGTCACAGTACTTTAATTATTAAAAAAAGTGTTTTGTGCACAAATTTAAATTTAAACACAATGACCCTCGATTGCTCGTGTGCACTAAATGCACTGTGGGCTACTAGGTCGTTAGAATTGCTAGGAATACCTAAAGATGTTTCGCTTCTATAATGGTCTGACATACATATGTCGCCCAACTGCAGACTGCTAATAATGCGTGACACAGAAAAACTATTATTTAAAAACATTCTTGTAATTGTTTTCTACAAAGTATATATTATACAAATGATGATATATTTCTTTTAGAACGACTGCGCTAAGACGGTAATTTCGCCATCCTCCAGCGGCCGTTCCATGAGTGACAACGAGGCCAGCTCCCACGAAATGTCCACCAACCTCAGGGTGCGCTACGAACTAAAGATCAAAGAGCAGGAGGAGAAGATAAAGCAGTTGGAGACGGAAGTAAAGAAGAAGACTGCGAATCTGCAAAACCTGGTCAACAAGGAGCTATGGGAGAAAAATCGCGAGGTGGAGCGCCTCACTAAGCTGTTGGCTAACCAACAGAAGACATTGCCGCAGATAAGCGAGGAATCTGCCGGAGAAGCAGATCTGCAGCAATCCTTCACGGAGGCGGAGTACATGAGGACATTGGAGCGAAACAAGCTGCTGCAGCGAAAGGTGGATGTGCTCTTCCAGCGCCTGGCAGACGATCAACAGAACAGTGCTGTGATTGGCCAGTTGCGTTTAGAACTTCAACAAGCTCGCACGGAAGTTGAGACGGCGGATAAGTGGCGTCTTGAATGCGTCGATGTCTGCAGTGTGCTGACGAACCGATTGGAGGAGCTGGCTGGTTTCCTCAACTCTCTGCTGAAGCACAAAGATGTTCTTGGCGTGTTGGCCGCAGATCGACGCAATGCCATGCGTAAGGCTGTGGATCGCAGCTTGGATCTTTCCAAGAGTCTTAATATGACTCTGAATATAACAGCTACATCCTTGGCTGACCAAAGCCTCGCTCAGCTGTGCAATCTATCCGAGATCCTGTACACCGAAGGCGATGCAAGCCACAAAACTTTCAATTCACACGAGGAGCTGCACGCCGCTACTTCGATGGCTCCGACTGTAGAGAACTTAAAGGCCGAGAACAAGGCTCTGAAAAAAGAGTTGGAAAAGCGACGCAGCTCAGAAGGACAGAGAAAGGAGCGCCGCTCCTTACCGCTGCCCTCTCAACAGTTGGATAACCAGAGCGAGTCAGAGGCCTGGTCAGAGCCTGACCGCAAGGTTTCGTTGGCACGCATTGGCCTGGACGAAACCTCCAACAGCTTGGCGGCGCCTGAGCAGGCGGTCAGCGAGTCGGAGAGCGAGGGAAGAACCTGCGCTACCCGTCAGGATCGCAATCGCAACAGCGAGCGTATTGCCCAGCTGGAGGAGCAAATTTCCCAGAAAGACGAACGTATGCTTAATGTGCAATGCCAAATGGTTGAGCTGGACAATCGATATAAGCAGGAGCAATTGCGCTGCCTGGATATCACTCAACAATTGGAGCAATTGCGAGTTATCAACGAAGCTCTGACTGCGGACCTTCAAGCTATAGGATCACACGAAGAGGAACGCATGGTCGAGTTGCAACGCCAGCTGGAGCTTAAGAACGAGCAGATTGATCAACTAAAACTGGCCCACAGCACTCTGACGGCAGATTCGCAGATAACCGATATGGAACTGCAGGCATTGCAGCAGCAAATGCAGGAAATAGAGCAGCAGCACGCCGATTCAGTGGAAACCCTGCAATCTCAGCTACAAAAACTCAAACTAGATGCCGAGCAGCAGCTAGCAGAGCACGAGCGCCTGCATCGCGAGGCTCTGGAACGCGACTGGGTGGCACTGACCACTTACCAGGAGCAGGCTCAACAGTTGTTGGAACTGCAACGATCCCTGGACTATCACCAAGAAAACGAGAAGGAGCTGAAGCAGACGCTTGTCGAGTACGAGCTGGCCACGCGGGCCCTCAAAAAGCAGCTGGACGAAAGCACTCTGCAGGCATCCAAGGCGGTGATGGAGCGCACGAAGGCCTACAACGACAAGCTGCAATTGGAGAAGCGTTCCGAGGAGTTGAGGCTGCAACTGGAGGCGCTCAAGAAAGAGCAGCAAAAGCTGCTGCAGAAGCGCTCCAACAGCAGCGACGTTTCCCAGTCCGGTTACACATCCGAAGAGGTGGCGGTGCCCATGGGGCCACCCTCGGGTCAGGCTACAACGTGCAAGCAGGCCGCTGCCGCAGTGGTGGGCCAGAGGGTGAACACATCATCTCCCGATCTGGGCATAGAAAGCGATGCCGGCAGAATATCCAGCGTAGAAGTATCCAACGCCCAGCGAGCGATGCTCAAGACTGTAGAGATGAAAACGGAGGGGTCAGCGAGCACAAGGGCAAAGTCAGAGGGTGAGTTTGGATTAACCTCGCAGCCAAGAGATCACTCAACTAAAAAGTGTCATTTTTCCACAGAATCTACTTCACCGGACAGCAAGAGCAACGTGGCAACTGGTGGTGCAGCCACAGTACACGACTGTGCCAAGGTAGATCTTGAAAACGCCGAGTTGCGGCGCAAACTAATCCGCACCAAGCGCGCATTTGAAGACACCTACGAAAAGTTGCGTATGGCTAACAAAGCAAAAGCACAAGTTGAGAAAGACATCAAAAATCAAATACTAAAAACGCACAATGTGCTGCGAAACGTTCGCTCAAACATGGAGAATGAGTTATAACGATCGCGCCGACGTCCAGTATATCAGCATTAACCCGAGAGGCCATTCACCCAATGTTCAATTGCCATTTCTTGCCATTCTTATATTTTGTATGCATTGTATTTTGTTGTCTCGTTGCTAACTTGAAACTTAAATAATTGATAATTTATGTGTTTTTTTTTGTTTGAAGAGACCGTAAACAACGAAGCTATTAGTACGAAATACCCATGCATTTTCTAAAGACTGTTGAGGGAATCGAACCCATTGAATGAACTATACACACAGACACACACCTGTTTTAAGCACAAAACAAAGCTAACTTGAAACTGAGTGCTGACAATATGTATCTAACCCGGCGCACTCATTCATATTGAATGACATATGTATATTAGAATGTATATATATATATATCCCCTAGTACCATAACTTTTTCGAATATTCTCTAGCATACTCGACCTGATTCTTGTCTCGCATAACCCTCCATTTTCCAATCACTTGCGTGTAGTTACTGCCCGATTAATGTATTCTCCTGCTGCTTAACTGCTCTTAATCCTTGATTTCAGTTAACCATCGAAACGGATATTGAAATAATTGTTTGACTTGCCGGCCAAAACCGTTTAACTACGTTGCCATCCAATAACTCTTTTAGTTCGAAACATCCATTTGTACAATGTGTAAAAAGTAGTGTGCGTTGTCCTGGAGAACAAGATCTAGAACTTAAGTCATTTGTACCCGTCGTTTTATGGAATAAACAATTGCGTTAGAATTATTTGCCTGTGTTTTGTATTAACTTAAGTTATGGGTTTGATGCATTTGAAAAAATCTACATTAAATGAAAGTAAATTAAGGTAAATTAAACAATAATCTCAAGGAGCTCAAAATTTATTTATTTATTAATTTTACAGATGTATACTTTATATATATTGTTAAAGCTAAAAAAATGTTTTTATTTCCATTTTATGTAAAGTAGGCTTTATCTTCTATATAAGCAAGTACATTTTAACGGACTTTTTAAACAGTCTTCTAGCGATAGTCGATAGATTGCGAACAGCTGTTATGTGGCAGCGCTGCCAGACCGTCAAGGAAGCGAATGCAGACATGACAGCTGTAGTTTATAAAAAGCGCAAAATGGCCAAATGCAAAAACAAGCGTAGCGAATAATGTTTACTATAACTAAAGACAAACTAACTTCCAAGTCCAGTTAGAGAAAATCGGTTGCAACAGTGTAAGAGCACCTTATCGCTTCGCTTGCGGCTTTGTTTTCCTCCTTATCAACTTATATACGTATGTACATATCTACGTAGGTTATGCACATACATTATTCACTGTGCTTAAATAGAATACCCTGCAATCTATCAGTGCGTAAATAGTGTGTAACATTTATGTTGGATGCCATAAATGAGTTCGCCTTCTTCGTAAAACTGAACAACCTATTGTGTTGAAGTACAACTACAAACGGAAGCCAAACAAGGGCGGCTTTTCTTGGCTTTTCCCCACTGCAAATCTGTCTCGGATGTTTATGTTCGGTCACCAGTTGCTCACCAGCAAGCTATGCCCTCCATTTTCCGCTTTCGCCTATCGTTTCGCCGCAGCGAGTTACCTGAACCCGGTCTCCTGAATACCTGTAAGTAATCCAAAACTTCAAGCCCACCAGATTCTAGGATCTTTAAGCTATAAGCTCTGGTCTAGTACAGTCTTACATGCATACATTGCACATTCAAAACATGTACATATTTCAATATTATTAGTTAGTAATCAGGTTATAAAATTTCCTATCTAACTGCAAACATTTTCACCTAATCGAAAAGTTTACTTCCCCCGATCTATCAAATTAGTCACAGTAACTAATGTCCACATAGTTTTTAATTCAAGATAGATATTATAATACATGTTTTAGTAACATGTTTTAATAAGGTACCACTTTATATTATGTGCATTTAAAACTAGAATTACATCAATACCTCCGAATGTGTATAAAAATTCGTTATAGCCATGCAATAGTGTACAAACCCAAATACTTTACACCCCCTAAAAATAGAATATGCCAGCAAATATTTATAAAAGAAGCGGTGAATCTCGGCCTCTGACAGTACAACGATAAGATTACTTTACGAGCAGGTGGATACCAACAATTCTTCCACATGGCTATCATAAATATTTAAGAAAAATAAAAAAAAAAGTGGAATTGGCCCATGAGGGGATCGAACCCGCGACCTTCGCGTTATTAGCACGACGCTCTAACCAGCTGAGCTAATGGGCCGCGATGACACGTTGCAGCCGAAATCAACTTGAGTTGCAAAAGCAGAGACTAGTGCGCTCTCGCTTGAGAAATGTAAAATATAAAACAGTCGCACTTTCATAGTTGCCCAATTTATCTCGTAGTTTATTTAGTGCCGTGTAGCGTGGCCCACATTGGAGCGTGTATTCCTGAGCGACACATATATTTTTGAAAACTTTTCATGGTCCCACAATCGGGTAACTTCGGCTGAAGGGCTCGGGCACTCGTATCCATGGACCGAATGCGGCTGTGTGCGAGTTGATGTCCCTTTTCCTTTTTCCCGTGGAGGATCCGCAGTTGGCTTTTGACTTCGGTTCGGTTTGGACGTGCTTTTTTCCCGCGGCACTTCCGCCAGGACCAATTGCCGCCTTCCCTTGGCATGGGAAATCGTTGAAAGCGGCCCCGCAATCGCGCTCCTTTTCGTACTTTTTGCAATTACGGCGTAGCGTAATTGGAGAGAGGTGTAAATTCACAATTTAGCACTGCAGTCGTTGTGCCACTTGAAGTCGTGAGTGCAGTTCGATAATCTGAAGGTTTCCCGCCCGTGAGCGACGCTTTAATTATTTTGACTGTCACAGATTTATGCTAGGAGAAGCGACGATACCATTCGATTCGATTATAGGAAATGAAGGCACTTGAAATTATATAGATAGATACTTGTATCTTCTCCAGCAGAAGCGTGCCCCGACTTGATATGCGTGACAAGCAAACACCATTACCCCTAAATGTCAGAACTGCAATGAATTTTTGATGTACGAGTATTAGCCGGATTCCAGGCCTTTAAAGTCGCTCGACTAATGGCAGCGTCTGGTTGTTCGGCAGTTGTTCCGGTTCTCAACACCTGTCAGAGTCAAGGCCCACGAATTGGGCTTGGGAATTTGGTAAAGGAAGTCGGTTTGGAGACGACCATGGAACCACCCACCAAGCCAGCGGTTGAACGGCTTACATAACGAGATTGGAACGCGATTTGGTAGCCACAAGTGCCTTGAGTGTGCCTGCAGACCTAAAATACTGACCAAGTAGTGCCTTGGGAGCAAGTTCCTGATTGGAGAGAAGCCCCCAGAATGTCGGGCAGCTACCAGCGCCAGAGCCTGGAGCTCCGGAGTCCAGACCATGGATCTGGGGACGATCCCGATGGATGTTTGCGAAACCATTTGGGATCTTCGGCTAGCCAGCGAAGGCGGCAGCAACGCATCGCCCAGCAGCGGCAGGATTCGTGGTTCCGACACTCGATGCCGCCGGCAATAAACCGAGACTTTGAGTCCCTGGAACACCTGACGCCAAGGGCCTCCGATGGCCTGGATGAGCAGCTAGCCGCCTCCGTGTCGCACAGTGTGCACAGCGGTGGCAGTGTTACGCTTTGCGGACCGCCGGACCATTCCAGCATCCACCTGAACAGTGCCAATAGCAACCTCGGCTTTATCGACTCGGATACGCCCAATACGCCGGTTACCCCGGTCTCTGGACTACAGCCCCCTGCCTCGGTGTCCACCTCCGCGGCCGGGACACTCTCCTCCCGTCGACGGTCGTCCAACCGCAAGGATTCCAAGGGCTCCATACTGTCACGCCAGAGCGGCAAAAGTCGTGTTTCCGTTCTGGCACAGCGTGGACTGCGAATGACGGCCTCGTTTCTGCGAAGGAAGCGCACGGAGTACGAAGGTGAGTGCGAGTTTGGCGTAGATGATGGACTTCCAAGAATTCCTGGCATTCAATAGGCTAGTCACCATACGTAGATGCTGCTCGTGGGTCGGGGCATCTCCATACCACCCAGTCGCCTTCTCGTTTGTCGTTTTGGATCAATAACGTTGGCGCCCCGTGGTCTGTGGCCCAGTGGAGCGAGGGTGCGGTTTTTCAGTGGCAGTGCCTCCCGGAGATTCGTTTGCTAACAACTTCATTTGTTTATAGACCGTACACTTTCGATTGGCCTTTTCGATGTGCGCAAACATATGTTGTGCTGATTTTCTAGATTATGCAGCGTATGGAAGGTCAAGGGAGTTTTCGGTTCCACTTAACTACTTATAGTGTCCTGTTTAGTACAATTAATAATTTACAACAGTTTTTTTGTAAAGCAAATTAATACAAATGTACTTGGGCAGCAACTTTTCCGCTGACATACAATTAAAAAAGCTTTAAAAGAGCAATTACAAAACGTAAACAGAATGTTTGCACGTCATTGTCCGGCACTTTTGCATTCAAAATTTATTGTTAGCCATAAATTTGTTATTTAAATGACGACTATCGAATGTTGTAAAACGCTTAAACCGATTAGAAACAATATAGATAGCAAATTTTAACTGCACAAGTAGTACATAGACTAAACAATCAGTGAGGAAGTTTTACCATCAGCACAAAATGTACTAACAAATGAACTAAAAAATTTGAATACTTAAATAAATTGCATACATAACTTTAAGTTTTAGTAATACAAAAGCGTGTAAATGGAATAGACAGAGATTTTACATGTCATTCGCAGCCATGTCACAGATATGTCACCCGACTTTACTGGTCGTTGGGTATGCAAACGCCGTAACTGGCTTACCATGGTGCCGCCCTGTGCCCCGCCAGAATTGAAGGCCCCACCCGGCAGTCAACCCCTGTGGACTGACCCAGATTGCATGAGCCAAACGAGCGGCGTGGCCACAGGAAGGGCACGTCCTGCTGCCGCATGTGTGGCTCTGGGGACTGGATTCAGAAGTCACTGCTGTTGAGCAGTAAATGAGCGGAAGCAGCAGTTGAAATAAAAGCCCTGCCAGCTGCAGTTTAACTATACGTACTATGAGTGCGATTTTATTGTGCTTAACTAAAGCTAGACAGTCTTCTGGGCCTGAAGGACCCAATCTCTCAGTTCGGCAATGTTGGCATACACGCCGGGATAATTGACGACGGCGCAATCTCGTCCCCAGGAGACGACGCCCACCAGTTGGCCTCCGGATACCAGAGGTCCACCAGAGTCACCCTTGCATGCATCCTTGTTCGTCGCCGCTGCACAGATCATGGTTGCTTTGATGAAGGAACCATATCCGTAAGTGGAACTGCCACACTGCGAACGGCCCACGATTCTCGTGTCCACAAAGAGCAGCGTCGCTGACGAGGGGCCACTGATGGAGGTCTTGCCCCAGCCTGAGATGCTAGCTGCTGATCCGTGAGCCGGTGTCGTACTGGCCATCGTAATGGCCTTGATGGTGGAGCCAAAGGTCAGCTTAGTCTTCAGACGCACCACTCCGATGTCGTTAACCTTGGTGCTGGAGGAGTATCCCTCATGTGCCTTGATGGCAGCCACCTCTACGAGAACGCCACCATAGGTTCGCTTATTGGAGCCAGCCCTTATCCGAAGATTGGAGACCGTGGTCGGGCTATACAGGCAATGGGCGGCGGTCACGATGATGTTGTTGCTGATGATGGAACCTCCGCAGAAATGACCTCCAGAACGCTGCAGAGAAACCTGCCAGGGACGATCCTTGATGGAAGAGGTGGTACCTCCCACAATCCGGGCACCAAGCGATGATTTCTGGGGTTCCAGACCGATGGGAATGACTGCGCCATTCGTGAGGGCCAACAGGGTTAGGAAAGCTGCTAATAGTAGGGACATGTTTGCGTTAGTGCTCTTCAACCTTGGATGGCTGACTAACTGCGCTGGATGGCCTTTTATAGCAAGAGATTGGCCATTGCCCGCGTGCGGATAAGGTTGTCAAATGACACGGCCATATATTTCATTCGTATCAATCGCTGATTACCCAAAAGGCCCATCATCCGGCAATTGTCTCCAGGTGCTGGCAGGATTATGGGTGCTTTTAATTGCCCACTGGTTATCGATTAGTTAGTTAGTTACGGTGAGATAGGTCAGTTGCTTGGCTTAGACTTATCGTAGGAATGCTTGTTTTGACGTCTCAATGGGGCAATAATCCATTCTCTGTTCTCTCCGGCGATTGACTGTGCCTTACCAATTGTAAATATTTCAAATACAGATTACTCCTTCCGTTCGGTGCGCAAAAAGCGTTGTAAATTGCATGACCACTTACGAGCCTTGAATGAGCACGAAGGCCAAAATAGACGTAACCACTCTGCACTAGCTTATGCTTTTAATATACGAACAAAAATATAGAAATGTAGGTACAAATCATGAATAACTTATTGGTCATTTGCTCGACTTCGTTGCCCAACGTAGGACACGGAAAATGCATTAAAACTACGGACAAGTCCACATCCGCTTCGCCGGCAGGACTCGGGCTCTCGTTTATTTTCCAATTAGGTTAAAAGTGTCACGTTCCGTTTAACAACTTCCGCCAGCGTTTCGTTCCTGTTCAGTATTGGTTTTTCAATATGGGCAATCTGATGGGCTGGAGTCATAAATTGGCCTAGTGCTTTGTAAAGCGAGTTTTCGACTCGGTCGGCATGCTCCGGCTCTGGAAGACCGAATCAATGGGGAATTCATGTCTGTGGTGTTTCTGTACCTACCAAGTCGTTGTCGGACATGAGCCGCCTCTTCCAGCTGGTCAAAGTTTCCGAGTAGGTGAAATACTCCACCATCCGGTTGAAGGTGACATGCTTCTTGGGCTTCGAGGACTCCTTACCGGCGTCATCACCTGCTCCGTCCATTTCGATATCCCTCATGATTAAAATGGGCCTCAGCAACGAGCTCGACGGCTGCTCTTCCGACATGGCTTATATTGGTATAAAAATATACAATTTATTCAAACTGACTTAAATCTTGATTCAGAGATTGATTGATGAGAACTCAATTTGACACTATGTTTCTATGCTACTATGATAGTTTTTGTTTTTGAGTCAATCGCTATTCTAGGCACTATGTTTGATGGCCAATATTTCTTAGAATATAAATGTACAATATGTACAAAAGTAAATGTACAGTGAAACAATAAGAATATCATTTTAGTCATATCCTGCTAAAAATATGTCTGGAAAATATATATTAAACTAATAGAATGGTAAATATATTAGTTACCATTTTATTTGTTAAGCAGGTATTTATATAGGTAAACCCAACGAGAGATTTTTCAAAAGTATAAGCAAATATATATTGGATTATTAAAATGATTTTGCATGGTTTGTCAAAACAACGTTCTTTTTTTTGGGCTGCAAAAAATATTTGTCAGAAGTGGGATTCGAACCCACGCCCTCAGAGAGGACCAGAACGCTCATAACACTTTCGTTCGGAAAGTAAGAATTTCAATCTTGAGTCTGGCGCCTTAGACCGCTCGGCCATCCTGACACTTGTTTCCGCAAGCGCCCAAAATCTAGTGTAAAAATAATTACAAAATGGTGCGTTGAACCAAAGACACTAGAATAACAAAATGCGGAACGGCCATACAAATTTTTGGCACGCGATATTTGGCCGTGGCTCTAGAGGTGGCTCCAGGCTCTCTTGAGTTTTTGTTCGAGAGAGAAAGAGCGGAGAGCGCTACAGCAAACTGCTCTTTTCTACGCATACAGTTATACCAGACAACTGTATGTGTGCATACGTGTGCTCATGCATTGTAAATTTGACAAAATATGCCCTTCACCTTAGAAGTTCGTTGACTTTAAATCTATATTATGTTTTATCAATTGGCACCATGCGAAAAATTCTTGTTTTTCATTGCCTTAACGTTATTAATATTTAAATAAAGCTTAGAAATAGTAATAGCCGAATCTATGTACATCACAAAATGAATTTCGAAAATGACTTTATATTAGAATACTTGTCATTAGGGTATTCAGCTTGCGGCGTGAGAAAAATTATTAAGGCAATGATTGTTGAGGGCTTGTGTCCGCACTTCGTGCCTGACGATATGACTTTTGCAACGAACTGTTTTCATATTTTTATTTATTTTATTAATTTTTATTTTCTACTACGTATTATTATTTTTTATGAAATATTATTATGAAATATTATTATTTTTATTATTTATTAATAAAATTATTATTTTTTTATGAAATTAAATGAAATAATAATAAATAATAAATTGTTGAGCAGTGGCTGCATAGTGCCAAACGAATGTATGTCCGTTATGCATCTTGTTATTCTAGTGTCTTTGGTTGAACCAATAAATCAGGATGTTCTCTGTTTGCCATTATATTGTCTAAAAGCATTTTCAACTCGTTGGCGAAGATAAGATCGTTCAATAAACCGTTTACCTTGATTGCCAAAGCAAATTAAGATACCTCACACGCGGAGAAGTTGGTCGGCTAAAGGGACGGGAAATTCAATCATCCTTGATGGTAAATTGAATTGACATTTCACTTAGCTGCCTTGCGAGAAAATAGACCACGTTAGATCATCCTTGTCGGCGTTATGTGACATCATCGCAGGATACTCGCTGTCCTAGCTTGCACGGCATGAGATAACATTAGCAGCCGTCCATAATTGGGCTTTGCTTATCTAGGTTTGTACATAAAGCTTGCGGGACACGTTCTCATCAAATCTATACTAACTTTTTAATTTTCGAAGTGCATTAGAAATGTAATAAAAAAAAAAGTATTTATTCTGGCCCATGAGGGGATCGAACCCGCGACCTTCGCGTTATTAGCACGACGCTCTAACCAGCTGAGCTAATGGGCCATATGTGCGCAACTGTCAAAATGCGAGTTTTGCCAAATAGCAATTCTAATAGATCTGTTAAGCGTTGTATTTAACAGTAGTATATTATGTTGGGAGCTAACATTATACTCCACGCCTTGTAGCACTGTTATACACGGAGCATTCTTTTTGCTAACAGTTAGTGATTAGTTACACCGCTGTTGGAAAGCCAAGACACAAACTTTGAGCCTCAAAGCAATCGGGATGTTCAAAAATAAAAATTGTCTGGCCCATGAGGGGATCGAACCCGCGACCTTCGCGTTATTAGCACGACGCTCTAACCAACTGAGCTAATGGGCCATGCATTTTATTTTCCCAAACGCTTTTTGAGAGTACAGCCGCGGAATTGGTCACTGAAGCAAAGATTTGGATACATAGGACCTCAACGTCGGACAATTCCTGATACATATGTACAATAATTGAGTTCATAAATAATGTATGTAAATTGCAAAAAGCTGCATATTTCCAACTACAAGGTTATTATGGAATTCTTACTTTGCTACATAAGTGGTAATCAACCAAACCAACATACACAGTTTTATTATTAACCAAATGTCCATAAATTCCATTTAATACATTTGTATTTTGAAATCCATGTTGATCCATTAAGACCTATTTTCGAAGGGTAAATTATGTAGTAGTAAAAATATATAACAAGGAAAAAAGAATACCTTTTGGCCCATGAGGGGATCGAACCCGCGACCTTCGCGTTATTAGCACGACGCTCTAACCAGCTGAGCTAATGGGCCATGCAATGTTGTCTGTCAAAAGACGCTTTTAAGCCAATGAGAACAGTATTTGAGCTTTTGTTCACAAGTGTAAATAAAAGATACATCAATATCTGCCCTATCTCTGTCCGTATATTTAAATATAAGGATTTTAATTATGCGATGGACATACATTTTCAAAATTATAATGTATGATGAGGCGCTGGTGTTTAGGCAATTCGGTGAATTTTCTTAGTTACTTTAAAAGATTTTGTGGGGATGATAAAAAAAAATTAATTTGGCCCATGAGGGGATCGAACCCGCGACCTTCGCGTTATTAGCACGACGCTCTAACCAACTGAGCTAATGGGCCATGGCTGAAGGATTGACGAAATGCGATTTTCGCTAACAGAGCTACAGATAAATACCTTCCATTCCACTGCAACTGTTATATTACGAGTAGAATTGTTCTGGTACTGTCATACACGCTGTGTTCGCGCAGACAACTACGGAATCGGACACTGGTTTGGCATATGTCAGGATGGCCGAGCGGTCTAAGGCGCCAGACTCAAGATTGAAAATCTTACTTTCCGAACGAAAGTGTATGAGCGTTCTGGTCCTCTCTGAGGGCGTGGGTTCGAATCCCACTTCTGACAAAACTTTTTTTATGCTCTTGTTTTGTTTAGTAAATGCGATTTTATGGCGGAGAAATTGTTGCTTTATAACATATAAAAATAAATTTACAAAATAAAATTTATGATATACCGAATTGTGCTTCTTCAATCATAACTTAATCTATAAATTTTTTTAAAGGGGATTGAGCATGTAAATTACTAACAATAACATAACAAGTATTATATATTTAATTGTTTAATTAATGCCCACTTTAAATTTATTAAGCGTTTATTAAGTTTTTTTTTTTGCTTTGATTTCCAGTCTAGTACGCCTTCCAGTCTGCTACGCCTCTTGCATCCATTAATACATGGCCCATTAGCTCAGCTGGTTAGAGCGTCGTGCTAATAACGCGAAGGTCGCGGGTTCGATCCCCTCATGGGCCAGTTGAACTCTTTTTATGCTTTACGTTTTTTAGTAGATGCCTAAGGATGAGTGCCTTTAGGCTTTGTCAGTCTGACACGTGGCCTTCCAGTTTTGACATCCAGATGTGTGATAACTAATCACCAAGCGTGTTGCGTGCATGTACATCTTGATAACCGCGGTCTGGCAACCAACCGCCTAATACAAAAATCAAAATCCGACCCCCCCCAACCCACCAAGGCAAACACTTGATGTTGAGTTGCTCTGTTGCTTTTCCACTCGGCGACGCGCTCTCTGCTCATTTTTTCAGCTATTCAGTATTTCAGTCGCCATTCGAACCGCCAACCAAAGAGTCGTGCCAGCGGATAGACGCTTTTTGGACCGGTTAACGAGGTCGACGTGTTGAGCCAACGCGAATTGTTAACTGGCAAAAGTAAATACTGGATATCGGATATTTAGTCTGAATGTACGACAGCCGAGTCTTACGGTGATGGTGATCTCAGTGTTGAACAGTCACCCGTAACGCAAATCGCTTTCGAATATTAGTGACGGCATTTAAATAATCCCACAAATCCCGCGCCCCTAAAGGTCAAATGTAATTATCGGTGGGACTTTTGTTGCATGGACAACATCTACACATACAGCTGTACAATGTGTTCCATATACCAATACATATGTGCGAGAAAATAAGCGCGTCAATTTATCGTTTGATTTTCATATGCTATGTCTATGCTACCGACCAATGAAGAGTAGCAGCTGTCTAATCAAATGTACAAAATTTACGGGCACAGTGAAAAAAAATATAAATAAATTTATGCAGGAGCAGCATAGATAGGAAAATATAAGAAATAATTTTAAAAATATAGAAAGTGCTCTCTCTGAAAATGCATAACATATATGTTATTATATTTATAACTTAGTCGGCACAGAAAACTTTGAATATTTGTAAACACACGTATTAACCAAAATGCTTGATGACATTTCCAAATGAATGCTAGAACGAATTTACCCAAAACGGAAGTGGGTGGTATTTTCTCTACATGTAAAACCCCATTCAGTGTGGAAAAGACAATTTGAAAGCTTGTTTTATTTATCATTCACCCAATGGATACGCTATGGAAAGTCGATTCGCTTTCGCACTGCTGTTTTCTGCTACTCACTTGCTCTCCCGATCGTCATATTGTTAATGTACTGCTCTTTCTCTCTGTTGTTTAACAATTGCAATTGTTGTTAATTGCAAATGCTGTTCAGACCAGTTTTCTTTGCCATTCGTTGGCGTCATCGGTTGGATGCTCTCTTCTGGCGACCATTTTCCCTTTTATCGGGCATTAGCCGCACTTACAGTGCATGTGCTAACCGATTTACTAGTAAATTGCATTAGTCCCACTCAAATCGAAGGGGTTTGCAGATCGAATCGTTTAGTGGCATCCGTTTGGTCCTCAGCGAGATG